>NC_132838.1:106370273-106984773 GCF_048164855.1 Canis lupus baileyi | reverse complement strand
GGGCTCAATCCCACGACCCTGAGATCACGACCTGAGCTAAATTGAGTCAGACATGTAACAGACTGAGCCACTGAGGTGCTCCAGAAAACATTAGCTTTTAATATTAGGGCTGAGCTTGGAAACTTTTTCTGGGAAGGGCCAGATAGTCAATATTTTTGCCTTTGTAGACCATATGGTCCCTGTTGCAACCACTCTGTTATTGTAGCACACAGGCGGTTACAGACAGTGCATCAGCAGATGGATGCAGCTGTGTTCCAACCAAATTTTATTTAATAGGACAGCTGGTCCCTGGGCCATCGTTTGCCAACCCCTATATTAGAATTGAAAAAGAAGGGTGCCTGGGTGGTGCAGTCGGTTGAGTGCCAGACTCTTGGTTTCAGCTCAGGTCATGATCTCGGGGTTGTGGGATTGAGCCCTGTGCTGAGCTCCGTGCTCAGCACTGAGTCTGCTTGAGGATTCTCTCTTCCTCTGCCTGTCCCCCACTCCCAAGCTCTTTCTCTCTCTCTCAAATAAATAAAGAAATCTTAAAAAAAAATTTGAAAAAGAGACAACTATTTATTTTTTATAGGCTTTGTATGCCCCTCCAACCTTTGAACTCTTCTCTTTCACTGTCCTTATCAGACAGCATTGTGCTATCAGTATTTCTTTCCCTATGAGGCTCCAGCCCTCCCCACCACTAGACATTGAACTCTCTCAGGGCAGGAGCCTTATCAGAACTACATGGGTCTCTAGAACCCAGCCTCCATTCCTGTTCTAGGAGCACAGGCGAAACATCTGTTGCATTCATTCATTCATAGAGGCAGTACACACCCAACTGCATGTCAGGTGCTGATATAAACCCTGAGACTATAACACAGACCCAAACTCCTGGAGCTTATGTTATGAAGGGGGAGACAGTTCATCAGTCAAATAAACACCTGAAATATATAAACTGTTAGATGGTCCCATGCACCAAATTGAAGTAAATAAAGCAGGAACAGAGGATGAGAGGTGAGGGAGGTGTTGCTAATTCTCATGGTTTGGCCTGTAGAGGCCTCACTGTGATGGTGAGGTCAGGAAGGAGATGAGGGAGTGAGTCATGAGGATATCTCAGAGATGAACCTTTGGGTGGAGGAAACAGCAAGGGCAAAGGTCCTGAAGTGGGAACAAGCATGGAATTTTCAAGGAACAACAAAGAAATCAATGTGACAGCAAGTGAGTGCATTGGGGAAAGAATTGAACATCTGAGGGAGGGTCACAGGGTTCGTGGGGGCATCATAAGGACACATAATCTCAATCATGAAGGCTCTACCCTCATGACCTAATGACCCCACCACCACCAAATCTCATTTCCTAATACCTTTACTTTGAGGATTAGGATTTCAACACACAAATTTTAGGAGGACACAAGCATTCACACTGTAGCAAGAACCAATATTGTCTCCAAACATTGCCAAGTGTCCCCTGAGTGACCCAATCACTCCCAGTTAAGGGAGCATCACTAATCAAATGCAATCATGCCTATAGCAGTCAGAACAAAATAGGGTATGTTGCAAAACAAACCAGCCCCAAGTCCCAGAGACATAAAACAGCAAAGGTCTGCTTTTCACTTATCCTCGTGACTTTCACTGGCAGCTGAGGACTTCACCTCCAAATCCCATTGTTCCCCCCTATTAAACTCAGGCTGACCAAAGAGCCACTCTTGGGGACTTTGCTGCCAGTTAGAGGAAGACCATGTGCTTACTTCATCCCAGGAATGAGGAGTATTCCTGCTATCATTTCATGTGCCCAAGCAAGTCATGCAACAGGAAGTACAATCTTATCATGTGCTCAAAAAGAGAGAAAAAACTAAATATCTGTGAACACCCTACTATACTGCCTCAACATTTGCATGTTGGAATTCATATTATTTTACTATCTGTTATTTTCACTGTATTTTTCCTTTATTTATTTTTTTTAAGTAGGCTCCATGCCCAATGTGGGGCTTGAACTCATGATCCCGATATCAAGAATCGCATGTTCTGTTGACTGAGCCAGCCAGTTGTGCCCCCTCTTTTATTTTTTAATTGTTTTTTAAAAATTGATTACGTTAATTGATTTTTTAGAATTACCTGTACAGATTGGTAATTGATTTTTTAGGTCATGTTACTTGTAAATTCATTTTAGCAGAGTAAAAAAGGCTATGAGAAACATTTTTGTTCTTGTCATTCTTTAAGGATTTATTTATATATTTTAGAGGTGGGATGGGGCAGAGAGAGAGAGAGAGAGAATCTCAAGCAGACTCCATACTAAGTATGGAGCCTGATGCAGGGCTGGATCCCACGACCCTGAGACCATGACCTGAGCTGAAGTCATGAGCCAGACACTTAGCCCACTGAACCACACAGGTGCCAGAGAAATGTTTGTTATAAAAAGGGGACATGGCACACCCAGCAACAGTGTGTATATATGTTCACTGAAATCCTCATATGGAGATAGGGATTGGCAGATTACAGCCTGGAGGCCAAGTATTGTCTGTATTGGGTGACCCAGAGCTAAGAATGGTTTTATATTTTTAGAGTTGTAAAAAAGAAAAAACAATGAATTAGAAGAATATGTGACAAAGATCATATGTGGCCCATAAGACCTAAAATATTTACTATCTTTCCCTTTACAGAAAACATTTCGGAACTTCTGTACTAGAATGTTCTTAGCAGCCCTATTGTAATAAACCCAAACTGGAAACTACACAAAAAACCATTCACAGTTGGATGAATAAATAGATAGTGTTATATTTGTACAATGGAATGCCATCCAGCAGGGCATTCAAAAGCAGGGGTTGACAAACATTTTCTGCTAAAGGCCAGATAGTAAATATTTTCGGCTTTCTGGGCCATATGGCCTCTGCCACAGCCATTGTAGTGAACAGCTATAGACAATAGTAAATGAAGAAAGAGCTGTGGCTGTGTTCTAATAAAACTTTATTTATAAAATAGGCAACAGGCTGGTTCTGGCCCACAGGCTATAGTTTGCCAACCCTCACCACCCAGAAATGAGAATAAACAATCTACAACATAAACCCACGTAGATACATTATGTTAAATGAAAGGAAAAGAGCTGTTGGATTCCCTTTACATGAAATCCAAGAGCAGGAACATCTCATCCATGCTTTTAGATGTTCATATGGGGCTGGATTGTTCTATCTTTTTTTTTTTTTCTTAAGATTTTATTTATTTATTCATGAGAGACACACAGAGACATAGAGGGAGAAGCAGCCTCCCTGTGGGGAGCCTGATGCAGGACTCCATCCCAGGACCCTGGGATCATGACCTGAGCCAAACGCAGACGCTCAATCGCTGAGCCACCCAGGTGTCCCTGGAGTGTTCTTTTAAAATCTGCTATGTTTATTCATCCAACTGTGAATGGTTTTTTGTGTAGTTTCCAGTTTGGGTTTATTACAATAGGGCTGCTAAGAACATTCTAGTACAGAAGTTCTGAAACGTTTTCTGTAAAGGGACAGATAATAAATATTTTAGGTCTTATGGGCCACATATGATCTTTATCACATATTCTTCTAATTCATTGTTTTTTCTTTTTTACAACTCTAAAAATATAATATATAATATTCATTGGCATGCTCACTTTGTGATAATTCCTTGAGCTGTACCCTTATGAGGGAGTCAGTCCCTCTTTTGTGCACGTTATTCCAAACAAATGCTGGCAGGGGCGTTGGCTGGGATGGTCTGAGGTCCTGCACCGCAGCTGGCAGCAGCAGTGGCCCTCAGCTTCTCCCTGCGGGTGGGATCTGACAGCTTCTCAGCCCCGCAGCTGTTGGGGCTTCTCAGAGGGGCTGATGGAGTGAATTCGACACAGCGGAAAAATTCTCAGATTCTTACGAGGACCACGCCCCCGTGACTACTCCCTCTTAATCTCCGAGGCTTCAAACAGGAAGTGAGCAGGGGGCCACAATCACACTAAAATACCTCCTAGATGCCAAGGGAGGTGTCATAAATGCCAGGCGATGACATTCGCGTTCATCACTCATAAGAGAGTGTTGTTGACTCCTCTCCTTTGGGCTGTGACTCGAGTGTCCCCTACACACACAGAGACCTTCCCAGGCCGCTCCATCCTGGGGAGAGCTCTTACCCCCCCACCACCTGTCGGCCTGCTCTGCCTTGTGTTCTGCCTTAGTCTGTGTTAGGTGTTGAATTGTTGAGGTCCTAACCCCCGGTTCCTCAGAATATGAACTTATTTGGAAATAGACTCATTGCAGATATAATTAGGATGAGCTCATCCTGGGTGCCTGAGTGGCTCAGTCGGTTAAACATCTGCCTTCTGCTCAGGTCATGGTCTTGGGATCGTGTCCTATGTTGGACCCCCTGCTCAGCGGGGAGTCTGCTTCTTCCTTTCCCTCTCTCCCTGTTCTGCCCATTCTCTCTCTCTCTCTCTCTCTCTCTCTCTCTCTCTCTCTCAAATAAATAGAATTTAAAAAAGAAAAGGATGCACTCATCCTGGATTAGAATGGCTCTAGATCCCATATGCCTGACTGGTGTCCTTATGAACAGAATGCCATGTGAAGACCAAAAGGCGTGCAGGGGGAGTGCCATGTGACAAAGCAAGGGCAGAGACCAGAGAGGCAGCCAGCAGCTGGCAAGCCACAGGGCGTCAGTGGTCCAGAAGAATCAAGGAAGAATTCTCTCCCCTGGATTTTGAAGAGGGCATGGCCCTGCCAACACCCTAATCTCAGGCTTCTAGCCTTCCACAACTGCAGGATGACACATTTCTGTTGTTCTGTGCCACCCAATCTCATGGCACTTTTGCATGGCAGTCCTAGGAAAAGGAGCCAGTATGTGTCACCATCTGACTTATTATTTATCTCACTTATTCTCTCCCCATTGGGATGTGAAATCCACATGGGCCAGGATTTGTGTCTGTCCTGTCCACTGCTGCATCCCCCAGGGCTAGAGCAGAGCTTGTCATTATAGGTGATCAATAGGTGTTTGTTGGGGCACCTGGGTGGCTCAGTGGTTGAGCTTCTACCTTTGGCCCAGGGCATGATCCTGGGTCATGGGATCGAGTCCTGCATTGGGTTCCCTGCAGGGAGCCTTCTTCTCCATCTGTTTATGTCTCTGCCTCTCTCTGTGTGTCTTATGAATAAATAAATAAAATATTAAAAAACATAAATGTCGAATTAATTCATGTAGTCATTCTGAAAACACAGAGGAACACTTCTTTGTACAGATGCACAGTGGGAACAGACGGGGTGTCTGGGCATTGATGCTGCCCTCAGCAAGCTGCCGTGCTAAGAAGACAGGCACAAAACAGAATCGAAAGTAACCAGACGTGTCTGCATGAAATGAATCTGGAGGAGGAGCTATGTGGAGTCAGCAGACAGATTAGTGAGGGTTGGGCAATGAGGAAACACTTTCAGAAGGAATCAGGATTTGAGGTGAGAATTGACAGGTTGAATTATGTCTCCCTACAAAGATATTGATTGAAGTCTTGATGCCCCAGGACCTACGAATGTGACCATGTTTGGAAATAAGGTCTTGGCAGACTCAAGTTAAGATGAGATGTTAGGGTGGACCCTAATCCAGTAGGTCTGATGTCCTCATAAAAAAAGGAAGGTTGTGGGGCACCTGGCTGGCTCTGTCGGTGGAGCATCTTGATCTCGGGGTCCTGAGTTTGAGCCCCACACTGGGAGTAGAGTTTACTTAAAAAAAAAAAAAAAAAAAAAGCGAGCAGGGGAAGGGGATGGACTTGGACAAGGACACTCACATTCAGAGGGAAGATGATGTGAGGACAGAGAAAACATCCCATAAAATTAAAATTTAAATTTAAAATTTAAAAGTCAGAAATGGGGGATCCCTGGGTGGCTTAGTGGATTAGTGCCTGCCTTTGGCCCAGGGCGTGATCTTGGAGTCCCGGGATCAAGTCCTGCATCAGGCTCCCTGATGAAGCCTGCTTCTCCCTCTGCCCGTGTCTCTGCCTCTCTCTCTCCTTCCCCCCTCCTCTCTCTCTGTCTATCTTGAATAAATAAATAAAATCTTAAAAAAAAAAAAGTTAGAAATGCCTGAAGCCTAAGCTGCCAGAAACTGGGAGAGATGCCGGAGACAGAGTCCGCCTCAGCGCCTCACAAACAACCCACCCAGCCAACACCTTGGTTTTCAGCCTCTAGATTACAGAACCGTGAGACGTGAGACAAAACCCGTCTGTTGTGAGTGTGTGGAGCTGGTTATGGCAGCTCTAGCGGGCAGATCTGGATGTATAAAACTGAGATATGTGGGGAAGAGAGAGTAGCCAAGTCTCAGAGGTTGAAAATATCTGCCTCTGCTGTATTGCTCCACTCCTATTCTCAGAGTTCAGCTCCTGCCAGTGTTCTCTCTCTCCCCTTGCTCAGCATTTTAAAAATCTTATCACCACTCAATATTATATCACATATATTTTATTGTTTATTTGTTCATTATCTGTCTCCTCCACCCCTAGAAGGTGAGATCCAGGAGGAGAGAGACTGTGTTGTTTGCATGGATATTCTCAGCTCCTAGTAGGTGCTCCACAAATTCACGTTGGACTTTTTTTTTAAGATTTTATGTATTTATTCATGAGAGACACAGAGAGAGGCAGAGACATAGGCAGAGGGAAAAGCAGGCTCCCTGCAGGAGCCCGATGCGGTACTCAATCCCAGGACCCCGGGATCATGCCCTGAGCCAAAGGCAGATGCTCAACCACTGAGCCAACCAGGTGCCCCAATCATATTGGGCTTTTAAGAATGCAGGCACAGGAGCATGATGCTGTGGGTTCGAGTTTCAGCTCTGCCTCTCCCCTGTTTCTCTCTGAGCCTGTTTCTACTTTGGCAAAATAGAGACAGTGGTATCAAGAGAGTTAGACCAAGATGTTGCACGTGAGGTTCTTGCCACACACGTGGCTCATTTTCTTTTAATTTATCATTTTAAGACTATTTCAGAAGTTCCCCCAAAAGTTGCAAACATCATGTGAAGAATTCCCATATATTTCTCACCCAAATTTCTCCAAATGCTAACCCCTTACATAACCACAGTAAAATGATCAAAACCATGTAAACTGCCTGTGAACCAACCCACAGGCCTTATTCATTTCACCACTACCCCAGTACTGTTCTTTTTCAGATCCAGGATCTTACAGCACAATTATTTTGTCATGTCTCCTTAGCCTCCTCCAATCTGTGATGCTTCTGTTTTTCATTGTCTTTCATCACCTTGACCCTTTTGAGAAGTACTGGCCATTTATTTTATAGAATAAAGTCCTCAGTTTGGATGTTTTCCTTATGATTAGGTTCAGGTTATGCACTTTGGGCAGGAACACCTCGGAAGTAATGCTGTGTCTTTCTTGGTGCCTGACATCAGGAGGCCCATGGGGTTGGGAGGTCCTATTACCAATCATATTAGTTTTGGTCACTTGCTTAAGGCACTGTCTTTCTAGTGTCTCTTCTGTAAGCTTACTATTTTTTACACAGGGCTCCTTTGATGTTAACTATTATTTTTTATTTTTTTCCAACACATATTTACTGAGCACCCACAAGATGCCTGGAGCCCTTTCCAAGATATTGTAGCAGTCAAGACTTTTCTCCACGGGAGTGTCACACTCTCAAGAGGAAGACTGCAAGGTGACCAGAAATTCACAACAGAGAGAGACCAGTGGATGACTAAAGTCTTGAAGGGCACTGAAGGGATGCAGGGGTTGTGTACTGCTCTATCTGAGGGAGTCAAGAGAAGGCTTCCTGGAAGAAGGGATATTTGAGTTGGGTGTTGAAGGATGAATAGGAGTTCACCAGGGAAGGGGGAGAGAATTCTAGGTAATGGAAACAGTGGTGGTGCAAAGATGAAACAGACTATTTCCAGGGCCAAGTTGAAGGGCTGGGATATTGTCCTAGGAGCACTGGGGAGCTATAGGAGGACTGTGAGCAGGGGGTGGGCACAATCAGCTCTGGGTATAGAAAGATATTCTGGAGCCATATGGGGGACAGTCCAGAGGGGAGACCCTGGAAGCGAGTGAGCAAGGAAGAGAGAGGCAGTGATGGTGACACCCCTGTTATCTAACCTAGATGACTGGATATACATTTACCAAGAGGGGGAGTACAGGTATTAGAGCAGGTTTGGCAGGAAAGATAATGAGCCCTGTGTAGTGCATGGCACTTTTTTTTTTTAAGATTTATTTATTTATTCATGAGAGACACAGACTGAGACAGAGAGGCAGAGACATAAGCAGAGGGAGAAGCAGGCTCCTCGCAAGGAGCTCGATGTGGGATTCGATCCCAGATCCCGGGATCATGACCTGAGCTGAAGGCAGGCACCCAACCACCCAGGCTCCCCCCCCCCCCTTTTTAGGTAATCTCTACATGCAACATGGGGCTCGAACTCATGACCCTGACATCAAGAGTTGCATGCTCTTCTGTTTGAGCCAGTTGGAATCCCCAATGTACATGGCACATTAAGGAAGATTTCCTTAAAAAAAAAAAAAGAAGGAAGGAAGGGAGGAAGGAAGGAAGGAAGGAAGATAGGGAAAGAAAGAAAGAAAGAAAGAAAGAAAGAAAGAAAGAAAGAAAGAAAGAAAGAAAGAAAGAAAGAGGAAGGAAGGAAGGAAGGAAGGAAGGAAGGAAGGAAGGAAGGAAGGAAGGAAGAAAGAGAGAAAGAAAAGAAGAAAGGAAGAAACAGAAAAGACCGATTTCCTGGATGGCTGGCCCCCAAGAGGTGTGTGGAATTTAAAGAGTTAATCCCTCTGCTATTTGGGAAAGAAAGGGCTTGGCCAGAGTGTCTTTTTCTCTTACTCCTCCTATTTCTCTGGGAATAAACAGAAGTCAGATAATATGGTCAAGAAAGTATCTGGCACTCAGTAAATACTCATTAGCTGGCAGTTCTGTGTTTTTTTTTTAACGTAATGAGTACCTACCAAGTGCCAGACAATTATTATTATGGTGGAATTTTTTTTTTCTCTTTCTTGTCTCTTCTTTATGTCTTCCTTTCCTCACCCCCAGTGGTTAGGCAGTTGTCTGGCACAATGATACATCTGTGTAATCTTGGGAAATACAGTTACTTCTGTAAGAGATGGGTTGGTTTCCCTGTAGATACTTCTAGAACTTTCCGTGACAATGGAAGTGTTGCCTATCTGTGCTGTGGAAATAGTAGCTACCAGCCTCATGTGGCTACTGAGCACTTGAAATATGGCTAGCAAAATCGAGGGACTGAATTTTTTTTAAGTAAACTCTACCCCCAATGTGGGGTTCAAATTCATGACTCAGATCCAGAGTCACACACTCCACTGACTGAACCAGCCAGAAGCTCCAGGAACTGAATTTTCTTTTCTCTTTTCTTCTCTCTCTGTCTTTTTTTTTAGATTTATTTATTTATTCATGAGAGACCCAGAGAGAGAGGCAGAGACATAGGCAGAGGGAGAAGTAGGCTCCTCGCAGGGAGTCCGATGGGGACTCGATCCCAGGACCCTGGGATCACGCCCCGAGCCATAGGCAGATGCTCAACCACTGAGCCACCCAGGTGCCTCCAGGAACTGAAATTTCAATCATATTTCATTTAATTCTTTTAAGCTTAAATAGACTCATGTGACTGCGGGCTCCCGTATTGGACAGTGTGGTCCTAAAATTAAGCCTACTCACCCCTCACCCCTCAACCCCCTCCAAATTCCCTCACCCCCACTTCCAGGAAGTATAAACATTTGCCTTGTTTTCCTCAAAGGCATAAAGTCTCTAGTAGTGCTGAGGTGGCAGGGGAGTGTGAGCTGAAAAGGGAGAGAAGAATATAAAAGGAGAGGGAAAATGGGAACTTCCTGTGTGGATGTTGGGAGTGTAAAGTGAATGAATCAAATACAGAAAGGCTCGAATCCTGGGGCACCTGGGTGGCTCAGTGGTTGAGCGTCTGCCTGCCTTTGGCTCAGGTCGTGATCCCCCGGTCCTGGGATCGAGTCCCACATTGGGCTCCTCACGGGGAGCCTGCTTCTCCCTCTGCCTGTGTGTCTGCCTTTCTCTCTGTGTCTCTCATGAATAGATAAATTAAATCTTTAAAAAAAAAAAAAAAAAAGGCTTGCATTCCTCCTGGAACTCAGTGACTAAAAGACAAACAACCAAATTCAAAAATGGGCCAAAGATCTGAACGGACACTTCACTAAGGAGAAAATACAAGTGGCCAGAAAATACAAGTGGTCAATTAGCCCAGGAAGAAAATGCTCAACATCATTAGTCATCAAGGAAGTGCAAATTGAAAACCACCAGGAGATACAACACACCTACCACAGTGGCGAATATGAGACAGTGTTAAAAGTTGCAAGGATGGGAAGCAGCCAGAGCTCTCAGACACTGTTGGTGGAAATATAAAAGGTAAGCATTTGGGGGCACCTGGGTGGCTCAGGGGCTGAGCATCTGCTTTTGGCTCAGGGTGTGATCCCGGGGGTCCAGGGATTGAGTCCTGCATCAGGCTCCATGCAGGGAGCCTGCTTCTCCCTCTGCCTATGTCTCTGCCTCTCTTGGTGTGTCTCTCATGAATAAATACAGAAAATCTTTTAAAAATTAATAAATAAAAAGCAAGCATTTCGTTCAGTCTAAACTAATCACAATGATATGTAATCATTTAATAATATCTAATAATAATAATCTAATAAGACAGATATCTACATCCTAATCTCCAGAACCTGTGAACATCTGATTACATGGCAAAAGGGACTTTGTGGATGAGATTAAATATGGGTCTTGAGCTGGGGAAATTTTCCTGGATATCACCCTGGAGATTGTCTTGGGTACTATCACAAGAGTCTTCATAAGAGGGAGGTGGGAAGGTTAGAGTCAGAGATGTGCCAGCCGACACAGAGGTTGCAATGGTCAGGTCACAAGCCATGGAATGAAAACAGCCTTGAGAAGCTGCAAAGGGCTAGAAATGAATTCTCCCTGACAACCTCCTGGAAGGGGTTCTGATGGTACCTGGATTTTATTTTATTTATTTATTTTTTTTTGTTTTTGTTTTTTTTTTGTTTTGTTTTGTTTTTGGTACCTGGATTTTAGACCTGTAAGACCCACCTCAGACATCTGACCTCCCGATCTAGAAGGTAATAAATTTATGCTGTTTTAAGCTGCTGAGTTTGTGGAAATCTTTTTTAAAAAGATTTTATTTATTTATTCATGAGAGACACAGACTGAGAGACAGAGACATAGGCAGAGGAAGAAGAAGCAGGCTCCATGCAGGGAGCCGGATGCGGGACTTGATCCTAGGACCCTGGGATCATGCCCTGAGCTGAAGGCAGACACTCAAACCCTGAGCCACCCAGGTGCCCTGAGTTCATGGGAATTTGTCACAGCAGCAACAGCAAGCTTAATACAGTCACCGTGGGGAAAGGTCTAGCATTTTCTTCTAAATTAAACTCACACCAACTCTATGACTGAGAAGTTCCACTCAAGAGAAATAAAAACATATGCCTGCAAAGAGGCTGGTATAAGAATTTTGATAGCAGCTTTCTTCACAATAGTCCCAAACTGCAAATATGCCAGGTGTCCACCCACAGAAAACGAGTAAGCCCATGGCTACATCCCTACAGTGGAATGGTACACAGAACAAACTACTGACTCATACAATAACATGGATGAGAATCAAAAGCATCTCACGGAGTGAAGGAAACCAGACACAAAAGATCAGCCCACACTAGGATTCCATTTATAAAAAGGTCTATAACACACAAAACTCGTCTATGGTGATAAAAATCAGAACAGTAGTTGCTCGGGGTAGGGTTATGGGGAAGGAGGTAGGCATTGTAAAGGTAACTTCCTGGGGTGTGGAAGTGTTCTGTATTTTCTTCCTCTTTTTTTTTTTTTTTTTTAAGATTTTACTTTTGGGTGCCTGGTTAGCTCGTTGGTTGAGCTCCTGCCTTTGGCTCTGGTCATGATCCCAGGATCCTGGGATCAACTTCTGCATTGGGTTCCCTGCAGGGAGCCTGCTTCTCCCTCTGCCTGTGTCTCTGCCTCTCTGTGTGTCTCTCATGAATGAATAAATTTAAAAATCTTAAAAAAAAAAAAAAAAAAAAAGATTTGGGCAGCCCCGGTGGCTTAGCGGTTTAGCGCCACCTTCAACCCTGGATCGAGTCCCATGTCGGACTCCCTGCATGGAGCCTGCTTCTCCCTCTGCCTGTGTCTCTGCCTCTCTCTCTCTCTCTCTCTCTCTGTCTCTCATGAATAAAAATAAAAATTTTAAAAAATAAAAATAAACAAATAAATAAAAATATTTTATTTTTAAGCCATTTCTACACTCAACATGGGGCTTGAATTTACAACCCTGAGATCAATAGTCGCAGGCTTTACTGACTGAGCTAGCCAGGCAGCCCTGTTCCATATTTTCTTATAGTGGTATATACATATGTCAAAATTCATGGAATGGTATATTTAGGAGTTTGCATTTTACTGTATGTAAATTCTAACTCAAAAGGGAACCGTTGACAAAGAATGACCTCTAGTTAATAAGGTGTGTGCTGAAGTGTTGAGCACTGAAGTGTATGAAGACTGCCAAGTATTCTAATGAGTGGCTACACTGCAGGGTTTCTCAGCTTTGGCACTATTGACATTTGGGGCCAGGCCATTCTTTGTCCTGGGGGCTGTCCCAGGCCCTGCAGGATGTTGACTGGCACCTCTCCCACCTGCCCCCCTGCAGGTTATAACAATAAAAGAGTCTGTTTCCAGACTTTGCAAAATGTCCCCGGAGGGGCAAATTTGTCTCTGGATCAGAAGAGCTGAGATAGAGAGAAAGAGACATATGGACATCTTGTAATAAAATAAATACAGCAAATACCAATGATAGAATGTTGCCAGTGGCTACTCCCATGTTCACTGGGCACTTACTCCCCCACCCCTAACCTTTCTATATGCTTGAGGTGATTCATAATAAAATATTAGGAAACCATGCACATGCCCTAAGGTCCATCTTAACGAGTGTCTACCCTAGGGAAAGACTATTGGTTTGTGTTCGCAGGAAGGATTCTATTTGAACATTCATCTTTCCTCTCATTTCCTTGTTTATAATATGAAAACACTGGAAACAATCTAAATGCCCATCAGCCCCCTCAACCATTGATTGAAATAAACTCCGTGTTGCAGAGTTCTGTGCAGTCACTTTTTGGTTTCGTTTTTCATGAGAAAGACATACGAAAGTGCTGACATATTGAGTGCTGTGCTGCTCGTGGACCTCAGCAACAGGGCAAACATCATGAGAGAATTTCAGGGCTGATGGATTAGGCCTGCATCTTGATCGTCTGTCTGCATTTGTCAGAACCCAAAGAACTGTGCGCTAGAAAGGGTGAATTTTACCTTGCCTAGAAAAATAATATATGTGTCTGTGATATAATTACATATTTGCATATGGATTATACCTCAATATGCCTGACTTAAAAAAAAATGATTCCATGGAAAAGCTTGTGGGTTTTATTAGATGGCAGAGGGAAGAACAGGAAGGGGCAGCGGGCAGGTACCGGAAGGCAGGCTCATAAGGCTTAGGTGTGGGCGCTGCGTGTGCACATCTGCATCACCTGCCACAGCACGAATGGAAGAAGGAGCAGGAAGGACATCCCAAGGTGAGGGCCCTGCATGGCCCAGGCTGAGGCTCAGAGGTGGGTCCTGGGGCAGGTGTGCCAACCAGGAGGCTGGAGTGCAGGGAACAGGGAGGGGAGTGGTAGGGGGAGGAGGCAGGAGGTGAGGTGAAACCAGATTGGGGCTCTTAGCATTTATGGTTTCTAACCCTGTCACCAGGCTGTTAACATATACAGCCTGCCATATATTCGTTAATTATACACCTGCCTTATCTGCCCTCCCAGCCTGCATTCCATTCAGGTGGGCAGATGATTCTGGAGCCCTGAGAGATACTGGCAGCTATGCTGGGCTCTGGGGAAGCCAAGGCAAACCGACTCAGGCCTGTGTCCTGGAAGAGCTCCCAGCCCAGCGGGAGAGACCAGCAGGTGAGCAGGCAATGCCCACACCTGGGGAGGAGGCTTTACACGAGGGGCCACAGGCATGGGTAGAGTTCTATGAGAAATCATGGAAGGCTTCCTGGAAAAGGAGACATGGGGGGAGTACCTTTCCCAGTGTCCAGAAGCCAATTGTAACAATAACAACGATATTAATAATGATAATAGTTGATGGCAACATTTATTGAGTGTTTGCAATGTGCCAAAATCATGGCACTAAGCACAGGGCAGAAATTGATTGAACCATCCAGCAACTCAATACGGTAGATACTCTTATCATTATCATCATCCTTCTCATGGATTTAGGAAAATTGAGGCACAGACTTGGTTTCCTGCGCTCAAATGGCATGTGCTGTGGTTGGGGAAACAGCGGCAGAGTCTCAATCTAGGGAAATGTGTCTTTACTGGTGGGAACTGAGAGTGGATGTGACTGCTTCTGGCTGGGGAAGGCTGTGGGGGCTTCCAAGAAGAGGACCCCCTGAGATGGATCCTTTGCGGGGGGTAGAGCTGAGCGCATAGAGTTACATCATATTCCTGGTTTTGCCTTCTTTTTTCTCTCTCTCTTTGATCCTCTACCCCCACCCCACTCCTAGACAAACCCAACAGGCTGCATCCATGCCCCATTGGGTACTTGTAAACACAGGCTTGCAGACCAGACCATCTGCTTTGTATAACTAAATCTTCTACATGGATAGGAAAGATATATTTTATCTCTTAAATTGTGCTATAGGACCCGGGTGTGGTTCTTACTTTTTCTACTCAGCAGTACGTCTTTGAGATCTTCCTGCATTTCCATATGTAACCCTGATCTGGGGCTTCTAGAACAACTGGAGAATCCCCCTCCCTTTTACTTACCCACTCCCCAAGTAACAGGGCCCATGACCCTGTCTATGTTTCCAGTCCCAGCTCAGAGGCTGCCTTGGCCATCTTTGGACACATCTTATGTCACCTGTGCATGCCTTCCTGTGGGTACTTGGAAATGCGACTGCTGGGACATAGTGTAAGTGCATAGTTAATGTCACAAAATTTCCTCTGATCCTCTAGGGTGGATCTTGAGGCTCTCACAGCATTTCACTGGGCAGACAAGGGCGGAGAAGAAACAGCCAGCTCAAAGAGCTGAGCAAGTCCTCGGTGTATTCGGGGGTCAGGAAATTACAGGTGAAACTCCCCGAAGGGTGGAACCTTTTGCAGAATAGCCGTGTAATAAATACCTGATGGGATTGGTTTCTTTTTCCATTTCTTTCCTAAAAAGGAAACTAGGGTTGTTGTGGGTGGCAGTTTGGCAACATTTATTGAAATCTTAGCTGCTTTATACTCTGACTCAGCAATATCTGTGCCTGAGCATGAGGAAGTAGGCAGAAAGATGTTCGCTAGATTGTCATTTATAAACGTGAATGATGGAAAACCACTGAAAGTGCCATCAGTAGGAGGAGGGTGCTACAGATTGATGTTGGAGTGCTATGTGGGTGTGAAAAAGATGAAAGTGAAGTTAAATGTAGGGGTCCAGAAAGTTCCCCACGACATATAGTTAAATAAGAAAAGTAAAAAAATAATAATAAGAAGAAAAGTAAGTTCAGTGTATCGAGTATGATCCTATTTCCTAAACACAAGAAATCATAGGAAATATTTTTCAGTAACATATTTATCTATCTATATAAATCAGAAGTTGGCAAACTTTTTTTTTTTTAAAGATTTTATTTGTTTATCCATGAGAGACACACCGAGAGAGGCAGAGACACAGGCAGAAGAGAAGGGCTCCCCTGCAGGGAGCCTGATGCAGGACTCAATCCCAGGACTCCAGGATCATGCCCTGAGCCAAAGGCAGATGCTCAACCACTGAGCCACCCAGGTGACCTGGTTGGCAAATTTCTTCGTAAAGTCTCTAATAGTCAGAGTTTACAGCTTTGAGCCTCCCACAATCTCTATCATAACTCCTCAACTCTGCCCTTGTGGTGTGAAAGCAACCATGGATGATGCATAAACCTATGGGCGTAGCTGTGTGCCAATAAAACTTTATTTACAAATACAGGCAGTGGCTCCCTGATGTTAATAAATAGTACGTGTTTTTGGAAGAGTATGCACCAAAATATTATGAGGGGTCCATCTAGAAGGGGATGTGAGAAGGAAGGTGCCGGTCAAGGGAAATATTACCCTCTTACTCGATTTTTTCCTACCTTGCATAATTAAGATGGTTTTAGTCCGAAAAGAAAATAATGTGTTAAAAATAGCTTCAGTGGCCTTTTCTCCCTTTCTGGTTATAAGGTAGTGATGATTGTTTCAGAAAATGCAAGCAGCAGGTAAATGTAACCAGGAAGTTGAAGTTCCCCATTATCATACCAGCTCGAGCAGAATTCCTTTTTTGGTTTGAGTTTATTTATTTATTTTTAGTAATCTCTATGTCCATTGTGGGGTTTGAACTTAGGACCATGAGACCAACAGTCCTTGTGCTCTTCAACTGAGCCAGCTAGGCACTCCTCCTTTCTTTCTTTCTTTCTTTCTTTCTTTCTTTCTTTCTTTCTTTCTTTCTTTCTTTCTTTCTTTCTCTTTTCTTTCTTTCTTTCTTTCTTTCTTTCTTTCTTTCTTTCTTTCTTTCTCTTTTCTTTCTTTCTTTCTTTCTTTCTTTCTCTTTTCTTTCTTTCTTTCTTTCTTCTTTCTTTCTTTCTTTTTCTTTCTCTTCTTTCTTTCTTTCTTTTTTTTTTTTTAATCTTTTTTTTTTAAATTTTTTATTTATTCATGATAGTCACGGAGAGAGAGAGAGAGAGGCAGAGACATAGGCAGAGGGAGAAGCAGGCTCCATGCACCAGGAGCCTGATGTGGGATTCGATCCCAGGTCTCCAGGATCGCGCCCTGGGCCAAAGGCAGGCGCCAAACCGCTGCGCCACCCAGGGATCCCTCTTTCTTCCTTTCTTTCTTTCTTTCTTTCTTTCTTTCTTTCTTTCTTTCTTTCTTTTCTTTCTTTCTCTTTTTAAAAGATTTTTTTTTTTATTCATCAGAGACACACAGAGAGAGGCAGAGACATAGGCAGAGGGAGAAGCAGGCTCCCTGCAGGGACCCCGATGCAGGACTCCATCCTGGGACCCTGGGATCAGGACCTGAGCCAAAGGCAGATGCTCAACTCCTGAATCACCCAGGCACCCCTCCAGCAGAATTTCTTAAAGGATTTATTTCCATTACAAAACAGATATTTACCAGTGCTCACTCTGGGCAAGTGTTAGGTGCTGAGGCCAGAGCAGTAAACAAAGCGAAGTCCCCACCCCCTGTAGCCTGATGTTCTGCAGTCAAAGACAGAGGATAAAAAAGAAACACAGTAAATAAGTAAATAATGTAATATGTTGGAAGGTAAAAAGTACTGTGGGAAACAGAAACAGGACAGCAGATGAAGGAGATTGGGGCCACCTGAGGACTGGTATGCTATTAAGCAGAATGGTCAGAGACGATCTCATTGCCAAGGTGACATTTAAACAAAGACTTGAATGAATAGAGGGAGAGAGCCATGGGGATTCTGGGAAGGAGATGGCCTGTGCAAAGGTCCTGAGGTAGGAGCATGGCAGGTGTGTTCAAGGAACAGCAAGGAGGTAGGGCGAGGGGGTGGGAGATGAGGTCAAGGAGGGGATGTAAAGGGGCCATATCCTGCTGGGTCTTGCAGTCATAGTAAGGACTTTGTTTTTTATTTTTATTTATTTATTTTATTTTTAAAAAAATATTTATTTATTTATTCATGAGAGACACACAGAGAGAGGCAGAGACACAGACAGAGGGAGAGCCCACGCTCCCTGAGTGGAGCCCAAAGCCGGACTCTATCCTAGGACCCCAGGATCATGCTCTGAGCCAAAGGCAGAAGATATTCAACCACTGAACCACCCAGGCATCCCAGGACTTTTTTTTTTTTTAATATTTTACTTATTTATTCATGAGACACAGAGAGAGAGAGAGGCAGAGACACAGGCAGAGGGAGGAGCAGGCTCCACTCAGGGAGCCTGACGTGGGATCGAGTCTCCGGGTCTCCAGGATCATGCCCTGGACTGAAGGCGGCGCTAAACCACTGAACCACCGTTGCTGCCCAGGACTTTGCTTTTATTTGGAATGTGATAGGAACCACCAGGAGGGCTCTGAGAAGAGAAGGGACATGAGCTGACTTGGGGAATAGACTGAGAGAAGCAAGTTGCTGAAGCAGGGAGAACAGAGAGAAGGTGACTCTAATAGTCCAGGCAGGAGACAATGCTGGGTTGGTTAAACCAGAGTGATGGCAGCAAGGGGTCAAGTTGGATCTGTTTTGAAGGTCAAGTTGACAACATTCACGGATGGACTGGATGTAGGGGGTAAGGAGAAAAGAGGAATCAGGATGATGCCATGTGTTTTGGTTAGAGTATGATCTAGAACCACCTGCCACGAGATCAGCTGGGAACTGTAAACATGCAGATTCCCAGGGTCCCCCAGGTCTACTCAACTGGCACCTTTGGGGAAGGGCCCAGGATCCTGCCTCCTGAGCAAGCTGCCCAGCTGAAGACTGGTGGGGACTGGTGACCCCAAGGTAATCAGGGTGGGCCCCTCTGGGGGAGTCTACTCAGGACTGAGAGAGAGGATGAGATGAGAGAGAGGCTCCCCATTCCCTAGCTGGAATGACAGCTGGAGTGACACTGGAAATTCTCCCAGCCATGACTTCTTCATCTGCGATATGGGGCCATTGATGGGAGCCTGCCTCACAGACGTGATGTGCGATCCGAATGAGCTCATGTGTATAAAATATTTAAACCAGTGCCAGCGCATACAAGCTCCCAATAAAGGGCGGCTATAATTAGCATCTTCTTTCACAAATGATACATACTTGGTAAAGGATCAAATTGATCATAAACAAGCCATGATCTCCTGCAGACTCTAGCACACCTCGCCCCACATCGGGGAGTACAAGGATAAGATGCTACACCAGACCCAGTCCTGGCCTTCCAGAGTTCCCATTCTTGTGGGCAGGGCAGTGCCAGTCCCAGATGGGCATGACCCAGGGGTGTCAGGGTGACAGAGAAGGGGCAGAGCTATGGAATCCCAGAGGGAGAACAGGAGCTCTGGGGAGGGGTGTCCCTGACTGGCAGTGAGTACATGAGTTCTAGACAGATAAGGCGGGCAAGAGAGGAGTGCTGGTCCGTGTGTAAAGGTTAGAGAGGCCTGAAATGGTCCTGTGAGTGTGATGGGCTTCAAAAGCATCAGAGTAGCATGGTCAAGTGCATGAACTTTTGAGTTAGACTGCTTGAGTTCAAATCCCAGCTATGCCCCTTCCCAGCTATGTGATCAGGGACAAGTTTCTTCACCTCTCTGTGCTTAATACCCAAACCCTTTTCGTTCTCCATCTGTGCATAACAAGTGATTCCCCCCAACCGACAAAACTTCATGATTTAAAGCAACACACATTTGTGGTCTCATAGTTTCTATAGGCCAGGAAACATGAAATTTCATAGTTTTTTTTTTTTTAAGAAGAATAAACACCAAAATATTATCAGGGGGATGTGTGTTTGGAATGGAGTTGGAGGATGCCGGTCAGGCAAAATGTTACCCTATTGTTTGATCCCCCCCCATCTTATGTAATTAAAGTAGCTCCAACTTGAGGAGAAAATAATGTTTTTAAAAATAGCTGTAGTGATTCTCTGCTTCAGGGACTCCCACAAAGCCATAATCAAGGTGTTGCTGGGAGTGCAGTCTCATCTCATGGCTCAGCTGGAAAGGGTCAGTGTCCGGGCTCGCTCTCATGGTTGTTGGCAAGATTCGGTTCCTTGCAGGCTGTTGGCTAGAGGCCAGCTTCCCTTCCTTGCCCCTGTAGCCTTAAAGGTGTGAAGTTGCTTTATCAACACCACCTAGAGAGGGGATCCCTGGGTGGCTCAGCGGTTTAGCGCCTACCTTTGGCCCAGGGGGTGATCCTGGAGTCCCGGGATCGAGTCCTGCGTCAGGCTCCTGGCATGGAGCCTGCTTCTCCCTCTGTCTGTGTCTCTGCCTCTGTGTGTGTGTGTGTGTCTCTCATGAATTAAAAAAAAAATCTAAAAAAAAAGAAATAATCAAATCTGACTCTAGATGCTTGTTGGGAGTTAAACAATGCAACCTATATGCATAAGAGAGCATTTGGGATGCCTAGGATATAACAAGTATCATAAAAATATTAATTGTTAGTTAAAATGTTAATTAGTTGCTATCTGGCCAGCCAGGAGGAGTCAGAGAAGTCTTCTCAGAGGGAATTTTCAAGTTGGGGTTTGAAATATGAGTAGGAACTCACCAGGTGACAGGTCATACATCCATTCATTTTTCTTAGCCAACAATCTTTCTGTGAGGCATCCTGTGTTCCAGATCCTGTGCTGGGAGATCCCAGGGACCCAGTGAGTCAGACTCTGACCCTTTGTGGAGCTACTGGTATGAGGAATGTTGCTCAAACCTAAGACTTGTCCTCTAAAGGCTCCAAGCTGGTAGAGGAGGCAGAGAAGGATAAAGTCTGGGGTGATCAGGACAGCAACAGAAGGAAGAGAGTGGGTGAAGGACTCCTAGAAGGTCGGTACTGAACAAAGGCCTTGAAATGGCTGGTCTGATTCCCTACATTTGCTGAAGCCCAGAGAGGGAAAGGGACTTGCCCAAGATCACACAGCATGGAGGAGTCTCCTGATTCTGGACTCTGGATGTCTTGAGGACTAGGCGAGATGCAAGAGATGCAGACCTGCCTCATTGCAGGCCCTTAACTCAGAGACACCCTACATACCCAAGCCCCGCACTCCAATCTGCACACCCCCCACAGACAGCGATGTTGTCAGAGTCATCTGCCTCTAGACTTGATGCCTCACACACATGCACAGCATTCGTCTCTGGAGACCCTTCCCATCCCATGTACCAGTGGGGTTCTGGGTATACTGGGAACACAGGCATGACTTGGAGTCAGGCCTAGCCCTAGAGGGGCTGCTGGTCTGTAAAGGTACCAGCAGACAGATTGTTCCAATCTAGTGTCATCAGAGCATCAATACAAGGGAGAGGATATGGTGGCCGGGCATAGGGTGGGAGTAGAGTGAGACTAGCGGGTCTTTTTTTTTTTTTTTTTTTTTTGAAGATTTATTTATTGGGGAACCTGGGTGGCTCAGTGGTTGAGCATCTGCTTTTGGCTCAGGTCATGATCCCAGAGTCCTGGGATCAGGTCCCGCATCGGGCTCCCCTCAAGGAGCCTGCTTCTCCCTCTCCCTTATGTCTCTCTCTCTCTCTCCATGTCTCTCATGAGTAAATAAATAAAATCTTTTTAAAAAATTACAATTTATTTATTTATTTATGAGAGAAGTGGGGGAGGAGGGGCAGAGGAAGAGAATCTTCAAACAGACTCTGTTGAACATGGAGCATGGAACTTGAGCTCACAATCCTGAGATCATGACCTGAGCTGAAACCAAGAGTCAGATGCTCAACTGATTGAGCCACCCAGGTGTCCTGACTGTGTTAAAAGATTTTAACACCCAGTACAGACTGAGCCTTGGAAAGTTGGCCTAGAGTTCTTGGGGTGGAGAGACAGAGAGGAAATAAGGAGCAGGGTGTATAGCATGTGAAAAGGTACGGGGGCATAAAAGACCATTTATCCATTCATGTGTCTGTCCAGCCATCCATTCATTCATCTGTCGATCCATTTATGCATTACTTGATTCTTCCATCCATCTGCCCACTTATTTATTCATTGTGTATATACTCCATTCATTCGTTTATTCTTCCATCCAGTCATCCATTTCCTCACTGATCCATTTATTGATCCACTCATGCAGTTGTTCATTTATTCCTTCAGTTACACACCCATCCATTCATTCAATTAGTCAGAGTACCAACTGTCATATCATCCTTCTACTCCAAATGTCATCTCCTCAAGAAGCCTTCCCTGACTCCCTTGCTAAAATAACAGCCCAGGTGACTGCCTTCTCTTACTCTCTTCGACTTTTTCTTCCTAGCACTTACCCTGATTTGCCAATATGCTCTATAATCATATGTTCACTTGTTTGGTCTGTTTCTACCACTGGAACACATTCATTCCTTCAGCAAGAGTGTGTTGAGTGTCTCCTGTGTCCCAGGCTCTCCTGTGTTTTAGGCATTGGGAACATGGCAGAGGACAGACAGACAAAATTCCACACCAACATGGAGGTGACATTCTTGTTGGGGGCATCGGACAATAAATAATGAATGTAATAAGCAAACTACTGGCAGGTTGTAGGATGCTGAGTGCTGTAGAAAGAAAAAAAATTTTAAAGGCTGAGCAAGTGAGGGGTATTGGGAGTCCAGGGGAAAAGGTGCTCAGAGAAGCACTCATGGAGGAGGTGATATCTGAGCAAAGACTAGAAAGAGATGAGGGGGCCAAATGGTTACCCAGGAGAAGAGGATGCCAGTAGAGAATGGCATATGCAAAGGACCTGAGGTAGGGCAGAGTGTGGTGCGTCTGGAGCACATGGAGGAAGCAATGGAGAGATGGCAGGAGATGAGGTCAAAGAGGGAACAAAGGGGGCTACATGGTGGAGAGCCTATGGGGCCCTGGTGAGGACTTTGCTTTAACTGAGTGAGACTGGTTCCAGGGGTGGACTCTGAGAGGAGGAAAGACAGGATTTAACTACGGTGTGAGCAGTTTCCCTCCACCTGCCTGTAGGAGTAGATTAAGATCTGAGTTCTGTGAGGGCTGGGATTATGTCTCTGTAACCTCCATCTCAGTTTCCAGAAGTGGTCTGAAAACTACGGCCCACAGATCAGACCCTCCCACCTCCTGTGTGTGTGTGTGTAAGCAAGGGTTTAGGGAAACACAGCCACATCATTTACATTTTATCTATGGCTCTTTACCTGCCGTAAGGGCAAGCGGCGTGTTACAGCAGAGACCATGTGGCCCTCAAAGCTGAAAATATTTACCGTCTGGCTCTTTCCAGAAAAAGTGTGCTGACCCCTGGTTTTAAAACAGGTCTGGCACGTAGTAGGCATTCAATAAATATTTGCTGGCGCAGAACTGAACCGTCATTCATCTGTGACCCTCAAGATGCCGCCAACATGCTCTTGTCTCAGAGCCAGTTCCAACTCTGAGTCACATGCAGGAAAACAACAGCCCAGCAACCAAAAATAAAATACTAGAACCATTCAAATCTTCACCACAGAGAGAAAATGCCCAGGAAGGATTACAGTCAGGGCCCACAGTGAAACTTAGCATGTTCTTTGTCCATTTCATGTTCTCTATTAAGGCTTGGGATACCTTGATTCTTCATTTCAGCTCAGGTGGTGATTTCAGGGTTGTGAGATCAAGTCCCACTTTTGGCTCTGTGCTCAGTGGGGAGTCTGCTCGAGACTCTCTTTTTCCCTCCACCCCACCTCCTTGCTCTCTCTATGTAAATAAATAAAATATTTTTTTTTAATATTTTTTTTCAATTTTTATTTATTTATGATAGTCATAGAGAGACAGAGAGAGAGGCAGAGACATAGGCCGAGGGAGAAGCAGGCTCCATGCACCGGGAGCCCAACGTGGGATTCGATCCCGGGTCTCCAGGATCGCGCCCTCGGCCAAAGGCAGGCACCAAACCGCTGCGCCACTCAGGGATCCCAATAAAATATTTTTTTTTAAAAAATAAGAAAGTTTTAGAGTGCCTGGGTAGCTCAATGGTTGAGCATCTGCCTTTGGCTCAGGTTGTGATTCCGGGGTCCAGGGACTGAGTCCTGCATCAGGCTCCCCACAGGGAGCTTGCTTCTCCCTCTGCCTGTGTCTCTGTGTCTCTCATGAATAAATACAATCTTTAGGGATCCCTGGGTGGTGCAGCGGTTTGGCGCCTGCCTTTGGCCCAGGGCGCGATCCTGGAGACCCGGAATCGAATCCCATGTTGGGCTCCTGGTGCATGGAGCCTGCTTCTCCCTCTGCCTATGTCTCTGCCTCTCTCTCTCTCTGTGTGTGTGACTATCATAAATAAATAAATTAATTAAAAAAATACAATCTTTAAAAAATTAAAGCTTAAGTTTAACACAAAGTAAAACCCCTACCTCTCCAGGCATGGGAGCTGCTCCCTCTAATTTATTTTTCTGGTTCAGTCAGTAGAGCATGTGACTCTTGATCTTGGGGTTGTGATTCAGGCCTCACATTGGATGTAGTGATTGCTAAATCATTAAAAAAAAAAATCCTCCCAGATTCTCTTCCAAAGAGCAATCCCCTCCCTGGTTCTTCTGTCTCCTCCCCTTTCAGCTCCAACATTTTCTTTTGGTCCATGAACTTAGCTTCCTGATGGCTTTTATCCCACACCTGTGCTGCCTATTACTCAGATTCTGCAGGACAAGGTGATTGTGGATTAAGAATAATGAGGTCTGTGCCAACTGGCAGAAATCCTTCTCTTCTTCTGGGAACTCAGAATGCTCCCGTATCCCCATTTCCTTTTTCCCTTGATACATCCATCTCAATATTCCATAACCCCCATTTTGAGTTTCCTCTCTATCACAGCTTATGCTACACCCACAGAGTCAGATCTGGCCACTGACAGCTCTGAGTTCACAGCTTAATGGGGACAATCCCAGTGCTGGGGTGAAGAGATGGATGCGTGGTGGAGATGCCTTGACCGTCAAGGGAATGAGTTTGGGTCTTTATCCTAAGGACCCTCTGTGCCGACTTGAAATGGAGGACAGATAGAGGTTCTGAATTGGTTTCCTGGGTCTCAGCCACTCTCTGGTGGTTTCATATAGTGATCCACATTCCAAGCTTTGGGCCAGACTGCCTGGGCTTAAATCTGAGCTTTGATGCTTTCTAGCTGTCCACATCCTTGGACAGCCTTCTGTCAGTGTCCTCATCTGTAAAATGGATATAACACTAGTACCTACCACGTAAAATTTAATACACATAAAGAGCTTAGTACTGTGCCTGGCACATAGTAAGTGCTAAATATCTATCACCAACTATTAAAGTGTTTAGCACAGACATCCAGCTCATAGAATGTCCTCAGCAAAAGGAAGCTCAATATTACCAGTCAGTAATGGCATCAGTTACCCTATAGATTGGGCAGAAATAATGATATCTCCAGTTTAGAACCTTGGTGGGAATGATGACATCACTAGTTGCCAGGTAGAATATGGTTAGAATGGGAGTGCCGCAGCCTTCTTTCCTGTTTGAGTTTTTTTTTTTAATATTTTATTTATTTATTCATGAGAGACACACAGAGAGAGGCAGAGACATAGGCAGAGGGAGAAGCAGGCTCCCTGCGGGGAACCTGATGTGAGACTTGATGCCAGGACCTCGGGATCACAACCTGAGCCAAAGGCAGACGCTTAACCACCCAGGTGCCCCTCCTGTTTGAATTTCTGTTGTGTCCCAGTTCACACACTCTTCCCTGGTGCCCTCACGTACATGGAGTTTCATCTGTTTTAGCCTTATTTTTCTATCGGTCAAGTGGGGATAATGAAGGTATCCATCTCATCAAATTGTTGAGAGAATCCAGTGAGTTAATACACATAATGGGCACAATGTCCAGCACACAGTTGCTACTCAATAAATAGCAGCTCCCGTTGTCTTTACTGCAGGAGACTTCCATGGAGAACACTTCAGCCAGATAACAGGGGCCGCAGCTCTCTTGGTTAACGGCATAGACTCACAGGTCTGATCTCCTGCAATCTAAACCCAGATCTGCCACCGGACGCAGCAAAGGGACCCTAGGCATGTTGCTGGCCTGTAAAGTGGGGGTAATGACAGTGCCAACCTCATAGGGCTGGCATGAGGATGCACTGGGATAATGATGGGCATGTTTCAGGCCCCATACTTGTGAACTGTATTATCACTTCAGGTGCCCTCGGAAAAGTTCTCCCCTCCCTGGAACTCACTTTCACTATCTGCAAAGAGGTGGGCTGTGGCTACGGCAACCTCAAAGCTTCTTGCCCGCAAGGACTAACATTTGCCCTTTGCCATTGCCAAGCAAATGAGTTGAGAGTTGGATGCTTGCACCCGTGTCTGCCCCCACCCCAATTCCATCTCTCTTCACCTGTGTCTGTATTCTCTGTCTCTTACCTGTCAACCATTCCCTTTCTCTGACTTCTTTCCCTTAAGGTAGATTCTCTGTTGTTTCTCTCCTTCATACTATCAGAAGGGTTTGTAGAGCACCAAATAACAACTGTAATAATAATCATTGTTTATTCAGCCTCTTCCCAGTGCCAGGTCCACACTAAGTTCTTTGCATGAATTAACTCATTTCATTCACACAATGCAAGGATTTCTTACTATTGATTAAACAAAAACTTATGGAACACCTACTGTGTGTCAGGCCCTGAGGATCCAGCACTGAACAAAACAAAGACCCTTGCCCTCTTGGGACTTATATTCTAGTGAGGAGACAGATGATAAACAGATAAACATATAAATATTTCCAGTGCTACAACGAAAAACAAAGCAAGGTCAGGGGAGAAAGTGATGAAGGGAATCAGTTTATATAGAATAGTTGGGACAGGCTTTCAGGAGCAGGTGACATTGGAGGAGACCTGGCAATGTGAAAGGCAGACAGCCATGCAGAACCAGGAGGGAGGAGGATTCCTGATAGAAGAAACAGTGAATGCAAAGGCCCTGAGGCAGGACCATGCATGGGAAGTGTTTGTGGAATTTAGGAACACCCAGGAGGCCAGTGTGTCTGGAGAGGAGTGACAGGAAAAAGAGAGGGAGATGAGATCAGACAGGGCCCCAGGGAACACATCACACAGCCTTGTGGGCCATAGTGTGAACTTTGGCTTTTATGGAGAAGGAGCCATGAAGCACAAGTTTCTGGGCAGAGGAGGGATACTGTCGTAATAGAGTTTGACAGGATCCTACCAGCAGTAGACAGTGTGTGTGTGTGTGTGTGTGTGGCTGGTGGGGGAACAAGAGTGGAGAAAGGGAGATCATCACCTCCTTTTACAGATGCAGAAATCAATGGAATTTCAAAAAAGTCCAACTGGCCCAAGCCCACACAGCTGTTGAACAGCAGAGCCAGGCTAGCATACTAGCTGGAACTTGATTCACAAGCAGCCCCCTGCCGCCACCCCAGCTGCTCACTCCTCCTGGAGTTCAGTGTACACCTGTAAAATGGAGACACAGCTCAAAAAACAATGATGCAGGGCTGCCCAGCAACAGAGTAGCTTCAGAGTGGGTTCCATCTCTGGGTTCAGTGGGACTTTTGCTCTGTGACCTTGGGAAGTCATCTGCCTCTCCCTGAGCCTCAGTTTTCACATCTGAGAATTGGGCAGCATTAACCACCGTTTGGGTGTATGTGGTGGTTAAGAGCACAAGCTCTGAAGTCGGATTTGGCGGGATCCGAGTCCTTGCTCTGCCACTTGCCAGCTCCATGACTTTCGACAATTAACGCCCTTTTTCTAAGCTTGGGTTTACCTCATCTAGAAGATGAAGATCTTAATTCCAAGGGGTAGTTGTAAGGATTAAATGAGATCATGCAGGTAAAGCGCTTAGCACAGCTCCTGGCATCCATCGGGCACTCAATAAATGATCATTATTATTACTGACGGCATCGCCCACACCTCCGCGGTGGGTGAGAGTCTGGGAGAGTGCCTGGTACGCGGCCGGCGTTCGACAAAAGTGAATTCTCTCTTCTGCCTCTCCTGCCCGCCGGCTCCCGGGGGACCCAGGCATTCCGGCCTCCAGCCGCCCCCCCCACGCCGGCCCTCACAAAGGCCCTCATTCATGCCTCGCGCACAAAGCGGCGCATTCACCCGTGTCCCTTGGGCCTCCCGCCCCCGGCCGCCCCCCAAAGCTCGCCATTGGACGCCTCCCCTGCCCGTCAGGCCTGGGTCCTGCCCACGACCGCGCCGCCTGGCTCCGCACTCCGGAGCCGTTCTTTTCCCACGGCTGGCACACTCCGACAACTTCTGATTGGTCCGGTCCACCAGCCGCTCCTCTTGATTGGCGGGCGCGTCCCCCACGGGCGGGGCCGTAGCTTGTCGCAGCGGGCGCCGATTGGCCCCTGCTGCGCTCGTACGGGCGGGGCTTTCCTGACGGGCCCGCCCCTCTTTCTCCCCAGGCCGAAGCCTCGGGACGGCCCTGGAAGCCGGTGAGTGCCCGGGGCCCGCTGCCCGCCGGAGGCGGCGGAGCGGGACTGGGCC
The DNA here is from genome assembly GCF_048164855.1 of Canis lupus baileyi. NCBI lineage: Eukaryota > Metazoa > Chordata > Mammalia > Carnivora > Canidae > Canis > Canis lupus. The sequence continues at coordinate 106,956,765 of NC_132838.1, read as the reverse complement.
CGGGGAGGCCGGAGCCTAGGGGCTTCGGATAGGGGCCCCGAAGGCCGGCGCGGGCGGCGGGGGAGAGACGGTGACGCGGCTCCTCACCTTGGGCGCGCAGCGGGACGGCGGCGGGGAGGGGGGCGGGGGGGCGGGGCGTCTACATTCCCCCACCTCTCCCCAACTCAGTTCCAACTGTGTGTAAGGCCGGGTCGAGGTCCTCGCTGGAGGCCCCGGGCCCATTCCGCAGACGGGGAAACTGAGGCCTGCTTTGGGACCTTAGACGCTGTAATACCTGAGTCATCGCCTTCAGTCCTCCGCCCCCGGATAAGTGTCTCTGTTCTCACGTGTAAAAATCGCAGACTGGAGACAGGGGTCAGGACTGGCAGAGGACGAGGGGTAGGGAAAGGCATATTTGAGCGCTTAACGTGTATTCGGTCGCTTTTATTTTTACCACTAAATAGTTTGTGTTCACTTAAGGTTATATTGTACCCATTTTACAGAGAGGGGAACACTGCGGCTGGACAGAGGCGGTGACTGCAGGGAGACGGGGTTGAGAATAACACTTTGGAGACCAGCTGTGCACTGGGTCCCTTAACCCTTTTTAATCTCCTAGTAGCTCCCTAAGGAAGGCTGTGGTCCCTATGGCTTAGATGGAGAGGCAGGTTCGAGAGAGTTAAGCAACGAGGAAGAGGAAATTGATCCCTTTGAGGACCCAGTACCGGTTCTCCCTAAATCCGTCTTTAGAATCGCAGCTCTCCCTCTTGACCGTGTGGCCGTCAGCCCATTACCTCCCCTCTTCATGCCTTACTTTCCACGTTGAACAAATGCAGATGCTGCTCGTCCCTATCACATTGGTTTTTGAGATCATTCTATACATTCAAACCCAGAATGCTGTTCTAGGATCAGAAAAACACTGGCACAGAGTAGGTGCGCTTACCAGTACTTAGTCCTCATTCCACCCAGAAGACTGAAGCTCCGGAGGCCAGAATAACACTTTGTGGTCTTCTTTGGTACTCCTAGTATTCCTTGTGGATTGTGGTGTCCCGTTTCGGGGTTGGGGAAACTGAGACTCAGAAAGATTAAATGATGTCGTGAGGCGCTGCTTGTTTAAGCACTGGCTGGGGGGGGCAATTTCTCCCAAATTATCTTATTTATTTCCTTGGCCGCAATTCACGGAGAGAAGAGGGAAGCCCAGAAAGCTTGAGCGGGATTCGAACTCTCGGAGTCCTCAGCCCTCTGCGCCACGCAGGTCCTTGACGTTTGCCTGCCGGGAGGAGGAGGGGCGCCTGGTGCTGCAGCTGCGGCCGCGGCCCACCCGGCATCAGACTCATCTCCGCCCACCCGCCCCCCTCTCCATCCCCGGTCCAGGGCCCTGCAGCTCCAGGACCCGCCCCCTTCCCCGAGCCCAGCAGGTGCTGGGTGACATCAGAGCCGGGCTCCCTCCGGGTGACGCGACGTGGCCCCGCCCCGCGCTGGACCGCGGAGGTAGTCGCACCTGAGAGCTCAAGCGGCCAGGGCATTCCCGTGCCCCCTCCCCATCTTCCCGATCCCCGCGCTGGCCGGCGGCCCCAGGTAGCTCCGAAGATTCGAGGGTTGAGGGGGCGGCTGGACGCTTGGGTCTCGGGAAAATGGGGGTTGGGCGCTCAGATTCCTGGATCTGAATAGGGGAGCTGGGGGCCAGGAACCCCAGGTCTGAGTGAGGACAGCACTGGTAGCCTGGACTCCTAGGTCTTGAGGGAGAAAGGCACTGGGTCCAAGACACTGGGTTTGTGGGCCTGGACACCTTGTTCTGGGAGAGGAGGGGCTGGGGGCCTGGACTCCTGGTCCTGGGGGAGGAGGGGCTGTGGGTCTGGACTCCTGGTCCTGGGGGAGGAGGGGGCTGGGGCCTCCCACTCCTGAGTCTGAGGGAGGAAGGGCTAGGGGCTCCCACTCCTGAGTCTGAGGGAGGAGGGGGCTGGGGGCTTGGATTCCTGGGTCTGAGTGGGGAGCGGCTGGAGGCCTAGGTCTGAGGGAGGAGGGACCTGGGCACCTGGACTGCTGAGTCTAGGGGGTGAGGGGGCTGGGGACAGGACTCCCTGGTCTGAGGAAGGAGAGGGCTAGGAACTCCCACTCCTGGGTCTGAGGGAGGAAGGGCTGGGGGCTCCCACTCCTGGGTCTGAGGGAGGAGGTGCTGGGGCCCAGATTTCCGGGTCTGGCCATGGAGGGGACTCTTGAATACTAGCACTAGGCTGAGGTCAGAGGGCTGGATGCCAAGGGCCCGGCCCCTGCCCCAGGGGCGGATCCCTGGCTCCTTTTTCTTTTCCAGCCCAGCAGCCTCTGCCCCTCCCAGGGCAGGTGAAAGCACCTGCCCTGGTGACGGTAATGAGCCCCGGCAGAGGTGTTCCTGCCGGCTAAGGAGGGCGGGGCTGCTGGAGGGGCTCAGCCATTTGGAGCAGAGGCCTGCAGGCCCTCCCTGTCAGGCCTGTGGTCAGTCCTCAGGCTTTGGATGTGCCATCATCCTCACCTCTAGCCTGGCTGCAGTGAGGTGAGAGAGCCCTCTGGGCTCATGGGTCCAAGGGAGGAGGGATTGGGGGTCCAGACTCCTGGCCCTAGGGAGGGGAGGCAGAGGACCAGATGATTGCAAAAATTCTCAAACCTTTCCTGGTCAAAGGTCCAGGGCTGGAGGGGTGGGGGGAGTGGGTGGGGTGGAGTGAGGGTTGGGGCAAAGTCCCAGCGATGGGGCTTGGCTCTGGGTGGATCAGTGCCACACTGGAGGCCGGGGCTTAGCATTGGCACTTGGGGACCTGGGGACTGGGGGGGATTGGAACTTTGCTGCTTGAGGGCTGGGGCCATTCGTGTGAGTCCTGAGAGCACCACACCCCCAGGATCAAGGCTGCCAGTTTGGGGGTCTATGTTGGGGGTCTGGGTGGAGGTGGGAGGTGTGGTCTGGAGCTGAGTTTCCAGGTGGGAGAGGCTCTGAGTGAAAGGCAAGGGCCCGATGGGACCAATGTGGGGAGGCCTCAAGGGGAGGTGGGTGTTTGGAGGGACCTCTCCGGGCGTATATTGGAGGTGGGGGCCCTGGAGGGCAGAGGCAGAAACATTGGGGTAGAGGCGGCGAATATCCAGGCCTTCCTGTGCCTGGTGTGGTGGGGCAGTGAGGAGGACTCTGAGGTGCAGGGAGAGAATAGAGACAGACTCTTTGGCAACAGGGCACAATGAGGGACGGGGTTGTGTTCTTCCTGAAGGCACTCAGACTGCCCTGGAATCGCTGTGGTCTGTTCACTGCTGGTCTGTGGGCCCTTTGAGGGTGCGGAGGGGTCTAGCACATTCTCGCTCACCCAGTGTCTCCATTCCAGCACATTGGTCACACTGGGCTGTGGCCAGCTGAGACCCCAGCTGGTCACCCCCAGACCAGGAGCGCCTCAAGGCAAGGCCCCCTCTGAAGCATCTCTGGGTCCCCAGAATCACTCTAGGCAGAGGCTGGTATCTGAACAGCCCTGTGGAATGTTGGATGAATGCGGAAGTAAATGAATGGGGGCTGTTCTCCCCATCATAAAGAAAAGGAAGCTGGGTTGCAGGGAAGGAACAAACTGATAACTAAGGCATGAGATTGGAGTGTTTTGTTCTGCAGTTGTGGGGTAGACTGGAAATGGTCAAGGAACCTGAGTGACAGAAATTAGACTGACACCTTCCTAGGGCTCACATCTCAGAGCTTGACATCCTCATCATGGCCCAGTCTGGCCCTCTTGGTCTCCAATCTAACTTCACCTACCACCTCACGATGCCTTGGACATGGGGGCACATTCCTGCCTCAGGGCCTTTGCACTGGCTGCTCTCTCAGCCTGGAATGCTTTACCTCTCAACATTCCCATGGCTCACTCCCTTCATCTCCCTCAAGTCTTTATTCAAATACCACATCAGAGAAGCCTGCCCTGGCCACCCCAATTAAAATTGCAGCACCCCTCAATCCTAACATCCCCTGCCCCCTCCTTTATTTTTCTCCTTGGCATTTATCACGTTTAACATACTATATAATTTACTTATTTATCTTTTTATCTGGCTCCTGGGATGACAGCAGCGCTATCCAGTAGAAATATAACGCAAGCCAAATGTGTAATTTAAAATGCCACAGTAAAAGTGGAAAAAACTCAAAAGGAACAAATGTTGTTAATGTTAATGATATATTTTATTGAACCCAGCATATTCAAAATAACTATCATTGGCATGTATCAATCATCACATATAAAAAAATACTAATGAGTTTTTTGTTGTACGAAGTCTTTTGAAATCTGGTGTGGTGCTTAGAAGCCCATCTCAGTTTGGACTCTCCATTTCAAGTGCTCAGTAGCTGTGTGGGGCAGTGGTTCCCATGCTGGCAGCACTGGGCTGGCAGGTAAATGTGTTCGTAGGCAGGGGTTTTTTGCTGGCTTGTTCTTGGATGCATGGCCAGTGCCTTGCCTGGCTGGGCCAGGCTTATTAGAGAATTATTGAATGAATGAATGAATGAATGAATGAATGAATGAGTGAAATTAGTAAAGGAGATCCATGGGCCCATTTTGCAGATGTGTCAAAAGAGGTCTGGCGAAGAAAAGCTGTGGGGACTGATGAGGGGGATCTGGGCTGGGGACAGAGCCCCACCTGACCTGCACCCTTCTCTCCCCTTGCAGACCATGGCCGCAGCGACCTTGTCGGTGCCTGGGCGGAAGGTGGCCCCCAGGCCCAGCCCGGTGCCGGAGGCCGCCCAGCCCTACCTGTTCACGCCCAGTGGGCCAGGCATGGGGGGCGCGCCCGGGGGCGCAGGCACCTCGCCGCAGGTGGAGTGGACGGCGCGGCGCCTGGTGTGGGTGCCTTCGGAGCTACACGGGTTCGAGGCGGCGGCGCTGCGGCACGAGGGCGAGGAGGAGGCCGAAGTGGAGCTGGCCGAGAGCGGGCGGCGGCTGCGGCTGCCGCGGGACCAAATCCAGCGCATGAACCCGCCCAAGTTCAGCAAGGCCGAGGACATGGCGGAGCTCACCTGCCTCAACGAGGCCTCGGTGCTGCACAACCTCCGTGAGCGGTACTACTCGGGCCTCATCTATGTGAGTGGTGGTGCCCCGGAGGCCATGGCCAGGAGTGGGGAGCTGGGGGTCTGTGCCCACCTTGAGTGGCCTCAGACATTCTCTACTTTGTATCCCGGGTCATGGGACCGTTCCTACACTTAGTTGCCAAATTATAGATTATTGGGTTGCCCGAACTGCCTTGGGCCCCATTGAGGGCTATCCCAGAATATTATACTGTAGATGCTGTGCACCTTATTATTTTCCCTAAAGTGTAAAAAAATCCCAGATTTCCAAATAGGACACATCCAGAGGGTTTTGAGAAAGAGATATGGGTCTGCCATAATAATTAATAACAACCACCGAGTGTGGAAAACTGCTCGCCAGGCTCTGTGCCAAATGCCTTCCATGTATTAGTTCACTTCCTCTCACTTTACACAGAGTAGAGCCTGTGATTAGCCTCGTTTAATCTAAAAGGAAACTGAGTCCCGGAGAGGTTTCGTAACAATAAACAGGGACATTTATTAAGCAGACACTAGGCACTTGTAAATATATTGTTTTTATACACTTTCTCAATTATAAAGCATTTTGTACCCATTTTACAGATTGGAAAAAACCCGGAGGCACAGAAAGGCCAAGTTCCTTGACTGAGTTTACCCAGTGGGTCATGGTGGACCTGGGTGATCTGGCTGTAGGTGCCATCCATCTGCTGTGGCATCTTTCAAGATAAAGACGGGATTGATGCTAGTGAGGTTGACTACAGTGATGTCGTGCCTATTGAGCATTTAGGATCTCTTGCATTATTTAATCTTTACAGCAAACAAGTAGAATAGGGAAGGCAGTGGTTCACAAGCCCGTCTTTGCGAGTTAGAATCACCTGGGGGATTTTTTTTTAACATATTAGCTCCCGGGCCCCACCCTACCCGTTAAAACAGATTTCTGGGGCTGTGACGTGGACAATGGTATTTTTAATAAGCTTCCAGGGTGGTTCTAATGGGCAGCCAGAGCGTTATTAGTGCAAACAGGATTAAAGGGATTGACAAAGAATGTAGACAATAATAACGAAAAATAATAATAATGGTAGTGAGCAAATATTTATTGAGCACTTACCGTGTGCCAAGTACTGTTCTAAGTGCTGAGTGTGGGTTATCAGCGCACCTCTGGGCTGGAGACTGTTATCACCTGATGTTCAGGAATGTCAAGTGACTTGGGTCCTGGCTCACACAGATAGGAAGGAGTCAGGGTGGGATTTGAACCCAGACAGGTGGCCTCAGAGTGGTACTCGAAACAGCAAGCTTAGAGGGCTGGGGTCTCACCACCTCGAGCTGGCTCCCTCACCAAGAAAAATTTCTTGCTAACACCCTCAAAAGAAAAGTACTAGTTTTATATTTTATATTTGGAAAAAAAATGACAAAACTTTTATGGGAGTACTAAAAGAACATTGAAATCAATGATGAGATGTACCAATTTAAAAATAAATAAAGTGGCCCCAATAATTGCCACTCTGTTAAGGGTTGCAGATCACAAGCTCAGGATATTTTTGTGAAGTCTGACTGCCTTTTGGGAAGGAGGACACCAAGGCTGTGAGAACCAGTGGCTGGCTCGGGGCCCCTCAACTGGAGGAGGCGGTTGTGGGATTGGAATCGAGGGCTGTCTGACCCTGGATGCGATTGGCACACTCCCCAGGCTGCACTGGCCCCTGCTGAGTTCTCGCTTGCTTTTTTTGCAAGCCCTGGGAAAGAGACCTCTGCCCAAGCCACTCCCCGGGATCTCACAAATGGAAGTGCGATGGAAGATTCCAGAAGACTAGATGGGAAGCTAATTGGGTCTTAATAATAATCTTTAGTACTTAGTGAGTGCCTGCTTTCTCTGTCGGGTGCTGTCCTGAATTTCCTGGTGTGATCTTGCTGACACCCCCCCCTCAATCCTAACCCTATTCCTCCACCTTGGGGTGGTGAAGCCATTGGCCCAGCAGTAGTTAACATCTCGTGTTAAGCACGCACCATGTTCCAGGGCCCTTGCCTGCCCCATACGTGCAACATGACGGTTCCCAGCCACCCTATGTGGAAGTGCTGTTCCTGTCCGTCACCATCTGATGAGAAAGCGAGATCCAGAAAGCTCGAGGGTGCTTGCTCGAGCCACCAGCCAGAAGATATTAGAGATGTGATCCGGCTCCACCCTGCTTGTGTGCTTTAGAAACATTTGTTGGACTGGCTGACTGGTGATGGGGGAAGGCAGCATTGCCCAGTGGAAAGTAGAAAGAAACCCAGTTTCTGCCGTCAATGTGCTATTTGGCCTGGTGTCTTGGTCCCTTTGCCTGGATGCTTTGGGCAGGAGGGGAACCCGTCTTGTTGAGCACACACTGTGCTCCCAGCCCTGGGAGGCACCAGAAGGTGCACTGTGGCAGCTCACTCAGAATCTTTCTAGGTGGTCAGGGTCAAAAGCCCATTTTCCGGGGCGGGGGACTGAGGCTCAGTGAGGGCAGATCCCTGGTGCGAGTCACACACCAACTGGAAACCCAGGCTCATGTGGCTTTGAAGCCTGAGCGAGCTTTTAGTGCCCAGTTGGGATGGGTAAAAGGAGAGTCTCAGGTCCCATACTTGGAGTACCTTTTAAGGGCCCCGCCTTGGGCTGGCTGGTTTTTATTCATTATCTCCCTTAATCCCCACAGCCTCTGTAATGAGGTGGGGAGGAAACCGAGACTGTGGAGAGAGTCGCTGGGCTGGGCAGCTGCTCCAGACCCTTCCAACTGGGTGTCCCCAGCTATGCCCCCTCCACTCAGGTGTCCCCAACCCTTTCTGCGTGCACCAGCCTCTGCCCTTTGCACCCTGGCCTTGGCAGCCAGCTCAGGTTGCCATTGGGCGGTGGGGGGGAGGGGGTGTCGTCCTGGCAACAAGGGGGCTGAGGTGGGAGGGTGGCTTGGGGAGTGGGTTCCCCCACCAGCCAGGAGTGGGGGCCGGGGCGCCAGCAGCCATGAGATACCCTCCCAGGGAATGTGGTCCGGCTGCCCCACCCTCTGCCAGCCAGGAGCTCCTGGGAGCAGCTCTTCGAGGCAGGGAGGGCAGACACCCAGCAAACCGGTTGTTCTGCTCCTGGCCCGGCCACCCACCCTCCCACCGTTAAAAGGTTGGCACCTGGGAGCTGGGCAGCCTGTGGTGGCCACACCCTGCTCTGCTTGAGAAGCGCCAGCTGTCTGGGGAGCTTAAAGCAGTCCTGCTACTAACCCACCAAGTAGCTGGCTAGCTGGCTGCATAGCCCAGTGGTTTAATAGTTAACTAGTGAAGCCAGTAAGCCTCTAACTCTTTGGCTAGTTTCACTAGCCAGTTCCAGCTAGCTGAGCCGGTTAGCTCTCTGGGTTGGCTTAGCTGGGTGGGCAACTAGCTCTCTAGCGATCCTCCTGTCTCTGTGGCTTGAGTGCCTCCCATCTACCTGATGCTCCGTGTGAGCTGGAAGGGCTCTTCACCTGTGCCAGGGTCCTGAGCCCGGGCCCATCAGGTGTGAGGGTGAATTCAGGGAGTCTGTAAATTTGGATGCAAGAAAAATGGCATCTTTATTTTCACAGTTTGATCCTGAAATGTAGCATTTTCTCCAGTAGGAGTGTAAGCAGGGCCTGTGACTCTTTTTCGGTAGAAACTACAGATTTGTTCCTGTCATATTTCAGCAGCAGATACTGTGATATCTTCTGAAGATATCTTCTGTACATTCAAGCAAATACATACAAATATTCCTCTTCCGCCTCATTCAGCGCAAACAGTCCTCACCTTGTTTTCTGTATTCAATAATGCTTTGGAAAGAATTCCAGATCCGTACACTGCAAGTATCATAGGAATCCATTGTAAGAACATGCCTGCAGGTCATTTCCAGACTTCTGCCATTATAAAGAGTGCTGCAGCAGATGAGCTTGCACAGGGTCATTTTATGTGTATGCGTGTTCAGGTTGTAATGGGCTGTGACCCAAGTCTGGCTTGCTGCAAAGGCCGCGTTCTCTATCAGGGTGAATTCTTATCCTTATAGCACATTTGTGCAATTTCAATAGATTCTCTTTTACCATCAGCCTGAAAGTCTTTGTAACAAATGGTCAAGTCTACGTTGTCATGATATGAATGGCAGCCACTTTGATGGATGTTGTTGTGCAGTGCACAACCTGCCCAGCTGTACACAGCAGTCCCATGCTACCCTCTGGACCTCAGACAGCCAGCTGAGGCCCTCTTTTTTCTTGCCCACTGCAGACGTACTCTGGCCTTTTCTGTGTGGTCATCAATCCGTACAAGCAGCTTCCCATCTATACAGAGGCCATTGTGGAGATGTACCGGGGCAAGAAGCGCCATGAAGTGCCACCCCACGTGTATGCGGTGACCGAGGGGGCCTACCGAAGCATGCTCCAGGGTGAGTGTGGCGCTGGGACTGCTGGATATGTCTCTTTGGGGTGGGGAGGGGCAGCCTGGAGGGTCATGATAAGATGACGATAAAGGATTTCAGACTCTCTGAGTCTTCTTCATGGGGCAGGAGGAAGCACAAATATAGGGCTGGGTGGACAAGCTCTGGGTCCTACCAGTCAGGCCCCATTTTGCCTTTGTGTTCACCTCTTCTCTCAACAGTATCATTTGGGAGCCATTGCTTCTACAAAATTTTCTTTTGAGACAGTAATTCCTCGTGTTCATTCATTCAACATTTATGTTGTTGACATGATCCACATTGTCATGGAATTAATCAGTCCCTTAGATGATGGGCAATGTGGGGTCACTGTGTATAGCTAGGCGGGTTGCACAAGAATGTCCAGACAAAATTACATAATTCACATCTACTACATATGATCTAATTGCTATAAATTATTAGATATATATTTTAATATTTTGTTTATATTAAAATGCATATTAAATATTTAAAAATGCATGTCTTACCATCATATGATATATAATAGTATGCAGCAACATATTTATATGGTATGTATTACACTTCTATCACAGATCATATGCTATAGCTCTATTGTAGGTTCTTTTTTTTTTTTTTTTTTTTTTTTTGTAGGTTCTTTTTTAAAAAATGTTATTTAGGGATCCCTGGGTGGTGCAGCGGTTTAGCGCCTGCCTTTGGCCCAGGGCGCGATCCTGGAGACCTGGGATCGAATCCCACATCGGGCTCTCGGTGCATGGAGCCTGCTTCTCCCTCTGCCTATGTCTCTGCCTCTCTCTCTCTGTGACTATCATAAATAAATAAAAATTTTAAAAAATGTTATTTATTCATGAGAGACACAGAGAGAGAGGCAGAGACATAGGGAGAGGGAGAAGCAGGCTCCCTGCAGGGAGCTCATGTGGGACTAGATCTCAGGACCCTGGGATCACGGCCTGAGCCAAAGGCAGATGCTCAACCACTGAACTGCCCAGGCACCCCTATTGTGGGTTCTAATGATGCATTTATATTGCATAATGCAGCGGTTCTCAGAGGGTGGTGAGCATCAGCATCCCTGGGAACTTGTCAGAAATGTGAACCTGGGCCCCACTCCAGACCTGCTAAGTCAGAGAAACCCTGGGGGTTTTACAAGCTCCCCGGGCTCCCTCTGGAGATCCTAATGCTGGCCCCAGGTTCGAGAACCACTGGTATAATATCCAATATATCATACACCTGCATTGTGTAGTAGAACACATTTATAGGCAACGTTTTTATATTCACATTATGAATTTATATTTGATCATTGGTCACACTTATTTCCTTCGGTTACATAATCTAATTTGTTATATACTTATTTCTGCAATAATTTTTAGCCATTATTATATATTAATTACTATACCTTAAGAATAAATAATGTACGATAAAGCTGAGATGAGTGGCTACTCTGTGCCAAGCACTTTTCATGAATTGACGTGTTTAATCTCAGAATGAGTGACCTCGTAAAGTAGATGTGCTCATTATCCCTGGTTTCCAGATGGGGAAACTGAGGCACAGAGTAGTGCAGACATTGTCTACAGTCATACTGGTGGGTGGGTGGCTGAGATGGGACTTGAACCCAGAGCCCCCAACCTCCGCCTCCCTGTATTTAGGTCACATTGTGTGTTACATCCTCACCCTGGGCTGGGTGTTGTGGGTTTTGCTGTTGTGACTCACCTGCTCCACCCCAGCTCAGCTTCTTGCTTGCTGTGTGATGCTGGCACAGCAGCTGTCCCTCTCTGAGTCTGTTTTCTCAAGTGTAAAATGGAGATGATGAACCTCAGCTAAACAGAATGTGATTCATTCAACCAGCTACAATTTGAATCCATACTATGTGCCACTTGATGCTGGATGTGAGAGATTCCAAGATGCAAGAGGGCTTCACCCCAGGGCTCAGCCTTTAACACCAAACAGGCCACAAAACAGCATTATAGTATATAAAAACTTTTTTGGACATTCTCTGAGTTCTGACTACAGCCCTATAAGGCTGTTTGAGCTCTGTTTTTGAGATGGAGAAACTGAGGCACAGAATATCTCAGAGACAGGCCCAAGGTCACACAGCAAGACAGAGGGGGTGCTGGGCCTTGAACCCACGTCCATATGGCTCCCAAACCATCTGGCTCTCCCTTGGGCTTAAAACCACCTGGAGGCCTCCTGCCCCATTTAAAAACTGTCCAGATTTTTTATTTTTTATTTTTATTTTTTTTTCTGTCCAGATTTTTTTTAAAAGATTTATTTATTTGAGGTGGGGGAGGGGCAGGGCAGAGGGGGAGAGAGAGAGAGAGAAAGAGAAAGAGAGAGACAGAGAGAAACTCTCACACAGACTCCCTGGTGAGCATGGAGCCTGACATGGGGCTCAATCTCACAACCTCAAGATCATGACCTGAACCAAAATCTAGTTGCACACTTAACCAACTGAGCCACCTAGGTGTCCCCAAAACTATCCAGATCTTTTAATCATGGCCTCCAAACCCATCTGCACAATGTCTAGCTCTGCCCTGTCCCCCAGCCTCTCTGGCGTCCTTTCTGTTTCTCTGACATCTCCAACTTGGTCTCGCCACAGGGCCTTTGCACTGGCTGTATCCTCTGCCTGGAATGCTCTTTCTCTACTTCCTCATCTTTTAGGGCTGAGCTGAAACACCTCTTCTGGGAAGCCTTCCTGGCCCTCCACCCCTCAGTCTTCTTACTATGTTAACCAGGGCTTCTTAATTCTGGCTTTTTTTTTTTTTTAAATATTTTATTTATTTATTTATGAGAGATATGCAGAGAGAGAGAGGGAGGGAAAGAGAGGCAGAGACACAGGCAGAGGGAGAAGCAGGCTCCATGAAGGGAGCCCGATGTGGGACTTGATCCCAGGACTCCAGGATCATGCCCTGGACCAAAGGCAGCACTAACCGATGAGCCACCCGGGCTGCCCTTAATCCTGGCTTTATTGGCATTTGGGGCTGGATGATTCTTTATATAGGGGCATCTCATATGTTGTAAGATGTTTGGCAGCCTCCCTGAGCTCTACTCAGTAGACCCTTGTAAGGATCTCCCGGTTGCAACAACCAGAATGTCTGCAGACACTACCTACTGTCAAATCATCTGTGGTTTTACGTATGTGCTTTGTATCCCCCTGACTTGAGCAGAAGCTCCATGAGGACAGGGACTTTGCCAGTTCCCACTGTTGTAGGTGCCTGGCACTTAGGAGGCTGTCAGTCACGTCAGATGCAGGGCGAGTGCTTGGGGAGACGGTGGGAACCATGCTGTGCCCTCTGCTGGGCAGAGATCCCCCCCGGACCACCAACCACTGTCACTATGTTGTTGTGGCCTGTTTTCCATCAGAGGCTGAGCCTTGGGGTCCAGGACATTGCTCTTTTGTCTTTGCATCTCACGTACCCAGCATGAGGTGGCACACAGTAGGGGCTCGGATTGAAGTTTGTTGAATGCATTACATTCTGTTGAGTTGGAGTTTATCAGCTCCATTTTACAGGTGAGGAAACAAGGCCAAGAGAGGGAGAGCTACTTTGCCAGCATCACACAGCTGAGTTGGGGTGGGGTGTTAGAATCCAGGAGTGTCACACATCAAAACGCTTTTGTGAGGAGGGGTGCCTTTTATGGCTCAGTTGATAAAGTGTCTGCCTTTGGCGCAGGTTATGATCTCAGGATCCTGGGAGGGAGCCCTACGTCGGGCTCCCTGCTCAGTGGGGAGTCTGCTTCTCCCTCTGCTCATTCCCCTGCCCCCTGCCCTGCTTGTACATGCTCTCTCTCTCTCTCAAATAAATAAAATCTTAAACAAACCTTTTGGGGGGCAAAAGACTTTTCCTTACCCCTTTGAATAGGGTGTGGTATAAGAGGTCAAGGTCCCACTAGAGAGACCCTCCAGCTGACATGTCCACTTCTGTCCCTTACAGATCGTGAAGATCAGTCCATTCTCTGCACGTGAGTAATCCTGAAGGGCTTCCTGGAGGAGGCGGGGCCCTGGCTGGGTGCGGCTCTGCTCAGAATGGGCAGGTCTGACCTGGCATCCCTGTCAACCCTTTCTGCTTCCTCCTTGTACCCCACCCCCACCCCACAGCGGGGAATCTGGGGCTGGGAAGACAGAAAACACCAAGAAGGTCATCCAGTATCTTGCCCACGTGGCATCATCACCAAAGGGCAGGAAGGAGCCAGGTGTACCGGTAAGTGACCTGCCTCAAGACACTCTCTGGGCCCTGCCACCAGCAATACCCCCTCCTCTGTCTGAGGTCCTGCTTGTCCCCATAACCCCCTGCCTCCCTTAGGAGGCCCGTGACTATGAGCCATCTCTTGGCTACCTCTGCTGCCTGTGCACCTAGTGTGTCTGATACAGGGCTAGGAGTGGAGGCAGGATGGAAATGGAAATTTCAAGGGCCTGATCTTGGCTTCATCAGACCTTAGGACAGTACCTGGCACCCAGTAGGTGCTTATGGTCCTGAGCACCTACTATGTGCTGGGCCTGATTTAGTGCGCACTTACATAGTGCCCATCTCTGCTTCCATTGACTGAACACCCCATGAGCGGGTGGTGTTTTCCTGTGGTTGAGATGAGAAACTGAAGGCATGACTGGGCAGGAGTCTGTTGTTGGAGGAGTCTGCTAGAGAGGATTCAGACCCGGGCCACCCTACTCCACCTGCCCGATTCCTCCTGCACCCCATGTCTCCCCTGCTGCCCGCCACTCACGACCACCGGTTCACCTGTGGGTCTGTCCGTGTTGCATGTGCCGTGTCCTGGTCTGTGTCCCGGTCCGTGTCTCGCGTCCTGTGACTTCCTCAGGCTGCCAGCATCGTGTCTTATGTGAGTAGCAGGGGACCACCTCAAATCATGCCACCCCTCATGCCCCCTGGGTCAGCCCCATCCATGGGCTTCCTGGCAGGCCCCAGGGCACTGATGGCCATCAGGGAGCCATACTGCCACTTGTAGTAGTCCTACTGTGTGCGTGTTGGGCCCCATGCTGTCATCTAATGCAGCCCTAGCGTGTGTGCACAGGGCTTCCTGGTGTTTACGGCAGCCCTGTGCATGCACACATTCACAGCCCGTGTTGCCATGAAGGGCTGTCCAACTGTGTGCATGTAGCTTGGCCACAGATGCCGACATGAAATTACCCGGGGTCATTTATTGCTGATCTGCTAAATGTGTGTAGATCAGGCCGACGGGTGCAAAGATTCCCACAGCCCAGAGCCTCACACTGCCATTATCACAGCTGCCTGGGTACACCCAGGTCAGGCTAGTATCTGAGGACTCACAGGAATTTATGGAAAGAGTTGATGCCCTCGAGAACCTACCTGGGGGCAGGAGGGGATTGCTGTCTCCTGAACACCCATGGTCCTCCTCGCTCTGCCACTAAGGTGGCCACAGGGAAGTTCAGAGTCAGAGCCCTCCCATGGAGCAGCCTGGCTGGGGAAGGAAACTGCCATCTCATGAATGCCTACTCTGTGCTGGACAGTTGGAAGGACATTCATACTGATGGTATAGATTTTTTTTTTAAGATTTTATTTATTTTTTCATGAGAAACACAGAGAGAGAGGCAGAGACATAGGCAGAGGGAGAAGCAGGCTCCATGCAGGGAGCCCGATATGGGACTCAATGCCATGACCCCAGGATCACAACCTGACCCAAAGGCAGACGCTTAACCGCTGAGCCACCCAGGTGCCCCTAGATTTTTTTTTCTTAATGAATCCTGCAAGCGATACACGAGTGCTTTTCTCTTATAACAACAGAAAAAGATAAAATGAAATTCCCCCTTTGTCTTCTCCATTGCACTCTTGGCAGTTTGGTGTGTGTCCTTGTAGACCTTCCACTCAATGCTTCTAGATGTGTGTCTATACCTGGAGAAGTAGGAGTCTTGTTTTTGTGGTGTTTTTTTTTTTTTTCCCTCAATTTATTTTTCATTAATGGAATCACACTGGAGGTATCGCTCTGCAACAGGTTTTTGCTGTTTTGCTGTTTCTACTCCACGATGTATCCCGGAGACGATGTATCCCGGAGACATTTCCTGTTCCGTTAACAGTAAACTAAAGGGCAAAAGCCGGATGCGGGGAAGCAGCCCCCATGCAGACACACAGAGGCCTCTCACACTCAGACCCCAGACAGTTGTAACACAGACCAACAGACCACCCCCCCAGCCCCCTGCCGACCCCAGCCCCTGTTTTCACTAATGGGTCCTCTCCCCGCCCCACAGGGTGAGCTGGAGCGGCAGCTGCTTCAGGCCAACCCCATCCTAGAGGCCTTTGGCAACGCCAAGACTGTGAAGAATGACAACTCTTCCCGATTTGTGAGTGCTGGGGGAGGGCAGAGCCTGGCCCTGGGAGCTCTGGAGGTGGTTAAGGGGAAGCAGGAAGGGTGGGCTGACTGAGGGAGGAGGGGCTGGGGGTTCAGACTTCAGGGTCTGAGGGAGGAGGGGGCTGAGGGCCTGGGTCCCGTGGAAAGCAGTCAAAGGGGCCCAGACCTTGGATTCCCCAGGGAGCCCCTGGCTGGGACCTCACAATTAGGGTGGGGTTCAGGTGGAGGGAGAAAGAAAGTGAGATGCAGCCCTAGCTCTAGGAGAGGTGAGTGTGGGTTAGGGATGCCCTTCAGGTCCACGGTGGGGAAGAGGCCCCTCAGCTAACCCCAACCCCTTCCTTCCCAGGGCAAATTTATTCGCATCAACTTCGACGTGGCTGGGTACATTGTGGGTGCCAACATCGAGACCTGTATCCTCACATAGCCCACAAGACACCTGGTGGCCGAGGAGGGTGGGCCTTGGGATCTCATTGCTTACAGGAAACAGGTGTCCACACACACGGGAAGCCTGGCTCCCTGATGTTCGGAAACTGTACCTCAGTTTCCCACTCTTGAATGGAGAGGAACCTGGGGAAGGCAGAGATGCATTATCTCCCTGTGCAGGAAGGAGGGTAGGACTGCAGTTGCCCTGCTGTGGGGTGGTAGGGCAGCTGTGGCTTATCACAGAGAGAGGACATAGAGCACAGGCCGCAGGGGGTAAGGCATGCAGGGCCAAGTGGGGGAGAGACCAGGGCCAGCTTCCAGAGTCCCCTCCCCGTGGAGTCACACAGGATGGGCAACATGTGAGGTGTTGTCCACCAAGGACGCTCCTTAGAGACCCTGTCAGCACCCCCAGGTTTTCAGTAGGGGCCGGTCACGTCAGCTTCCCTGGCCTGGCATGTGCCAACATTCCAGACTCCCTGGAGGAAAGCAGGTGTTCAGCAGAAACCACGTTGTTTGCACAAACCGCTTAGGCACAAGGAGCCCCCTCCTGTCATTCGGGGAGTGCTGGGAACTCTCCCGAAATCCAGCTTCCCAGATCCCAGCTCTGGGCAGTCGTGGGAGCAGATCATTTCAGACCTGTTGTGTCAATCCTGCTCTGCATAGGCTACACGCAAGCTCACTGGGAATTTTTAAATTTTTTTTTATTTTAAAAAATATTTTATGGGGCAGCCCGGGTGGCTCAGCGGTTTAGTGCTGCCTTCAGCCCAGGGCCTGATCCTGGAGACCCAGGATCCAGTCCCACATCGGGCTCCCTGCATGGAGCCTGCTTCTCCCTCTGCCTGTGTCTCTGCCTCTGTGTGTGTGTGTGTGTGTGTGTGTGTGTGTGTGTGTGTCTCTATGAATAAATAAAATCTTTAAAAAAATTTTAAGTATTTATTCATGAGAGACACACAGAGAGAGGCAGAGACGTAGACAGAGGGAGAAGCAGGCTCCCTGCAGGGAGCCCGATATGGGACTCGATCCCAGGACCCCAAGATCATGCTCTGAGCCAAAGGCAGATGCTCAACCACTGAGCCACCCAGGCACCCCTAGCCTCTTTTTTATATTCACATTTGTCTCCACTGGCTACTTCCAAAAGTGAACTTTCTTCATCCACACTCCCCTCTAGTTGTGGCTCCCCGCATGGGGTACAGGGCTCTCAGGCATGGCCCTCTGTGCCTGGGGCCACTGAGCAGCCTGTGGGGTATTGCTCACGGGGCAGGTGCCACCCCCAGGCCAGTCGGATGAGTCTCGGGCTCAGCCTGACCCCTCAGCCCTGGTGTCAGCCTGGGCAACATTTCTTGAGGGTTTATGCTGCACCTAAGGCTGTCCTGAGAGCTCTCACTCTGTGATCCCAGCCCCTCTTCCCTGTACCCCTCATCATCCCATTTAACAGAAGTAGAAACCAAGACTCAGGGTGTGTGCTTCCCCCACGCCCCGTCCCTGGTGGGATCCCCTCCCCAAGTCCTCCCCATCTTACCTGAGCAGGTTAGTGAACCAGGGCTCTTGGTCAGTGATTTGCAGCAGACCCTGGGCAAGGCTCCCCGGGGTAGGTCCTGTGTTACAACTGTCATGCTGAATCGGTGCTGTGTGGTCTGTGAGTGTGGGGCATGGAAGGGCAAACAAGTCATCAGGTGTTTTATTTTAAGGTGGCTTTCCGATTTCTAGACCATAGCTGTGCCATGTGACTTTCCTAGAAGGGAAGAGCCCATAGCCCCACTATCCATCCAGGGAAACTGAGGCCAGCAGGGTAGCTATGGCCAGAGATACTCTTCGCTATGGTTAACTACAAGCCATACACTGCTCTTGGATGTTTGACACATAATAATGCATTTACCCTCACAGCAACTCATTCATGGGTGTTACATGGAGCCTCTTGCACATATAAGGAAACTGAGGCACGTGTGTGCTTAAGTGACAGGCCCAAGGCCTGGGCTGTGAACAACTCCACGGCTTCACAGGATAGCAGGGGGTGCAGCGTGGGTCAAGGGGGCTGGGTGGGCTCCCCTCGCCACTCCGCCCCTGTGGGACCTTGACTCCCAGCCGCCCAGACCTGTTGGAGAAGTCCAGGGCCATCCGCCAGGCCAAAGATGAGTGCAGCTTCCACATCTTCTATCAGCTGCTGGGAGGTGCTGGAGAGCATCTCAAAGGTCAGTGCTGTGGCTCCCAGGGGGACTGGGAGGGGGCCTGGGATGTGCCCCAGGAGGAGGAACTGAGCTCCTGAGAGGAACTGAGTAGGATTTGTTGAGCACCTGCTATGTAGGTCAGACTCCTGCTGAGCAGTGGATTTGGGTACCGCCCTTCCCCAGGAAGCCCTCTGTCCCCAGTTTCTGCTATGTCGTGACTCTGCCATCAGTGGTTTTGACTGAGTAGAGAATCCTGCCACCCCTGGCCCACGCTGCTGGCTGACCCCTCCTGCTCTCTGATCCCACCTTCCCCCCATGTGGCTCCTGCTCACATTCCTTCTCTTCCGAAACTCCAAGGCTTCTGCTTATTCCAGCTTGTGTTACGCCCATGACTCCAGCTCTGCTGCAGGTCCTGCTGCCTCATGGTCCTGGGGGTCTTGGTAGTCCTGGTGGTCCTGGTTTTTGTGGCTTTCGGCACCTGGTGCTTCACCTGGTGCCTCACCTTGTCCCTTTACCCTTGCTCCTGCCTGAGCTTCCTCCTGGCTTCTCATTGCTCCTCCTGGCCTCTGGCTGAAGAAAATCCAGGGCTCTTCTTTACAAGGGTGCCTGCTGTCCCAAGGCTCCTTCCCCCAGAGCTTTGGCTGCCTCCTGGCCCCTCCTTACCCAGACCCCAGGACTCACACATCCTCTGCTGCCAAGCCCTGCTGTCCCACAGCTTTTGCTAACTCAGGCACCTATAGCCTCATTGCTCCTGCCTGCTCTGGACTGTTCTAGGACTTGACAATCTCAATGGAATGAGGGAAGATGAAAGGGTCCAATGTGGGCTAAGCACCCCCTCCAGGCCTGGCCCTTCCCATCAAATTATGAGGAAAGGATCCTCACTCATATGACAGAGGAAGAGACCAAGGTCCCCAGTGGAGGAAGAGAACACTGCCCCAGGGTGGCCATCGGGACTTGAGTTGGACTCCACAGCTCACCCTTGACCTTGGCCTCCACTCATTACCCCCTGCAGCTGAACTCCTCTTGGAGCCATGCTCCAACTACCGCTTCCTGACCAACGGGCCGTCATCCTCTCCTGGCCAGGAGCGGGAGCTCTTCCACGAGACGCTGGAGTCACTGAAGGTCCTGGGATTCACCCCGGAGGAAATCACCTGTGAGTGAGCCCTGAGCAGCCCCTCCATGAAGGGTGGAGCTGGGGTGGCGTATGGGCAGGTGGTGAACCTGGACACACGGTCCTCAATTGGGAAAAAGAAACAGGCCAGAGGAGGGAATCGGGAAGGGGACATCAAGATGATGACCTTTGAGCCAAGGCTTGAGGAGCTGAGATGGTGAACATTGGTGCTAGCATGGTGTTACCCCACAAAAATAAAACAGTGGGTTATTTTACCAGCCAAATGGATTTATCCAGGAAAGCAGAGAATTGTAAATTGGGACAAGTAAGCTGCGGCAAAACCATAGACAAATCTAGCAAGGGACAGGAATTTTATCTTATGGAGAAGAAAAGGAAATCGGAAGAGGTTGTTCTGAACGAAAGCCCTCTGGAGAAAAGCAAGAGTTCAGGGTGTTGACGGTTTCTCTGGCGGCCAATTTCTTGTAGGCGATGCTGTGTACATCTTTCCCTGTTGGGGCCTGTCACTGAGGATTCTTTCCTGTTGAGGATTATTATGTTGAGGTGTTTACTTGATGTTGAGGCATGTGGCTCCTCCTTCCAGCTTCCCCTCCTAGCCTCCTGAGTCTGCCTTAGTGAGGTTTCCCTTACTAATTTTCAGAGAGAGAGAGAAGAGCGTTCTAGGCAAGGAGGGATCAGTCTATGCAAAGGTCCTGGGGCAGAAAAGGCATGGCGTATTGAAGGAATTGAAACTTCTATTTTTTTTTTAAGATTTTATTTATTCACAAGAGACACACACACAGAGGCAGAGACATAGGCAGAGGGAGAAACAGGCTCCCTGCAGGGAGCCTGATGTGGGACTCGATCCCAGGACCCCGGGATCACAACCTGAGCCAAAGGTAGACACTCAAACACTGAGCCACCCTGGTGTCCTACTAGAGCATATGTTTTGACAGTCGTTCTGTTGAAGTACTGTATTTGTTTGCTTGAGCCGCTGTGACAAAGCACTGCAAACTGAGCACCTTGAACAACAGAAATGGATTGTCTCCCTGTTCTGGAGGCCAGAATTCTGAGCTCAGAGTGTTGGTAGGGTTGCTCCATCTTGGGAGAATCTGTTTTTTCCCTGTCCTGCTCTCCCAGACTCTAGTGGTTTGCTCGCAATCTTTGGCGTTCCCTAGCATGTAGAAGCATCACCCAAGCTCTGCCTTTATTTTCATGTGGCTTTTCCCTGTCTGTGCATCTGTGCATTCAAAAGCCATTCGTCGTGTTGGATTAGGGGCACCCCACTCCACTGTGCTCTTATCTTGACTTAAATAATTAAATCTGCAATGACCCAATACCCAAATAAGGTCACATTCTGGAGAAGTCTTGGGGACTTAGGACTTCAACGTACCTCTTTTTGGTGGAGAGGGTACAATTCAACCCATAACACATACATAGAGGTGGACCTCAGACTTTTTTGCAAGTCCCCGACTGTTGATTATTTGGACCAACCCTGAGTCCTGCCGAGGCAGACTCTGAGGTCTGGGGCTGAGTGGTAGACCCGGGTCTCTTACTCCCTCGGTCTCTAGCACCACGAGAGGCCCCGGGAACTCTTGTGGGCTCCAGGGCCAGCTGGGAGGGCTGGAAACCGAGCGCCAGCTTGGCTGTCTCCCCGGGCTGCAAACAGGCCGGCCTTCTTGGGAGTATTGACACAGGGTCCCAGGCCTCCCCTGCTGGATTTCCCAACCATGGTTGCGAAACTTCCTCCGCCTGGGAGTCTCTGTTCTCCTCCCTGGGGCAGCTGGCAAGAAAATCCAGATGGTAGCCATGGTGGGGGCCTGGCCTCCCGACAGAGATCACCTCAAGTAACCCTCCCCGCGGCCGCCCTGCTGTGTGGTGGATACATGGGGCAGCTCCAATTTTTGCAATTCTGAAACAAAACTTTCGAGGTGACATGCATGTCGTGACATAATCCGAAGGCGCCAAAGGTCATAGTGTACAAACCAGGTCCCATGCAGCGCCCTGAACCTGACTTTCCTGCTCTTTGGCTTCCCTCACCTCCTCCCAGGAATATTTTAGACATCTAAGAAAGGACACACACTTTTTTTTTTTTTAAATAAAACCAGGCATTCCATAGCCCCAGGGCTGGTATTCAGCTGTACTGGTGATTTTAAAAGAATGGTAAATATTTCTCTACTGAATTTGAAAGTTTCCTCAAAGGGGCATCTGGGTGGCTCAGTCAAGGAAGTGTCAGACTCTTTATCTCTGCTTGGGTCTTGATCTCAGGGTCATGAGTTCAAGCCCTATGTTGGGCTCTACCCTGGGCATGGAGCTTACTTTAAAAGTTGTCTCTCCCCTCTACCCCACTCCCTGCCCCAGGCAGCTGTTGCTCCAAGTGGGCCTTATCTCCCTGACCTCCCTCCCAGGACCATCCCAGATACAGCAAGGAACAGTTTAAAAAACGCTTGACACATGCTCAGGTGCTCAGGTTAAGGACTCAGCTCATCACCCCTGTGCTAGTGCACTTCATACTCACTTTTCCCAGCAGACAGTATATTTTAGCAGTAATTCTGGTCTTGTAAGTATAGGTAAACTTCAATGTGTGTGTGTCTGCGTAAGGTTTCATTGTTTAAATGGCCTATGATTTTTTTTTTAAGATTTTATTTATTTATTCATGAGAGACAGAGAGAGAAAGGCAGAGACACAGGCAGAGGGAGAAGCAGGCTCCCCACAGGGAGCCGGACATGGAAACTCAATCCCAGGTCCCCAGGATCACACCCTGGGCTGAAGGCAGCATTAAACCACTGAGCCACTCAGGCTGACCGACTATGATTCTTTTTTAATAAAGATTTTATTTATCTGTCTATCTATCTATCTATCTATCTATCTATCTGTCTATTTGAGAGAGAGAGAGAGACAGAGACAGAGAGACAGAGAGAGAGCATGAGCAGGGGCAGAGGCAGAGGGGAGAAGCAGACTCTCCACTGAGCAGGGAGCCCAGGTCGGGGCTTAATCCCAAGACCCCAGGATCATGACCTGAGTCCAAGGCAGATGCTTCGCCGACAGAGCCCCCCAGGCTCCTATAAATAGACAATGATTCTTTCAACCAGTCTCTGTCCCTTGTGGACAAACTTTTATTGTGTCTGCACTCATTGCTATTAGAATGATCCCTCCCCCACCCCCAAAAAAGGTGCCAATAATATCCCTGTAAGTAGCTCTCTCTGTATCAAAAGAACTGTAGGATCAATTCTTCAAAAAATGCTGGATCTAAGGAGAAGGTGCAATTTTGTTCTTAATCCAGCTTTTACAGAAGTGTAACAACCGTACTGAGCTACAATTCGCAGACCAGACCACTCACCTGCTTAAAGCTTACAAGTCAGGGGCTTTGGGTCCATTTCCAGGGTTGGGTGCCCATCTCCAAAGATGAGTCTAGAACATTTTCAGTGGCCCAAGAGGATACCTGGCAACCATTCGGTGGCTTCCTGTGTCTCTGGATTTGCCCATCCTAGACGTTTCATGTCAATAGGATCACACAATACCTGGGTCTTTGAGGCTGGCTTCTTGTACTCCACGCAACAATTTTGAGCTCATCCATGCAGTGGCATGTTGGCTTCATTCCTGTTTATTGCTGAATAGTTTCAATTTTTATCTTTTTATTACGGGCACCAGATCTGATAATCAACCACTCACTGACTTCTTGGGTTTCTACTCCAACTCCCATCCCCCCACCCCCACTCTGACCGTTTTTTTTAAGTTGTAGAGAATCCACTCTATCACTGTCCAGGAGGTGGCGCTAGTTTCTGTTTCCACTCGCTGTGTCCTTCCAGTGGTTTTCCTACATGCATGCCAGCAACCACTGTTGTAAGCTTTCTGGCTTTTGCTGGTGCTGGTGTGGCATGTGGATGAGGCCTCATAGTTTTATTTGGTGTTTTACTTACAAGGAGTGGAGCCAGCTGGTCACCTTTTTTTTTTTTTTTTAAGGTTTTATTTATCATTTATTTGGGGGAGAGAGAGAGAGAGAGAGAGAAAGTGAGAGCAGGGGGAGCAGAGGAAGAGGGAGAGGGAGAGGCAGACTCCATGCTGAGTGGGGAGCCCAACATGGGGTTTGATCTCATGATCCTGAGATCATGACCTGAGCAAACCAAGAATCCAATGCTTGACTGGCTGAGCCACCCAGGTGTCCCACGGTTACCTTTTCATAGTCTCCTTTTGACAAAAGAGAAGACAGGGGTCCAGGGAGGTGGGGTGTCCACCCTACAACTCACTCCAGTTGACAAGGAGATGATGGAACCCGGGTCTGACTCCAAAACCAGCCCATGATCCGTTTTTAGAGAGACAGGCAGGCACTTCTGTGAAACTTTCCCGACCATCTCTGGGAAGGTGGTTGCCAGTGGGAAACCCAGAGAGGAGAGCACTGGGACCAGTCCAAGCAGCTCCCTGGCTTCCTGTCTTCACCAGTGCAGGCACCATGAATGCCACTCAGAAAGTTTGAGCAGGACTCCGCATCACCAACCCCACGCCCCCCTCTTTCCTTCCCCTGCAGGCCTGGGCTTGCTAGCAATCGGCTGGTCTGAAGTCACCAGCAAAAGCTAACTGCCAACTTCTCAGGTGTCAGATTCACCCGGGTGCTTGGCACGGATGTGAGTTCCTAAGCCAACTGTCAGAGGCCATTTTAAAGGCCATTGAGGGGACTGAAGGTCTGGGCTGGATCTGAGCTGACATTAAGGAATGATCATTCAGTTTGTTAGGTGATGATGCCATTGTGGGTCTGTAAGGAGAGGTCCTTGTTTATTTGTCTTTTGGGAGGGCTGCTGTCCCCTAGGAAACTCCTATAACTGCCAGAGCCCTGGGCTGTCTGCGACCACCCAGTCCCCCTATCCCCAACCCCAGGCTGGCAGAACCAGACATCTCTGAGCCCAGCCCTTCTCACTGCCCAGCCAGGGAAACTGAGGCTCAAGAGGTCAACCAGCTTATCTAGGGTCACACAGCAAACCCCTACATCCAGGATGTATCCCCCATTAGCTAACTCTTTGCCCTTTATCTGTTAATATATTGATTTATTCAACCCGTGATGGGGTCAATTTGTGGGCCAGGCCTCTGCAGGTACTAGGTAAAGTTCACCATGACCAAGATAGAACAAGCCCCTGATCTGTGGAATGCTGAGACCCAGAAGCATCAAATCACACAAATGGATTAAAGTTGAGCCCATGGAAGGGTGACCGGTGGAAGGTGCATGGAGCAGTGACCACGTGTCATGGGGCTCCAGCGCAGTCTGGGGAGGGTCAGGGCAGCCCCTGGAGGAGGTGGCCCTTGCCTGAGCACCGACAGTCTTGCAGGAACTAACCAGACATAGATGGTGGTGGCGGCAAGAAGAGTGTTGGAGGAGCTATTGGAATAAGCAAGGGGACCCTAAGGCCAGAGGGACTGGGAGTGTCAGGGACATGGTGCCCAAGATCCTGATGAGGGCTTAAATTGAATCCTAGAAGCAGCAGGGATCACAGGATGAATTCTTCCCTGGGAACAGGCAAGCTCAAGTTCATTCATGAAAACATTTATAGAGCACCTAGTGTATGCAGAGCACATGGGTAGGAGATAAGTAAGGAACATATACTTTCCACAAGGAGTTATGATCTCAGTGGAAATGGAGAAAAATTAATATCTGTTGCACATCCTGCCTTGCCCTGCAAAGTATACCAAAACTTGGTTTTGGATTTGGTTTTGTTGTGGTTTTTTTGTTTGTTTGTTTGTTTTACTTTTTATTATTATTGAATGGTATGTCAGTTTCAGGTATATAACATATAGATTTGACAGTTCTGTCCATTAGTTAGTGTTCATCCCAAGTGTAGTCACCATCTGCCTTTTTTTTCCTTTGAGATAGAATCTACATACTGAAAAATTCACCATTGGAAAGTGCACAGTGTGGCAGCGTGTGGCGTGTGCACAATCACTGTACTGCAAACATACTAATTCTAGACATCAAGTCCTTTCTTTTAAAAAAATTTTTTTTATTCATATGAGAGACAGCATAAGAACAAGAGCATGAACACGAACAGGGGTGGGGGCACAGGGAGGGGGAGAATCAAGACTCCCCACTGAGCAGAGAGCCAAAGTGGGGCTCAATGCCAGGACCCTGGGATCCTGACCTGAGCTGAAGGCAGACGCTTAACTGACTGAGCCACCCAGGCACCCCATGCTAAGTCCTTTCTTAACAGCCTTTTTTTTTTTTTGGTTTATATCTGACACTTCAACAGATAGGAGGGGACACCTGGGCGGCCCAGTCAGTCAAGCACCTGCCTTTGGCTCAGGTCAGGGTCCTGGAGTCCTGGGATGGAATCCTGCATCAGACTCCCGAAGGGAAGCCAGCTTCTCCCTCTGCCTGTGTCTCTGCCTTTCTCTCTGAGTAGGCATGAGTGTCTCTCATGAATAAATAAATAAAATATTTTTTAAAAGATGTATGGAACTCAGAAAGAATATAATCACTAAGGTGTCCTGGGCTCTCAAGAAGCCACCTCTGTCTGCGGTTTCCTGTGTGTCCTTCAGAGCAAGGCCTCTTGAAGCCATCAGGCCAGTGACCCTTCTTCTGTTTTCAGGGTTTGTTCAAAAACCCTTTGTATTTGGAATAATTTCAGACTTACAGGAAAGTTGCAAAAAAGGTACAAACCATCGCTACTCTCTTCTTGAAGATTCCCCAGGTGCTAAAGTCTTGCCACATTTGTTTCTCCTTGTCTGTCTTCCTAATTATTTGTTCTGAGCAGTTTGAGAACAAAGGGTGTGGATGAGCGTGCAGCCACACCCCAGCAGGCTTTACACCAAGGGCAGGTGACGGTCTGGTGAGGCGGAAGGAAGAAGCCGGAGGCGGGGACAGAGGCACAGGTGTACTGGGGGGACTTCCATGTAGGAAGTCCAGGGGCAGCCTCCTGGGCAAAGCTGGGATCCACATGCAGCTCTTCTAGTAGCAACGAGGTAGCAGCTCTCTGCAGCCTGCCCCTCCTTGCATGGCTGGCCTTCCCAGGAATTCAAGGCCCGCCATTTGGGCACTCTTTGTCACAAAGGAGACGCTCTGGGTTGGCCACCTCTGCGCCCCTGACCTTGAACATCAAACAACACGCTCTTCTATGTATTCTACTTGATGGGCATATAGAGAGCTCTCTATATTCTCAAGACAGCAATTGACAAAATCAGTCTTAGGGGCAGAGTTGGTTCCTTCTAGAGGCTCCAAGGGAGAATCCGTTTTCTGGCTTCGAAGCACATCACTCTAACCCCTGCTCACGTGGCCTTCTCCCTTGGCCTCGCTCTTATAAGGACCCTGCCATTAGAGCCCACCTGGGTGATCCAGAATTAATCTCCCATCTCAGAATTCTTAATTTAATCACATTCATGAAGTCCATTTTGCCCTGCCAGGTAACATTTGCAGGTTCCAGAAATTTGGATGTGGACTTCTCTGCAGGAGGCTGGAGGGGGGAGGCACTGTTCAGCTACCACCCTGTTGAATCTGTCAGTGCATCTTTTTAAAAAGATTTTATTTATTTATTTATGAGAGACACAGAGAGAGAGGCAGAGACATAGGCAGAGGGAGAAGCAGGCTCCCTGTAGGGAGCCTGATGTAGGACTTGATCCCAGGACCCCAGGATCACGCCCTGAGCCAAAGGCAGACGCTTAATCACTGAGCCACCTAGATACCCCTGTGTATTTGTTTTTTTAGGTAGGTTCCATGCCCAGCATGGAGCCCAACACAGGGCTTGAACTCACAGCTGTGAGATCAAGACCTGAGCCGAAATCAAGAGCTGGAGGCTCAACCAATTGAGCCACCCAAGGCCCCTCTGTCAGTGCATATTCTTAAAGAGCGTTCTCTTTGCAAAAGCACAGGATGGTACCATTATCAGGAGCTGAGCACTGGCTTTTTTAGTACCGTTATTTATTTCACCAACCATATTCTCCCAGTAATGACCTTTATAGCACAAAAATGTCTTTTTACAGACTGTATTCCAGTTTTCCTAACAATGTCCTTTACAGCAAAAAAGATTTTGTAAGTGACACACACATGTGCTCGCACATTTCCCCAGGCCAGGATCACACACATACCCAGCACATTTTCTTCTCCGTCTGTCTGGAACTATTCTTTCTTTATCATTCGTGACCTTGACACTTTTGTAGATTACAGACCAGTTGTTTTGTCTCAACTCTGGGTGTGTTTCCTTGCGGTTAGATTCAGGTTACACATTTTTGGCAGGAGGATAGGTCCTCGTCCCTCCCCCTCCTCCACCCCTTTTTCCTAAGTAAGCAGTGTAGAAGCATAGACACCAAAAAATGTTCCCAGAGCCTAAACATCTATTTCCAGGGGCTTTCTGCAAGTGAACGCCCGTCTAACCAGTACCTGGAAACCCCCTTGTGCCCCTTCCCATCACCTGAACTGCCTTTCTTGAATGTGATCATTAATCTGGCATCTAAGAGCATAGAGTTGTTTCACTTTTCCTTGAATTTGGTACAGACTCATACAGCACATGTGCTTTCATGTCTGGCTTCATTCACTCCACCCTGTGGCTGTGAAATTTGCCCACGTTCAGGGAGTGGCCAAGAGGGGCTTCCAGGAAGCTGGCTTCCTGGGTGCATCCCCTTCATAAAAACTCATCAAGCCTAATGGGCATGAGTTGTGCACTTTTCTGTATGTGTGTTATACATATGTGTTTACATTAGAATTTTCTGCCAGAAGAGGGAAGAAAAGAGAAGCATTAAGGATATAGACCCTGGGGTCAGACTGTCTAGGTTTGCATCTTGGCTCTGCTGCTGCTGAGCTGAATGGTCTTGGGCAAGTAGGTTTCCCGAATGTGCCTTGATTTCCCCATCTGTGAGGGGGTTTTATTCCATTCCCCACCTATAAAATGTTATTGTAGGATCTGCCCCCCGAGTTGTTACGAAGGTTTAATGACTTCATTTGTAAGTGTTTGGAACAGGACCTGGAATGGAGTTGAGCAAAAATAAAATCAGTGTCCATTTGAACCTGTAAGTTGTGAGAATTGTTCTGGAATTTGTGGTTGATGGGGTAGCTGGGCATTTGCTCTCATCTGTAGGGTCACCATGAAAACAGCAGATACAGACCCCACCAAGGAAGGCATGTTATATGGTCCACTCCAATGCCATGTGCCACTTTGCTGTCGGAGATGACAGAGTTCTGAGATGATGCCCAAATCTTGATAAAATTCCAAACAAAACCAACCACAGTCTTTCCTCAGATTTTACAGTAGCTACCCTCCTGTGTATTTTTCTAAAGATTTTATTTATTTATTTATTTATTTATTTATTTATTTATTTATTTGAGAGAGAGAGAGAGATTGAGCAGGGGGAGGGAGAGAATCCCAAGCAGACTCTGTACTGAGTGTGGAGCCCTATGCAGGGCTCAGCCTCATGACCCTGAGATCATGACCTGAGCTGAAACCAAGAGTTGGAGGCTTAACCAACTGAGCCACCTAAGCACCCCCCCGCAAAATCCACTCTGTATGAAAACCAAACACAAAGCACTTGTGTTTATACATGAAACAGTTGGGATTCAACTCAGATAATTACAGACCATTATTTCACGGACACAGATGTCCAGTGGGATGTTTAGGAGTCAGATGGGGTGTGGGCAGTTCTTTGTGGTGTGGAGGGGCGTCTTCATCTGGGTCCCCACTTAGACCCTGTGATACCCAGAAACACTGCACAAATTGCCCCATGGCTTCCATGTTTATGCCAGCCAACCCCAGGAGTTCCTGAGATGTCTCTAAGGGCAGCTCTGTCCATTCTCCACCAGCTCTCTGAAAGCTCTGTGCTGACAAGCACTTAGAATCCATCCTCTTTTGCGGTTTCTGCATTTGTGACTTCAGCTACTCGCTAGGTTTATCCGGAAACACCCAAACCAGTACTCCTGGTGCTTTTGTGATCATCATGTCATTCACATGGGGTGTGGAAAATTTGAATTGTCCAGCGCACACGAAGCTGAGGTTCACCAAAGTGGTGCTCTGCTTCCTGTCTCAGCTCAGTCCGTAACCCGGTATCCTTTTTGCCTGCCACTGAGTGCCACATTTTTCATATTTTTGTGCTTTTCTTGTTGATGGCTTCACTGTCTAAACCCCGCCCCCTCAAAGCACTGTGCTTAGTGCTGGCTAGCATCCCTAAGTGCAAGAAGGTTGTAGTGTGCCTAGAGATTACTTAAAAATAAAATCTTAAAAAAAGGAATCTTTTCATATTGCCAAAGACCTTCTTCATTCATCTCCACACGTCCCTTTAAACCTTATGTGCATTGCTTTATAAAACGGACACGAGCAGACACCAAATGGTGCTAAAAACAAACCTTGAATACAAAATACAGAATTTATCCATCTATTTTTATGTTTTAAGACCTGCCCAGTGTCACAGATGGATTTTAAGCAGAGGTGCAGTGGTGTAATTTGACATAGAGTTGGGGGGTTTTCTTAGAGGTTTTATTTATTTGAGAGAGAGAGAGAACACATGCAAGTGGGGGGAGGGGCAGAGAAAGGGGAGACTCTCAAGCGGACTCCACACTGAGGGTGGAACCCAGTGCAGGGCTTGATCCTATGACCCTGAGATCATGACCTGAGCCAAAACCAAGAGTTGGTCGCTTAACCGACTGAGCCACCCAGGTACCCCTGATGTAGGGTTTTTAAGCTAGATTTCTAAAGGGCTATTTAGGACCACGCATCAGGGTCCGGAGCCCCATGCCATTGCTCTCTCTGCCCCTTAGCCATGCTGCGGATGGTCTCTGCCGTTCTCCAGTTTGGCAACATCGTCCTGAAGAGAGAACGGAATAAGGATCAAGCCTCCATGCCTGACAACACAGGTATTCCATCTGGCCCACAGCCCACCTGCCTGACCCTGTGTTCCCCGTTCCCCTGGACAGAGCATCCCCCTCAGCACTCCCTACTCCCCAGCTGGGCATGCCTCCAAGCTGTGCTAATCCTTTACCAAAGTGTCACTTCCCACTCTTTTCCTGATTCTAAAAGGTGTCATCTCTGCCACAGGTTTGAACAATACCAGCATGCCAGAGATCCCTGGTCATCTTGGCCCCTCTGAGAAAATCACCATTAGCATTGGGCTTATCTCCCCTTGGCCTCTCTATTCTGCATATATATACTTTTTTTTTTGTTTTTTTTGAAAGCAGAATTATAGTTGCTATTCCTTTTATTCTCAAACTGGAAATAGATCTGCTTTATTATCATAAAATAATGCAAACTGAATGGGGGAAATATCTGGCAATACAAAGAAGTATAAAAGCAAGAAAATGACCCACAGTTATACTCCTGAGAGGTAATTACTGTAACATTTTGAGGGTAGTTCTCTCTGGGCTTTATTCTCTGTCCATATCAATGTGGAAATAATTGTCACAGAAGTGGGATCACGCTTTCACACCCTTTCCCCCTCAAGACAGCAAGGGCTTTTGTCCTGATTATAAAACCCTTTGGGCTCATTTTCAAAAGCTATATAACCACAGAAAATATGAGAAAAGGGGCCCCTCTCACCATGCTGTTGATCAGAGTATCATCTGTGGCGCTTGGGGAGCTCTGTTCACACTCCCAGCAGGTGTGCTGTGCACACTCATTTATTCATCCAATCCATGAAGTTGGCATCAGACCTTGTAGACTGTTTTAAAATTTGCTTTTTTCCCTTAGTGCACTGAGGGTAACTTTTCAAAGTTATTAACTCCAGCGCTACTGGGGTTTCTTCCTCTAGGGTCTGTGGGTAGAACCCTATGTCAGCAGAATTAATATCCTGGGAAGTCCTGTATGTTTCATTCTTTGCATTTGCAAACAGTAATTGGAGATGCAGTCCATGGGCTTCACCAGCTGCCAGAGGACACAACAGAGGCTTTCGAATCCTACAGAAAACCATCCTGTGACTGGCAGCATAGTGCCCCACTGCACATTCCTGCTGTTTTTCAAGGCCACTTATAGTTCTCAAATACTTTCCATATAATGCAGAGTCACCATAGAAGAATTGAAAACTGCAATTGCACCGAAAGGAAAAAAAAAAGAGGAGAAATGTAAATGCTCATCACCTCACCTCTCAGAAATAATCTGTTTATTTATTTTGGTGTTTCTTCTTCTTCTAAATGTTTTCTCTTCCTTTCAATTTTCTGCTGGAGCTGAGCATTTATAGTTTCCGTCTTCCCATTACGAGAGTGACAAGCAGGAAAACATTTCATAATCACCATTTTTTTTTCATAATCACCATTTTTTAAAATGCATTTTTCCCCCTACCAAAAAAATAAGGAAGAACAAGTCGTTTTAACATATTTGTTTAGGGTTTGGTCTCTTACTCTAATAGCTTTTCCCCCAATATTTTATTAGGAAATTCGTAAACACACAGAAAAGTTGAAAGAATTTTATTGTAAACATCCAACCAGCCATCACCTAGATTCTGCCCCTGACATTTTACTATCTTTGCTTTTTTTTTTTATCTTTGCTTTATTGCATATCTTTCCATGCACTCTTTGTCCACCCTCTTGTCTCGTGCATTTCAAAGTTGCACATTTCCATGCATTTCAAAGCGTATACACGAGTCGTTCACATGTACATGCTTTGGCTTGTGTATGCATATCATTTACTGGTGTCTATTATTTGCTTACAGTTCTTTCTTTGATTTGAAGTGAAACATACCAGTCGTGAAATGCATACATCCTAAATGTACCATTTAATGAGTGTTAATAACTTTCAGTGACTGTGGAACACTTATGCAAATGGAGGATCCCTGACTCTATAACCAATCCCTAGTTGCTGGGCATTCAGGTTTTTTCATTTTCCTCCATCATACACAAGGCTGTGATGAACATCGTCCTGGTCCAGTGTATGATCACCTCTGGGATTATTTATCCCATCTTGGAATCCCAGAGAGAGAAGCCAGAGGACGTACATACTTATAGAACCTGTAATGCGTCTGGTGGGAGAGGTGGGGCCCCTCGTCTGTTCCACCAGCAGTGGGGGCTGCCCCCTCCCCTGTGCTCAGTGCCCCCTGCTGCTTCCCGGAGCTGATCAGACTCTTAACCCTCAGCTGCACAGAAGCTCTGCCGCCTCCTGGGAGTAGGGGTGACGGACTTCTCCCGAGCCCTGCTCACCCCCCGCATCAAAGTTGGCCGAGACTACGTGCAGAAAGCACAGACCAAGGAACAGGTAGGTGGGACGGGGGCAGGCAGGGTGCAGGGAGAGCCAGGCGCCAGGATCTGAGCCTGTAAGCAGCGTATGCTGGTTTTTCTCTCACTCAACAAACCGTTGCTGATTGTTCGCTCCATTACCAGGTCTGGTTCTGATGCTAGGAATAAAAGTCATAATGGAAACAGAGACCATACCTTCATGGAGCTCAGGCCAAAACAGGAAACAGATCATAAAAGAAGATACATAAACAGTGAGGCCTTCTAGGAAGAAGAGGGTTCGTGTGGTCAGGAAAGTCCTCTATGAGGAGGTGATATTTGAGTTAGACATAGATGGTTCAAAGCAGAGGGAAGAGTATGAGTGAGGGCCCTGGGGCCAGAACAGGTTTGGCAAATGGAGAATATCAAAGAGGTCAGTGAGGCTAGAGAGTAGAGGGGAGGATGCAGAAGGATGCAGAGAAGTCAGAAAGGACAGATCACGCAGGGCCTTAGGGGCTACAGTAAGGAGGTGAGTTTTATTCAGAGTGCAGCAGGAGACCAGTGAGGGTTTAAGCCAGGGAGCAACTTGATTCAGTTTGCCTTTTATAAAGATTCCCTTGTCTATTGCATGGAGAACTGGATCCAGGGGGTACAGGGCTGGGCGGGGTGGTGGGTAGGGAGACATAAGGAGGCTGCTGTCGTAGTCAGGCATGTGATGATGATGGTGGGAGTGGGGAGAAGTGAACCCATGCTAGAGATTTTCCGAAGCCAGCTTTCGGGCAGAGGCCTCTGCCTGGCCCCAGGCTGGGCAATCCAACAAAGTACTAGGATAAAGAAGACACAGTGGGGGGATATGAGAGCCAGGTTCCACTCACAGTGGAGGTACTGTTGTTAGGATCCCTTTTACAAATGAAGGAACATGTTTGTTCACATGCCTGAGGCCACAGAGCTTCCAAGGGGCAGAGCCAGGATACAAATTCATGTTGTCAGGCTCCACAGTTCACTTTCTTAACTGTTAGGCTGTCGAAATTGGTCCAAGGGATGGGGGATGATTAATGAACTAATGTGCCCCCAAGCGATTCACACGCTGCCTGGCACATGGTAGGGCTCTGTACTGGTTGGCGTCATCATTAATGTCATCATTCTTGATGAACTGTGATGCCTCCCCCCCACACACACCGGTGTCTCCTTGCAGGGGTGGGGGTGGGGGTAGGTCAGGCTGGGGATGTGGGGACAGGGCCGGGCCCTCACTACGTGTCCTCACCATGTGCCCCGTGCCACAGGCTGACTTTGCACTGGAGGCCCTGGCCAAGGCCACCTATGAGCGCCTCTTCCGCTGGCTGGTCCTGCGCCTCAACCGGGCCCTGGACCGCAGTCCCCGCCAGGGCGCCTCTTTCCTGGGGATCCTGGACATCGCTGGCTTTGAGATCTTCCAGGTCTGTACTTGGTGCCAGGCTGGGGCTGGGAGGGCCCTGTCTCCTTCCCTCTGGTCTCTATCCCCCACCCCACTCCATCTCTGTCCCTTCTCTCACCTGTTCCCTCATCCCCTGCAGCTCAACTCCTTCGAGCAGCTCTGCATCAACTACACCAACGAGAAGCTGCAGCAGCTCTTCAACCACACCATGTTCATCCTGGAGCAGGAGGAGTACCAGCGCGAGGGCATCCCCTGGACCTTTCTCGACTTTGGCCTCGACCTACAGCCCTGCATTGACCTCATTGAGCGGCCGGTGAGCCTGAGGGTCCCTCCCGCCTCCACCGGCCTTGAGACCTCGGTCAGGCTCCTGCCCAGCTGGGCCTCTGGCCTCCAAATCAGTTCATGACAGCGTCTGCTTCACAGATGCATGGCTGCTACATGGTTAGGCCCGAGGAATGTGCCTGCCACAGGGGTTGGCTTGAACCAAAGCTCTAATCAACGGCCATAAATGTGACTACTGTTCTCATGTTTGGTTGTTATGTCTGTGTGTCTCTTACAAGAGCTACAAGTGAGCAGCAACCTAAGTGTCCAGTATGTGGGGATCTGATGTGCTCTTCCCCTCTTGTCGATGGTTAGGCTAACCCCCCTGGGCTCCTGGCCCTGCTGGACGAGGAGTGCTGGTTCCCAAAGGCCACGGACAAGTCCTTTGTAGAGAAGGTGGCCCAGGAGCAAGGAAGCCATCCCAAGTTTCAGCGGCCGAGGAACCTGCGGGACCAGGCTGACTTCAGCGTCCTGCACTATGCGGGCAAGGTAGGGGGCTGGCTGGCTGTGGGACATGAAGGCAGGGGTGGAGACCCTTTGGCTACAGTTGAGGGGAGAGTGGAGAGGGGACACAGGAGCCACCTGATGTCCGCTGGGACAAGACACTGGCAGGGGCCGGGAAAGCCCAAGGAGGACTGAGGACTCTGTCTAATGAAGTCAGCAGAAGCTTCCTTACAGAAGGGATATTTACAGTAGGCTTGGAGGGGTGGATAGGAGTTCACTGGGAGAAGAATTATGTGCATTACATTCACTCATTCAGCAAAGATATGCCTTTTGTGTGCTCAGCACAGGGCTGAGCACAGCTGGGGCCCTGTGCTGAACGTGGTTTTCGTCCTCACAAAGTTCTTGATCTGAGAGAGGGACAAACACAGGCCATTGGGATATAAGGCTGGAAGGGCAGCTAAGGGCAGCATCAAAGCCCGGAGGAGCAAGGCCAGGGGAGATTTCACAGAGGAGAGTAATGCTTGACCTGGAACTTAAATCAAGGGTTGCACACATTTTCTGTAAACAGTTTCAGCTTTATGGGCCAGTGTCTGCCGCAGCTTCTCACTTCTGCCATTGTAGCATGAGAGACACCCCAGGGAATACATAAATGGATACATTAGGGCGCCTGGGTGGCTCAGTCAGCTAAGTGTCTGCCTTCGGCACAGGTCGTGATCTCAGGGTCCTGGGATTGAGTCCCATGTTGGGCTCCCTGCTCAGAGGAGAGTCTGCTTCTACTTCTCCCTCTGCCCCTCCCCCCATGAGTGCTCGCTCTCATAAATAAATAAAATCTTTTTTAAAAAGTGGATATGTAAATGAAGGCTGTATTCCAACAAAACTTTATTTACAAAATAGTGGCAGGCAGGATTTGGCTCGTGGGCCATCGTTTGCTGATGCCTGGCCTAAGTGATGAGTAACATCCAGTGAAGGATGGGTGAAGGATGCGAAGGGCTGTCCTGGCAGAAGGAACAGCATACAGAGGCTGGGAGGCAGGAAACCCGTGTGCTCTGTGTCTAGCGCTCCCTTCCTCTTCCACACATCATCTAACACTCACCGTGGGCCCAGCCCGGTGCTGTGAGTCAGACTCGAGCCCTGGCCTCAGGGAGCCATTGTCCGGTGAGGGGGGCACGTGTGTGGGGGATTGTGCCCATCAAGACTGTGACTCTGGGAGACTCAGAGCAAAGCCCTGAATACTCGGAAGGAGCCAGCCATGTGAAAAATCCACCATGAGGGAATCAGGCAGCAGGAATGGCAGGGGTAAAACTGTGAGGTAGAAATGAGCTTGCATATTTGAGGAACAGTGAGGAGGCCAGTGTGGCTGGAATAGAATGGATAAGGAAGAAGTGGTGGATGAGGTCCTGGAGGTGGGCAGTGGACAGAGAAGGAAACTAAAGGGAGAGGGGCCAGGTGCCTGGGTGGCTTAGTTGGTGGAGCATCTGCCTTCATCTCAGGGTCCTGGGATCGAGCCCCATTTTGGGCTCTCTGCTCAGCGGGGAGTCTGCTTGTCTCTCCCCCTCTGTGCTCTTTGTCTCTCTCTTGCTCACTCACTCTTGCTCTCAAATAAATAAAATCTTTAAAAATATATTTATTTATTTATTTATTCATGAGAGACACAGGAAGAGAGACAGAGACATGGGCAGAGAGAGAAGCAGGCTCCCTGTGGGGAGCCTGATGCTGGACTCAATCCCAGGACCACGAGATCATGACCTGAGCCAAAGGCAAATGGTCAACTGCTGGGCCACCCAGGCATCCCTCAAATATATAAAATCTTAAAAAGAAAAAAAGGGGGGAGGGGAGGGGACCATGCTGGTGGAGGTGCAGTTCTGGGTATAGATGCAAAGTGGCATCGATGCTCTCATCTGTGGTGAGCCCTGGAGCTGGCTGGCTGGGAGCTTCTGGGAGGTTCCTTGGGAAATTGGGAGACCTGGTGAAGCTGCAGGCTCACCACCTTCCTCTGCCCAACTTCACCCAGGTCGACTACAAGGCCAATGAGTGGCTGATGAAAAACATGGACCCTCTGAATGACAACGTGGCAGCCCTGCTTCACATGAGCACAGACAAGCTGACGGCAGAGATCTGGAAAGATGGTGAGGTCCAGCTTCCCCCTGTCCCTGGAGCTCTGTGCATCCCCTTTCCCAGCCCACAGTGTGAACACCTTTGTTCTAGAGGCTAAGTTCTGAATATAAGTTGTCTGCTCAGATGCAGAACTGATGTAGGCAGGCCAGATGGTCTCCTGATAGTGTTTCTAATCAGTGATTGGTTGGTTACTATCTTAAGCCAGCACCATACTCATGATAAAACATACTTCTTAATCAGAAACGAGAGGGTTCCCATGATCACCACTGCTGGGAAACAGGGTTTTGGCAATACTAGCCTCTGCAATCAGACTGGAAAAAGAAATAACTATATGAATATTATAAAGAAAGAGAAAAAGTTATTCATTGTAGATGTCATATGGTCCCTAAGAAAGAAGAAATCAAGAGATTTGAATGAAAAAGAATTAATCACAAGAGAACTCAGCAGTCTGGTGTTTTTACAGATTAGTCAGTGTTGCAGCTTTGCTTTCTTTGTTCTCATAAAGTTCTCATCAGGGACCCAGGGAAGAAGAAAAGAACAACAGACGGAGGAGATGTAATCTGGGAGAGCTTTCCTGCCCCATGGCCATCAGTCTTTTTGGAATGGTATTTCTGGGAGGCATAGGCAGAAAAGCCAAATGTCTCTGGAGTGACACCTTGTAGCTTTCCAAGCCTTGTCTGTTAATCCCCATCCTTAGAGGAGAAACTGTTTTAACAACCAGTAGAACTAGCATCTTGGTTTGTCCCGATTCAAGACTTCCAGACTCTGTCAGTTTGCCTTAGCCTTTTTTGAAGTGAAAAGTGTAGTTGTAAGTGTGTCCCATGCAATTAGACAGGAGAACAAAATAAGCAAGATGCGTGGTTCCCAAATGAACTCACAGAACAGAAGGGTGTGAAGTGCCTTGATACTAGTGAGCTGGTTTTAGACAGATTTGAGTTTGTGTCTTACATGATTTACACCTGAGGGATTGACAAGCAGTGTTTGACGTTCAGTAACAGAACTAGATTCTGCTATGAGAATCATCTCCTCAGCCCAAAAATCCACCCCCAGCAACACACACATAGTTCTTCAAAATCTGTGTCCCCTTCATGGACACATCATGCCCCCTACCCTTACTGGGATCCTTCACATGCCCCATCTCATATGTGCCTGGCTGCCTAGGGGTTCCAAGAGACAAGTGGAAGCTGGGAGGCCTCTCAAGTCCTGGACTCGAACCTGGCAGTGTTATGTCCTGCACAATTCTCCTGAACAAAGCAAGTTACAGCAGCCCAGATTCAAGGAGCTGCAAGTCCTTGAGGGTAGGACAGGAATGGGGGTGTCTTTTACGTATTAGTCTCTATGACAGTCCCAAGCCCAGAGTTGGGTGCCCAGCATCTAGGTAATCCAAGGGGAAAGGCAGATGAGACAAGCTTCTTCTCAAGAGGCAAATGCAACAAACTAGGTAGGAGTATCGTGTTAAATCCTGGAGCTTCCTGGCAGCCAGGGCAAAAAGGGATACCTAGTAAAACAGATTCAATCTCTAGGGAGAGAGATCCCCACCCACCCCGGCATTAAATTTTCACAAAGAACACTTATCTTTTCCATCAACTTTTACGCCTTTTGTAGGTAGACACAAAGGTGAACGGGATAGTCTCCCTGGCTTTAGAAGTTCATGGCCAAAAATGAAGTTTTCCCTCCTGCTCTGCCTTGTGCTATTGACTAATAACGCTCTCCTCTTTTTTTTTTTCTGCCACCATCTTTCCCTTCATGCCTCCCCCCTTCTCCTTCTGCTCCCTTTGCATCTCCCACCCCCATCTCTGCCTCTCCCCTCATCTGTCCTCACCCCCCAGAACACGGGGGCTTCCAGCAGTTCTCTTTCCTTGGCTCCCTCCCACCATCACCCCCAGGATCTTCAGGGAGGCACGGCTCTGCCATTTCTCCAACAGGGGGTGGGTGTTGCTGTGCACCGATGGGTGAGATTTGCCGGATGAGGAGGGTGGGCCTGTTGGACCAGATACCGAACACCTGTCCCCTCTCCTCCATATGGAGGACTGTTGCCCCGCTTCTCCTTCCCTGTCGCCTCCCTCAGCAGTTTCCAGACTCTTGGTAGCAGCACACGCCTTCTAACTAAACTGCATGTGAAAGGACAAGCAACTGTGGCAATACCAGCTGGCGTTTACTGAGCACTTACTATGTGCCGCACACTGTGCAAAAGCCCATTTATGATTACTAACACTTGGAATCCTTTGAACAACCCAGTGAGTCAGGTGTTAGTGCTACTACCCCCATTATACAGACAAGGAGATTTAAGCACAGAGAGGTTACAGGGCTGCCTGAGGTCACACAGCTAGTTAGGGACAGAGCTGGGATTTGAACCCAGGACACCAGGTCCCAGAGCCTCTGCTCTTATCTGTGCTGTAAGAACTTAATTATCGTTTTGATAATAGCTGGGAGCATGGTGGTAAGAGGGAGCATTGAATGTGGGAAGGAAGAGGCCAAGTGGGAGTCCTTACTGAATACCAGGCCCTGCCCTAAATGAGGATTATCTGTTGGCTCCGATGACCCTTGCTATTGAGGATCCCAGGACATAAGAGTCTACCCCTGCTCCACGTTCCTGAGAAAGCTGGCAGGTTTAAAACAGAATTGAGGTGAAGGAGTGGGTATTTCTCACTTGCTGGAATGACATCATCAAATGACAATATCAGACCTTGCTGGAAAAATGGTTCTTAGTGGATGCAGTCTCTGTCTTTTAAATACTGCACATAGGGGCTCAGTGGTTGAGTGTCTGCCTTTGACTCAGGGCATGATCCTGGGGTCTTGGGATCGAGTCCCGCATCGGGCTCCCCACAGGGAGCCTGCTTCTCCCTCTGCCTATGTCTCGGTCTCTCTCTCTTTGTGTGTGTCTCTCGTGAACAAATAAAATCTTTAAAAAATAGTAAAGCAATACTGCACACAAAAGCCAGGCTTTATTACATTTTTACTGGGATACTGTTTTAAGTTCCTAAAAATGCAACCGTGTTGTGTTCATTATCCCTGCTGCCCAATCTGTGCCTGTAAAGTGGGAATGATTCTTCTAGGCTTGTAAGTGAGCAGATGTATGTAAAGTGCTTTGAGCAGTGCCCGGCAGAGAGGAAGTGCTAGGTAAGCATATGCTGTCATCATCAGCATTTGTCCATAAGGAACGTGGAGATCATGTCCTTGAGAAGACAAGCAGTCACAGGCCAGGGTTCCAGAGGACTCACACTCCCCGGGTTCAAATCTTAGATGTGTAGTTTCTAAGCTGTGTGGCCTCAGGCACAGTCTTTCACCTTTCTGAGCCTCCTTTCTAAGTTTACACATCAGTCCAATGGGGCTGACAACACCTACCTTAATCAGTGTTTCATATGTAAAGTGCCAGGTCCTATAAATGATAAGACCCTTGAACTTTGACCAACCTAGTCTACTTACATCTGACCCCTGACCCTCTTCTTTCTCTACCTCTGTTTCCTCTGGTTGTAGTGGAGGGGATCGTGGGGCTGGAGCAGGTGAGCAGCCTTGGAGATGGCCCTCCGGGTGGCCGCCCCCGCCGGGGCATGTTCCGAACAGTAGGACAGCTCTACAAGGAGTCACTGAGCCGTCTCATGGCCACACTCAGCAACACCAACCCCAGCTTCGTTCGCTGTATCGTCCCCAACCATGAGAAGAGGGTAAGTGACCAGCCTGGGGAGGGAGGCATCTCTGGCAGTGGGGAAAACCCTGGCCACTAAACTTGGCTGGAGACAGGCTCGCCTCTGACTGGCTGGGTGATCTTGAGCAAGTTGCTTTCCCACCCAGGCTCAGTGCTCTGTTAGGAAAATTCATTCATTCACGGGACTTAAATTTTATTGAGCACCTACTAAGGGCCAGGTATTGGGGATACTTTGGAGAGAAAAGCACAGCCAACTCCTAGTCTCATAGTCAAATGGGAAACACAGACATTCAACTGACCACCCACAATGAGTGGGTGATTTTGTTGGGGTGGTAAGTATTACCTAAGGTTTAGTCTGGTCTGTGAAGTCAAGGAAGCCTCCCTGGAGGAGGTGGTGATTGAGCTCTGAAGGATAATGGTATGAAAGGTACAGAGGATGGAATGAAGGCTGTTGGGGCTAGAGGTGTCAAGTAGGGGTGGAGAGACCTTGCCTGGCTTCCCAGGCCACCAGAAGGTTTCCTTTTTAGGAAAATCAGAGTGGGCCCTGTAGAGAAGGGTCAACAAGGGTGGAAAATGAGAATGCAAAATAAGGTGCCTGAGGCGTATCTTGTCCCCAGGAAACAGGAACTGTGGTTACTGGGTGGGTGGATCTGTATGAGTGAAAGAGATGTCTGCAGATACCATATTTTATCAAATCTAAGACACATTTATTTCTCCCACTTTAGTATCTCTGAAGTTGGGGGCATGGCTTACAATCAATGGCCTGTCAGAGGTTAATTGATAGGAACTTTTCTTTCTTTCTTTTTTTTTTTTTTTTTAAGATTTTATTTATTTATTCATGAGAGACAGAGAGAGAGAGAGAGAGAGAGTGTGTCAGAGGGAGAAGCAGGCTCCATGCAGTGAGCCCGATGTGGGACTCGATCCTGGGGCCCCAGGATCACGCCCTGGACTGAAGGTGGCACTAAACCACTGAGCCACCCGGGCTGCCTGGAACTTTTCTTTCTTATGGTATATAAAGTAACAGCATGTTTTGCAACTGATGGGGGCTTATATTTGATGAAATAACAAGATTCACTCATTTTTCCAAGGAGCCCTGGTTCTTTTTAGTGAATGGTGCTTAGAGTCTAAAATCTGACAAGTGTATATACATGCATGCACACGTGCATACACATGTCTTCAAGTATGTATACACACACGTTTTTTTTCTTAAGTCATCTCTATGCTCAACGTGGGGCTGGAACTCACGATCCCAAGATCAAGAGTCACGTGCTCCTCCGACTGAGCCAGCCAGGTACCCCTGTATACACTCGTTTATATCTCTATTTATTTCTCTAAGTATCCTTGCATATTGAAAACTATGAGTTCACACCAATGCGCCAAGTTCTGTCTCAGCGTCACAGAGTTCATCGTAACTTTCTCCTCCTGCAAATTCGTAACTCTTTTTGTGTGTGTATGACAGTGAGAAACCTGTATCCTACAAAATACTACACATTTGGGACACCTGGGTGGCTCAGCAGCTGAGCGCCTGCCTTTGGCTCAGGGAGTGATCCCAGGGTCCTGGGATCAAGTCCCATATCGCTCCCTGAGAGGAGCCTACTTCTCCCTCTGCCTCCTCTCTCTCTGTGTATCTCTCATGAATAAATAAATAAAATATTTTTTAAAAAGTGAAAATAACTTAAAATAAATACTACACATGTTTGTGTTTTCTCAGTCCCCTTTAATGTAATCCATCTCCTGGCCCTCCTGGGCGTCTCCCCCACTCAAGCTTGCCCAGTATTTTATCAACAAATGGAATGACAGGAGGAAGAAAGAAAACAAAACATTAATGAGAGACCATCTTATATATTATTTCCAACTTACAGCTCTCCAGCTATTTCTTTGGGGCTGTTTTGATTATGAGACAGTCAACTGAGATGGCTTAAGCAAAAAATGTGAATTAGCATAAACTCACATAATTGAAATTCCATGCGTTGGGTTCAGTTACCGCTGGATCCAGGTGCTCAAATGGTGTGTCAGGGATCTTTTTCCTTTGCTTGGCTCTTCGTTGTCTTCACTCTGAAAGAATCTCATTCTCTCTGTCTTTCTCTTACTCCCCTCGGGATGGCAAGGCAG
Organism: Canis lupus baileyi; assembly: GCF_048164855.1. Classification (NCBI taxonomy): domain Eukaryota; kingdom Metazoa; phylum Chordata; class Mammalia; order Carnivora; family Canidae; genus Canis; species Canis lupus. The sequence goes on along the minus strand of NC_132838.1, from coordinate 106,914,217 downwards.
CCCCCAGTAACTCCAAACTTTGGAGCTTACTTTAAAAAAAGAAAAGAAAGGGCAGCCGGAGTGGCTCAGCAGTTTAGCACTGCCTTTAGCCCAGGGCCTGATCCTGGAGACCCGGGATTGAGTCCCATGTTCCGCTCCCCGCATGGAGCCTGCTTCTCCCTCTGCCTGTGTCTCTGCCTCTCTCTCTTTCTCTCTCTGTGTCTCTCATGAATAAATAAATAAAATCCTAAAAAAAAAAAAAAAAAGAAAGAAAAGAAAAACTGGGGATTGTATTGCCCACTCTGGGGGCCTGGACAAGGCGAGAGTTGTTTTTTAGAATGTCCAGTTTGGGCAGCCCCGGTGGCGCAGCGGTTTAGTGTCGCCTGCAGCCTGGGGTTTGATCCTGGGGACCCTGGATCGAGTCCCACATTGGGCTCCCTGCATGGAGCCTGCTTCTCCCTCTGCCTGTGCCTCTGCCTCTCTCTCTCTGTGTCTCTATGAGTAAATAAATAAAATCTTAAAAAAAAAATAGAATGTCCAGTTTGAATTTTTGTACTATGTAGATTTTTTAGAAGCAATTAGAAAGAAAGAGAGCGAAAAGAAAGAAGAAAGAAAGAAAGAAAGAAAGAAAGAAAGAAAGAAAGAAAGAAAGAAAAAGAAAAGAAAGAGAAAGAAGGCAACAAAAGTTAGCTACTCCAAAATAATGATGTATGGGTTTTATTTATGCATCAGCTCCCCAGAGAGGCCTTTCCCCAGCTATCCTGTGTGCAAATTCAGCACTCCCAGACCTCCCTGCTCTTTTCTCCTTAGCAATTAATTGTTTGTCCCACGTTGACTAATGATTGATTTCTTGACCTCATTTATTGTCAGCCTCCTCCGCTGGACTCTGAGCTCCCCCAGGGCAGGGTTTTCGGTCTGGCACGCAGTAGGTGCTCAGTAAATTACAGGTTGTCCCTATGAAATCGCCAGTGATTGCTCACCTGCCCGAAGCGCGGGTACTGGTCCCCCATCCCCCACCCCCAGCCCCCACGGCTGCCCTCTGGTGCATGGCGCCCCCGTGTGACCGCCGCGGACCCCGCCTGTCCGTCCCCTCTCCGCAGGCTGGCAAGCTGGAGCCTCGGCTGGTGCTGGACCAGCTGCGCTGCAACGGCGTCCTGGAGGGCATCCGGATCTGTCGCCAGGGCTTCCCCAACCGCATCCTCTTCCAGGAGTTCCGGCAGCGGTGAGTGCGATGCTGGGGGCGGGGCAGGGCTCCACCTTGGAAGCCCCCCGTGTCTGCACCCAGACAACCCCACTGCTACTTCTGAGGTCTGTGGAGTCAGTGGCCCGTTCCTTTAGTTCCTGTCTCAGCTTTCTCCTCTATGGGATGGGAGAGCAGTACCCTGCTCAGTGCACTCCCACAAGAAAGATTGCCTGATGTAGCCATTCTAGTGGGGCCATCTGCATTTCTCTACAAAGGCCATATAGAATGGGATAGAACAGAAGATACCAGAGTTGAAGGAGCAAGTAATAGGGGCCCCTGGGTGCCTCAGTCCATTAAGCCTACGACTCTAGGTTTCAATTCAGTTCGTGATCCCAGGGTCATGAGATCTAGCAGGTGTAGGTCTGCGTGCTAAATGTGGAGCCCTCGAGATTTTCTGTCTTCTCCCTCTGCCCCCTCCACACACACAATGCGTGCTTTCTTTCTCTCTAAAAAAAAAATATATATATATTAACAAATCCAGTTCCTGGGGCGCCTGGGTGGCTCAGTCGGGTAAGCGTCTGCCTTTGACTCAGGTCATAATCCCAGGGTCCTGGGATTGAGTCCCACATCACATTGGGCTCCATGCTTAGCCAGGAGCCTGCTTCTCCCTCTCCCTCTGCTCCTCCCCACTGCTTGTATACACACACACTTTCTCTGTCTCTCAAATAAATAAAAAATCATAATAAAAAATAAGTAAATAAATAAATAATCCAGTTCCTCAGTTGGCCAGGCCACATCTCAAGGGCTCAGTAGCTACACGTGGCCAGTAGGTGCTCTGTTGGACAGGACAGGTCTGTTAGTTTGCTCCTCAAAGTGTGTGGTCCCCGGAACCAGCAGCATGAGCATCACTCGGCAGCTCATAAGGCACATTTTCAGGCACCATGGCAGACTTACTGAATTAGAATCTGCGTTTTAACAACACCTCTGTTGATTGAGCAAGCCCAATACACACACACACACACACACACACACATGCACATTTCTCAATCACCGGTCATAAAATATGCCATATTAACATAGGACATGTATTATATATCTGATACACATGTATGTGTATATATATTGTATGTATAATATGCATTATGTTTTATGAAATGTCAGAATCCAGGGAAGGGCGCTCTGAGGACATACACGCATGTGTTTAGGAACCGTATCCTGTTTTATTCTCCTTTGCGCTTACACATCTGGAAGATGCTGCCTCACAGTGCTTTGCTCAGGGCCTGACAAATAATAAGTCTTCAAACACATTAGCTGTCATTTGCAGTCATTCTCGCATTTCCACTCTGAGACATGACACACCTGTGTTCCACATCTCAAGGAGATGTGCTGGTGGGGCATCAGAACATTCATGATCAGCAGGTGCTGGTGTCCAGGGAGTGGCAGCTCCTGTGGTCAGTGCTCTCATTGGTGATATTAAGGCTCTTAGCCCAGCATATGGTGCTCCATAAATGATCGAATGTTCACTCTTCTTACTATTCATATCATCATCATCATCGTCATTATTGCTATTTGTCACTCTGAGCCCAGTGCCGGGCTACGGCAGGAGTTCAGTGACAGTGTGCCATAACTATCCACCCACTCCTTCCCACCCCCGGCAGATACGAGATCCTGACGCCCAATGCCATCCCCAAGGGCTTTATGGATGGGAAACAGGCCTGTGAGAAGATGGTGAGTTTGGGGCAGAGCCTGGGGGTGCCAAGGTCTTAGGCAGCGGAAGAGGAGGGCTGGGACCTCCCTCTCATTGCCTTTCCTCTTCATTACTCCTCTCCCACCCCTCACAGATCCAGGCCCTAGAACTGGACCCCAACCTCTACCGTGTGGGACAGAGCAAGATCTTCTTCCGGGCAGGGGTCCTGGCCCAGCTGGAAGAGGAACGGGACCTGAAGGTCACAGACATCATCGTGTCCTTCCAGGCAGCTGCCCGGGGGTACCTAGCTCGCAGGTAAGGCACTGTGCTGTCTCCTGGGTCCCCTTGGCCAAGGCTGGGTGGAGGGGGGGGGGGGCAGGGCAGGGTTGACCAGATGGCTCCAGGGTTCAAGGCCTCCAAGATGGTAGAAGGGCTGGGAAACAAAGGCATGGAGGCACCAGATGCCCAGGCTTCTTGCTTCCCCGAGGAAGTCCCCGAGGGCCCTCATAGCCCAGATTCAGTGTGAAGCAGAGCTAGGGACAGAGAAGAGGTAGGCTTGGCCATAGGGTGACGGACCATCCTGCTTCACTCAGGACCGGAGATTCCCCGGGATGCATGATTTTCAGTGCTGAAACAAAGCAAGCCCTGGGCAATGGGGCATGGTGGTCGCCCTAATGGCCAGTGCCTCAAGGGACTCCACTCTGGTGGGGGAGACTGCGCGGGCACAAAGTGTCACAGTCCTGGAGTGGGATGCGCTTGGATGGGTCATACAAGTGTAGTGTGGAGACCCCACAGCAGACCAGGACACCTCCAAGTCACACTTGATGACCAGAGAGACAAAGGATGGGGTAGGTGTTGCAGGCAGGAGCAAGAGCTGGTACAAAGAACCAGTGATATGAGAGCCTCACAGTGTTTCAGGAATGCGAGAAGTTTGCAGAAGAGTCTTCTTCCCCTTTGAAATGGTCCAGAGGAAGGATCCGAGAATAAAGAACTCAAACACGGCTGTGGACTGTGGGCCGCCGGGGTCGGTGAAGGATCTCAAGATGGCTGGGCGAAAACTTGCTCTAAAAACCATTGACTGGGTAGCTTTTGGCGAGATCATACCCCAAAACCAGAAGGCCATTGCCAACTCCCTGAAATCCTGGAATGAGATGCTTACCTCCAGGTTGGCTACTCTTCCTGAGAAACCACCTGCTATCGACTGGGCTTACTACAAGGCCAATGTGGCAAAGGCTGGCTTGGTAGATGACTTTGAGAAGAAGTTTAATGCCCTGAAGGTTCCTGTGCCAGAGGATAAATACACTGTCCAGGTGGATGCTGAGGAAAAAGAATATGTGAAAAGCTGTGCTGAGTTTTTGTCCCTCTCAAAGGCCAGGATTGAAGAATATGAAAAAGAGCTGGAGAAGATGAAGAACATAATTCCATTTGATCAGATGACCATTGAGGACCTGAATGAAGTCTTCCCAGAAACCAAATTAGACAAGAAGAAGTATCCCTATTGGCCTCACAAGCCAATTGAAAATTTATAAACTTGAGTTGAGGAGAAAGCCCCGGCCCTCATATTATAAACATTGGACATTAAAAATAATGATACGGAAAAAAAAAAGAACTCAAACACCAGGCTGAGCAGTGGGGACCTTATTTATTCAGGGATGCTGGGCAGCCATGGGAGAGCCATGAGCAGGGGAGGAGGAATGGGTGAGCTCTAGTGTAGAAAGACCCCTTAGGAGGTATGTTGGGGATGGACTGGAGGCAAGAGATTAGAGGTTGGGAGGTTGGGGTGAGGGTCCAGGTGGGGGAAGGGGAGGCCTAAACTAGGGTTGTGTGGACAGAGGGGAAGAGGCAGAGCAGAGAGTCAAGGGCAGAGGACTGACACATTATATGCAACAAGATCTGCGAGTAATAGAAAGTGCTTGCACACAGTAGGCACTTAACAATGGTTGACTAATTGAAGGGAGCTTTGCTCTCTTGCTAAGGGGACAGGCTTAGAGGGGCCAAGCCTTCACTCTCCCACTTTTCCGTCTCCCCACCCAGAGCCTTCCAGAAGCGGCAGCAGCAGCAGAGTGCCCTGAGGGTGATGCAGAGGAACTGTGCTGCTTACCTCAAGCTGAGACACTGGCAGTGGTGGCGGCTCTTCATCAAGGTGAGGGCACCTGGGGAAGTGGCCTGAGCAGCAAGGAGACAGAACCTTGGGGCCAGGTCTGCTTGGGCAACTGGCTTTCTTTGTTTGGGCCTCAAGTTTCTGCATCTGTAAAATGGGACCAATCAGCCCAACCTTTGTTAGCCAGGATTTTTTGGTGTAACAAGTGACAAAAGAAAAAAAAAATCAGACTCAAACCAACATGGTTAAAAGATTCAGGACAGCTTCAGGAATGGATAGACCCAGGGCTGAGTCGGGGGTCCCAAAGACCCCCTCAGATTCAATGATTCACTAGAAGGACTCACAGAACTTGGAGAGGCTGTTATACTCATGGTTAAGGTTTATTACAGTGAACAGATAGAGATTAAAGCCAGCAACAGAAAAAAATGAGCAGGCAGAAGCTTCCAGTTGTCCTCCCAACATGGAGTCGGGTGGACAAGGCTTAATTCTTCCAGAAACAATGTGTGACAACACATACAGGCTGTTGCTTACCAGGGAAGCTCTCCCGAGTCTGTGTCCAAGCTTGTTTTTGGGGGGTCAGTCTCATAGGTATGGCTGACCCCCAAATGTGGTTGATCTCATGTCTCCAGCACCTCCAGAGGTCAAGTTGATTATATGTGACTCAAAAGCCTGAGGTAACAAAGTCACTCTTACTAGAATATTCCAAGAGCTTGCAGATTATTTTCCAGGAGCCACCCAAGGGCCAGGCCTTTCTATGAAACATGCAGGGTTTGGACAACCCAGGCCTACTTAATCAATCCTTTATTGCACAAGGACCCGAACAGTGATGCCAATTACCTGACATTCTGTGCCTCGCATTCGGCTTTCCTCCATGGTGATCACGTAGACTTTTCTACGTGGGGCCCACTAACAGATTGAGTCTTGTCCCCCACTACCAGCTAGGCCAGCATGGTCTCCTCCTATCCCAGAGCTCTAGCCAGAGCCCAGCCAGACTTGACCTTCGCCAGCTGGGTTCATGTGACCACCCCAGACTCCTCACAACAAATCAGATGAGCCAAGCTGGTGTCACATGCCTGCCCAGAGCCAAGGGGCAGGGCCAGGTCATCTGGCTCCCTGTGAGCATGGGGGCAGTGTGTTCCCCCAATGAGAAATTGGAGAGGAGTAAGGAAAATTGAAATTTGGAAGCAAAAATACCACAGCTGTTCAGTGTAATTCTGAATATGTTATGTGAGCAGTCACCTACATGCGCTCAGTTAGTGTTAACTGAGTACCTACTATGTGCCAATGACTTTTTCGGGGATCCTGATGAAATGGTGAAATAAAAACCAAGTCGTTGGGCAGCCCCAGTGGCACAGCGGTTTGGCACTGCCTGCAGCCCGGAGTGTGATCCTGGAGACCCAGGATCGAGTCCCACGTCGAGCTCCCTGTTGGAGCCTGCTTTTCCTTCTGCCTCTCTCTCTCTCTGTCTGTGAATAAATAAATAAAATCTTAAAAAAAAAAAAAAAGTTATACCCCATGGAGCCCACAGCCTAGAACAGGCATCGGCAAAGGGCGGCCTGGCCCAGCTGTCTGTCTTGGGAAATGCCCATCGGTTAACATATTGTCTGTGGCTGTTTTTGCATTCCAGCAACTCTGTGGAATAGTTTAAACAGAGACAGGGTGGCCTGCAAAGCCTCAGACATTTCCAAGCTGACCCTTTAGGAGAAAGCTTGCCTGCCCTGGGTCTTGGGGGTGGGAGTTGACTGATATCAGTGAATGAGTCTCACAGATAAAATATAAAATTATAGGGGTGCCTGGGTGGCTCAGTCGGTTAAGCATCTGCCTTTGGCTCAGGTCATGGGTCCTGGGATTGAGCCCCACATAGGGCTCCCTGCTCAGCGGGGAGTCTGTTTCTCCCTCTCCCTCTGCCTGCTGCTCCATCTGCTTGTGCTCTAATAAGGAAATAAAATCTTTAAAAAATATATATGTATATATATATAATTATAGCTGTGATAAATGCATTGCAGTAGGGCAGAAGAGAATACAATACACTAGATAAAGAACTGAGTAGAATCAAGAAGAACCAAAGAGAAAGCAGGGGGATGGAAATGATCAAAGGAGACCCCATTCAGCAAGGGGGAGGGTGGTTCTGTGAGCCTGTCGTTTCAGTTGCTTATGTGTGTGTGGCACCTGTCGCCCCCACCGGAATCCGTGTAAAGTGCATCTATCACCCTGGATCTGCGAGTCGGGAACTTTGAGAGACATTGTGCTACAGAATGGTGACGCTGATGTCTCTTGTCCAACCAGGGTTAGTTTAGCAAGGAAGGAACACGTTTAGTACCGCTGGCCTTGTGCCTCTGACTGTTCTAGGCTTTTCACTAGTGTCAGCTCATTCACCCATTGTGAAAAACCCTGGGCAGCAGGGGCTGCTCCCATCCCCTTTTGTTTTTTTTGTTTTTAAACAGCATGTTTTTGTTTTTTTTAAGATTTTATTTATTTATTCATGAGAGAGAGAGGGAGAGAGAGAGGGGCTCGGAGACACAGGCAGAGAGAGAAGCAGGCTCCGTGCAGGGAGCCTGACTTGGGACTCAATCCCGGGTCTCCAGGATCAGGCCCTGGGCTGAAGGCGGTGGTTAGCGCCGAGCCACCCGGGCTGCCCTCCCATCCCCTTTTGATAGATGAGAATGTTAATGTGCTTGCGGGAGGCCACGCAGCTCATGGGTGGCGGAGCTGCCACTGGAACCCAGGAATGGGGCCTGCTCAGAGTGAGTGCTTACTCAGCTCCTTGGCCAAGGGAAGCCAGCCATTCTCACCTTTACCTCCCCCTAGGTGAAGCCGCTGCTGCAGGTGACGCGGCAGGATGAGGTGCTGCAGGCGCGGGCCCAGGAGCTACAGAAAGTTCAGGAGCTGCAGCAGCAGAGCGCCCGCGAGGTGGGCGAGCTCCAGGGCCGCCTGGCGCAGGTAAGGGGCGGGGCTGCGGGGGGGGGCGGCCCGTGGGTGGGGCCAGGGTGTGGGGGCGGGGCTCCCGGCCGAGCCCTGAGCGCCGTGGAGGGAGGAGTTAGGGTGAGGGCAGAGCTCAGGTGTGCCGGGGCCCAGTGTGGGCGGGGCCGTGGGTGGAGCCAGGGTGTGGGGGCGGGGCCGCGGATGGGGCGGGGCTCCCGGCAGAGCCTTGAGCGACCCGGGAGAGTGTGGGGGAAAGGGTTAGGGTGGGGGCAGAGCTCAGGTGTGCTGGTGCCAGTGAGGGCTGAAACCCTGTGGTGCTGGGGGGCTGTGTGTGATGTGCAGGGGACAGGGCCCTGGGGTGCAGGCAGGGCATTGAGTGGGGGGCTGGTTCCTGCAGAGCCAAGATGCTCAGGGGGCTGGGCTCCGATAGGGGCCGGGCAGGGGCCGGCCTTGTGGCAGGGCTGGGGGTAGGTGGGTGGTGAACTTTTTATTGTCCAGTTTTTCTGGTGTCTTTTAAGTAATGCTGAAGCAAAACCCTCTTGAGCATTTTTTCTATTTGCTTTTACTGAGCTTTTTCCTTTGGTTAAATTTCTAGGCGTAGGAGTGTTAAATATGAGATAGTAGAAAGGCCTCACTGGGGCTATTCTGGAGGGTGAACTGGAGAGGCAGGGCCTGGAGGTGGGGAGGCTGGGGAGGAGGCTAGGGAGTCGGCTGGGGAGAGAGTCTACCCAGAGAGGATAAGGCCCAAGCTCGTCAAGCTATGGGACCAGAGAGGAGGGGACAGGGCAGAGGGTCCAGGGGCATGTCGACAGTGCTGGGGACTGATAGGCTGTGAGGAGGTGAAGGGAGGTGGTGGAGAGGCTGCACCCAGGGGTCTGACTTTGTGACTAGGGGGATTGAGGTCATGCTGAGATGGGGGCCTAGAAGAAGACCCTCCAGGCCTCAAAGGGCAAAGCAAATCAGTGCTCCACTGAGACTGCCCTGGGAGCACTGCCTGCTGAATGCTGACCTCCTGCCCTGTCCCCAGCTGGAAGAGGAGCGCACTCGCCTGGCAGAACAACTGCGAGCAGAGGCAGAGCTGTGTGCGGAGGCTGAAGAGACACGGGGGCGGCTGGCAGCCCGCAAACAGGAGCTGGAGCTGGTGGTATCAGAGCTGGAGGCCCGTGTGGGCGAGGAGGAGGAGTGCACCCGCCAGCTGCAAAGTGACAAGAAGAGGCTGCAGCAGCATATACAGGTCTGGCCCCTGTGTGCCCACAGGCCACCTCTCCCCATGCCCTTCCGTCTACCCTGACAACCATTGCTTCTCCAAACCATGTCTCATTGGGCCACAAATTTGCATAAAATTCAACTCAATTTTAGTATATGTGCTGCCGAAGCAAGCACATCAGAAAATTCAACTCAAAGTCACTTAGACAAAAAGAATACGTCTTTGGTTCAAATAATAGGAGATTCCCTAATGAATAAGCTTCAGGCATGGCTGGATCCAGGTGCTGAGGTGATATCCTTTGTGCTCTTTCTCTCTCTATCTCCTGGCTCCATTTGCCTCTAGGCTGCTGCATTCCCAGGCAGGCCATCCTCATCTGTCTCCTCTTCAGAATCCACTATGTGTTTTGCACTAATGGTACATCTTAATTCATATGCTCAATTTTCATTGGCAGTACTTCATCTGCATTTATGTTTTATGACTTCTTCACTTGAAAAAGGTAGGTTTAGGTACCGAAGCGATTCCAAACATATTTAAAAATTATCCAGTGATTACATGAGTATCTGGCTTTAAATTTTAAATAAATAAAATTAAATAAAAATTAAATAAGTTTGAAAATTCAGTTCCTCGGGCATACAAACCACATTCCAGGAGCTCAGTAATGTTTTAATCACCTTCTCTTCGTTATGGGGTGGGGGGGGATCCCAACCTATAGTTATGGAGATAGCCTAACACACCACGCCCAACTCAGGACAGATAAGATAGATAGTAGTTGATTAGTAAAATACAGGCAGAGGTAGGCAGACACCATTCCACAGAGAGCCACACAGGGGTTGCACTTAGAACTAAAATGAATAGGCAACAGATGTCGGAGGCAGGCTTTGTAGTAACAAGAGGATGGGGTGACCCCTGGTTCCTACAGGGAGATGTGATCAGTTTGTTTAAATAATTCCAGGGCTGAAAGGCAACTGAAGTCTACCATGTGAGCATAAGCTGGTACTGTGCCTGTCCCTATGATATGTAGTGTTATGTGGCCAGTGGACCTTATCCATGGGAGCAGAGTGGGTAGGAGGAGGATATGTGATTAGGCCATTACGGATCCTCCCAATACCAGATAGCAAGGCAGCACATAATACTGAATCTTTTTTTTTTTTTTTAATTGAGGTATTATTGGGACACTTGGGTGGCTCAGTTGGTTGGGTGTCTAACTCTTGATCTCAGCTAATGCCTGATCTCAGGGTCATGAGTTCAGGTCCTATGTTGGGCTTCATTCTCTGGAGCCTGCTTAAAAGAAAAAAAGAAGAAAAATTGAGGTATTGTTGACATGTAACATTAGTTCAGATATACAATATAATGAGTTGCTATTTGTATATATCACGAGTTAACATCTATTACCTTACGTAGTAACAAAAAATTTTTTTCTGGTGATGAGAACTTTTAAGATCTACTCTCTCAGCAGCTCTCAGATATACAATATTTGAACTACAGTCATGCTGGACATTACATCACCAGGACTTACGTACTTTATAACTAGAAGTTTGTACCGTTTGACCACTTCACCCACTTTGCTGATGTTTTCTTGCACCCACCCACCTACAACCACTCATCCGTTCTCTGTATCTATGAGCTCAGATTTTTGTGTTTGTTTTGTTTTTGTTTTTTAGATTCTACATATAAGTGGGATCATACACTATTTGTCTTGCTCTGGCTTATCTCACCTAGCATAACGCCCTTGATGTGTCCAGGCTGTCGCATAATGTCAAACCTTAATTTCCAGTTTCATACCACATGTTGCCATAGTGGACAGTACCTGTCTAAATAAACAAACATTATATATTTATTTATTATGTTTATTGTTTACAATCTTCCCGCACACACAAGAACGTAATTTCCATAAGACAAAGATGCCTAGTACATTGCCTGGCACATACTGGGCACTCAGGGAAGGCTTAGGGGTAATGAATGAAACAGGAAGATCAGAAAAGTGTGATCCTTCCCAGCCTCACCCAGAGTATGGATCGGTCTGAGCCACAAGCCCTAGAGGTTTGGGACCGTCCCCTCCCCTGTGCCCTTCCCATTGCACCCCAGCCCCCAGCCTCTGGGGCCTCATCCCTCCCACCCTCCCCTCTGCAGGATCTGGAGAGCCACCTCGAGGCTGAGGAAGGGGCACGGCAGAAACTGCAGCTGGAGAAGGTGACCACAGAGGCGAAGCTGAAGAAATTTGAGGAAGACCTGCTACTTTTAGAAGATCAGAATGCCAAGCTGAGCAAGGTCAGTGGCCTGTGGGCCATACATGGGGGGCATGGGGGGATCTCTCTCTGCGTCTCCCCCAGCTCCTCCAGCTCGCACCATCTCTAGGGGCCTCGGGCTCTGAGTGTCAGCCGTTGGCTCTCATGGGCAATCATCAGGTTGTGGTGGCTGGGTGTGGGTGTCTGCAGTCCTGATCCTCCTTTGTGTGGCTTCTGTCCTCACAGGAAAGCCTGAGTTTCTTACATGGCAGCTCAGGGCTTTAAGAATGAGAATGGAAGGGATCCCTGGGTGGCGCAGCGGTTTGGCGCCTGCCTTTGGCCCAGGGCGCAATCCTGGAGACCCGGGATCGAATCCCACGTCGGGCTCCCGGTGCATGGAGCCTGCTTCTCCCTCTGCCTGTGTCTCTGCCTCTCTCTCTCTCTCTCTCTCTCTCTCTGTGTGTGTGACTATCATAAATAAATAAAAAAATTAAAAAAAAAAAAAAAAAAAAAAAGAATGAGAATGGAAGTGGAAGCTTCCAGGCCCCTTAAGATATTAAGCCTGGAACTGTTATGGCATCACTTATGCCCAATTCTATAGATCAAGGGTTGGCAAACATTTTCTGTAAAAGGTCAGATAGCAGGTATTTCACTCTTTGCAGGCCTGTGTTTTGGTCACAAACACTCAATTCCACCGATGTAGTGTGAAAGCAGCCATAGTGCATAATCGAACACATGTGACTGTGTCCCAATAAAACTTTATTTATAAAAACAGGTGGTAGGCCAGATTTGGCCTGCACACTGTGGTTTGCAGACCACAGAGCTTAAAACAGTCATAGGCTCAGCCCAGATTCAGTGGTTGAGAAATTAGACTCCATCCCTGAGTGGGGACACGGCAAAGAATCTGCCTCTATCTTTAACCTGCCACAGCCAGGACTGGGCTAGGCACAAGGCATATGGTGTGGAACTAACTAGAAAACCATTTATGTCCTTGTGAGGGGCCAGGGACAAAGGATGCTAGGTGAGACACCACAGAAAATAAATATAACCACATGATATGACTTAATTATAAACTGTCAGCAAAAAACAGAAGATGATAGAGAGGGGCCAGTCCCTTTCCTGTCCTAGGGGTAATCAGGGAAGGCTTCCCCAAGGCAATGATGCCTGAGTTGGGAAGTCAAGGAAGCACAGGAGTTTTCTGGAATGTTCCTTGGGTGCAATGATTATTCCATTCTACACTGTTCTATATCTTTCTTTTTAAGGGTAGGTCCAACACAGTACATTGGTTTCCAGAAGCACTTAGTTTGAAAAGTACAGCTCCAGGCCAGTGCTTCTCAAATGCTAATGTGCACGGGAGTCATATGGAGAGCTTGTTAAAATGCTGATTCAGGGAGTCTGGGGTGGAGCCTGAAATGCAGCATTTCTAAAAAGTGATCATTTGGTGTTTATGCCACTGATTTACAAAACTCCTACTTTGAGTGGTATGGATCCAGAACTCGCGTGAATGCAGCAGATGGGCAAGGATGTTCACTGCAATGTGTTTATAATCACACATGAATTGAAATGAATCTCAGTGCTCATGAGTGGAATGGTGCCCTAGCGAACCGCGGGGTTCTTCGAGTAATGGGAGCCAACCCTGCAGTTACTAGGTGTGAACCTGTGCCTATGGGACGGGTCTGCAAACCCAAGAGGATGGGGAAGGGAAGGCTGGGGTCAGGAGCGGGAGGCTCAGTGATGGGTGGAGGTGGAGGAAATGCACATGAGAACTCATCAAAGATGAGCTTTGCGGGGGAGCTGCTCTGACGGCCCCCACTTCCCACCACCCTCAGGAGCGGAAGCTGTTGGAGGAGCGTCTGGCCGAGTTCTCATCACAGGCGGCCGAAGAGGAGGAGAAGGTCAAGAGCCTCAATAAGCTTCGACTCAAATACGAGGCCACGATTGCGGACATGGAAGGTGAGCGCTGCCCACAGGGTGCAGCCTCTGGGGTCTGCGCATGCTGGTGGGGGGCGGGGGGACGGGATGTTGGGTGTTGGGTGAACCTCCTGTGCCATCGAGCCTCAGCGGTCGGTCGAGCCTCAGCGGTCGTATCTGTTAAAGGGGGACAGGAAAGAAGGCTCAAGACAGATTGAGTGCCCTCGTAGCTCTTAGGTTGTTTCTGTCGCTTGAAATGCAATTCTCTTGCCCTCTCCTCCGCATCTTGGGTGGCTCTCTCTCTGACTGTCCCACTACCTGTTTCAGACACCTTGTTGTCTCTGCCCCTTGCTGACTCAGAATCAGCAGCAGAAGGGAGAGAGCACAGGAGAAGGCTGTGGAGATAGGACAGGACAGGGCAGAGGTAGTCCCTGAGCTGGAACAGGGCTGCCACTAAGGGGTGAGGAGGAGAGGACGGCACCTGGGGGTCAGGCCCAGGGCTGGGGAAGCTGGAAAAGGGGCACAGAGGGAGATGCTGAGCCAGTTTCACCCCCACCCCCACCCCAGCAAGTGCCGGGGGCGGGCCCTTGGGTGTCCGGGAGCTGCTGGGTGTGGGGTCTGGCGCCCTCCCGCATGGCCCCCACTCCCGCCTCCAGACCGCCTACGGAAGGAGGAGAAGGGCCGCCAGGAGCTGGAGAAGCTGAAGCGGCGGCTGGACGGGGAGAGCTCGGAGCTGCAGGAGCAGATGGCCGAGCAGCAGCAGCGTGGGGAGGAGCTGCGGGCCCAGCTGGGCCGCAAGGAGGAGGAGCTGCAGGCGGCCCTGGCCAGGTGCTGGGCGGAGGGGGGTGGGGAAGGGGGAGGTTGAAGAGGGCAAGGAGGCGCTCGGTGCCCGGTGCCCAGTGCCTGGGCCACAGTGCACCACCTGCCAGTGCCAGCGGGAGGGACGCCCCAGGGAGACTCCACCAGCGCACACGCGCCTCAGCCCCATGGAGCCTCAGTGTCCTCTCCTGCAAAGTGGACCTGGCGAGAGTACCAAACCCGCCCCGGTTAAGGGAAGAGTGAAAGGAGGCCCAGTTCCGGAATTGGAATCAGGGATCAACTGTGATTTCATAAGTGCTCTGGCCATGAGTGGAATCGTATCATTATAATTACAGTCAGTAGCAATTATAGAGCACCTACTGTGTGCCAAATACGGCACTCGGTGTTGCGAATGCCTTTTACCCGCCGTGCTTCATGCCGTCCAGGAGCCCCTGATTATAGGTGGGGCTCAACTTCAGAGATGTTTAAATGTGAGAAAATGTGTGTCTTGTAGTCAGTGGTGCCAGCGGGGTGTGAGTGTGTGGTTAAGACCCTGCAGGCCCATCAGATCTCTGGATTGGAGCCCAGGCCCCGCCCCTTTCCAGCCTTGTGACCTCACTGAGTGCCCTCAGCCTTTGGGGGGGGGGGCATTTTGAAGCTACTCCTAAGGTTCTTGTAGGGATTAAATAAGAAAGTGCTCTTTAAAGGTTTAGCATACCATAAGCCCTCAATAAATGCGGGTGTGTCTATTACTACTTTTCCTTGTTTTATTCACATGTTCTTTTTTTTTTCTTTTTATGGAGGTGAACTTTACATAACAACCGTATTATTTTTCTTTAAAGATTTTATTTGTAAGTAATGTCTGTGTCACACATGGGGCTTGAACTCACAACCCTGAGATCAAGAGTCACACTCTCTGCCAACTGAGCCAGCCAGGTGGCCCCCATAACATAACCAATTTAAAGTGTGCAATTCAGGGCGCCTGGATGGCTCAGTCTGTGAAGCATCTACCTTTGGCTCAGGTCATGATCTCAGGGTCCCAGGATTGAGCACTGTGTAGTCAGGCTCCCTGCTCAGCAGGGAGTCTGCTTCTCATGCTCCCTCTGTGCTCTCATGCTTTCACTCTCAAGTAAATAAATACAATATTTAAAATAAATAAATACTCCATACAATTCAGTGGCATTTGGTGCACTCATGGTGTTGTGCAACTACCACCTCTGTGTAGTTCCAGAACACGTCCATCTCCCCCAGAAGGAAGAGTCCAGTACCCATGAAGCAGTCCCTCCCCTTCTTCCCCTGCCGCAGACCTTGGCAGACCCTTGCAGACCAACAACCTGAGTTGTTTGACATGATTTGCCTCTTCTGGATATTTCACATAAGAGGAAGCATACAACATGTAGCCTTTTGTGCTTTTATTATCAGTTTTATTGTCATCTTCACAGCAGCCCTGTGCAGTGGGGTAGTGTGTCCTCTTACAGGCCAGGAGCCTACAGTTCAAAGCGGTGGTCAAGTGACCAGGGCAGGTGGCCGAGCAGGGGATCCAAACCCCAGTTTGCTTGGCTCTGTGAGCAACTTAACCTCAGCCACTGCTGCCACTTCGATTCAGCTTCTCTTTGCAAGAGGCTGTGTCTCAGAGGGGGCATGAGGCAGATCAGATGCTGGGGTCAGCTCTCCGTATCGCTGACCGGGTGACCTGGGCAAGTACTTTCCCACTCTGTACATCCGTTTTCTCATTTGGTGTGATCCTGAAACGAAATGATAAAGGAAAGGGTCCCACATGGCAGGAGCTCAGTAACCCGCCCTGTGATTACTGTTGGTGTCATCCCCATTTCACAGAGAAGGAAACTGAGGTTCTGAATACTGAGGCATGTGCCCAAGGGCAGAGGTGGGATTTTAACCTGGGATGGGCCCCCTCCCAATCCACCCTGGCCTCCCCACCCCCAGAAATCTTCCCTGCCCTCTGCCTGCCCCAGTACTGACTCCATGGTCCTTGTCTATCCCCAGGGTGGAGGAGGAGGGCGGTGCCCGGGCCCAGCTGCTCAAATCCCTGCGGGAAGCACAGGCAGGACTCGCGGAGGCCCAGGAAGACCTGGAGGCCGAGCGGGCAGCCAGGGCCAAGGCAGAGAAGCAGCGCAGGGACCTGGGTGAAGAGCTGGAGGCGCTGCGGAGTGAACTAGAGGACACGCTGGACTCCACCAATGCGCAGCAGGAGCTCAGGTGAGGCCAGGCTGCCCTGTGGCTGGCACATCCTGGGTGTGTGCAGGGCAGGGTGCAGGGAGAGGAGGACTTTGGTGCTCACCAGTTGTTCATCGAGTATCAGCTCTGCACCTGGGCTAGGCTGGGGACAGAGATAAGTCAGAGCCAGACATTTCCCACTAGAACTCTTGGTCCAGGGGAGGCAGATTCAGGCAAAGAGGCCCAGTGGAGAACAAAGTATGCTCTAAGGGAGCAGCACAGGGCATTGTGAATGATAAGAGAAAGCCCTTAAACCACGTGTATGGAGGAGTCTGAGAAGACTTCCTTGAGAAAGAGCCTTTTGAATAGGGTTTTGAGAAATGAGTAGGAGTTCACCCTTAAAGCCGCATTGTTCCCTCACTTCCCACCCAGTTCCCTTAGAAATGTAGAGTGAGGTCCTCATTCTTAAAGGAGGCATACCCAGATGTCAGGAGGACCCCCCCAAAGTCCCTGCCTTTCTCTATTCTGAAATTATGCTCCCTTTACAAAAGGTCCAAGAGGGAACAGGAAGTGACAGAGTTGAAGAAGGCTCTGGAAGAGGAGACACGTGTTCACGAAGTGGCGGTGCAGGAGCTGAGGCAGCGCCACGGGCAGGCATTGGGCGAGCTGGCGGAGCAACTGGAACAGGCCCGGAGGGTGGGTTGGGACAGGAGTGGGGGGTTCTGGGGGGCCCTGGGAGGGGAAGGCAGGATGCAGGAGGACGTGCCTCTGACTGGTTCTAGGCTAGCTCCTATTTCTGGAGTTCTTTCCTTGTGTATCCATGTCCTTGGTTCACCTTCCATTCTGCAAACATGGGGAGAATACTATGTCCCCAGGATGGTCTGGGGACCCAGCAGTGTGCAAAACAACCCATATTCCCTTCCGTTGTGGAGTTCACATGTTACCAGGAGAGCCAAAGGCTAAATAGCAACCCATTCCTCATGTATATTGGGGTAATAAATGCTCTGGGAGGGATGCCTGGGTGGCTCAGTGGTTGAGCGTCTGCCTTCAGCTCAGGGAGTGACCCTGGAGTCCCAGGATCCAGTCCCACATCAGGGTCCCTGCGTGGATCCTGCTTCTCCCTCTCCCTATGTCTCTGCCTCTCTCTCTGTACGTCTCTCATGAATAAATAAAATCTTTAGTAAAAAAAAAAAAAAACTCTGGGAAAACAACAATAAACAAAGGGGCAGCAGAGTCAGGGTTGAGGGGTTGTGACTTCAAAAAGAGACATCACAGAGCACATCTGAGTAGAAGACTAAAGGAAGTAAGGAGTGAGCCATCTAGTGTCACAGGGAAACGTGTTCCAGGCAAAGAGAATAGCCAGTGCCAAGGCCCTGAGGCAGGAATATGCCTGCTCTGGTTGAGGGGGAAAGTATACTTCTTTACTGGTCTCTCTCACTTGCCAGAGCAAAGGTACATGGGAGAAGACCCGGTTGGCCCTGGAGACTGAAGTGTCTGAGCTACGGTCGGAGCTGAGCAGCCTGCAGGCCTCACGTCACGAGGGCGAGCAGCGGAGACGCCGCTTGGAGTCACAGCTGCAGGAAGTTCAGGGCCGGGCTGGCGACGGGGAGCGGGCGCGAGCCGAGGCTGCTGAGAAGCTTCAGCGAGCCCAGGTGAGTGGGGCGGCCTGGGCAGGAACCCTCTCTGGGCTTCCGTTTGGTCCACAGCAGCCCTCGCAACTCTTCCAACGTGATCACACATGAAGAGCTAGTATTCAGTGAGCAATTACTATACACCAAATATCCTATGTATTTCCCTAAATCTTCCTGACTCTCCTTTTAAGGAAGTGCTAATATTGTTCCCCTTTTACATATGAGAAAACTGAGGCCCAGCAAAGTGAAGCAGATTGTCTAAGACCCCTCAGAGACAAAACTCGAACCCAGGCTTGCCTGACACTGTAGCTCTTAACCCTACCATGACTCCCCACTCTCCTAGAAGCTTTAAATAATCTGGATTCTGATTAGAAAAGTCTAGTGTGAACACATGGAATACTGTAGGGATGATACATACCATTACTGTTAAAAAAATGTGGACTTTTAAGTTTTAATTTTATGTTTCTTTAAATGGCCAACACGTATGCGTTACTGAGAATACAAAGAAGCAGAAAGGATGAAGGAAAAAACTACTTTAAAAAATAATTTTAAAAAATATTTTAAGTAATCTCTACACCCAACATGGGGCTCAAACTCACAACCCTGAGATCAAGAGTCAAATGTTCTGGGATCCCTGGGTGGCGCAGCAGTTTGGCGCCTGCCTTTGGCCCAGGGCACGATCCTGGAGACCTGGGATCGAATCCCACATCGGGCTCCCGGTGCATGGAGCCTGCTTCTCCCTCTGCCTGTGTCTCTACCTCTCTCTCTCTCTCTCTCTCTCTCTCTCTCTCTCTGTGACTATCATAAATTAAAAAAAAAAAAAAAGAGTCAAATGTTCTACCAACGGAGTCGGCCAGGTGCCCCAGGAAGAATGATTTTTAATTGTCCAGCTCCTCCAGAGGAAAACATCATTACAGTTTTTAGTTTCCAGATTAAAATAGCGTATTAGTGTAAAAGTTGCAATATAACCAAAGGCACCCCCATAATCCATCAGCTTTAATAAAAGACTTCTGTCTCCCTGTTGAGAAAGAGACTCAGGGTAAGCAGTGGAAGCTGGCAGGATACTATGCTCCATGAGGTCACTCAAAACCCAGGTTCCTTGTTCTTGTCATGCCACCATCCCTGAGAGCATTGCCCTCATCTTCAGACTCAAATCTGGGTTATGGGTACATCTGTGTTCCTGCTTAGGAAGGGGGAAAGAGAGGAAGTGGTAAACTTGCATATATCACTTTGCTTGTATTCCTTTGGTTGTCATCACATGATCAAATGACCACAACTAACTGCAGGAGAGGCTGGGAAATGTAGTTTCCAGCTGATAGCCATGGGCCTAGTGAATAGACTATCATAGTGGGGCCAGAAAGAGTGGATTTAAGGGTGGGGGCAGCCAGGATCTGCCCCGGATGAAATCATGCTACCTAGTGGTCACTGTAGTAAACATTTTACGTATGACACAAATGAAAGTGACACCAGAAGTAGAGTTTGGTGGTTGGCAGTAAGAGTTCCAGCCAGCACTAGAAGTTTCTTCAGTGATGGAAATGTTCTATATTTGCGCAATCCAGCCACTGAACGTTGAAAATGTAGCAAACACAGCTGAGGTGGTGTATTTTTACTTTTATTTAATTTTAGTTTTTAAATGTAAGTAGCCACATATGGCTGGTGGCTACCATATTGGACAGCACAGCCCTGGCTCAGTCCCCCTTCTGGTAGCTGTGTGATCTTGGGCAAATTTCCTAACTTTTCTGTGTCAGCTTCCTTTATGTAAACTGGGAATAGTAATAGTATCACCTCATAGGGTTGGTGTGTGAAACCAGTGGGCTTCCTTCCCCTGGAGAGTAAGGTGAACCTGTGTGGGCTGGTTAGACAGTCTTGTTCTATGATGTCAGAAGGACACCTGGTTTGAGGTGCCTGGCTGGCTCAATCAGTAGAGTATGCGACTCTTAATCTTGGAGTCATGAGTTTGAGCCCCACGTTATGTGTGAAGATTACCTAAAAAGAAAGAAATAATACATAAATAAATAAATAAATAAGTAAGTAAGTAAGTAAGTAAGTAAGTAAATAAATAAATAAATAAATAAATACAGGGACACCTGGTGACTCAGTGGTTAAGTGTCTGCCTTCCGCCCAGGGCGTGATCCTGGAGACCCCGGATTGAGTCCCGTATCATGCTCCCTGCATTGAGCCTGCTTCTCCCTCTGCCTTTGCCTGTGTCTCTGCCTCTTTCTCTGTGTCTTTCATGAATAAATAAGTAAAATATTTAAAAATAATAATAATAAAGTCCTTTAAAATAAATAAATAAATAAATAAATAAATGATTACAAAGAGAGAAAAGTACTTATACAGTGGAGAACTCTGGCTGCTGAATGAAATACTCAAATTTAACATGGCTAATAATGAGATAAACTGGTCACATATGCCTCCTAATCTGATAGAGACTGGGGGGTGGGAGGAAGGACACCTGGTTATCTTCTTGTCTCATTTCCAAGATAAATTTTCTTGCCAGCTGGAATTTGAACCCAACCTTGTTCCCTAAGTGAACCCCAGAAAGGGAGAGCAGGTGGTCCAGGGCAAGACACAACACCAGAGACTCTCATCCCACAAACATTTCCTGAGCACCTGCTATGTGCCAGGCCCTTTCCTGGGCCTTGGGGACACAGCAGGGAACAAAACAGATGAGGACCTACCCTCCTGGAGGTGACAGTCTGGGGGAAGGAGGTGGTGAGCTGTTACCCGATTCCCACTGGGAAGAAATGTGAGGCCAGGATCATTGTGAAAACTTTTGGTGGGGGAGGGAAACGGCTTTGTTGAAATAGAACTCATATGCTGGGGGCCCCTGGGTGGCTCAGTCAGTGAAGCATATATATGCCTTGGGCGCAGGTCATGATTTTGGGGTTCTAGGATTGAGTCCCACATTGAACTCCCTGCTCCATGAGGAGTCTGCTTTTCCTTCCGCCCCTCCCCCTCCCCTGCTCATGCATTATCTGTCTCTCTCAAATAAATAAATAAAATATATTTTTAAAGATTTTATTTATTCATGAGAGACACAGAGAGAGAGGCAGAGACATAGACAGAGGGAGAAGCAGACTCCCCACAGGGAGCCTGATGTGGGATTCGATCCCTGGACCCCAGGATCATGCCTTGAACCAAAGGCAGACATTCAACCACTGAGCCACCTAGGCATCCCAATAAAATATTTTTTTCAAAAGGAACTCCTATACGGATGCCTGCGTGGCTCAGAAGTTGAGCGTCTGCCTTTGACTCAGGGCGTGATCCTGGAGTCCCAGGATCGAGTCCCATGTCAGGCTCCCTGCATGGAGCCTGCTTCTCCCTCTCCCTGTGTCTCTGCCTCTCTCTCTTTCTCTCTCTCTGTGTCTCTCATGAATAAATAAATAAAATCTTAAAAAAAAAACCTCATATACTGTATAGTTCACCTATCTAGAGTGTACAATTCATTGGTTTCTGGTGCATTCCTAGAGTTGTACAGCCATCACCTTAATCTAATTTTAGAACATTTTCATCACCCCCGGAAGAAATATTGTATTCTTCAGCTACCATTCCCCAGCCTTCCCCCCATTACACCCCCCCTCCCCCCAAAACCACAAATTTCCTTCCTATCTCTTTAGATTCCCTATCCTGGGCATTTCACATCAGTGGACTCATATGATATCTGTCCTTTTGGGTCTGGCTACTTGCACCCAGCAATCATGTTTTCAAGGTTCTCCCGTGCTGTAGCACGTGTCAGATTCATTCATTCCTTTGTCTTGTCAAATAATATTCCATCATTTGGCTATGCCACATTTTATTCATCTGCACATCAGCTGATGGACAGGTAGGCTATTCGCACCTTTCAGCTGTGGTGAATGGTGCTCCCTGGACATTCCCATACAAGATTTTGCATAGACATAGGTCTTTAGTTCTCTTGGGTCCACGCCTAGGAGGGGAATTGCTGGGCCATAAGGAGACTCTGTGTTTCAGTGTTTGAGGAACCACTGGGCTGTTTTCTACAGCAGCTGCCCTACTTGCCATCCCCACCAGCCTGGTGTGGTAGGGATTGGAGGGGATGGAGTGGCTGGGGGCAGCCAGGTGGAAGCCACCATTGGAAGGTGCCCCTTCCCTGCAGGCTGAACTGGAGAATGTGTCCGGGGCCCTGAGTGAGGCCGAGTCCAGAGCCATCCGGCTCAGCAAGGAGCTGAGCAGCTCAGAGGCCCAGCTACATGACGCTCAGGTGAGGCCCTCCCCACTCAACCCCCAGCACCGCCCCCACCATGGCTCTCCACCCTCTGCCTTCACCTTATCTCCATTTCCTCCACCATCTGTAGGAGATGCTTCAGGAGGAGAGTAGGGCAAAGCTGGCCTTGGGGTCCAAGGCGCGAGCCCTGGAGGCTGAAGTGGCGGGGCTGCGGGAACAGCTGGAGGAGGAGGCAGCCGCCAGGGAGCGGGCAGGCCGCGAGCTACAGACCGCCCAGGCCCAGGTGAGCAGTCCTGGAGGGAGACCTGGTGGGGCCTCCAGTCAGTCCCAACCCACTCCTCTGGATTCCTCAGCTCAGGGATGGCCCCATTGCCCACCCAGTCCTAGGCCGGACCCCCGGGAGACCCCCATTCTTGTCTCTGACTCTCCCTCAGCCACAGCCTGTCCTTCACCACCCCACTCTGAGCTCCCAAGCCCTTTGTCTTCTCATCCCCATTCCAATCACCTTGGGCTGGAACTCTCTCTGCCCATGGGTCCCCACACACACCCGAATGGGAGCTCCTTGAAAGTGGAACCCATCAAAGTTAGGTCTTGGTCTTCAACACAGGCCAACAGGCCAACCTAGAGCCTGGCATATAGGAGGCCTGGAGAAATGTCTGATGAATGAATGAGTGATGACTGCATGCCTCTAAATATCCTTCTTCAACTGGCAGCTTCCTATGCATACTTCAAGATCCATCTCAAATGCCCCCTCTTCCAGGAAGTCTATCTTGAATATTCTGAACAGATTCTAAATTCCTCCTGTGGGTTCCCATGGCTGCCATGCTGCTTCTCCTTTAGCCTCCACCACCCTGGCCTTGATGCTCAGTCTCCCCCATCAGAATGGAGTCCTCCCCAGGGTGGAGTCCGGGTCTGATTCATCTTCTGGGTCCTGATGGGAGTAATTTTCATCTCCTGAAGAAGCTGAGGTTCATAGAACTCACAACCTCAAGCCTACTCCAAAGCAGAAGACCCCAGTACAACGAGTCCCTTTTCTCCTCAGGCCTCAGGCTCCTTGTCTGGGAAGTAGGGCACTACCAACTCACACCTTGGTCTGGTCACAGCCATGACAGCCACCCACCCTTTCTCCTCATCCCATGCCCCACCCCCAGCTCTCAGAGTGGCGGCGGCGCCAGGAGGAGGAGGCAGGAGCCCTGGAAGCAGGAGAGGAGGCCCGGCGCCGGGCAGCCCGTGAGGCTGAGGCCCTAAGCCTGCGCCTGGCAGAAAAAACTGAGGCGGTGGAGCGGCTGGAGCGGGGCCGCCGCCAGCTGCGGCAGGAGCTGGACGATGCCACCGTGGACCTGGAGCAGCAGCGGCAGCTCGTGAGCACACTGGAGAAGAAGCAGCGCAAGTTCGACCAGGTAGGGCACCTCACCCAACCCGGTGGGCAATCAGGATGCTCACTGGCGCCCCCACGGTCATTGTGTGCAGTCAGGAGTAGGAGATGTCAGGCTCCACTATGAACCTGGGGGGACCCTAGGGCAAGATGCTTCTTCCCTCTGTGCCTCTGTAAAATAGGAACCCTTCATCCATCCTGGTTTATGTCTCCTGTCCCCAAATAATTATTGGTAGTACCCACTTTTTTTTTTGTTTTTGTTAACAGAGGGAACTCGTGTATGAGCAGGGGGAGGGTGGGAGAGAACGTCAAGCAGACTCTACGCTCAGCACAAAGCCTGATGCAGGGGATCCCTGGGTGGCTCAGTGGTTTAGCGCCCACCTTCAGCCCAGGGCGTGATCCTAGAGTCCTAGGATCGCGTCCCACATCAGGCTCCCTGCATGGAGCCTGCTTCTCCCTCTGCCTATGTCTCTGCGTCTCTCTCTCGGTGTCTCTCATGAATAAATAAATTAACTTAAAAAAATAAATCTCAGAATTATTTTGAGATTCATCCATGTTTTTGCATGGATTAATAATTCATTCTTCAGGGCATCTGGCTGGCTCACTTGGTGGAGCTTGTGATTATTGATTTTAGGTTCATGAGTTTGAGCTCCATATTGGGCATAGAGAAAACTTAATAAAAAAATTTATAATAATGTATTCCTTTTTTTTTTGTATTCCTTTTTTTTTAACTGCCAAGTATTATTCCTGTATAGATAAACCATATTTTGAAAACCATTAACTTGTTGAACATTTGAGTTATTTCTAGTTTTTGCCTATTATGGATAAAACTTTAGTCTTTCTAATAAGGTGTAGTGGTTTGAATTCACATTTCCCTAATGAGCAATGACACTGAGTGTCTTTCATGTGCTTATTTGCCATGTATACCTCTTTGGTGAATGAAGTGTCTGTTCAAATCTTCTGTCCACTTTTTAAAATTAGGTTGTTTCCCCCTTTTTGTTTTGTTTTTGGGGTGGGAGTTGTTTCTTTCATTATTGGATTGGAAGTTCTTTATATATGGTGAATAAAAGTTCTTTAGCAGATGTATTATTTTGCAACTATTTTCATCTAGTCTGTGGCTTGCCTTTTAATTCTTCATTAGAGTCTTTCAAAGAGCAGGAGGTTTGAATTTTGATGAAGTCCAGTTTATTAAATTGTTGCTTTGTGGACTGTGGTTTTTAGTGTTGTGTCTGAGGAGACTTTACCTAACTCAGTCACAGAGGTTTCCTATATTTTTTCCAGAAATTTTCTACTTTTCAGTTTTATATATATGTTTGTGATCCAGTTTGAGTTAATTTGTTTATATTGTGCTAGTATGGCTCCAAATTAATTTTTTATACGTGGCTTTTGAATTGTTCAGACACTGCTGAAAGAATCTCTTTACTGACTCATTTTTGCATTTATATTAAAAATCGGGTAGTGTCAGTTGTCCATTTTTTTTCTTCTTTTTCAAAGTTCTTTTGCTTTTTCCAGGTCCTTCTCATTTCCACATGTATTTTAGTATCTGTTTGTCAGTTTCTACACACAGAAAGAAAATCCTCTTGATTTGGGATTTTGTTGAATCTATAGATTAATCTGGGAAGAATTGACATACTAACAATACCAAGTTTTCTGGCCTGGAGATGTGGTAGATGTGCCCATTTATTTAGATCACCTTGACTTTTTGTACTTTTCAGTGTACATCTTTCTCATTTTTCATCAGATTTATTTCCAAGCATTTCATATTATTGATGCCATTTTTTTACTTTCTCTTTCTTTCTTTCTTTCTTTCTTTCTTTCTTTCTTTCTTTCTTTTTCTTTCTTTCTTTCTGTCTATTTTTAAAGATTTTATTTATTCATAAGAGACACAGAGAGAGAGAGAAAGGCAGAGACACAGGCAGAGGGAGAAGCAGGCTCCATGCAGGGAGCCTGATGGGATACTTGATCCTGGGACTCCAGGATCACGACCTGGGCCAAAGGCAGGCGCTAAACCACTGAGCCACCCAGGGATCCCCTTTTTTTTTACTCTATTTATATCATTTCTGTCAACTTGCTTTCAAGTTTACTGGTTCTTCTGAAGTGTCCAGTCTGCTCTCGGTTTCCTCCAATGACTTTTTTATTTCAGATACCATGCTTTTCAGTCCTGGCCTTTCTAGTTGGTTCTGTTTTAGTTTCAAACCCCTCCTGAAATAACCTTGGGTCTTCACCCACTGTATTCATCTCGTCCTGAAATTTACTAATCTTAACTATGATTATGACTTTAACTATAGTCCTTGCGTGATAAATCCCAGTGATGAGGTCATCTGTTGGTCTGTTTCCATGGACTGGTTTTTCTCTTGACTATGATCCCTGTTCTCTTCCCTCTTGTCAGATCTTGTAAGTTTTATTATTGTTGATTTCTGTGCCTTAAAAAAAAAGCCAACAAAGGTTGAAGTACATTGTAAAAATGGTATACGTGTCTTTTGTACCACTACCCCAGGAGCAAGAAACACTCTTTCCTCTGTCAGGTTTCTAGAATGAGGGGCTCCTCACTTTGATCCACTCAAGAGCTGGGCTGGTCAGGGACACAGTTGCAACTTTAATCCCTCTACCTCCGTCTTGTGTCTCTGCCTTTGTCTGTCTGTCTCTCTCTCTGTCCCTGGCTGCTCCCTCTTCCCCATCCACTTGTACACTCCTTTCAGCTAATCTATTTCCCCCACCCCATCTCCCTCAACCTGGAAGCTCCTGGCAGAGGAGAAGGCAGCTGTCCTGCGGGCGGTGGAGGAACGTGAGCGGGTTGAGGCGGAGGGCCGGGAGCGCGAGGCTCGGACCCTGTCACTGACTCGGGCACTGGAGGAGGAGCAGGAAGCACGTGAGGAGCTGGAGCGGCAGAACCGGGCCCTGCGGGCAGAGATGGAAGCACTGCTGAGCAGTAAGGATGACGTCGGCAAGAACGTGAGCAGGGGCCCCCACTCCACAAGACACACGTGTGGACAACTGCATGAACACCTGATGTTGGGAGACACAGACACACATGTGTGCTCTTATGCATGGATCGCAGAATCATCCATCAGAGTTACATGTTCATGCCAAGCACAGAATGATAGGAGAGCTGCTGACCAAACGTACATGCTCACATAACATACACAGAGTGTGAGGAGAATCTTCCACCAGACACATATGTTCATACACACATGCAGGAAGTAAGGAGAGCCATTCCTCAACATGCATGTTCACATACACATGCATAACAAGAGGAGAATCTTCCAGAGAACATAAAGAGAATTTACACACTACGTGCAACCTGAGAACCACACCCCAAACATGAGTCTATGCACATGCACACACCGCACGTACCATACATACCACACACACATACATTTCCTCACACACACCACACATGTACCACACATCGTGTGTACATACTGCACACACACCACACACACATAAACCCCTCACACACACCACACACATCACATACACATATACCTTCTCACACACATATATCCCCTCACACATCACACACATCCCCTCACACATACCACATACCCAGTGTGAGGACATCCCACCTTGCCACCCTCAACCCCACTGAGCACATAGAGGCTCCCCCCAGGTCTCTCTCTTCCCCCCTGAATCACAGGTCAATGAGTCTCCCAGGGCCAACAGGGAGTCCCCTAGGCCAGTCCTCAGTCACCACTCACTCAGCCCACATCCCAGCCTTCTAGAAAGGTCCACCACACCCTCTATTGTATCCATTCTGCCCAATAAATATACTTATGGAGCAGCAGCAAGGACAGGCCCAGGGACACCCACTACCCTGACTGATGATAGGAGGCACTGACAGGATTTGTGTTTCAGTGAGGCTCTGAGCAGACACACTTCTAGTGCCCTTTCTTATTGCCAACAACACACTCTCATGGGTGCAGCAGATAAGGGCTTTATCTTCTCTACACACTCTGGTGTTGATCTGATAGAGCTTTCAGCCAAGTCTGGAGGGAACCCCTGAACCCCATGACATACCCTTGGCCTGCAGCCCCAGGGATACCAGAGTTAAAATCCAGCTCATGCTCAAACTACTAAGGTCTCTCCTTTGGGAAAACTGTCAAGTTATTCATGGTTACTCCAAAAGGCCTACTTTGTTCGAATAGGATGTTGATGGGAGAAAATTTACCTCCTTCCTGTAAACAAAACTGATTGGCAGGTGCCAAATAGGAAGGGAGACCTGTTGGCGTCTTCCAAGGGCAGGAGGTAGACACTGGCACTGATAAGAATTTCCATGAGGTTCTTTGGGCAGTAGTGACACATAGATACAGTCCAGTGTAGGGGGTGGACGTTGCATAAGAAGACACATAAGCTCATGTTAAATGACTGTTGTGACTAAGGCTGGGTCAGAGAGGGGCTCGGGGCAGCAGCTTGGGTAACAGAAAGGCCCCGACAAGCAAGGGACGCTCCTCTGAGAAGGTGACAGTTAAAGGAGAGGCATAGGCACGGGGCTTGAGGTCTCAGAACTCATAAGCCCAAATATGTCTTCCAACAGTGTTTGGGATTTTAATTTACAACTCCCCGGAAGTTCTGGGAACCCTCATGCTGAGAAAAAAAAAATCACAGTAGGTGGTGGAATGGTACTATCCAGGGGAGTCCAACACACAGCAACACTCAACTCTGGAGCTATGTGCCTCCAACCCAGATCCGCACAGGATTCCCAGAGTTGAAGCTCCAGGGAAGTCAGCACACGATGCAAAAATCTCAAAACCCACGAGGATGTAATCCACTGTGAGTGAGAGTCAGCTGGCCTAACAAACACTTAAACCAGATTCTCAGGGCCTGCAGATAACAGAACTTGCACACATCGGTTATTAATGAATTGTTTTAGGATGATTCGGCAGGAGACACAGAGTAACTAGCTGCCCTGGGCAATGGTGAATGAATGAGCAAACCAGAATGTGCGCATCAGCTTGTCCATTAAAGCTTCCTTCACTCTGTCCTCCGAGACCTTCGAGAGATCTAGGATCCTGCCCCCCTCCCCCACCTCCCCAAGACCCAGGAGCCCAGAGCTCACCTTCCCATCCCCCCAGGCGCATGAGCTGGAGCGATCCCGCCGGGCAGCAGAACAGACAGCCAACGACCTGCGAGCACAGGTGACCGAGCTGGAGGATGAGCTGACGGCAGCCGAGGACGCCAAGCTGCGGCTGGAAGTGACCGTGCAGGCTCTCAAGGCACAGCATGAGCGCGACCTGCAGAGCCGAGATGAGGCTGGCGAGGAGAGGCGGCGGCAGCTGGCCAAGCAGGTAGGAGACCAGGCTGGAGGCTGCAGGGCGCCTGCCCACAGCTGGGAGGGCTCTGGTGCCCAGTGGCTAAAAGAGGAGACAAGAAAGTCTTACCTACCTGCTGCTCAGTGTTTCTTCCCAAGGCCTTCCTGTTCCCCAGCCTTCATCCACCATAACCCCTGAACCCACACACATGTCCCACTGACCGACTGACATGCCCTGGATCAGACATCACCGCTGAACCATTCACCCAGCCCCCCACCCACACACAGCCCCCCCACCAACCAACGCTTCTATGCAGCCACATCTGTGTCCAGCTTCTCCATTTGCCCAACTAACCCTTTCCAGCAACTTCCTCTCCCCAGCCGCTCCCAACTTCCCCAGCCTGCCCAAGTGCTCATCCATCGCTCATGTTCCAGCTCCTCTACACCCCTCTATCCACAGCCTTCCTCCCTCATTCATTTACTCATTCCCCTTTCCCTGTGGTCTGCAGCATCCATTTCTGACCCATCCAGTGGAGGGCTTTCTTGTGGTCTGAAGCTGGCTGGCACTGAGTGCTGAGCATGGGAGGGTCAGGGCAGCTCTGAATGTAGAAAGACCTTCTGGAGCTGTGCGGGAATGGGCTGCAGGGGACAGTTGGGAGCAGAGCAGAGGCTGGACCAAAGGCAGGGAAGGATAAGCCCAGAGCCAGGGCTCCGGTGACAGAGCACAGAAGGAATGGCGCTGCTGGCCTGGACAGGGGCTGGTGGGTGGACATCTAGGTCACTAGCATGTAGAGGGAGGCTGGACCTTCGTCCCCTGAGCCTACCCCTCCCATCCTCCCCACAGCTGAGGGATGCAGAGGTGGAGCGGGATGAGGAACGCAAGCAACGCGCCCTGGCTGTGGCCGCCCGCAAGAAGCTGGAGGCCGAAGTAGAGGACTTGAGAGCCCAGAATGCGATGGGGGTGCAGGGCAAGGAGGAAGCGGTGAAGCAGCTCCGCAAGATGCAGGTAGGGGTTGGGCTCAAGCCCACCATGAGCCAGTCCCGCTGTTCCCCCCCACACACACCTCCTCTGCACCGTTCTGTAAACATCCAAGCACCAAAGGCTCACTTGTTCCTTTTTATATTTTTTATTTCCTTTACTTAGGATACTTAGTTGTTTTTTTTTTTTTTTGGAGTCCAAATTCCTCATTTTACTTAATTTTTGAGATGGAAATGCCTTAGGGTTCCTCCCCTAATATGAAATCTATACCTGGTTGTTTAAAAGAAATTGGAGGGTGGGGGGAAATAGGTACCTGGCTGGCTCATTTGGTGGAGCTTCTGACTCTTGATCTCTGGGTCGAGAGTTCCAGCCCCAGGCTGGAGTAGAGATTACTTAAAATTTTTTTCTTTCGGGATCCCTGGGTGGCGCAGTGGTTTAGCGCCTGCCTTTGGCCCAGGGCGCGATCCTGGAGACCCGGGATCGAATCCCATATCGGGCTCCTGGTGCATGGAGCCTGCTTCTCCCTCTGCCTGTGTCTCTGCCTCTCTCTCTCTCTCTGTGTGACTATCATAAATAAATTAAAAAAAATTTTTTTTTCTTTCATGATAATGATGTGTCCGTGTAACGTCTAATTTTTTTTTTTTTAATTTATGAGAGACAGAGAGAGAGAGAAGCAGGCTCCATGTAGGGAGCCCTATGTGGGACTCCAAGATCTCAGGATCACACCCTGAGCCAAAGGCAGATGCTCAACCCCTGAGCCACCCAGACGTCCCAAGTCTAATTTTTTTTTTTTTAAGTATAGAACTGGGCTGTCCTATTAATACAGCCAGCCCCATGTGGCTATTGGGCATCTAAGATGTGGTGGGGCTGAAATCCAAATCACATGCTGGATTCTGAAGACTTAGTACAAAAAAACAAGACAAAACAGTAAACTATCTCAATTTTTATAGTGATTGTAAATGGAAATAACATTTTGGATAGGTCAGGCGGAATAAAAATATTGTGTTCAGGGATCCCTGGGTGGCGCAGTGGTTTGGCGCCTGCCTTTGGCCCAGGGCGCGATCCTGGAGACCCGGGATCGAATCCCACTTGGGCTCCCGGTGCATGGAGCCTGCTTCTCCCTCTGCCTGTGTCTCTGCCTCTCTCTCTCTCTCTCTCTGTGACTATCATAAATAAATTTTTTTTAAATATTGTGTTCAAACTACTTTCAGCCATTTTTTTTTTACCTTGTTAATGTGGCCACTAGAAAATGTAAAACAACATATGTCCTTGCTATATCTTCCCAGTGAGCAACACGGGGATAAAAAGATCCCTCCCCAAAAAGTAAAAATTACCAATTATGTCATCCCTGAGAAAAAGTGCCTGCACTGAAAAGCTGTTACTATCAAGCAAGTAATAATATTAATAACAGCGATGATCCTTAATAAGAGCAATGATCCTGCTAGTACCACCCCCAGCGCTATCCTCACCATCCTTTCAGAGTTTTTTTTTTTTTTAATAGTGATGGACATCAAGTTTGGGTTTTACTTTTCTTTAAGCGCTATTGAAGAGAAAAGCCTTACACTGGCATCTTTACACACTTAGTGGTGTGACCGCATAGTAAAGTGACTAGAAGTGTAAATTCTGAGGCCAGATGGCCTGGGTTCAAGTCCTGACAATGCCATTAACCACGCTCGGCTTATTGCGGAACCTCTCTGCGCCTCATTTGCTTCATGTGTCCACTGGGGAGGAAACTAATCCCCACCAGCTGGAGTTGTGAGGATTAAGGGAGTCAGTACATAAAAGGGCCTGGCACGCGAATGATCAGCAAGAGTGTGCCAGCATAATTATTACTGCAGAGTCCAAATACTACACCCATTTCATGCTGACTTTTAATTTTAAGGTGTTACTTATATAAACTGGAGGTAGCCGAAGCCCAGAGATGGGGAGGGGCTGGGGCCGGCTGCAGGGCTTTGCTTGTTTTCCGGGAGCAGAGGAGCTCCGAAGCACTCCCGCAGAGCGGAGGCGAGGGGAGGGGCTTCCCCGTGAGCCACCACCTGGCCGCACCGCTCACATGCTTTGTTCGGCCCAGACCCAGATGAAGGAGCTGTGGCGGGAGGTGGAAGAGACGCGCAGCTCCCGGGAGGAAATCTTTGCCCAGAACAGGGAGAATGAGAAACGCCTCAAGGCGCTGGAGGCAGAGGTGCTGCGGCTGCAGGAGGTGAGGCCTGGATGGGCGTGGCCCTGGGAAGGGGTAGGTGGTGGGCGGGGCGCTGGGGATGGGGGGGCGGAGCCCACAGGCTGGGCTCCAGGGCACTAGGGAGCCCTGGGAGGATTCTGAGCAAAGTAGGAGGAGCTTGGAGTCAAGGAGGCTGGAGAGAGGATAAAGCCTGAGCTGGGCCGGTGGGGATGCAGGGAGGAGGCACAAGAGTAAGGGTGGGCATGGATAGGGCTGTGGGTTGTAAGGGGGCAGAGGAGGTGAGGAGAGCCTGAGGGTCAGGCCTGGTGCCTGGGGAAGCCTGGAGCAGGAGCAGGTTTGAAAGGAGATGCTGAGCTCTGTGAGGCCATGCGGAGGGGGAGGGGCCTGGGGCCCGGAAACTAGAGGTGGTGGGGTCAGGGGCTCTGTGGAGACGTCTGCCTGTAGATAGAATTTCATTCCAAGGCTGCCCAGGGATGGGATGTTCATTTGCACTGAAGACAAGGCCAAGAGACCTGAGGTGTGAGGGGCAAGGAGGTCCCATGCTAGGATAGTGTCCCATCGCCACTGCTGACTACCACCCCTCTCTATCATCACAGGAACTGGCCGCCTCAGATCGTGCCCGGCGGCAAATCCAGCAGGAGCGGGATGAGATGGCAGACGAGGTGGCCAATGGCAGCCTTAGCAAGTGAGTGGCCGGTTGTAGTGTGTGGGGCAGAGCCCGGACCCTGGCCATTCGGCCTGCTCACCCTCCCCTATTCCCGTTGTCCTTAGGACGGCTATTCTGGAAGAGAAGCGTCAGCTGGAGGGGCGCCTGGGTCAAATGGAAGAAGAGCTGGAGGAGGAGCAGAGCAATGCGGAGCTGCTCAATGACCGCTACCGCAAGCTGCTCCTGCAGGTGAGCATAACTGTCACTCCCTGACGGCCTGGGCCTCCGCTGACCTGGGACCATAATCTTCAGTCCTTTTATTCAACAGGTAAAGGAGAAGGGGATATCTAGGTTGGGTTTTCATGGTTGAATAGGAGTTTTTGAGGGTGGTGGGGGTAGGCACTGATGCATTCATTCACTTGTGTTTCTGAAGCTTCTCAAGGGCTGGATCCAGACATGAATTATGTGGGGTCTCTCGGTCCTCCAGAGTTCCCTGGGAACATAGACCTGGAACTCAGTGTCTATGGGTGGGGTGGCATGTGTGATAATAGAAGTATGTGGGGCCCAGCAGAGAGACAGACAGAGGTAGAGAGAAAGGGAAGGAGGGAAAGAACTCTCTGTAAGAATCATAAAATATGTGGAAGGAGAGATATTTGCTGGGATTTGAAAGCATAAGTAGAACCTAGACAGACAGAAAAGCATATTTTCATTTGTGTATTTATTTATAAATACTGTTGGAAGCTTCAGGTCCTATTCTGTGGGGTGCTGGGGACCTGGTGATGGATCATTCCAGGTCTCTGCCTTTAAGGAGACAGACTATCCCAATACAGAAGTATAAATGAAAATGGAGGAAGCACAGGACACTGTGAGGAGAATACTGACCCAGCCTGGAGGTTAAGGGGCCATCAGGGAAGACTTCCTGATGGAGGAGATATCTTAAGAAATCTTGAAGAAAGTGAAGAGTTTAGGGCAGCCTGGGTGGCTCAGAGGTTTAGCGCCACCTTCAGCCCAGGGCATGATCCTAGAGACCTGAGATCAAGTCCCATGTCGGGCTCCCTGTATGGAGCCTGCTTCTCCCTCTGCCTGTGTCTCTGCCTCTCTCTCTCTCTCTCTCTCTCTGTCTCTCATGAATAAATAAATAAAATCTTTAAAATAAAGAAAAAAAGAGTTTGTCAGGCAGACAATGGAGGGATGGGATTTCCAGAGAGAGAGAGACATATGTCACCACTATTTCATTAATTTTTTTTTTTTAATTTGAGAGAACATGTGAGCCTGTGTGAAAGAGGGGGGTGGTGGGAAGGGGCAGGGAGAGAAGGAGAATCTTAAGCAGGTTCCATTCCCACCATGGGCTTGATCCCATGTCCCTGAGGTCATGACCTGAGCCAAAATTAAGAGTCAGACACTTCACTGACTGAGCCACCCAGGTGCCTCTCATTAATTTTTTTTAAGATTGTATTTATTTATTCATGAAAGAGAGAGAGAGAAAGAGACATAGAGGGAGAAGCAGGCCCCATGCAGGGAGCCCAATGTGAGACTCGACCCTGGAACCACGGGATCATGCACTGAGCTGGAGGCAGACACTTAACCACTGACCCACCCACCCAGGTGTCCCAATTTTTAAGACACATTTTGAGGCCTCTCAGGAACCATGCCCTATCACTGCTGTCAGGATTCAGAGAAGAGTAAGACCCCAGCTCAGCCCTTGCAGAGAACCTAGACCAGTAGGAGAGGCAATCATACTCCAGGATGATGACCTCACTCAGAATGAAAGCCCAGGGATCCCTGGGTGGCGCAGCGGTTTGGCGCCTGCCTTTGGCCCAGGGCGCGATCCTGGAGACCCGGGATCGAATCCCACGTCGGGCTCCCGGTGCATGGAGCCTGCTTCTCCCTCTGCCTGTGTCTCTGCCTCTCTCTCTCTCTCTCTGTGACTATCATAAATAAATAAAAATTTAAAAAAAAGAATCTCTGCCTCGCCCTCCCCTTTAAAAAAAAAAAAAAGAATGAAAGCCCAGTCATAAAGGCTGCACACTCTAGTCCCTGGCCAAGGGCAGCTCAGACCTTATCTCTAACCCTTTGTCATCCCTGCTTGACTCTGCTCTATCCACACCAGCCTTCTCGCTATTCCTTGACTCTGCCAAGTTTATTCCTACCTCAGGGCCTTTCCTTTTGCTATTCCCACCTACTGAGAGAAAGCTCTTACACGAGACCACCCATGTCTCATTCCTTCAGAAGAGCCTTCCCTGACCACCCTGGGTGAAACAGCCACCCTTTCTCCCACAATTACCCTCCATTCTTTCTGCTTTAATCTCCTTCAGATCACTTACTGCTACCTGGCACTATATTATATACTTACCTGTTTGTCTGCTGTCCATCTCCCCAACAGAATGTGAGCACTTTGAAGGGCACCTGAGTGGCTCAGTTGATTAAGCATCTCTTGATCTTGGTTCAGTCTCAGTTTCAGGGTGGTGAGTTCAAGTCCCATGTTGGGCTCCATGCTAGGTGTGGAAAGCTACTAAAAAAAAAAAAAAAAAAAATAGGGCAGCCCTGGTGGCTCAGCGGTTTAGCGCCTGCCTTCGGCCCAGGGTGTGATCCTGGAGACCCGGGATCGAGTCCCACATCGGGCTCCCTGCATGGAGCCTGCTTCTCCTTCTGCCTGTGTCTCTGCCTCTATCTCTTTGTGTCTCTTGTGAATAAATAAAGTCTTTAAAAAAAAATAACATAAGTACCTCAAGAGTAGGGCTTCTGTCTTATCACTACTCTATCCCCAGTACCTAAAATAGTGCTACATGCTCATTAGAAATGAGGTAAGTAAGCCAATCCATGCTCTGGTGAAGGGAGCATAGGATCCTACAAGCATACAAGGAATGATATGACATAACCAACCTGCATCCTTGGTTGTTGATGAAAAGGAGAATGTCTTTAAAAATCAAAATGGGGGTGGGGTGCGCCTAGGTGGCTCAGTGGGTTAGCTGTCTGACTTCAGTTCAGGTCATGATCTCAGGGTCCTGGGATCAAGCCCCACATCAGTCTCTGTACTCAGCACAGAGTCCGCTTGGGACTCTCTCCTCCCTCTACCCTTCCCCTCTGCGCATGCATGTATTCCCTCTCTCTCTAAGTAAATAAATAAATCTTTAAAAAAATCAAAATGAAACTTTAAAAGACACAAAAAGGGATTTATAAGAAAATAGCAAATATTGAAGAGAAGCAAAGAAGATCCAACATATGGTAATGGGAGTCCCCAATGAAGAAGACCCAGGCAGGGGGACAGACCAAACCTGAGAGAATAATACAAGAAATTTCCTGAAATAATATAGCTGAAAGCTACATACTACAAGAGCACACTGTGTACACAGAAGATAATGACCCATCAAGACCAATACCAAGACAGATGCTAGTAAAACTGCACAAGTTGGGGGGGTTGGGGAGTGGCTATCCTTAACCATCTAGGAAAAAATGAGCACGTGATCTACAAGGAAAAGGAAATTAGATTTTTTTTTAAGATTTTATTTATTTATTCATGAGAGACACAGGCAGACAATGGAGAAAGAGAGGCAGAGACACAGGCAGAGGGAGAAGCAGGCTCCATGCAGGGAGCCTGACATGGGACTCGATCCCAGGTCTCCAGGATCACACCCCGGGCTGAAGGCGGCGCTAAACCGCTGAGCCACCCAGGCTGCCCAGGAAATTAGATTTTCATCAGATTTTTGAGAGCAAGATTTCGTGCTGCAAGAAAATGGGAGGATATAGCTAAGATTCGCAGAGAAAGATGTGAGCTGTGGATTTTGCATCCAGCAAGACTTCCTTCCAAGCATAAAGGACACAGATGAGTTGTCAGCATGCAGCAGCTGGGGGGCCATGTTCCCACAAGTGATTCCTGAAGAATCTATGACAGAGGTGGTTCTCACACTGGCTCCAAGGCTGGCAGCATCAGAATTACCTGGGAACTTGCTGGAAACGGAAGTTCTCTGGCCTCAGCCAAGCCAAAGTGAGTGAGGAATGCCAGAAGTGAGGCCCAGCAATGTGTTTTAACAAACCCTCTGGGTTCTGAGGCTTGATGTGTCTGAGGGCCACTGCCCAGAGCCCCAGGTTCTGGTAATTCTCCAGTGTGAGAGCATAATGAACATGCAGTCTGCTCACTGTTCTAAGATGGAGTAAAGGCTGAAAAGGGGTAAGAAAGGCAATGGCTATCTGCTCAGTTGTGTGCAGTGCAACTATTCTTAAATTAAGAGAATGGGCAAATAAGAAAAAAATTGTATTACTGTATTGAGTAATTATATTGGTAATTCGCATTGTGTTTTCTGAGACCATCCCATGGGATAAAGCACAAGAGAAAAGACACAATCTTTGCATTCTGTTGCCACCCGCGTCCATAAGCATGTGAGCACCTAAATGTAGATGTGTCGTGGGCAGAGGTGAAATTAAAACCAAAGAGAACTCTGTGGTTCTGAATTTGACTGGGACTTGTTCACAGGGACTATTTCTGCCCATCAGGCCTAAGAACAAGAACCAATCCAGCAGTGGTGAGCAATCCCTGCTACCCAGGTTTGTGGTCCAGAATGCCATCTCCTGCTCAAAGAAACCGGAGCTTCTTTACAAATGGCCAATTGCAGATTGGAGACAGGAAATGAACAAGAGGAACGTGGAGCATCTGATCATACCATGCCCTAATCTGCTAAAGCTGCCATAACAAAATACCACAGATAGCAGTTGGGGAGATGGGGTGGGGGATCACACAACAGACAGTTATTTCTCACAGTTCTGTTAGCTGGGAATCCAAGATCAAGATGTTAATGAGGTAAATTTTATTCTGAGGATAGCACCTCTTTTGGCTTGGAGACAACCACCATGTGTGTGCCTATGCAGAAATTAGAGCACTCCCTGGAGGCTCCTTATAAGGGCACTAATGCCATCATGGGGGTCCCACCCTCGTTGCCTCATTTAACCCTAATTACCTCCCAAAGGCTCATCCCAAGATACCACCATAATGGGGCTAGGGCTTCAACATAGGAAATCTGGGGGGACACGAGCATTCAGTTCATAACACATTTATCAAGGGAGCTAGCATAGTTCTGCCAGAAAGCACCTAGACATCAACCGGGAGAGGCTCCTGGTGGCCACAGATGGAGCCATTGGAGCTTCTACAAGGAAAATAATCACAACCGCTTTAAATGTATCTAATCTGTTTAAATCCATCAATTCACAGTGATTCAATACTCATTAATAATTATATTAGTTTCCGGGATCCCTGGGTGGCGTAGCGGTTTGGCGCCTGCCTTTGGCCCAGGGCGTGATCCTGGAGACCCGGGATCGAATCCCACATCGGGCTCCCTGCATGGAGCCCGCTTCTCCCTCTGCCTGTGTCTCTGCCTCTCTCTCTCTCTCTCTCTCTCTCTCTCTCTCTCTGACTATCATGAATAAATAAATAAAATCTTTTAAAAAAAATTATATTAGTTTCCTAGGGTAGCTGTAACAAAGTATGCCAACCCAGGTAGCTTTAAAACGACAGCAGCTTCGGAGCACTGGGGTGACTTAGTCAAGTGTCTGACTCTTGATCTCAGCTCAGGTTTTGATCTCAGGGTTATGAGTTCAAGGTCCACACTGGGCATGGAGCCTACTTTATTTTTTGAAAAGATTTTATTTATTCATGAGAGACAGAGAGAGAGGCAGGGACATAGGCAGAAGGAGAAGCAGGCTCCATGCAGGGAGCCTGATGTGGGACTCGATCTCGGGTCTCCGGGATCATTCCCTGAGCCAAAGGCAGACACTCAACTGCTGAGCCACCCAGGCATCCCTGGAGCCTCCTTTAAAAAAATAAAGTATAGGGACACCTGGGTGGCTCAATTGGTTAAGTGTCTGCCTTCGGCTTGGATCATGATCTCAAGGTTCTGGCACCAAATCCCAGGTCGGGCTCCCTGTTCAGTTGGGAGTCTGCTTCTCCTTCTCCCTCTGCTCCTCCCCCTGCTTTCTCTCTCTCTCTCTCTCTCTCAAATAAAATCTTTAAAAAGTTTTTTAAAAGCATATGCTAATCACCATGTCAATGTGTTCCTGTGAGGGCACAGTGAAATAAAGTATGAATCAGACTGAAACTGACTCACTTCCTTAGCCCCAGCACAGGACCTCACTTGGAGTACGAGCTGAATAAATAAACAGGGACTATTATTAGGGGTGTGTTTACACATTCTCAATGTAGTAGCTGCTATTTGTTGAGCTGGCATTTCTTAAAATTATTCCACACGTCACCTGTATCAGAACCACCTGAGGTGCTTGTTGAAAATGCAGATTCATGGATCTGCTAGAAGCAGAATTTCTGGAGAGTAGGACCTGCAGTCCTCATCTTTTTTGCAAGCTCCCCAGATGATCCTGGTGTGAAAAGAAGTATCATAACCTTTCAAATAGACTCATTCACAGTCCAAGGTAGAATTTATATCATTTAAACAAGTTTGTGATAGTCTTGTGGACTTACTAAAATAGCAGAAAGCTACCCAAAAGGTTAAAACCTGGGGCTGGCACTGCTGTTGGCTGATAAGCCAACCAGAAAAAATACATGCTGACATTTATTGGGTATTTAGTATGCACCAGCCTCTGTGCTGTTCACTTCACAATTGTCAACTCATTTAATTGTGGAAGGTACCTGAATTTACCTACCATCTTCCCTCTGAGACTCCACCATGACAGTTCTGCTTTTCCCACTGCTACAGGTGGAATCACTGACTACAGAATTGTCAGCTGAGCGTAGTTTCTCAGCCAAGGCAGAGAGCGGGCGACAGCAGCTGGAGCGGCAGATCCAGGAGCTCCGGGGGCGCCTAGGTGAGGAGGATGCTGGGGCTCGGGCCCGCCAGAAGATGGTCATTGCCGCCCTGGAATCCAAGCTGGCCCAGGCTGAGGAACAGCTGGAGCAGGAGAGTAGGTAGGTGGGAGAAGAGGGCACAGCTGGAGGGTGATCCCCACATTCTGGTCAATGAGATGAAGGAGAGCTGTTTCGAAACATCAAAAAGGCATCATAATGTTAGTGAGTGCTGATTTCCTATATTTTTTAGGATACTCTAGGCTGCAAGTAACTACAGTCTCACTAAGAATATGATTTAAACAGTAATGTAGGGGCGCCTGGGTGCTCGGTCAATTGAGCATCTGACTCTTGGTTTTGGCTCAGGTTATGATCTCAGGATCATGGGATCAAGCCCCGTGTTGGGCTCCAAACTCAGTGTGGAGTCTGCTTCTCCCTTTCCCTCTGCTCCACCCTGATCCCACACACTCTCTAAAAAAATCTTCAGGGCAGCCTCAGTGGCGCAGCGGTTTGGCGCCGCCTGCAGCCCAGGGCGTGATCCTGGAGACCCTGGATCAAGTCCCATGTCAGGCTCTCTGCATGGAGCCTGCTTCTCCCTCTGCCTGTGTCTCTGCCTCTCTCTCTGTGTGTGTCTCTATGAATAAATAATTAAAATCTTAAAAAACATAAAAATAAATAAAAAATAAAAAAATCTTCAAACAGTAATGTAGCAGTTAGCTCTGGCTGCATAACAACCAACCCTAAATTTTAATGGCTTAAAACAACCACCATTTATTATTGCTCATGAGTATTTGGCTGGCTGATAGGTTTTGCTGATCTGAGCATGAGGGCTTCATTCACAGATCCGTAGCCATGTCAACTAGATGGATTTGCTGATCTTGGTTGGTCTCTCATTGCCTAAGGCCATGCCTGGGACAATGAGGCTAACTTATCTCTGCTCTAGGTTGGCCCAGGATTGTTCACATGGCAGAGCCCAGGTTCCAAGACTGAGGGAAAGTGTTAGAGGCTTCTTGGGGCCTTGGACGGGTACAGTGGCATTTCTGTCAGCTCAGATGTAAGGGAATGGTGAAATAGATTCTGTCTCATGGTGGGAGAAGCTGCAAAGTCCTGTTGCAAAGGCTGGAGGATAAAGAAAGAGGTGAGAACTGAGGCCATTTCTGTCCCAGGCAGAGCACCAGCCTTAGGGACACATATGGGAGCCATCAGGGCATTTGGAGGAGTGCAACTGGTCCTGGGAGCCTGTGACTCAGGAGAGGGATGGGGAGGCAAGAGCCTTGAATGCTAGGTTGAGGAACTCCATCTGGGGGAGATGGGGAGCCATGAGGGTAGGGGTTGTGAGCAGGGGAGGGGCAGGGCCAATGCAGGTTGTAGAAAGTACCCCCACCTGGGGCCAAGTTGGGAGCAGACTAGAGGTCAGACTGGGAGCTGGGGAGGAGGCCGGGTGATGGTCCAGGTGGCAGGAGATGAGGCCTGAGCTGGGGCTTGGGCGTGAGGATTGACACAGATGGAGGGGATGAAAAAGAAAGTTGGAGGCAGAAGAGGTGGAACTGATAGGCTGTTGTGGGTGTAAAGGAAAGAGGGCAGTGTTTGGGGCTAAGTCCTAGTGAATTTGGGGGGAACAAGTTGAGTTCACTGGGGAACATGATGAGCATGAGAGGTGTCAGGGACAGGCAGTGGGAAGCAGCCCTGGATGGGCATGGGAGAAAGTATTCTCATCCCAGGGCCTGGCCTGTGGCCCAGGGGCTCATGGGAGATGTAGTTTAGGGTCTCTAGGGAGGACTTCCAGAGGCAGATGAATACATGGGTCTGAGCTTTCCTCTGTCCTATTATTCAGATGGAGAAACTGAGCCTCAGAGGGTGTTAAGGACCTGTTCAGAGTCACCCTGGGAGCAAGGAGTGGCCAGGGTATCTGTAACTAAATGAGCCTCCCCCATTGCATCCCCTTCCATGACTGGAGCCCTCCCACATCCCCCAGCCCTGTGCCTTCCCCTCAGCACATCTGGGGCTGCTGTGTACAGTGGTGGCTGCCGAACACTGCCCATCACTAGGGCCCCATCACGTGGAGTTCACCCCAGGTGTGATGGTCCATGCAGGAGAGGGCAGATGAGCCAGGACCACGCCGGAGATGGGGAAATTTGGGAAGGAGAGGGATAGGCTTTGAGGGGAGAGGAGGTGAAAATGGCTGTGGTGTGTGACCTGCAGATGTAGGTGGAGCAATGGGAAGCAGGAGGAGGAGCAGGTTGGGGAGAAGGCATGGAGCCTAGCGAGGAATGTGAGGGTTGTGCGGGGTCTGGTGGACGGCCCAGGGTGGGGGCCGATCCAGGCTGGAGCCCAGAAGATAGATTTAGCAGTCATGGGGCTCTTGCTGGGCGTGGGGACCTGGGATGCAGATGGGTGTGTCCAGGGAAAGCATGTATGTGAGAGAGGGGAGAAGCAGCCAGGGGAGCTGAGGGGGAAGCTCTGGGCTTCCAGAATGTCACCCACATACTTGTGGACAATGCAGAAGGGAGCTGAGAGGGAAGGGACAGGCCAGGTCAGGTGGGAGAACACAGGGTTGAGCTGCGGGCTAGAGGACAGAAAGGAGGGGACAGGACAGAGTTTAGGGGGCAATAGGATGGGGTTTGGGTACTGACAGGCTGGTCATGGGGCCAGGAGAGAAGAGGCAAGGATCACACCCCAGATCTCACCTGGGCCTGGTGGTCAGTGAGTCAATTCCCTGAGAGGAGGTCTAGGAGTGCGCAGTGGGGTATGGTGAACTGGTTCAGGCGTGAAGACGCTTTTAAGAATGCAAGGCATCTTGGTTTCAAGTCAAGGACTAGATGCCCTGGAGTCAGAAGCCTGGGAGCCTTGTCTAGCCTGAGTAGCTTGTGGGAGCCACTTTAGGGTGGGAAAGAGGGAAAAAGGCCATTCCAAAAACAGGATGGCAGCCATTGGACGAGGCTGAGGGGACAGAACCCCACTGGCCCACCTCTCCTGATTGTCTCCTTCATGCTTCTCTCCAGGGAGCGCATCCTCTCAGGCAAGTTGGTGCGCAGGGCTGAGAAGCGGCTTAAAGAGGTGGTACTCCAAGTGGAGGAGGAGCGGAGGGTGGCTGACCAGCTTCGGGACCAGGTGAGCAGTTGACATCAGTCTTGGGGGAGCAGTGGGGGACGGGGGGCAGGAATGATCTCCACTGACAGAGAGACAGCCCATCCCATCCATGGAGGCACTGCGTTCCCATCACAAGAGGCAACTTGCAGCCACCATCCTGGTGCAGCAACATAGATCTAGAATCAGTGACTCTGCAAAGAATCTAAATTGTGGAACCTAGGCATGGTCCTGGTGGGGAGCTGAGGCAACCAGAGAGAAGGAAGAAGTGAAACCCTACCCAGAGGCGAGGCCGGGGCTAAAATCACAACATGTAGTGTTTACAGAGTGCCTTCTATATGCTGGGCTCTGTGCAACAGACATAATGTGTAGTACATTTAGTTCTTATCAGAACCCTACAAGGTGGTTTACTAGTCTTTTCCCTCTTATTCAGGTGAGGAAAATGAGGCACAGAAAGGTGAAAGAACTTGTACAAATTACTGAGCTCGTAAGATATGGAGTCTGGGTTCAAACCCCAGGACTCTGGCTGCAGAGTCTGTGCTCTTGATTATTTACAGAGCAGCATCTGTGCCCCAAGTACTGTGCCACGTGGTTTCAAAATATTTATGTATAGATGTCTGCGTTCTCTCACCAGCCCCAAGGCACAGGTAGGAAAATAGAAACTTTGAAAGGGGACACAATTTGTGCCAAAGTCACACAGTTAGTAGAGACAGAGCCTGCATCAGATCTGTCTGACTCTAGACAGAGTCGCCGTGCCCTTAAAAGCTCAGCTGCGGCTTATTTGCCTTTCACTCCACAATTACCAGGTACCCAATACTGTGTTTGGCATTGGAGATAGGGTTGTGAAGAAACAGAGAAGGTTCCCGCAATCACATTTGTAGCATAGGAAAAGAAAGATACAAACCTATGAATAAGGAAAGATGATGACAGACTGAAGGGCTATGAAGGAACAAGAGAATGAAGAGAGGATTAGGGAATACTCTGTAGATTGGGGGTAGGGGAGTGAGGTCAGGAAGACCTCTCTAAGGAGCTTACATATGAATTGAGAACTGAAGGGAGAGAAAGAGTCAGGCAGAGGTTGGGAACAGTAGGTCCAAGGCCGTGGGGTTGCAAAAAGAGCAGTGTGGCTGGAGAGAATGGGGAAGGAAGGTTGAGTGATAAGAAATGAGGCCAGAGGGGTTGGTGGGAGGCAGATCATGAGTGTCCCATTCATGGTGATAGAGGGCTTTGGGGAGGGTCTTAGTGAAGATGATCTGGCCAATGGGTTTATGGAAAGAAGACCCTGCATGGCCTGCAGGGATAGGGTCTCGTCTGAGGGCCACTGGGGAGTCACGGGAAGGCTTTGAGCAGAGGAGAGACATGGTCAGTTCTGGGCATGGACATACCCCTCTGAGGCCAAGTGGGGGACAGCCTCACACTTGAAGCTGGAATGGAAGCTGGCAAGAGGATGGAACGGGCACCTGGGTGGCCCACTGGCTGAGTGTCTGCCTTCTGCTCAGGTCCTGATGCCAGGGTCCTGGGATTGAGTCCTGCATCAGGCTCCTCGCAGGGAGCCTGCTTCTCCCTCTCACTATGTCTCTGCCTCTCTCTGTGTCTTTCATGAATAAATCATAAAATACTTTTTAAAAAAAGGATCTAGAACAAAGCATGAACAGAAGGCAAGGCACAGAATGGTGTGGGGAACAGGAGGGATGGGGCTCTGGGGGCCGAGGGAGAGGGTGAGGACGGCCCCTGCACACTCAACCCTGCCCTCTGCACCCACCAAGCTGGAGAAAAGCAACCTCCGGGTGAAGCAGCTGAAGCGGCAGCTGGAGGAGGCCGAGGAGGAGGCGTCCCGGGCTCAGTCGGTCCGCCGGAGGCTGCAGCACGAGCTAGAAGATGTCACAGAGGCCTCGGAGTCCATGAACCGCGAGTTGAACACGCTGAGGAACCGGCTCCGGTAGGGCTGCTTACGCATGCACACCCACTTGCCCCTGCCCTCCGCCCTTGTGGTCTTTCCCTCCACCCTGCTCCCTCCTTTACCTTCTGTCTGTCTGTCTCCCCTCCTCCCTGCAGGCGCGGTCCCCTTACCTTCACCACTCGAACTGTGCGCCAGGTCTTCAGGCTGGAGGAGGGCGTGGCATCAGAAGAGGAGGTCGAGGAGGCGGAGCCTGGGGCCGGGCCGCCCCCGGAGCCGGAAGGGCCCCCGGTGTCCCAACCGCAGTGACCCCACCCGTCCCCAGTCCTCAGCTGTGGCCCCTCCCTCCCTGGCCGCTGGCCACCCTTGGCACCCGCCCCAGGAACCCTCCCTCCAGCTTCTAGCACTTTGGAAATGGTGCCGCCCTCTAGCGCTGCAGCACTTATCAACCCTGTGGGGCGGGGGTCGGCGCCAAGACCGCCTGTGAACCCCTAAA
Source organism: Canis lupus baileyi (assembly GCF_048164855.1). Taxonomy (NCBI): domain Eukaryota; kingdom Metazoa; phylum Chordata; class Mammalia; order Carnivora; family Canidae; genus Canis; species Canis lupus. The sequence continues at coordinate 106,869,521 of NC_132838.1, read as the reverse complement.
CCCTCCGGGCAAGCAAGGAGACGAGGACCGGGGCTCTTGCTGGGAAGGAGATCCAGGTGGAGTTGGCAAAGCTGTGGTCCCAAAGGGTTCCCCAACATCCTTCAGTTGTGGCTCCCCTGCCCTCCAAAGCTAGGGTTCTCATTCCTTTCCCCCCTCCTCTCACTCCCCCTTCCTCTCTCTCTCCACTTAGCCACTGACCCCTGAACTTCTGAGCGATAGCAGCCTGAGCCCCAGGTCTCCACCAGACTGACCCCGAAGAGGGGCGGGATAAGGAAATCAGCTCCCCCCTCCTCAATGCTCTGCCCTCCCTCTGGTTGCTCTTGTGTGATCAACTTTGGGTCAGAGTTTACTGTGGGGGCTGGAGGAGGCCCCGTATCCTCCCAGCCTCCAGGCTCTGACAGAAATAAACTCCGACCCCAACCAGACTGCCTTGGGGCTGTGTGTGTTCCTGCACGGGGATCTCTGATGGGGCAGGAGCGCACCGGCTCCTTCAGCCCGCCTGCCGGGGCAGCAGGTGGGACAGTCTGCTGGTTCCGATCACAGCTGGCCAGTGTTGGGAGCCCCATTTCAGCTTCCTTCCCAGGTGTTCCCACCATTATACAGATGGGCAAATGAGGCTGCGCTCTTCTGTCCCTTGCTCCATGCCTCCCAGGAAGTGGCAGGAGCGATGCCTCGCTCTGGCTGACCCTCAAGTCTTTGCAAAAATGGTGACAGAGTGACTGCTGAGCCATCTGTTGCATAGTGATCCTTTGTTTAGCTGAACATGGGCAAAACGTGGGACACTCGTCTCAACCTTCCGCACAGCACCTAGAACTTGCCTGGCTTGTAGTTGGGACTCACGTATTTGCTGAATGAATAGATCGCTCCCTCCTGCCCTGTGAGTGGTGGGAACAAGCCCAGAGAGGTTGAGACACCCCAAAACACAGCTACCAAGCAGATGAACCCACAGTTTGGCTTCAGAGTAGGCCAATGTGGAGCATGTGGTCCTTGGCCCCTAATGTCTAATTGAAGACCCAGCTCTACCCCTCTCCTGGTCGTCACCCTCACCTCAGAGCTCATATTACCAGGTGCCCTCAGTTTCAAGTTAAGGGTGTGGATCCCCATTTTTACCATCAGGGAGACTGAGGCAGGCCCTTGTGATTTTTCACCCTCCAGAAAAATCACAAGGTGAGAACCAGTGATCAAGAGGTTGTCTGGCCCCCCAGAGTGCACACCCTTGCTACTTGAGTATGATCCGTGCTCTTGAAGACCCAACCCCTCTGTCTGCTCCCATAGCCCCCATCCCGGCCCAGATCAGGGGACCCTCCCAGCAAACAGGATGCACCTTGTAAATGAAAAGGAAACTTTTATTTTGGTGGGAAGTGAGAAGGGGGGGGAGGGGGCATGACACTTTTTGTTTGGGGAGGGCAGGTGACATGCGGCAGCTTCTGCATTGGGCGGTTCATGCACCCAGGGTGGGCGTGGGGGAGACTTGGGGGAGGGGCCATCCCGACCCCTCCCTCCCTGCCCTGGGGGTGGGCTGAGAAGACCCGCCGTTAGCACCAGAGTTGGACGATTTTGCAGACCTCCCCTCCCCACACTGACTCCGGACACCCGCCCCCATCCCTGAGAGCGCCCCCCTCGCCACTCCTCCCACCTCCCACTTCCGACAGGCCAGGCCCGCCCCGCCCACGTTTGAGTGAGAGAATCTTATTGCTGTGTGTGATGGGGAGGAGGAGCCGCGGAACTCAGGAGGACCCCCCTGCCGGCCGTTCCTCCCCAATCGCCCCGCCCCCCGCCCCGTGTCCGTGCGTTCCCGGAGCGCAGGAGGGGCGCGACATGCGTGTGGGGAGCGCGTCATGCAGCGCATGCGTGTAGTTGCAGGCACCCTGGCGGCCGGGGAGAAAAGGGGAGCGGGACTCGGATGGTGTCCCTTTAGCGCTCTCTCTCTTCCTCCCCGAATCCCACACTGTTGACTTGGGGGATTGGGGTGGAGGTGGCGGTGAGGGACGTGAGTCACGTTTTGTAAAGGTTTATGGTTGTGATTACTTTTAAAAGCTGAACTAAAAAGCTGGGTACGTGTGGCAGATTGGCGAGCAGGGGGAGACGTTGGGAAGAGGTCTGTACCCTTTAGAAAAGATCCTCACCCCCTTTCCCCGCACTGTTCGGCTTCCGTGAGGGTTAGAGGAATCTGGGGGCTATGTTTTTTGTTTTTTTTTTTTAAGAAGTTAAACCCTTTGGCAATATGATCAGTCCCCACCCCCATACCCTGGTGTCTGGAGCCCCTAGCCCTTTGCCTCGTCCCACCCCGCTCCCACCAGAACCTGCCCCACCCCTCACCCCTGATTCACCAGGGTTTAGGGTCCGAGGGAAGGATGGGGGGACTCAAAATGCCCCTTGCATAGGAATCGTTGCATCAAGAATCGTCCTCAGTGACACCCCCCCCAACCCTCAGGTGGGTTGGAGGGGGTTCCTGAGGCCGTGGGAGCAAAGGGAGGGAGGTTGCTAATTCCGTGGGCCTCCAGCTCCAAAAGGTGGGGGAGTCCCTTCTAAGGATTCTGGGACCGGTGCGGTCTCTGGGCTTGGGGGAGGTAGCGCATCCTTGAGCCAGGATGGGATATGAGAAATGATCTTCCACCCGCGAGCAGGGCAGGATGAGGAATGCCGGGGAAGGGTGGGCTGGTATCCCAGCCCCGGTAGGCTTGTCGTTTCCCGAGCTTCTGATATGTTCCAGTGTCCCTTCACGGGGGGCACAGCCTCTGCTTTAAGCGGAAACACTCTACCCTAAATAAATGGTGTCTGGGCCAGGCAGCAGTATCTGGACTTACCGGCTTTGAGCAAGATGCCGTAAAAGACAAAACTTTTTAGATTAAGTGTCCTTGTACTGCCTAAAACCTTAGCACGTCACCACGGGTACAAATATAACCCTCTGGGAAACACTGATGTCCATGAAGAGGGTCCCTTTTGGGCACCATTGAAGGGGAGGGGCTCTTGGAGGAGGCAGGGCTAGGCATAAGAAAGGGGATGCCCAGGAGAAGGTCTGGTTCCCTGGAATTGCAGACAGGTTGAGCCTATCCTGGAAATTCTAGCATCAGGAGAACCTGAGGTGGATGTCTGATGTCGGAAATTTGGGGACATCGGTGGGGGGGGGGAGGCCTGAGGATTTGGGGGTGTCCAAGAAATGTCCAAGTGTGGGAAGGATTTGGAGCATCCCAAAGGCTGAAGGGCTGGGTCAAGTCTTGGAGGTTTGAGGTGCTGGGATGCAGTCCAGGCAAATGGGTGGGGTGGGGCTTGGGGGGGCAGCATCTGTATGCAGAGGTGAAGTCCCAGGACCTGGTGGGGATTTAGGGGATGTGGGGTGCCAGGGTTGGTCTCAGGAATCCTGGTGCAGGTCTCATGTCCTGGTCATCTGGAGGGGGTGTTGGGGGAATTTTGTGTGCTAGGCTCAGATCATCCCAGAAATTCTGAGATGGGAGGTCTGAGTCCATGCAGCAAGAATAGAGGCGAGCAGATCCCTTGGGGGTGTGGGGGTGTGGAGGGATGAAAGGGTCATATTCATCAGAGGGATCCCCCTAAAGGCTGAGGGAGCAGCTGTCCACAGCACACCCCCCATGCCTCTGCTCCTACCATCTGAGCTCAGCTCATTTTGTTGTTTTTGGCTTGAGTGACTATACCTCCTTCCCCCACATTGTTGCTAATATATTTTTTACATCAATGTGATGGGTTGCCCTCCTGGGGTGAAGGGTAGAAGGCGAGGAGACCCTCCTGACCCCCTTGAGGTCCCTGCCCCCTTCCCAGAGTGCCCCTTCCCTCAATGGCATGGCATGCAGCCCCTGGCGGCTTATTGCTGAGGTGAAGTTGGAAGGGGGGGTCCAGGTTGAGGGAGGCATGCAGAATAGGGAAGAGGCGCCCCAAAATGTAATTGGCATAATTTGGACGTATTTACAGGAGTTTATGGGAGCGGGATGTCCTATGGCTCATGGAGACCTGAGAAGGCTTTATTTGGAGGGGGGGAAGAGTTGGGGGCGGGGCTTGACTTTGGCTCCTTCCCCTCCATCCTGGGGGCCCAGGTGGGGGTGAGGGGTCCGGGGGTGTCTGCTGGCGTCGTCGTCTCGGTTGCATATTATTAATGACTTTTTGATTTAAAAAAAAAAAAAACCCTTTCCCCCACCCCCCACCCCCAGCTCCTTTGACCTTCTTCCCTGTCACCCCCAGTCCCCCCACGGGGGGGAGGGGAGCGCTAGAGGATGGAGGGCAGGGTTGGGGGAGCGCGGCGGGCGGCCCTGGGAGAGCCAGGGGGAGTGGCAAGGGGCGCGAGGCGCAGGGACACCCCGCTCAGGCCCGCGATGCTGCTCAGGCTGCGGGATTTCTCGTAACCTGGGGGGGAGAGGTCAGAAACACAGGAGGAAGCATGAAGATGGGGTACAGGGGGAGGACCCAACAGACAGAGAGACCCCGAGGCAGGGAAGCAAGGGAGAGATGGCCAGAAAGGACAGGAGATGGAGGGAGAGAGAGAGAGAGAGAGAGAGGGAGGGAGGGAGAGAGAGAGAGAGAAACAGGCAAGAGACAGAAAGGTAAGTAGAGAGAGGGTCAGGGATAGAGACAGGGAGACAGGGGTGAGGGAGACAGAAGGGATGACAGAGACAGACAGACACCAAGACGGACAAGACAGACGGCAGAGGCAGAGTGATGGACAGAGGTGGACCAAGGAGATGAAGGGAGAGAGGTGAACAAATCGGACAGTCAGTCAGCATCAAGGAGAAAGGTTCAGACATGGGGAGGGGGGAGAGACTCAGGGTTAGGAGGCAGGGTGGTGCCCACCGAGCCTCCCGCACCCCCACCCCACCGAAGCCCACCCCTCCCCTTCCTCTCCCCCTCCCCCGTTGGCCCCCCTTATCTGAGGCAAAAGGTGGGGGGCAGCGAGGCAGATGGTGGGCAGCAGGGGCATGGGGAGGGAGCTCGGTGGAATGCATGTAGGGGGAGCAGCCGGAGGGGAGGCTCGGGTGGGGGCTGACCTAGTGGTGGGGAAAGGACAGGCAGGTGATGGGGCCGTGAGGGGTGGGAAGGAGCAAAAGCTGGCAGTGCCCCCGGGGTGGGGGGGCGGGAGAGCAGTCTGAGAGGGGCAAAGCTCACCTGGAGGTTGTAATGGGGTATCTTTAAAGGGTCATGAAGCCTTGAGGTGGAAACCTTCTGATGGGAAGGTTCTAACAGGGTCTTGATGGCCAAAAGGGCCTAAGATTGGGGAGCAAGTGTGTGGTTTCTCAAAAGCTTGGGAAGACCTCAGAGTCCTGCCAGTGTCAGGTGGGGAGAAGTTCTAGTGCTTTTCTAGGCGATGCCAAGAGGTCTGTCTGGATGAGGGTGTCTTGACCGGAGGAGAGAGGGCCTGGGGGGGTGGGGGGTTGGAAACCCAGTATCTTGGGGACACCCCCTCCCAACCATTCCCAATTGCTAACCTGGGGGGAAGGGGCAGGGGGGGACCGAGGGTCTCGCGAGGTCTCAGGCGGTGACAAGAGCTGGGGACAGAAATACACAGAGTCACGCAGGGGGAAGGGTGGTCAGGGGGAACCCCCCAACACAGCCTCACTGTTGGGGGGACAGAGGAACGCCGGAATCTCTTCCTCCTCTCTGGTGCTTTCCGGGGGAGGGGAGCAGTGAAATGGGGGCGGCCAGAGACATCAAATATGGGAGGAGCTTCCGGGGTGGCTGGGAGGGGGGACTAAGGAAGGGAGGAGGGGGAGGGGTAGGGAAGAGGACCAAAGAAGGGAGGAGGGGGAGGGATGGGGAGGGATGGGGGAGGACCACGGAAGGGAGGAGGGGGAGGGATGGGGAGAGGACCAAAGAAGGGAGGAGGGGGGATGGGGAGGGATGGGGAGGGATGGGGGGAGGACCACGGAAGGGAGGAGGGGGAGGGATGGGGAGAGGACCAAAGAAGGGAGGAGGGGGAGGGAGGGGGAGGAGGACCACGGAAGGGAGGAGGGGGAGGGATGGGGAGAAAGACCAAGGAAGGGAGGAGGGGGAGGGATGGGGAGAAAGACCAAGGAAGGGAGGAGGGGGAGGGATGAGTAGGAGGACAAAGGAAGGGAGGAGGGGGAGGGATGGGGAAGAAGGAACAGGTGTCAAGTGTTAGACTCAGGTGGCTGGAGAAAGAAGACAAAGGAAGGGTCAAGGGTAATGGGGCCACAGGGAAGGGTCTTGGGAGAAGGAGGGGGGGAACAACAGTGGGGGGGTCACCCAGGAAGGATGGAAAGAAAGAGAGAAGTTTGGAAGGGCAGGAGTAGGGAGGAATCCAGGACCCTGGGGCAGAGAAGTCAGCCCCATCAGCTCCAGCCATTATTTGAGTTCAATGAATGGATTTTGGCATCAGAGGCAAAAGAAGCAGAGACCTCCACCCACCCACCCCCACTCTACCCTCCCTCCCATTCCCAAATCCTCCCCCCTCCCTCTGCCCCTCAATTCTCTGGGGGCCCATCCAGACCTGGGGGTAGGGGACGAAGGGTGAACAGGATGGGGTACAAGCAGGGGGAGAGGTGAGGTGGGAGCAGGGAAGGGGGGATGAGATGAAAATGGAGGATGAATTGGGGGTGAGGGAGGGATGGAACGAGAAGAGCCACAGTCCCTTCTGGAGTAGGAGCCTGGAAGCCTGGGTTCTCATTGCTATCTGCTCTGTAGCTGGGGTTGCTCATCCCCTGCCCCCAAAACTTCTGTGAAACAAAGAGCTTGAGACAAGGATGTGCCCAGAGGCTCCCCAAGTCCCACTACAGCAGCTTCCTAGGCTGCAGGCAGGGATTCCCTGGGGTATCTCTCTCTATTTCTAAAGAAGGTTCCACAGGGCTAAGTGATCGATCAAGTGGCTCCAGGCGGCTTCCCATCAGTCTGAAGATCAATACAGCGTCTCCTCAAGGTCAGAAAAACCTCTCAGGATCCTTCCCCCACATACTGTCTGCACCCCTTCTGGCACCCCTCTCCCCTCAGCTACTCAGTTCCAGCCACACTTCCCTCATTGCTATTCCTTTAACAAACCAAGCTCACCCCACCTCAGTACCCTCGGACCTTTGCACTTGCTTTTCCTTCTGCCCGGCTGGCCCTTTTTTACCATTTTTACCATTCAGGTTTCGTGTTACCTCCACAAAAAGGCCTCTGCAGACCCCCTCATCCAAGTGGCCAGAGTAATTCTCTGGTTCACTCATCTGTTTGATTTTCTGCTGCCTCTGATCAGGGGGTGGCAAACTTTTCCTGCAAATGGCCAATGACTGAAGATTTTCAGCTCTTTGGGCCACCCGTTCTCCGTGGCAACTCTTCCACTCTACTGTTACAGCATGACAGTGGCTGTGTTCCAATAAAGCTTTATTTACAAAACAGCCTGCTGGCAGACCTGGCCCGTGGGCTGAAGTGTGCCAATCCGTGCTCTAGCGTGAACACTCCGTGACGGCAGATTCTTGCTCTGTGCTCTGCCAAATCTCCAGTGCCTGGCACTGTGCCTTCAGTAATGAGGTGCTCAATGGATGGAGGGAGGGAGGGAGGGACGAAGCCACTCCGTGCATTAGCTAGGGTCGCTGTGAGGACTAGAGAATACGCGTGAACTTCCTGGCATAAGATAAATGCTTGACTGTTGAAAGATTCCTCTACTACCTCGAGGCTCTATCCTCCTGTCTCCTGCCCCCCAGTCCCCAGCCCTGTCTCTCCTGCCCCCCCACCAATCCCTGCCTGCCCCTACCTTTTCCCTTCATCTCCATCCCCACAGCCCCAAACCGGGCCCAGGCGGCCTCCTCCCCCTGGACCTTCATCTCAGCCTCCTCTCCAGCCTCCCAACCTCTGGTCTCCTGCCTCCAGTCCATCTGCATGCAGCCCAGAAGCTGACCTGCCCTCCCGGGGTCCCTGAACAAGGCCCTGCCCTTTTGACCTGGCCCTGCTTTCCCGCCTCATGTCTACCTGCCAGTCCCCAGTCTCCTCAGCTCTGCTGGTGCTTGTCCCTCTGGTCACTACCGTCTAATGGTATCACTTCTTCACCTGAGGTTAGAACCTCAGACATCAGTTCCTGCAGGAAGCCTTCCCTGACACTTCCCTCCTACCCTGGGGATTTTGGCGTGTTCCTCTTACTGCATATCCCTGTGCTACCTCCACTTCCACATTATGTCCCCTCAAATTGGGACATTCTAGAGTGGTGGCTGCCTCTGCCGGGGGCAGTGGGGCTGGTTTTTTCCCTATTGATTCCCTTTGCCTAGCATCATGCCTGCCAGTGCCCAGCAGGGACCCTGTAAGCGCTGGCCAATTCACAAGCGACTGGATGACTGAGTCTTCCTCACCCATCCTGCACCCAGCAGTGTCCTTAGTTTATTCTTAGTTGAATAAAAATAAAACAAAACAAAAAAGAAAACCACCCGAGGGGGAGGCAGGGAGAGAGATGTGGATGGGGGTGAGGATGGGTGTCAGTCGTGAGGGCGGGGGAGGGAGGTCAGGCACATGGTGGGGAGGGCTGGGTTAGTTCTGAGGGGTTAGTGAGGGCAGGGAAAGTTCTCAGCAGGTGGGTGTGGGGTCAGTGTCGTGGCTGCAGGTTAACTGGATGGAGCTGTTCACAGTGAGGGGACAGGAGTCTCAGTCAGTGGGGCTGCATGTTCTCCGAAGGGTTAGTCAGGAAGGGGTGGGGATCACAGGGTGCAGGCTACTTACCCTGGGGGGAGGGGATTCTTCCACTAGGGGGATATCCAGGCTGCAGCGTTGGCGTTGAGGTCGGGCAAGAAGCTTGGGGGCCCTGGCTTATGCCAGTCTGGGGGGGGCAGTGGGGGAGCACCAGTGGCTGGGGGTGGGGGAAGAGGCCAGAGGGTCCAGGGTGGGGTGGGGGGAGATGGAGATGGAATAAAGACAGGGAAGGATCAGTGGTGAGGAAATCTGGGGGCGGGGGGGGGCGCAGGAGAGGAAGGGGGTCTGGGAAGTAAGGGAATTTGGGGCTAGTGGATGGGGAAAGGAAGTCCAGCACCTCCTCCCTCATCTCCCCCTCCTCCCTCCCCTGAGGGAGGGAGAGAGAGGGAGGGAGGGTCCCGGGGTTGGGGGGGGCCGTGGAGGGCACCTCACCTTTCCGGATGGAGCCATCAGGGGAAGGGGCGTAGTCGGTGAGGAGGAAGCAGGCTCGGTCCCGGCTGTAGCGGCCACGGCTCCCAGGGGTGATGGGGCTCTTGTCTTCCGGGGACATGGCGGGCTGGTCGATGGCTGGGCAGTCCTCGTGGGCCAGTGCAGCTGCTGCAGGGTCCCCATTGGGCCGGGGATCTGCACCCGAGGGTCAAACAGGCACACAAAGGAGAGAGTGAGGTGTGGAACCCAAGGTGTGTGTGTGGGGGTGGGGGGGATGAGCAAGGAGGGTGTTGGAGAATGTGGGGTACTGGATGGAGAGGCTCAAGGGGCAGGGTGTCTCAAGGCAGAGACAGGAGGGGCACAATTTGGAAGAGGGTGTTGGGGCACGTGGCTGGTGGGTTTAGGGAGCAGGTCATTGGGGGAGGGTGTTGAGTGCTGGCAAGGACAAGGATAGGGAAGGGTGGTTGGGGGTGGGTGTGGATGGAGGGTGTTGAGTGGTCCAAAGTGGTGGTCAGGCCAGGTGGTGGGTGCTGGGAAGGGCAGGACGGGGCCTGGGGTGCTGGGTTGGTAGGGCGCATGGGTTGGGATGGGTTTGGAGGGACCGCTGGGGCATGTGGGGGCCCGGAAGGGAGTTGTTGAGGGAGGGTGTTGGGTGCTGGAGAGGGCACAGTGTGGAAGGGTTGGGAAGGTGACAGAGGAGGGAGGGGGGGAGGTAGGGGTCCCCTAGGCTCTGACTTAAGCTATTTTTAATTGGTGTGAAACTGGGTCAGCGGCTGAGGGAGCAAGACGAGGGCTAGGCGGCCCAGCTCCCTTTCTTGACCTACTTAAGTCATGGGGGTGGGGCCCACCAGCCTCTCCCCGCTGGGGACTGCTGCCCCCAATCATCGCCTCAGAGACAGAGACTCTCGGGCAGGGGGATGCGTGCAACACTAGATCAACTTTCTTCTCCCTTGTCTCCTTCACTTTACCTCTTCATCTTGGCAGTTTTCCTGCAAATCTCTGACCCCTCTCAGCAGGGCCAGAGCCAAGGCCCTGGGTCCCAAGTCACTGTCACATGGCCGGCTTGCCCCCTGGGCCTATCTTCCTGGCCTCTATCTACCTCTGGGTTTTAAGTCTTCTCTCCTCTCTTGACCTCACTGTTATTAGAGCCTGAACTCTCAGTCACTGACCCCCCCACCCCTCTCTCCATCTCTGTCCTCTGTCCCCAGCTCTCAGTGGTGAGTGCTTGGTTTCTGACCCTGTCGCTTTTAGATTGTATTCTCGGAGTCATTGCTGGAAGATGCAGATGGTGCAGGTGTCCCTTGGCCAAGTCCCCGGCCTGCCTGTAAATCCCACATTAGACCTATGTGCCTGTTTGATGCACTCCCTTTCTCTCTTTGTATCTAAGTTCCCCTCGCCAGAGGCTGATTACTCTGCTTCCCTGGTCCCCTTGAATATCTTATCCTGGCTGCAAGTCTGTCTCTCCCAAAAACTGTCTCTGGCACAGAGAATCTACCTCTCTGCTTCTGGACCTTTTCATAGACCTCAGCCAGAGCTGTTCACTTTCCTCTCTCTGGTCTGTCTTCTCTGGTCTGTTGTAACCCCTCCCCCCCCATTTCTCTTAACTTCAGCAGTGACCTCTTGCCCTCTGGAAAGCTCTCCGCCTCCTCCCACCAGCCCCCCATGCACCCTTCTCACCTGCCCGGTTGATCTCAATTACTTCCTCCTGAGCCAACGGGCAGGGCTCCCCAGGGGCTGGCAGAGGAGGCAGCCCCATGATCCCGAGCCCACCCGCTCCCCCCCTGAGCAGCCCTGGGTGTGTGTGGGGGCCCGGTGGGTAGGCCCCAGCCACAGTCACCCCCACAGAGGGTGGGGTGATGGGGGGCGGGGGGCTGATGCCGCCGCTGCCATGGTGGGGGTGGTGTGGGGGTGGCGGCGGAGGGTCAGGCTTGCAATAGTTCGGAGAGCCGGGCTGCGGGGGGCGAGGGATGTGTTTGTTCTTCTTCTTGGGCAGCTTCTGTTTGGCCATGGCCAGCGAATAGTACATGCCAAAGTTGTTGACAATGACGGGCACAGGCATGGCGATGGTGAGCACCCCCGCCAGGGCACACAGCGCCCCGACCAGCATCCCTGACCACGTCTTGGGGTACATGTCTCCATAGCCCAGGGTAGTCATGGTGACCACGGCCCACCAGAAGCCGATGGGGATGTTCTTGAAGTAGGTGTGGTTGGAGCCCAGGATGTCATCGGGGTCGGCGCCAATGCGCTCGGCGTAGTAGATCATAGTAGCAAAGATGAGCACGCCCAAAGCCAGGAAGATGATGAGCAGCAGGAACTCGTTGGTGCTGGCACGGAGCGTGTGGCCCAGGACACGCAGCCCCACAAAATGGCGCGTGAGCTTGAAGATGCGGAGGATTCGGACAAAGCGGACCACCCGCAGGAAGCCCAGCACGTCTTTAGCGGCCTTGGAGCTGAGGCCTGAGAGTCCCACCTCAAGATAGAAGGGCAAGATGGCCACACAGTCGATGATGTTGAGGCTGCTCTTGAGAAACTCCACCTTGTCTGGGCAGAAGGTGATGCGCATGAGAAACTCGAAGGTGAACCAGACCACGCACACGCCCTCCACATATGTCAGGAAGGGCTCTGTCTCCACCTCCACATTGGTGATGTTCTCTGGTGGAGCCCCAGGGATCGGGGAGGCCTGTGTTACGGTCTTGTTGCTGATATGGATGAAGCCTTCGTGGGTCTCCAGGCAGAAGGTGGTTATGGAGATAAGGATGAAGAAGAGAGAGGCGAAGGCCACATACTGTGAGGCAGGGCAGGAGAGAGAGGGCAAAAGGTGACCCACGCATCTGGTCAACCAGCCATATCCACAAGACCCTCCCAGTTGTCCCTTTTCCCAGCCCCAAACTCCAGGGAAATCCAGGAGTCGCAACCCTGTGCCTCCATCACAGCCTGCCTCCTGCTCTCCCCTCTAGAGCTTGAGAAGGGGGAGGAAAAGGATCAGAGGCAGCTCTCCCCAGTTTGGGATAGGAGCTGGCTCTAGCAGTGGCAGCAGATGGGCACCTGTTTTCATGGAAACAGCAATTTCTGGTCCTTTACTCTGTCTCCCAGATCACTTCCCCACACCCTGTGGCCCATCTCAGGACCCCCCAGCAGGGTCCAAGGATTTGGGGGGAGGGATGGAATGGGGTGTGGAGGAGACTAAGACCACTTACCCTCTGTGTATCAGAGGCTTTGGAGCTCAGCTTGGAGCCAAGGGAAGGGGAAGGGGAGAAGGTGGGCAGAGGACGCAGAATCCTGAGAGGGTTAAGAAAGCCTGGATTTGAATCCAGCTTTTCCTTTGCCTAATGTGGGCAAGGAGATTAAGCTTCCCGAACCTCGGGGTTTTTGCCAGATTATTATGAGGGTTACATTAGATGAGTATACAAAAGTCCTGATTCCAGAAACAGTGCTTGGTCCAGTGTCTGGAACTCAGTAAGAAAGTCTGAGCTCCTATTAGGGTATGTGGGCATCAGTTATTGGGGGGCAAGGTCAACGCCTTCAGAGAGGAGCTAGCGCTTAAGGACCCTAATGTTCTGGCCCCAAAGAAGGGAGAAAGCTGGGATCGCCCTCACCGAGGAAGGACAGCAAAGGGCTGGAATGACAGGTGTTAATGCCATAAATAGGAAAGGAAGCGAAGGAGGGTTGGGGTTTCAGGCTCTGGAGAGGAAGGGAGAGTCAAGGGCCTAAGCGTGGAGGGAGATGGTGAAGCTAGGGCCATAGGGGTGAGGAGGCTTTAGCTGCAAGTGCAGAGAAGGGCGGGTGGGAGGCACACATGGGTTATTTCAAGATGGGGAGGACCAGAGTCCTGCATGCAGTGGTGTGGATTTTGAAGAAAACCTTGAGGAGCAGAAGAGGTGCGGTCAAGATCTTTGGGAAGAAAGGGGACAGAGTTGGCCCCTGGAGATGACAGTGGGCTTTATCAAATATGCAGAGAGGAGAGGAAGAGTGAGGTTAGTGCCTTGGAGGGAGAAGGGGATGCATGTCGGGGCAAACAGGGGCTTTAGTCAGATGGACAGAAGAGGAAGGAGGGCCTAGGAAACTTGAGTTTTAATCAGGGATGCAGAGACGAGCGGGAGCCCAGGGTCCAACTGCAGACAGGACCCTGGACAGAGGGTGGGCTGGGGGCCAGCACAGGCCCTCAGCAGCTCCTCTTCCTCCACGGGGCTGGGGGGCGGGGTCTGGGATTGGGAGGGCTTAACTTTAATCTGAACTGCAGGGCAGAGAGGCGAGCCAGAGTCGGCCGCAGAAGGGCCCCCCCCCCCCCCCGGACCCTACAGTGGGCTGGGGTCAGCGCTGGCCCTCGCTGCCCCGCCCCCCTGCTCGTTTCTCCGCAGTGGTTTAAGAGGCCAGAGGCCGCCGCAGAGCGCATGCCCGGTGCTCCCCCGCCCCCTCCGAGCCGGGTGCGCGGCGCAGGCTGCGGCACCGCAGTGGGGGCGGGTCGGCCGGCCCGGGGGGCGGGGCGCGCGGCGGCCAGCACCTCGGCCAGCTCCCCCGCCGCAGTGCGCAGCCGCCGCGGCGGAAAGCGGCCTTAACCCCTTCCGGGCCGGAGCTGAGCAGGCGGGGCGCAGCCGCAGTGCCACCGCTTTCCCGCCGGGAGGCCGCGGGCCAGCTTAACTCTTTCCCTCCCGGGGCAAGGAAGAAAAGGTGGGCACCCGTCGCAGTGCGCAGCTGTGAGTCTGGACAGCGTCGGGACTGGTTTAACCCTTTGCCCGAGGTGGTTCCAAAGCCGAAGGGATAGGAGCGTAAGGAATCCCTCTAAGAAGGAAAGGAAAAATGACGGGGAGGGAATCGAGGATGAGACAGGGCCATACTCTCCAGGTTGCACTGGCTTCTGCTCCCAACTCGGTCAGGCTAGCTCAGTTGTACTTTGGAAAGTACTTGGAATGCCGACACTCAAAAACTATTTGTGGAGTAAGTGAGTGACAACCCCCCCCCCCAAGCTGTCCCGAACACCTAGTCTCACCTCAGCACCTTTCAATGGGGTCAGAGAGAAGGGCGCCCCAGGCCATGGGGGAGGAGGTCACTCAGAGGCTTGAGGAAGCATTTAGGGCCAAGTCCCTTCGGAACCTCCTCCTCCCCACCTCCCCCCACCCAACTCCAAATCTCGCCAACTCAGCGCTTCCTGGGACCAAACTTTATGCAGTGCCACTGGGCTGCCCCCCCCCCCCCCCCCGGCCTCGCTCCCTCCCCTGGCGTGAATGCGGCACTGCGGCTCCACGTCCTTCCCGGCCCAGGACAAGGCACGATGGGGGGAGGGGGCGGACTGGTTCCTCTGGGTGTTTGGGTCCCTGGGAGGCGAGGAGGGGGTCCCCGGAGTTGTTCCTCTTTCCCCTTCTCTCTGACCCCCCCCATTTTGAACGGTCCCCCTCTCTTCCAACACAGGGAGGAAGTTAGGAGGAGGAAGAGGTTCAAGGGAGAACCAAGCCGGAGGATAGCTATGTAGTCTAGGAAGTTGGAGATGTTTGAGGGAAGTTTTGGGGGAAAGATGTAGGGAGTTTTGGGGGGAAATCTGACATTTTGAGGAAGATAAGGGTAGTGTGGGCTCTCCAGTTCACTTTGGGAGCAGAGGGGCCCAGTCCTGGGCTTTGGAAGGTGGGGGTGTCTGGAGCTTGGGAACGAGGGAGTGAGCAGGGCTGGGGTAGGGGCCAGTGGAAAGATACCAAGGCCGAGTGGAAAGAATTGGGAGCTATTTTGAGAAGTTTGGGGACAGATAACTTGGTGATGGGCGGGGAGGGGGGGGGGGGAGTCCCAAAGATTGAGGTTCCGTAAAGTTCTGGAACAGGAAGAAAAGTCAGTTGATTCAATTGGAAAAGGACCCGGAGGCTCTGGATGGGGGATCCCAGGAGATAAAGAGTGGGAAGGGAGAAGAAGCTGGGAGAATCTGTGGATGAAGAAGGAGGCATATGGGAGCTTCTGGAGAGGAAAGACATATTATGGGGGCTCAAGACTCTTCTGGAGACACTGAGGAGGAGTGTGAAAGGCTTGGGGGAAGTCTGGAGCTTTATAGGGAAAGTCCTTGGGATGGGAGTTGGCGTGAAGGATGCAGGAAGATATGTGAACATAGAGAGAATTGGAGGGTCCCAGGAGGGAAGGCTCCCCAAGACTTTCGTGTTGCAGTGGGCAGGGGCGGGGGGAGTGTTCTAGCCAGAGCAAGTGATTTGGGGATTCACAGGGGCCCAGGAGGCTCTGAGACTGAGGCAGAGTCTTCTAAGACTTTGAGAACAGAAGTCAGGTTCAAAAATAGCCAGAAGCCTCAAACTTGGAGAGAGGGGGAGGTGCGGGGAGAGAGGGGCATAGGGACAAAGAATCAGGGAGGTGTTGGGAGAACCAGAGGGACTCAGGGCTGGAGATGGGGCTTCAGAGGAGCTGCAGGGGGCAGGGAAAGGCAGGAGCAGTGTTCACAGGGTCTGGGACACTGAACGTTAAGGAGGGAGGTCTTCTGAGGGTCTGGGAATGGTCCAAGAAACTGAGGGCTGCAAAGGGGTTCTCTGGGGCTGTAAGGGGTGACCAAGAGGGGTGGAAAGGATTTACAGGGGCTCAGAAGACTCGGGACTGGAGAAAGTTCTTCTGAGGGTCTAAGAAGGGTCCAGGAAAGGAGGGAGTGAGGTTGTTTAGAGAAGCCCAGGAGACTCACAGTCAAGGCAGAAGTTTCTAAGAGTCTTGGGTAGCCTAGGGAAGCCAGGTGGGGTTTGGAGGGATCTGGGGATTTTGAAGGTTGCGGAAGCGTCTTCTGAGGATCTGGGGAGGGCAGGGAGAGGGGGTGTGTTCTGAAAAGTACAGGAGGCTCAGGGTTGGAGAAAGAGGCTTCTAGAGAGACTGGGAGGCCCAGACACCAGGAAGACCAGGAAGACCAGGAGGGGCTGGGACAGGCCAAGGGATTCTGAGGGTTACGATGGGCACTCCTAAGGGGCTGGGATCTCCAGGAAAGGGGGGAGGGATGGGAGCTCCGAGAGCGCGCTCACCCTGGCGGCCCGCGACGAGTAGGGGTCCTCGAAGAGCGCCCACACGCGAGGCTGCCAACGGCGCCACCACGTGCCGCCTGCGCCGCCCGCGCCCCCTGGCGGACCCCCGGCGCCGCCGCCCGCGTCCTGGAAGCAGAGGCGCTTGAGCTCGCCGCCCGCGCCGTCCAAGCCGCCGCCGCCCGCGCCCGCCTCGTCGTCCAGGCCCGCGTCGTGGGCGCCGGCGGCGTTGGCGGCGTTGGCTGCGCCCGCTGGGTCCGGAGCCTCGAAGGAGTCGAGCGCCTCTTCGGCGTCGCGGTGCTGCCGGTAGGTCATCCAGCAGCAGGCCTCCACGTCGGTCTCGTCGATGCCCCAGAAGCCGAGCTCCTCCTCGAAAAGCGGCCCGCACACGTCGGCCGGACAGTGCAGCTTGCCTGTGCGGTAGTAGTTGAGCACGTAGGCGAAGACTCCCGGGTGCCGGTCAAAGAAGAACTCGTCAGCGCCGGGATCGTAGTCGAAGCGCGCCGCCGCCTCGGGCTCGGTCAGGCCGGCCAGCCGCGTCCCCGGCAGGGTGCGCAGCGTCGAGCGGTACGTCTCATGGCGCACGCCGCCCACGTTGATCACGATCTTGCCGCTGTCGCCACCGCCGCCGCCGTGCCGCCCCATGGCCGCCGCCGGCAGCCCGGGGCATGGCTCGGCGCGCCGGCCCCCGGGCCCGCGAGGTGCCGGGGGGCCCGCCGAGGACGCGGCGGGGCCGGGCTGCGCAGACTGCTGCTGCTGCAGCGGCGGCGGGGACGGCGGCGGGGGCAGCGGCGGCGGGGACTCGGGCGGCTGCGGCGGTGGCGCCGGCTGCTGCTTGCTGGCCCCCTGGCGCCCGCGGAAGGACGAGACGCAGACTGAGCTCAGCATTGGACGGGGGGCGGGGCGGGAGGGGCGGGACGTCGGGGGCGGGCCCGCAGGGGGAGAGGCAGCCGGGATTGGGCGGAGGAGGCGACGAGGGCAGGGGGCGGGGCCGCGGCGGGGTGGGGCGGAGGTGGAGGAACAGAACTGATTGGCCTGGGAGGGGCGGGGCGGGGCTGAGGCAGCGAGGAGGTCGGGGACTCCACACCGCCTGGCTGGACCGGGCGGGGCTGCAGGTGAAGCACACCGATTGGATCTTTCTGAGAGAAGGGGCTGGCAGAGCAAGGTGTTAAGGGGGCGGGCAGGGCAGGGAAAACGGAGGAGGTGGGACTAGATATGAGATAGAGATCTGATTGAACTGAAGAAAGGAGCGGGCGGAGCAGAGGAAGGGGACACGTCCAAACTATTTAAAGACTCCTGACAGGCATGGGGGAGACGGTCCTGATTGGACAGAGAAGGGACCTAAAGCGCTGGCAAGCAGAACCCGGTGGGGAGGGGCGGATGGAGACAGCCGGGTTGGGTCCTTAACTCTGCTTGGTCGCGACAGGGCGGATGCTAAGAAGAGGCAGGGCCTAAGAAAGTTAGAAAATCGTCTTAATTGGGCTGGGAGAGTGAGGGGGCGATACTGAACGAGGGGCGGGAGCTGGAAATGAAGAGTAGAGAGTACTTTCACGCGAATGGCACTAGGCTGCCCTGAAAGGAGGAAGAAGGATGGAGACCCAGTGAGAAAGAGGGGACATTAGCGAGGCCTGGGAACCCGAGAGTGTCTGGCTAGGACTAAGAAAGAGGGCGAAGTGAGGAAGGGGAGGGGCCGGGGCTGCCAGCTTGGCCTGCTTAGACAGGGCTGGGCCGGGAGAATGATGGTCAGAATGGAGAAGGTGGGTGGGGTCTACGAAGGGTAGAAAACCTCTTGAAGGCGCTGTGGGAAGGCGAGACTAAGGGAGGAGCGGGGTTCTAAGAGGCTTGGAAGCAACCAGGCTAGGCGGGAGTGGGGCAGGGTTCAGAGTAGAGAAGGAGTAATGGGGACGCTACGGGGAAGGTGATACCTGCAGTGTACAAAGCTACTGGGCTGGTTGGAAGAATGGGACTTGGAATGGGGAGTCTTGGGGCTCAGAGAACCGGGGAGAGAGTCATAAGAGTCAGCGGGGCTTTAGATAGAGATACAAGAACTTTCAACTGGTGATGACAAAGGGACCAAGTCTACAAAACAGCAGACTGCAGACTGGAGAACCAGGGGATGGATGAGGACCGTTGAAGAGGGAGCCCTAAGGGCTGCGGAGGGGAGAAACCTAGGAGCAGGGAAGCCTTAGACCAGGCTGAGGAAATAGGGCGGGGCCAATGAGAAATGGGGAGGAGCTAGGTGGCCGATCGTCCCGGAGGGAGAGGAGATACGGAGAGCTGGGCGGGGCTAGCCGAGGGGCGTGTCCGGCCCCGCCCCCCCGGCTGGCCAGCCGCCGAGTAGCAAGGAGCAGGCGCTGGGGCGGGGCCAGCGGCTGCTGCCGGGGCTGCGGCGGGAGGAGGCGGTGCCTGCGGGAGCGAAGGGGGAGGGTCAGGGGCTGCAGGCTTCCTCCCGCTGCACTGTCCCTGGCCCGCCGCCTCCCTCTGCAGGTGCGGCGGCTGGTTCGTATCGCCTACCCACTCACCCTCGCTCCCGTTTCTGCGTCTCTCGATGTCTTTCTCTCCCCTTTCTCTGAGTTATTTGTCCCCTCGTCTCTGTCCTCGCCACTCTGGGACTCTGGCCCATTGTTCTCTGAATCTGTCCCCCCCCTCCCCTGAGTCTTTGCCGCCTTCGAAGGCTCAGTCTCTCCTCTCCCCCAACTGTGTCTCCTTCCCCTCACCCCCAGTCTCTCCTGATCTCTGTACCTTTTTTTCAGGAATTTGCCTCTCTCTGGGTCTCTGTCCCTCCTCGTTGTGTCTCTGTCCTCCATGCCCGAGCCCCCCGCCAGCCTGTCCCCTCTCTGGATCTCTGTCCCTCCAGCCCTCTGTCCCTCTTCGTGCCTCTATCCTCCACTCCCCTCTCCCAGTCTGTACCCTCCACCCCGTCCCTGCTCATTCATTTGCGTTTCTGTCCTCCTTGCTCTTGTTCACTGATAACGTCCCTCCCGGTGTCTTCTTCCCCTCCTCTGTAAAGTGCCTTTTCTCCTTCTGATCTTTCTCTTTCTCCGTCGCCTTATGCGGGTCTCTATCCCTGCTCCCCGTGTCTCTTTCACCCCCTCTGAGTCTTCATCCCCACTTCCTTGGGACTTTGTCCCGCTGTCCTTTGGTTCCTGACCCCCCCCCCCCATCACCCCCTTTAACCCCCATCCTGGCCAGGACTCGAGGCTGCGTCACTGCGGAGAGAGTTGCAGAAGTGGGGCCTGTCCTGCAGACCAGGGAGGTAGTTTCCCTCACTCCCCAGACCCTGGGCTCCCCCACTGCCCGCAATTCACTATCCTTAATCCAGTATCCTTGGGCAGCCCTCAAGCCCCCAGTGGGACCCAGGAAGGCAGAGAAAAGACATCGGAGCTTCTTACTCCTCTCTGCCCTGAATTCTGGTGTATCCCCAAGCAGAAGCAGTGAATCTTGAGGTGAGGGACTGGGCTTAGGTTGAGGCTTGGGTTGAGTTAGTTTTCTGAGCAAGTTGGGAGTGGGGGTGGTGGCTGGAACAGGGGTTGAGTAGGCACTGAGGGGGGGGAGTAGGGGCTAGAATTAGGACCTAAATCAGCCACCCTCACTTATATCCTCTCCCCTCCCCCCAACTCTACTTTTCTCTTCTGCTTTTGACAGCAGCCAGGCACGGGATCAAGTTACCAAATCAGCATTTTTTTGCAGAGGTCAGAAGGTGTGGGAGAAGGTGTGAGGGAGGGGAGGGGGCTGCCATAGGGGAGAATATGGGATAAAACTCCAGATTAGAGACCATGTGAGCAAGGAGGAAGACCCCGGGCAAGGAATAACAGAATAGTCCAGACTCCATCAGGCCCTGGGAAAACTGAATGCCATCCCTCCTTCATGGCCCTCCCCAGACCCTACCAGGATATGTGGGGGTTTTGTGAGCCTTGATTCTGTACCCATGGGGTAGGCTTCTGGAGGCATAATGTGGGCTCCGGTTATGGGGTACCCAGCCCTGCCAACAGGCTAGAGGGAAGTGGACTCAATTTTTGGCGATAGACACCAGTAGGGTGTAAGCCAATGTCTGTCCTCGTCTTCAGACCTTTCCCACCCTTCCTCCTTCCCAATCTATCCTTTCTCTGGTCCTCCAGGAGCAAAATTACTGAAAACTCCAAACTCCTACCTCCGTCATCCGCGGCGCCCTCTCCTAACCCTCCTCCCCCATTCTCCAACGCGCTGGAATTGGGAAAGGGTCTTCCGCTTCGCGATTTCTAGGACCCCAGCCTTGTGCGTCCGCTCCCATTCCCATCAGATTCCCCAAATCTAGGAAAGAGAGTCTCCCGAACACTAAAGCTGGAAATATGGAGACTCTCTACCTAGGATCCATGTTCCCCTAGACCCCTCTAAGAACCTTGGCCCCCAAAGCTCGTTATTAAGAAAGAATCTCTCCGCTGAGATTTTTGAGTCCCCATCTCCCGGGTCTCCCGCCTCCAAAACTGGGATTTGGGCCGTCTTACCGCCCCCGGACCCTGTGCCTTCTCCCCCTCCCCCGTACTCACCCCAAGTCGAGGCGGGGCGGGGATGGGGGAATCCGGGGCTGGCGTTGGGGGAGGGGTGACCCAGCCCCGGCAGCTCAGGGCAGCAAGAGGCTGTGGAGGGGGGGAATGACATCATCGCCGGAGGAGGGACAGCACAGCTCCCCCCAACCCGGGGGCTTCAAGCCCCGCCTTTATGGCGGACCCAGGGGTCTCCGAATCCCAAAGGGAGAGAGAAAGGAGATGAAGTCTGCGGGAATCATATTCCATCCCCTTAAAACAAGGGTTGAAAAGCCCTTTACGATTTAGCCACCACCCCCCACTGCCACCTGTCGCTGCCGTCGCGACCTGTCGCCTCCCACGCATGTTGTGGCTGCGCCCGCCCCCGGCAACAGGAGAACGCGGCCTGGAATACAAGGTCCATGATGCTCCGCGATACCGAGCTCCTTTTTCTATGGGCGGCATAGGCGAAGGGCTTCATGGGATTCGTAGTACAAGACCCTCGCACCGCTGTGAGCCCTGCCCTGGAGAAAAGGAGTGATACCTTTCTCCTTCCTTCCTCAACTCCAGATTGTTGAACACTAATTTATCTCTCCAAAAATAGTGTATTAAAAAAAAAAAAGGAACCCAGGTAGGGTCAATGTAAATAACGGATTTTTACTGAGTAGCTGGGCCTCGGCTACTACTCGGTGCGCAGGCGCCTAGCCTGGGCGCCAGCCGGAGAACTGCGCCTGCGCGGACCCACCCCCTTGTGGTCCGGCTCGTAGAGGGCTGGCGCGCGCCAAACCCACTCGGGCACCGCCTGTTAGGTTTCCGCGGTCGAAGACTGCAACGTGG
The DNA here is from genome assembly GCF_048164855.1 of Canis lupus baileyi. Taxonomy (NCBI): domain Eukaryota; kingdom Metazoa; phylum Chordata; class Mammalia; order Carnivora; family Canidae; genus Canis; species Canis lupus. Next base: position 106,848,154 of record NC_132838.1, on the reverse strand, counting down.
GCCCCCAAGAAGACATCGCCGAGAATCCAGAGGGGCCCTGTGGGCGGAGGTATGTCCAGGGCCTGGAAGCCAGACAAGCAGAGGCGGACACCACCCCGAGCAATCTGCAAGGCGACAAGACAGGCCGCTCAGTGCGTGTCACGCGCACGGAACCTCCTCTTCCCTGGGAGCCAGAGCTTTGCCCTGCCCACTATTCCGGGCACCAGAAGTGTTTCTGGGGCCTCTGCTCCGGCCTCGTGACGTCTCATTCCCAGCTCCATCCTCTCAAATCCCATCTTATTGTATCACTCTGACTTGTGACGGCCACCTACCTGGATGACATAGTCCTGGGCCGTGAGGTTAAACCAGACCCCCCCAAGGAGGAAGGAGATTGGAGGGAGCGTTGGGATTTCTGAGCACTGGATGAGGTACTGAAGAAGAAGAGGAACAAGTGGAATTAGGTACTCAGGGCCTTGTATGGTCAAGCTCTGCTGCCTTCTCTGGCCTTACTGGCTCTTCTGCCCTCATGTAATTATTGCTACTTCCTTTAGGCGCCCTTTTGATCAAACCTTTTACTCCATCCACCTGTAGATCAAAAACTGCTAGCCCAATGAGGCGCATTGAGCCCATGGTGTATCTAAGTTGTCTTACACTGTGTCAAAAATGTGTTGAAAATTATTTACCAACTGTACACCACGGTGGTACAGACTCCAAGTGATATCCTTGGAGTCTGCTGCTGTGCAACCTTAGACGAATTGCTGAACCTCTCTGTGCCCCGTTTCCAATTTGTAGGTGTAGTTGATGGTAATACTTCACAGAGGTGTTGTGTAAGAAATAAATGAGTTTGGAAAACTGCCCGACACATAGTGTCATTATTCACAAATCATGAGGTTTCAAATAATGTTTTCAGCTTTCTCCCAACAAAGCATAAGATCTGACTTTGCCTACATGGAAACATGGCTGGAACTGAGTGGCTGGGAGCTGCCCTTTTTAGATTGATGGGGCACCTGCTTTCTAGTTTGCCTCCAATCCCACCACTCCCAACTACCTAAGAATACAATATTAGGTTACTGTAAATGACTACCAGGAAGTTTATCTTCCTTAAAAACCAGTACTAATTGCCTTGTTGGGAAGGCAAGGAATGGTGAGAAGTTAATTTCCAGTGTACATCTCTCTTGAGAGATAACAGCATCACAGTATTATTCTAAGTACCTTAAGTGGGTTAATTGATTCAATCCTCACAACATACCTAAGAGGTGAGTTTTAGTGACCCTACTTCAGAGGTCAGGAAACTGAGGCCAAGGAACATTAAGTGACTTGTCTGAGACAGCACAGCTGTTAAGTGGCAGAGCTGGAACCCAACCAGGGTAACCGAGCCACTATGATGTACCTGGTTCCCTTGGCTCATTACAAGTCCACGCTTTAGGCATTTGGCTCAGAATCCCCACAAACTGCATTTTCTCTACCCTCTTAGAAGTATCAAAGAACACAGAGAGCCACAGAAATTCTGACCTGGAAGGACCCTCCCCCCACCCAGGAGCTGCAGGGCCTCGTAGATGTGAGTGAGCAGCTTTTATGTTGCGCTGTGGCCCCCTCCATGCTTGAAACTCTTTGCATGGCTTCTCTGAGCCTCCTTCACTTGCCAGGGGCTCCTCCCCTGCCTCTGGCTGCTCCTGCCCTGTCTCCACATCTACTCTACATGGATGTTCCCCAAGGCTGCTCCTGCAACCTCTTCTCCCATGGCAGAAGGGCTGTCTGAGGGCTGATGGCCCCTAAATATTCCTGAGCTTCCTCCACACCTTCCCAGACACCCCCAGGCTCCTTAGGCTTCTCACTCCCATCCAGCCCTGAATAAACATGCATCGCCATCTCCTCCTGTCCACAATCATGCAGCCGATGTCTAGGAGGTGTCCTTGCTGCCTCCAACTACCCCTCCCCCCCAGCCTGTCACTTAGGATGGGCAGTGCCTTTTGCCCTGGGATACCTCTTAAGCACCTATTCCCACCCTCGGGCCCTAACATGGTGCCTAGTGTTTGCCATCAAAACTCCACCAGACACTGGGTCCTCACCTCCCCCAACAGCAAGGAGAATCCTCCAATGGCTGCATTCAGGGCCTGGATCTCTTCAGTGGGTCCTGTGATGAGGGATGTACCTGTGTCCAGGATGGCAGCACAGCCCTGGGCACAAAGAATCAGCCCAGTGCCCACCTTCACACTGTGAGGGGGCAAGGGGTAGACATTGAAGCCAGTGTCCTAGGAGTCTAGGCCCTCAGCTGTCCTTCCCTCAAATATAGGAGCCCTAGCCCCTCCTCCCTTAGACCCAGGAGTCTGGGCCCCCAGCTCCTTCTCCCTCAGACCCAGGAATCCAGGCCCCCAGCCCCTCCTCTCTCAGATCCACGAGTCTGGGCCCCCAGCCCCCTCCTCCCTCAGACCCAGGAGTCCGGGCCTCCAGCTCCTCCCAGGATACTGGAAATCAGGCTCTAGCCCATTCCTCCCAGACCTAGGTGGCCAGGTCCCTCACCGCTCCATGTGGATCTGCCAGTAGGCAGGGACCGTGACTGGCAAGAAAGTGAGGGGTGGGATATAGTGAGCTGGATCGGAGCCACCCAGGACCAGCTCTCCTCCATCCACTGCTTCAGGATCCCTGCAGAAGCAAAGTGCTTTCAGTTTCATGGGTATCTGCCTTGCCAGCCCCAGAAGGGGCCAAGGAAGGGAATTCCTGCCAATGCAAGGTCTCCAGGTTCTAGATGGGGTAAGTGGGATGCAGGCAGGGTCTGATGTTGGGACTGGAAGCAAAGCAAGAATTGAAGAGAAATAGGACTGTTCTTGATGATGATCAGGACCGTAGGGTGCTGGGGGCTTTTTTTTTTTAATAATTTTTTTTATTTATTTATGATAGTCACACAGAGAGAGAGGGGGGCGGGGGCAGAGACACAGGCAGAGGGAGAAGCAGGCTCCATGCACCGGGAGCCCGACGTGGGATTCGATTCCGGGTCTCCAGGATGACGCCCAGGGCCAAAGGCAGGCGCCAAACCGCTGCGCCACCCAGGGATCCCTGCTGGGGGCTTCTGAAGTGAGGGTGGGGCCTCTAGGTTTGGCTGTGGAAGGTGGAAATCTTGGGGTGGAATTTAAGTGGAGCGTCGGGGTTTGTGAATTGGCTCTGGCCTAGGTGTGACTTGGGTAGAAGTGCAATGGCTTCCTGGGTGCGTGGTGAGACTTTCTGAATTGTAACTCTCACAGTTCAGAGGTGGTAGACTTCCTAGTTGGTTGAGAGGGGCAGGAGGAAGGACGGTGATTTCTGGAAGGGTAGGAAGAGAGGATCTACCCACCGGGGGCTTCCTGAGTGGGTTGGACATCCGGGTAACTGAATAGGCATAGGATTTTATGCCTGTGGGGGATGGGCCTCCAGAAGAAAGGTGGGGACTTCCTGGGTGGTGGGTGGGGCTTTCTGAGCCTGTGGTTGAGCTTCCTAACAGGTAGGTGGGACTTCTTGGGTTAAAATGGGTAACTTCTGGGGCACCTGGGTGGCTCAATTGGTTAAGCATCTGCCTTCAGCTCAGATCCTCCTGGGATCCTCGGATCCTGGGATCGAGCCGTACGTCAGGCTCCCTGCTCAGGGAGAGTCAGCTTCTCCATCTCCCTGCCTTCTGCTTGTGCTTTCTCTCGATCTCTCCCCACTCTCTCTCAAATAAATAAATAAAATATTTTTAAAAAATAAAATAAAATGCATAACTTCTGACTTCTGGAATGTATTCTTTTTTTTTTTTTTTTATGATAGTCACACAGAGAGAGAGAGAAGCAGAGACACAGGCAGAGGGAGAAGCAGGCTCCATGCACCGGGAGCCCGATGTGGGACTTGATCCCGGGTCTCCAGGATCACGCCCCAGGCCAAAGGCAGGCGCTAAACCGCTGCGCCACCCAGGGATCCCTGGAATGTATTCTTAAATGGCATTTGGACTTTATGGTGAAGAGGAGATTCCTAAGTTGAGTAGGTAGGGAATGAAGTTTCCTGGTTTGGGTTTGAAACATGGAGCATTTGAAATGATAGTGAGAGGGACTCCTGGGTGGCTCAGTGGTTGAGCATCTGCCTTTGGCTCAGGGCATGATCCCAGGGTCCTGGGATTGAGTTCCACATTGGGCTGCCTGCAGGAAGCCTGCTTCTCCCTCTGCCTGTGTCTTTGCCTCTCTCTCTGTGTCTCATGAATATATATATATATATATATATGGAATGATGGTGTGTCTTCAGAAGGTCTTAAGTTTGCTTGGTGAGCGGGACTTTTGAACAAGTGTTACTTATATTGGGTAGGTGACTTGGTGAGTGGAGGATGAGACTTCCTTTATTGGGTAAGGGACTTTCTGAAAATAGACAACCCTACTTCTGGGGGCTAGGACTCATAGGAAGGTAGACCCTTCGCCTTTACCTGTTGAGATAGAAGGAGAAGACAGGCTTATCCAGTAGCCCCTGGTCCACCAGTAAATCCAGCGGGGGCTGAACTCCTCCCACAGCCAGAATGGGGAAACCGAGGCCCAGTATTCCATCGAAGTGGGCTAAAGTGAAGACCAGGCTGGGCTCCCACAGCGCCTCTCCAAAAATCACTGATGCACTCTTAACTCCTCCAATCTAAGGATAGATTCACATGGGCAAATTACTTCTTGGAAGACATAACCCTGAGATTTTCCAAACCAAGGCATGAATCTGGAGACATCTGAAAACAACTCCGACTGTCTAGAAAGCTTTGCTTCCCCACTTAGGAAGCCCACTCCTTTAACCAAAAAGCCCCACCCCCACTTCAGAAGCCCCGCCTCCCACTTCAGAAGCTTCATCCACTTGCCTAGGTAGCTCCACCTCCTAAACCACTTCCCTAAGCCAGATCATATGAGTCTGGCTAATATTAGATCATATTAGAAACATTAGGGTTCTCCCAGGCTCAAGTCTTCCTGGGGTCAATGGTCACGCACAGTCAGCTTGTCCTCACTCAGGATGCCATCTAGCCTCCCAGTTCCATATTGAATGGCAAACTTGGTCCCATTGGGTTGGAATGAGCTGGAGGCTTTGGAGTTGTAGCGGTGGTGGAACCCTAGGACAGAAGATCAGGGAAGTGTCACTGGGGAAAGGGAATCTCCCCAACACCTCCTGCCTTGGTGAACTTGTCACCTGTGAGGGCATGTCAGAAGAGAACAGTGCCTCAGATATCCTTGGCAAGCCAAGAAGCAGCCTCCTCCCCTTCTCCCATCACCCCTGTTCAGCCTTATTCTCCCCCATGAAAGCTCACAGCAGGGCAGACTGAAGAAGTGGCATCTTATGGATGGGACCCAGAGATTGGAGGAGCCAGTGTCAAAGATGACAGAGAAGTTTTGCGGGGGTGTTCCCAGTCCAATTTCCCCATAATACTGGACCTGATGGCAAAACGGGAGAGAAGGAAAATGAAGAGCTTGACTTCTTAAGCGCGGAGAAGGGGAGGGACTCTCTGAGACTGTGACTCACATTCATGTAGTTAGAGAGAGGTACAAAGACAGGGTTATCCCCAGAGGATGGTACCCCCAAACTGGGGGGCACCGTTGGCTTCCCCCATCCCCTCAGTGAGTTCAGGGTCTTGAGTCCAGGGTAGACTCGGCGGAGAGGAATCCTGTAGGAGAGAATACTGACAGTTAGGAAACTACTCTTCCTGGAGACCGCGTATAACAGAATTTCCCAAATAGGATGTAATGACAAAGCAAATGTCTCTATGGCCCTACAGTAACTGTCATTACCAGAAACCCTACAATAACAGCCTCCCAGGAAAACTAACCAAACATATCAAACCATGGTGACAAATTTCCCCCAAAGACTCTACAAGAGTGAGCCATCCCAAACAGACCTTCCCCAAAATCTTTCAATAAGAGACTTCCAATTAAAATAAGTCATTCTCAGGAAACAGATATTCACAAAGGTTTTCGAAGACCCTAAACATAAAACTAGCCTTTGTAAAGATCCTGGCATGCTTCACATCATGATGCTGAAGGCTATTTTCCTCACTATTCGTGGGGGAGGAGAGTACAAGCATCAAATCCCAATTTCACTCTTCACACTAAACTACATTCCAGATAATCAAAGACCTAAGGTGAAATGTAATATCATAATATTGCAAGAGCACTAGAACGAAGTAAAATGTTTCAGTAACTCTGGCTTTTCAAAGCATGATAAGAAGATCAGAAATCACTGGAGAGCCAGACACCTGGGTGGCTCAGCAGTTGAATGCCTGCCTTTGGGCCAGGGTGTGATCCTAGAGTCCCAGGATCAAGTCCCACATCGGGCTCCCTGCATGGAACATGCTTCTCTCTCTGCTTATGTCTCTGCCTCTCTCTCTGTGTCTCTCATGAATAAATAAATAAAATCTTTAAAAAGAAAGAAAAAAATCACTGGGGAGAATATTGATGAGTGGGACTCCAAAATTTTATTTATTTTTTAAAGATTATTTATTTATTCATGAGAGACACACAGAGAAAGAGGCAGAGACACAGGCAGAGAGAGAAGCAGGCTCCATGCAGGGAGCCCGACATGGGACTTGATCCCCGGTCTCCAGGATCACCCTCTGGGCTGAAGGCAGAACTAAACCGCTGAGCCACCCGAGCTGCCCGGAACTCTAAAATTTTAAACCTTTGTACTTCCTTCCCCCAACACACAAAGCTGTTAAAAAAAAAAGTTTTAAAAAATCAAGGGGAAATAATTACAAGTTATATGTCAAAGAGTTAATATCTCTAATATGCAAAGAGTTCTTTGCAAATAAACAAATAAGAATAAGATAAACCACCCAGGGATCCCTGGGTGGCGCAGCGGTTTAGCGCCTGCCTTTGGCCCAGGGCGCGATCCTGGAGACCTGGGATTGAATCCCACGTCGGGCTCCCGGTGCATGGAGCCTGCTTCTCCCTCTGCCTGTGTCTCTGCCTCTCTCTCTCTCTCTCTCTCTCTCTCTGTGACTATCATAAATTAATAAAAATTAAAAAAAAAAAAAAGATAAACCACCCAGCATTGGGAGACAATTCTCCATGCTTCTCTCACATTTTCACAGAGGGACTGACTACCTTTGCCAAAGATTTCTTTTAATGAACAGCCTTGGGAGAGAGAGTGTCTCCCTCTGGGGCAAAAAGCAAACAGGTTTATAATCCATTATAAAAGGTTCAGGGTCCCTAAACTTAGGGTTCCTCTCCTGTATTGCACCTCACTGCATGTGCAAGTCAAAACCAGCCCTCTTCATCTCACCCTGTGGGTACTGGGGCTCAGAGAACTGATGCCCTGGCTACTACTGTTGCCAGGAGTAATAACCTGTCCTTGTCTCTGACCTAGGGGTCTTATGCCTTCTATGAGCAGCCATGAAACTGTGGCAAGCTAACTTCACAGTTCTTGACATTTGGTAGGAAAATAGGCAAAGGACATAAACCGGTAATTTGCAAAAGAAATCAAACCAATTTCTAAACAATTAACATCTTTTTATGTTAGATGTTGAACCCCAATTGTCATCAAAGGAATATAAATGACAAGAATCAGAAACCTTTTTTGAACCTGCAAATTGGCAAAGAACTAAGAATATTCACTGTTGGCTAGAGGCTTAGATTGATATAAAACTCTCTGGAGGAGGATTGGGCAAATATATATCATAGAGTTTAAAATTGTACACACCTCTCAACCCAACTTAATTTCAGTGAATTCCATCTACAGGAGATCACTGGACAAGTGCACAAATATGTTTATGAGGATTTATCTAATTTTGAAAACTGGAGATGAGGCACCTGGGTGGCTCAGTGGTTGAGCATCTGCCTTTGGCTCTCAGGTCATGATCCTGGGGTCCTGGGATGGAGTCCCACATCGGGCTCCCTGCAGGGAGCCTGCTTCTCCCTCTGCCTTTGTCTCTGCCTCTCTCTCTCTGTCTCATGAATAAATAAATAAAATCTTAACAAAAAAAGAAAACTGGAGATCAACTAGGTAGGACTTGGCTCTGTGATGGAACATGCATAGAATGGAGTCCAATCAATCACTAAAAAGGAGAAAGGAGATCTTTATGCCAGTGGTTCTCAAACTAGCAGGAAGAGGAATCACCTAGAGCAATGGGCAAAGTTTTTTGTAAAAACTTTGCCTGCCGTTTGTCTCTGTTGGAACTGCTCAACTCTTACTAGTATAGCACAAAGGCAGTCCTAGACAACATGTCTGGGTTTTGTCAAACTCCATTTGCAAAACAAAGACAAAAGCAAAACAAAAAAACAAAAACAAAACAAAACAAACAAACAAAAAAAACAGGTGGCAGGATGAATTTGGCTGTGGAGCTTGGTGTTTGCCAACCCCTGACCTAGAGTTGAAATTCAGAGCTTGTAGTTTCTGATTGACTAGGTCTGAGGTAGAGCCTGAGAATTTGCATTTCTAACAGGTTCCTGGGTCATGTGGATGCTGTTGGTTCTGAAATAACTCAGAGAACCACTGCCCTTTGCCCTGGCTTGGGAAATGGTTGTGATTTATTAGGTTCAAAAAGCAGCTTAGCAAACATCCTGTGCAGTAATATTTTTGTACCTTCTTATTGTCATTCCTGAGAGCCGTGCTCCCTCCCTCACATCTTTGCCACACACTCCCCTGCCCCCGCTGCCATGACCAATCTTTGAGAGGCTCAAGAATGTCAAGTGGAGAAAATGTTTCCTGGAAGAGGACCCTCCTTCTCCCCATCAAGAGTTCCAGGAGATGGGAGAACAGAGGAGAGGAAGTGAGAGGTGGGGGAGAGCATCAGGCCAGGGGAGCGGGGAGGTCACTGGGGCCCCCAAAACTGGACTTCCAGAGACCTAACCAGTTTGGAAGATGTGAATCTGGGGGAGTCACAGCTCTGAGTCTCCAAGATCTTGTTGGGCTAGGGGTGTGGGGAGTTGTATGTCTGGAGACCCCAGGACCAGTTCATCAGAGCTCAGGGTGGCATCTGGAGGGTGCTCCCAAAAACTTGTCAGGAAAGGGGAGAGAATGGGGAGTCCCCCAGTTGAAGGTCTCAGAGTTGGAAGACCTCGGACTAAAAGGGTTTCCCTAAGGTTTCGCTCTTAGTTCATATGGAGTAGAAGCCCCGCGGGGATGAGAGCCCCTGTTTGGAGATCTGCAAACCCAAGAGATAGGAGTCATGGGTCTTGAGGTGCCAGGTTTAGGAACCAGTGAACTAGGGGTCCCAGACTTAAATGGCGAGAAGGGAGAGTCTGTCCTGGATTTGGGGTGGTGATAGGGTCCCCAGTACCGGATCAGCGAGGCCCGGGCAGGCTCCACGATCAGCGGCAGTGGCAGCAGCGGCAGCAGCAGCGCTAGCGGCAACATCTTTAGGGACCCGATGTAGACGCTTCGGTTCTTTCCCCAGAGACTCCACCCTGTGCACCGCCCACCTCCGGGGTCCGGAGGCGAGGTGACCAAGAAGTGAAGTCTCTTAGCGGGTGAGGGAGGACGGAGTGGAGGGAGGGTGCGGTCAGAAAGCGGCAGGTGTTTTTGGAGGGATGTGTGGAGTAGTTTTGTAGGGTCGCCAGAAGGGTCAGCTCGTGTCGTGGGCTCGCCTCCATCGCAACTCCAAGTGGAGGGAGGTCTCCTGCGGCTCCACCCCCATCCCCCCTCAATCCTTCAGGTACTGTCGCTTTTATTTGTGACTTTCATTTCACTTCACTTTTCTGAGACTCATTAACCACAAGAGTTTTCTTGGGCAAGCGAAGAGATGGGCGGGCTTTGTGAAGATGAAGGATCTGGAGGGAAGGGGAAGAGGGTTAGACTAGAGGCGCTCTGTCTCATAAATGGGACCCCCAACTCTTAAGAGGTTTATTTGGAAAATTCTGAAACACACACCAATAAAAGTAGCCCATAGCCCCATCGCCATCGAAAGAGCATCAAAATAATTGGCAGTGTCTTTATCTCTGGGCCTACCACCTTTTTCATTAACTAAATTTCTCAAATATTAAATGAGCATCAGAAAAATCTGGTTAGGGACGCCTGGGTGGCTCAGCGGTTGAGTGTCTGCCTTTGGCTCAGGGCGTGATCCCGAGTCCCGAGATCGGTCCCACATCGGGCTCCCTGCATGGAGCCTGCTTCTCCCTCTCCCTGTGTCTCTGCCTCTCTCTCTCTCTCTCTGCATCTCTCATGAATAAATACATAAAATCTTAAAAAAAAAAAAAAAAGAAAAGAAAAAGAAAACTCTGGTTAAAAGGCAGATTCCTTGGCAAAACGCACCTCCCCCCACCTCATTCCCCCCTCTTCCCCCCCATCCCCGCCCAGGGATCCTGATTCCAAAGACATAGAGCCCAAGAACCTGCATTTTTTCTTAAGATTATATTTTTAAAGATTTTCTTTATTTATTCATAAGAGACACAGAGGCAGAGACATAGGCAGAGGGAGAAGCAGGCTCCTCAGAGGGGGACTCCGATCCTGGAAACCCAGGATCACACCCTGAGCCAAAGGCAGAGATGCTCAACCACTGAGCCACCCAGGTGCCCAAGAACCTACATTTTTTAAAAAAAATTTTTATTTATTTATGATAGTCACACAGAGAGAGAGAGGCAGAGACACAGGCAGAGGGAGAAATTCGATTCCGGGTCTCCAGGATTGCGCCCTGGGCCAAAGGCAGGCGCTAAACCGCTGCGCCACCCAGGGATCCCCAAGAACCTACATTTTTAAACAAGCCCACTGATCAGGGAGCTGCAGGCCTTTCTAAGAAACTATTTGACGTGTTGGTTTTCTAACTTAGATTTACATATCAATATCAGCTGGCATGATTATTAAAGTAAGTAAAAGCAGACTTTACTTATTGACCAGTAAGGTTTCTTTGTCTTCAGTTAACCATATATCTTAAGAAAAATTTAGATGTAAAAAAAAAGAAAAATTTAGATGTAACTTACATATAGTAAAATGCACAAATTTTAAGTGCATGGCACTATGGCTTTGTTTATTTTCCCTGACAAATTATTATGAAAGATTTTTCAAGTGGATAGCAAAGTTGAAAGAATTGTATGCCAAACCCCATTACATACCACCTCGGTTCTACAGTTCACTATTTTGCTGCATTTCCTCTGTTACACACATATCCAGCTGTCCATTCCTCTATTCATCCAACAACCCATCTATATTAATTATGTGTATTTCAAATAAGTTGCAGACATTATATTCCTTACCCCTTAAGACTTAGCATTTACATCGCCAGCTTGATGGATTTTTGCATATGTATATGTGCCACCCAGATCAAGATATAAAACATTTCCAGTTCCCCAGATTGAGAAGGTTCTTTCTCCCTCTCTTCCATTGTGTGCCCCGAAAAGTAACTAATACTCTGACCTCTATGACCACAAGTTATTTTTGCCAGGTTTTGAATGTTACATAAAATGAAGCACATGAATTTTTCCTTTGTGTCTGGTTTTAGTACTCAATTTTATGTCTTTGTATATATTTATTTTTATAACGACTTTATTTATTTATTTGAGAGAAAGAGAGAGAGAGACAGAAAGAGAGCAGCAGAGGGAGAGGGAGAAGCAGGCTCCCCAATGAGCAGGGAGCCAGACTTGGGTCTTGATTCTAGGACCCTGGGATCCCAGGACCTGGGATCATGACCCGAGCCAAGGTAGACACTTTAACCAACTGAGCCACCCAGGTGCTCCTTTGTGTATTTTAAAAAACTAGATGGGGGGATCCCTGGGTGGCGCAGCGGTTTAGTGCCTGCCTTTGGACCAGGGCGCGATCCTGGAGACCCAGGATCGAATCCCACGTCAGGCTCCCGGCATGGAGCCTGCTTCTCCCTCTGCCTATGTCTCTCTGCCTCTCTCTCTCTCTCTCTGTGTGTGACTATCATAAAAATAAAAAAATAAAAAAAATAAAAAAAAATAAAAAAAAAAACAAAAACTAGATGGGGCACCTGGCTGGCTCAGTCAGTAGAACATGTAACTCTGGATTTTGGGGTTGTAAGTAGCCCCATGTAAGGTATGGAGATTACTTAAAAAGTAAAATCTTAGGGACGCCTGGGTGGCTCAGCAGTTGAACATCTGCCTTTCGGTCCGGGGTGTGACCCTGGAATCCTGGGATCGAGTCCCACATTGGGCTCCCTGCAGGGAGCTTGCTTCTCCCTCTGCCTGTGTCTCTGCCTCTCTCTGTGTGTCTCTCATGAATAAATAAATAAAATCCTAAAAAATGAAATAAAATCAACAGCTACATTGTATTCCAGGGGCACCTGGCTGGCTCCGTAGGAAGAGCCTGGGACTCTTGATCTCAGGGTGATGAGTTAAAGCCCCATGTTGGGAATAGAGATTACTAAGATAAATAAATAAACAGACTTTAAACAAAACAAAACAAAACACAGCTACACAGTATCCCAGGGTATAAATGTAACACTATATATCCCATGCCCTATGTCAGTCCTTCTCCTTTTTCAACATTATAAACAACGTAGCAGTCATCTTTTATATATGTATTTTTCTGTGTACTAGTTCCAGGACATATCTGCATGACAAATTCTGATTTTTTTAAGTGATCTCTACACCCAAGGTGGGCCTTAAGTTCATGACCCCAGAATCAAGAATCCTTTGCTCTACCCACTGAGCCAGGCAGGTACCCCTGCATGACTATTTCTAGAACCATAATTGCTCCAGCAATGACCAGATCTAAATTATAGATCTGGATACATATTGCTTAATTACTCCCCAGAGTACTTGTAGTGATGTAGGTTTCCAACAGCAGGGGTGTGTGTGTGATAATAACCCCAATTTCCCCACAGTCTTGCCAAGCCTACATGTTATCTGATACATAAAGAAAAAAAAGTTCTTCCATCGTTCTTGAAGCATTCATTCCTTGACTATTAATGCTGTTGAGTATTTTCCTTTCTCTTTTTTTCTTGCTTTTTTTATTTCTTCCTTCAGAAATTTCTTTTATCTCTTGCACACAAGCGTATCAATATGCGCAGCCACACACACAGGTGAACACACTTCAAGACTCTTTAAAAACTCAAATAATTCTGTAAGACTTATTATGACAAGTCCTGCCCCACTCTTTCTCCCATTTTTTTCCTCCCAAGGGACAAACACTTTCATTTGTTTTAGTGAATAAATTTGGTATTGTTTCCACGTCTCTAAGTAGCACGTTTATATCACTACTTCTTGCTTTGTCGGTTTTAGACGTTATCTATCAGCACAGAAGTTCTGCTGATTCAGAAATTCAGGATTCAGCTGTCTTTCCTCCCTCTACCCACACTTCTTTTTTTTTTTTTTAAGATTTTATTTATTTATTTATTCATGAGAGACACAGAGAGAGGCAGAGACATAGACAGAGGGAGGAGCAGGCTCCCTGTGGAGGGAGGCCCATGCAGGACTCAATTCCAGGACCCCAAGATCATGACCTGAGCCGAAGGCAGACCTGAGCCCAAGGCAGACGCTCAACCACTGAGCCACCCAGGCGCCCCCCTCTACCTACCCTTCTTATACACACTCTCCCTATTCCTGTTTAATATGCTCATGCAATCATTTTGGTTAGGTCACTCAGCATTGGGGCTCCTGAGTTGACTCAGGCAGGAGAAGCAGGTCTACAATCCCCGAGTTTCAGGAAGTATTCTCAACAGCACCATGAGCACATGTGGGCATATGGGGAAGGGGAATCCTGAAGGAACCATGAGTGGCTCAAGAGCTCTACAAATAATGATGCAAGAGAGAGAAGGAAACATTACAAGAGGCCAAGTTTGGAGTAGGGAGAAGGATTCAGTAACTAAATGGAGGGGTTGGTCCCCTTAAGCACTGTCCAAACATGGTCGTGGGAGGGGCAGCGGTGCACAAGGACCTCTGCAGGTGAGCTAGCAGTGTCCCTGGGGTAAGCACAGGGAAGGTTTCTTCTGGTGGCTCCACTTTTTTTTTTTTCAGCAAAAGGAGAAGTGAGAATGAAGAGGGGGGTGCTGGAGGTTTTCAGAGAGGTGAGAATAGGACTTCTTAGAGAATGGAGAACAGAACTGGAGAGGCCTTTTTAGGCTGGTTCTGAATGTTCCCTTGAGGTTTGGTGTCAGTGCAGCTGAGGTGTGTCTTCTGGCAAGCTCTACTGGGGGGGAGGGGGGGAGTAGGCACAGAAAAGGCAGAGTCCATTTTAACCAGGCTTGAGGTTTGGCCAAGCAAGTGTGACCCAGGGAGAAAGAGCAAGGAAGTTGATGTAATGTGTGCAAGGACAGAACTGTGGGGTGTCTGGGGGGCTCAGTTGGTGAAGCGGCTGCCTTCGGATCAGGTCATGATCTCAGGGTCCTGGAATGGAGCCCCACATCAGGGCAGGGAGCTGCTTCTCCCTCTGCCTCTCCCTCTGTTGGTTATCTCTCATGCACACTCTCTCAAATAAATTAATTCCTTTAAAAAATTTTATTTATTGATTCATGAGAAGGATGGCTGAGTGGCTCAGTGGTTGAGTGTCGGCCTTGGGCCCAGGGAGTCCCAGGATCAGGCCCACATCGAGCTCCCTGCATGGAGCCTGCTTCTCTCTCTGCCTATGTCTTTGCTTCTCTCTTTGTGTCTCTCATGAATAAATAATTTTTTTTAAAAGGGTAGGATCAAAGGATCAGACATACCAGTGGCATCAGGAATTGAAAGTCCCTTTATGATTTTGGCCCCCTTCTCTTTCTGACTTCATCTTTCCCCTCCCTCCCTCACTCATCCAATCTAGTCACATTGGCCCCCTTGCTGTTCCACAGGCAAACCCAGGCATGCTCCTGCCTAAGGGCCTTTGCACAGGCTGTTCTGCCTGAGTGTTTTCCCTCCAGAAAAACCCTACTCAGCCCGTCTCCTCCTTCAAATATTTGCTTAAATATCACCTTATTAGTGAAGTCTACTCTACCTTCCTTATATATATATAATTTTATATACATATATATAATTTTATTTATTTATTCATATGAGAGACACACAGAGAGAGGCAGAGACACAGGCAGAGGGAGAAGCAGGCTCCATGCAGGGAGCTGGATGCGGGACTCGATCCCGGGTCTCCGGGATCACACCCTGGGCTGAAGGCAGACACTTAACCGCTGAGCCACCCCGGCGTCCCGTTTCCCCCATTATAATCTAACCTCCACGAGGGCAGGGATCTTGGTTTGTTTCATTTGCCGCTGTGTCCCCAGCACCTAGGACAGTGCCCGCAAATGCTCAAGTAAATACTTCCAACAACCCAGTCTGAGCGCCCCTGCTTTAGGGGATTTCCCAGACACGGAAGATGGAGAGGCAGTTTCTCTACAATAAATCTGACCACATCTCCCGCTTCTCTGTCTTGGCAGCTGGGATACTCAGTCTTGACTCCTCGGAGTCCCCTCGCTTCCAGTCCCACTGCCTGCTTGCCCCCAAGTAAGTGATTTCTGAAAGGGGGTTCTGCCTGCAAATCCCCAAATGGCCACACGGTGGTGGTGTGGGCCTATCTTCCCGGCCAAGATGTCTGTCTCCGCCCACCTCATCAGTCTCTCCTTTGAGTCCAAGTGCATGATTTATTCACTACCAATCGTACTCTCAACACCTAGAAATGAAAAGCCTTGTGATCATTCCCTACTCCGTATGGGGTAAAAACATTTCTGATCAGTCTAGTTTACGTGACTTCTGATAATACAGTTTTGTTTTTTTCACTTCGATTTCAATGTACATTTTCTAAAAGTCTTGAAAACTTACTGGACGGGGCACGTGGGTGGCTCAGTGGTTGAGCGTCTGCCTTCGGCTCAGGGAGTGATCCCGGGGTCCTGGGATCAAGTCCCGCATCGTGCTCCCTATAGGGAGCCTCTCTCTGTGTGTCTCTCATGAATAAATAAAATCTTCTTTTTAAAATTTTATTTATTTATTCATGAGAGACAAGGAGAGAGGCAGAGACACAGGCAGAGGGAGAAGCAGGCTCCATGCAGGGAGCCCGACGTGGGACTCGATCCTGGGTCTCCAGGATCACGCCCTGGGCTGAAGACGGCGCCAAACCGCTGAGCCACCTGGGCTGCCCAAATAAATAAAATCTTAAAAAAACAAACAAACAAAAAAACACCTTAGTATACATGGTATAAAAATGGTGAACTCCACACACAATATTTTTACATTAACAATAACACTCTATGAGCTTTGTTGCAAATACAAAGAAAGAACCAGTCTCTCTCTTAAAAAAAAATATTTTATTTATTTATTTGAGACAGAGAGAGAACAGGGGTGGGGGAAGAGCAGAGGGAGAGAAACAAGCAGACTCTGTGCTCAGAACAGAGTCCTACTCGGCTTGATCTCACAACCCCTGAGATTGAGACCTGAGACAAAAGCTTAACCAGCTGAGCTATCTGGGCATCCCTTGAAAAAACAATCTCTTAATTCGACATAATTGACTGCAGTCCAACAGGCATTTTTTTCTTAAAGATTTAGTTTATTTTAGAGAGGCAGAATGAGGGCTCGAGTGGGGAGAGGGGCAAAGGGAGAAGGAGAGACAACCAAGCTCCTGGCTGAACATAGTGCCCCATATGGGGCTCCATTGTATACCCTGAGAGCATGACGTGAGTTGAAATCAAGAGTGGGATGCTTAACCCACTGAGACACCCAGGCGGCCTGGCATTTTGGTTTTTTAAGATTTTTATTTTTAAATAATCTCCACCCAACATGGGGCTTGAACTCACAATCCTGAGATCAAGAGTCTCACAGTCTTCTGACATCTGCTGACAAGCACAGGCATCTGCTGACAAGCATTTATTAAGCACCTGCCCACAGAAGCAATTTAAAAAGTTTTTTTTTTTAATTTTTAAACTTTACTACCCCAGTTTCTTGAGCTGAAATCCTGAAACATCAGGGTCCTTCCAGTCTTGGGTCCATTGTAAAAGGCGCAGAATAAATGTTTCCTCCCTGGCTACCCCCTGCCCAAGGTAGGTGGGAAATGTCTTCTGAACACACTCAACAAATGGGACCCAGATCACCCCTATTTTGTCACAGTGTGGTTTAGGGGTAGATCTTCACTACCAGACCAGGAGGCCTTGAAGGTAAGGCTCTGTCCTCATCCGTTTCTGGGCCTCGTGACTCAGTTTACCATAATAACTCATAACTCAGGATTTGACTGCATAAAGGATTACCAGATTTTCCAAGCCACCATTTTATACAATCACTCAGTAACCTTGTAAGAGAGGGATTATTGTCCACATTCAGAAACAGAGGTGTAGGGATAAAGGAGGGAATAGCTCTGGTGTGCTTGGCAGGATTTGAACCTGGATCTTGAGGCTTCAGACATCTTGGAGTGAGCCCAGACATGGCTTCCTCTCATGTCCCTTATTACTTTTGATCTTGTTCCATCTGGGCAGAATCCAGTCATGTGGTTGCACCTAGCTGCAAGAATATGCTGGGAAATGTAGTTCGCTGGGGTCACCCAGGGTAAGGGATCATTTTGGGTAATGCTCACCCAGTGTTGGACACATCTGACACACAAGACCTCATGATCCTACCACCCTCTGGTATGAGCTTGCCTTGCACCCTCTGCCATCCCACCTCACTCATCTGCTTCCATCCTAGCCTACTTGCTGCTTTTTTAAATATGCCAAAAAATTATTTCTACCTTGATTTATTGATAACTTTATTAGGATTTGGCCACAATTTTGGAAAAATTGTGTTGCACAAGGCAATGCTGCCTGAGGCATTTGAACCGATGATACAGCCCTCCTGCTCCAGACTGCTCTGTTGCTTTTATTTTATTTTTTTTTTTAATTTTTATTTATTTATGATAGTCACACACAGAGAGAAAGAGAGAGAGAGAGAGGCAGAGGGAGAAGCAGGCCCCATGCATCGGGAGCCCGACGTGGGATCCGATCCCGGGTCTCCAGGATCGCGCCCTGGGCCAAAGGCAGGCGCTAAACCGCTGCGCCACCCAGGGATCCCGCTCTGTTGCTTTTAAATTTTCAATAGTTCTACCTTTTGAAGTAAGATCTGGTTGCCATATTGTGTCTCTGGGCACCTATGTTGAAACGAGTGTCACTTTATTACAAATTGGCTTCTATTGGGACATCTGAGTAGCTCAGTGGTTGAGTGTCTCCCTTCAGCTCAGGTCAGGATCCCTGGATCCCCTGCAGGGAGCCTGCTTCTCTCTCTGCCTATGTCTCTACTTCTGTGTGTGTTTCTCATGAATAAATAAAACCTTAAAGAAATTGACTTCTATTTATACATCTTTTGTCTTGGCAGTTGGCGAAGTAAAATGGTATTTTGTTATAGGGACATAATTCAGCTATATTATCTTTGGATTTCACTTCAGAATAGTAAAGGCAGGGGTGTCTGGGTGGATCAATTGGTTAAGCATCTGACTCTTGCTTTCAGCTCAAGTCTGATCTCAGGGTCATGAGCTCTGCACCCAGTGGGAGTCTGCTTGGGTTTCTCTCTCCCCCTGCCCCTGCCCTGTCCTCAAATAAATAAATAAATTTTAAAAAGCCAAAAGAATAGTAAAGGCAGAATTACACATTATGAAGTATTTTTGATAAAAAGAAATAAGAATTAGCCATCAAGGAAGCACAAACTAAAACCACAGTGAAATATCACTTCACATCCACTAGAATGGTTATAATCAAAAAGACATAAAACAAGTGTTTAGAGGTGCCTTGGTGGCTCAGTCAGTTAAGCGTCTGCCTTTGGCACAGGTCATGATCCTGGGGTCCTGGGATTGAGTCCTGCATTGGGCTCCTTGCTCAGTGAGGAACCTGCTTCTCCCTCTCTCCGCCCTCTGCTCATATTCTCTCTCTCAAATAAACAAATAAAATCTTAAAAAAAACCCCAAGTGTTGGCAAAGATGTAGAAAAATGAAGTCCTTAAAAATTGCTGGTAGGAATGTAAAATGGTGCTTGCGGTTAGGCAGTTCCTGAAAAAGTTAAACATACAGTAACCTCATGACCCAGTAATTCCACTCCTAGGGGTATACTCAACAGAAATGAAAGCATGTGTTCAAACAAAAACTGGTATTTGAAAGTTCGTAGCAGCATTGTAGCCAAGAACAGAAACAATCCAAATGTCCATCAACTGATGAATGGATAAATAAAATGTGGTCTCTCTGTACAACGTAATATTCAGCCACAAGAGAAATTAAGACCTGATGTGTGCTACAACATGGATGAACCTTGAGCACATTATGCTAAATGAAAGAAACCAGACACTAGGAACATATTCTAAGATTCCTTTTATACAAAATGTCTAGAATGGGGAAATCCATGGAGACAAGAAATAAATTAATGCTTGCCTGGGGCTTTGGGGATGGGATAATTGGGGGGTGACTGTCAGTGGGTATGGCACGTTTTGGGGGGACAGGTGATGCAAGTGTTCTAAAAGTGATTGTGGTAATGGTTGCAACAGTTCTGTGAATATACTAAAAACATTGAATTTTACACTTTATTATATTTTTATTTATTTTATTTAAATTTTTATTAAATATTATTTTAAATTAAATATTATTTAAACTTTTTAATCTTATTTAAATTCAATTTGCCAACATATAGTATAACACCCAGGGCTCATCTCATTGAGTGCCCTCCTTAGTGCTCATCACCCAGTTACCCCATCCCCCCACCACCTCCCCTTCTGCAACCCTTTGTTTCCCAGAGTTAGGAGTCTCTCATGGTTTGTCTTCCTCTCTAATTTTTCCCCACTCCATTCCCCTCCTTTCCCATATGGTCCCTTTCATTATTTCTTTTTTTCCCCCTTTCATTATTTCTTATATTCCACATACAAGTGAAACCATATGATAATTGCCTTTCTCCGATTGACTTATTTCACTCAGCAATAACCCCCCAGTTTCATCCACATAGATGTGATAAGTATTCGTTCTTTCTGATGGCTGAGTAATATTTCATTGTATATATAGACTACAGCTTCTATATTCATTTGTCTGTTGAAGAACATCGTGGCTCCTTCCACAATTTGGCTATTATGGACATTACTGCTATGAGCATTGGGGTGCAGGTGTCCCAGCATTTCACTACATCTGTATCTTGGGGTAAATACCCAGTAGTATGATTGCTGGATCATTGGGTAGCTCTATTTTTAGCTTCTTGAGGAACCTCCACAGTTTTCCAGAGTGACTGCACCAGGATGCATTCCTACCAACAGTGCAAGAGGGCTCCCCTTTCTCCACATACTGGCCAACATTTGTTGTTTCCTGTCTTATTAATTTTAGTCATTCTCACTGGTGTAGAATTATACACTTCAAATGGGTGCATTGTATGGGTAGCTGAATTATACTTCAATAAAACTGTTACCAAAATATTATAGGACATTGGATCAGTCATAAATGAAGATATTGGTCTGAAATTAGGTTCAGATAACAAAACTGCCACTGACAGGGTTGACTGGAAAAATAAAAGTTACTTTACCAGCAAAAAAAAAAAAAAAAAAAAAAAAAAATTATTTGGGAATAGGAGAGAGCTGCAATACTGTAATTTCGGATCGACATGCTCTGGCAAAACAAAACAAAACAAAACAAAACAAACAAACAAAAACCCAGGCAAGCTCAACAAAAGAAAGGAGTATTATTTTATGGAGAAGAAAGAGGAAGTTGGGAGGAGTTGTTTTGATCGAAAGTCCACTGGAGAAAAGCAAGAATTCAAGGTGAAGATGGTTTCTCATTGGATGAGTCTGGGGTAGCTGGTTTCTTATAGGAGATGCGATGTACACCTTTCCCTTTGGGGGCTTGTAATTGAGGATTCTTTCTCGTTGAGATTCTTCTGCTGGGGTCTGTCTGTAATTGACAGTCCTTCCTGTGATTGACACAGGAGTGATAACCCAGGAGAGCTCCCCCTGCTGGTCTGCCCCTTTCAATTTACTGAGGTCTCCCTTTATGAATTTTCACCCTGGATGCTTAGGTGCGCCAGGCACTGCCCCTCCTGAATCTTCACACCTTTCTTAAGAAATAGGAATAACTTCCCCTATTTTACAGATCCGTCAACTGAGACTGAGGGTGATATGCCTTGCCCCAAACTGCTGTAATTCATTTTCAGTCTCTTTCAGCCTTTTGCACTATTCTAGGGAAGTTAAAAACAACCTGAGCATCCCCAAGAATAAACACAGTTCTCACATATTAGGCTCTCCTTATTTGAACCTGACCTGACTCATTCTTTTTACCTTATTTAGTTGTAATGACAACCCAACTAACTCTTATTGGGCCCAATTTATTTTTTTTTAGATTGTATTTATCTATTCATGAGAGACCGAGAAAGAGGCAGAGACACAGGCAAAGGGAGAAGCAGGCTTCCTGCGGGGAACCTGATGCGGTCTCAATCCCAGGACCCTAGGATCACGACCTGAGCCAAAGGCAGGTGCTCAACTACTGAGCCACCCAGCCTCCTCGTTGGACCCAGTTTAGGAAAGGAAACTGAGGCACAGGCAGGGTCAATAGCCTGGCTCAACATAACACAACTAGGAAGTGACAGAGACACGAGTTCAGCCATTCTCTCCACTCTATGTCCATGTAATCACCCCTTTTAGTGGTAACATCCTCCGATTCCATAGCTTCAAGGTCATGTCGGAATGGACAAAACAAATTATAAAAGAGCATGACTCATACGTTGCAATAAAAAACGGATATATGCTCAATATAGATCTGATTATCATCCAGGGAAGACCAGAACAGTTCCCTTTTTCTACCTATTCAAGTACTGTGAGTTATCTTTAAAAGCTATTATTTGTATCACTTTGGTTATGAGGTTATGCTTTTTTTAAATCTTCATATCAACAAGTTCTTTTATATATATATATATATATATATATAAAGATTTCATTTATTTATTCATGAGAGACACACGGGGGGGGGGGGCAGAAACACAGGCAGAGTAAGACGCAGGCTCCATGCAGGGAGCCCGATATGGGACTCGATCCCAGGACTCTAGGATCATGCCCTGGGCCAAAGGCAGGCACCAAACCGCTGAGCCACCCAGGGAGCCCTCAACAAGTTCTTTTTTTAATAGATTTTTCCTGGGTCTAGGTTTGCAATTCAATTTATTTCAAACCAATAAGCAACGTGCCTCTAAAACCAGAAAACTTGTTAATCAAACAAGGACAAACATGCTTCAAATCAACGTGTGCGACAAGGAGCAGAAGGTCGGGAGCTTTGTGACCAGTAAACCCCCAAGCTACGAGCCCAGAGAGGAACAGGGCTGGAGCAAAAGCAGCCCAGCTCCCACTCGGAAGGTTTGAGACAGGCCACGCCCCCTCCCGCACTACATTCGATGGAACTGGTCCGGAACTCTCCTGCCAGGCCTCGGTGGAAATACTCCGGACGGTAAGCTTCCGGTGAGAATACGACTTCCGTGCGGGGCAGCCGATTTGGCTAGTTAAGCGGACCGGAAGTCCGTCACTCCTGACTGCCCGCCCCCTTCCTAAAGTGACGCACGGCGGGGTTGCCGGAAGAAGTGGCGAAGTTACTTTTGAGGGGATCCGAGAAGCGGCGGCGTGCCAGGGGATACAGAGAAGGAGGAGGAAAAGCAGAGCAAGGGGACAGAGGCAGGTGCACTAGAGTGTGGGGAGACTCGGGAGGCGTCCTGGGCCCGGGGCTTCCCGGCGTTCCCCGCGCTGCTCCGCTCAGCCTCCTTCTCTCCTTCCCCCCCTCCCTTCCGTAGCTCGCGCTGTCTCCGGTTGTTTCCAGGGCAACGGGAGTAGGAGACCCCGCGAGAGGCCGCCCACAAGACCCTCGCGCGCAGCCATGAGCCCCGCCCCCCACTGGTGTTCGGAGAGGGGCGGGACCTGGAGCGAGGTGTGGGGGCGGAGCGTGAAGGGAGGGGTGAGGCGTGGCCTGACGGGAGGTGGGGCGGGGCCTGCAGGGAGGGGCACCGGCGGGGCGGGGCAAGGGGAGGGGCGGGGCGTGATGGCTGGAGTGAGGGTGGGACCTGGTAGGCTTGGGCGGGACCTAGATGGAAAAGTGGGGGTGGGGCAAGGGGAGGTGGTGGGGTCAGGGTGGGAGTTGGGGATGCTATTTCCGCGGAGGTGGGGAGTTCTTACTCGTAGGTAGGGTGAAACTGGGTGGGATGGAGGAAGTGAGGGCGGAGCACGATGGAAGCAGAAAGGGCAGTACCTGCAGGAACGGAGTGGGCGGAGCCTACGGGAGGGGCGGAGTCTAGGTGAGGGCAGGGCTGAGAGCCTGTGGAGGCCTGGAGCGGTCGGGGGCGGGCTCTGTCCCAACCTGAGGAGAGGTCCCAGAGGCAGGCAGGGGCTAGGCGGGGGTCTCTGCAGTAAAGGAGGAGCCTGGAAAAATGGAAGAAACAGGTGCCCGCATCAGGACTTGGGGCTGGCCTAACCTGAGCCTCCCTGGCCCCACAAGGCTCTCGGTCCCCCCGTATTCTGCAGGTTTCTCCGTGACTCCACCATGTCCACCCCCACCACCAGTTCTCTGGACACGCCCTTGCCTGGTGAGTGAGCTCCTTCCCGGCCCAGCCCCGACCCCCGTGGCACACTTGTCAGGAGAAACTCACTGTGCTTACCTCTCCCAGGAAATGGCCCGCCTCAAGCCAGCGCCCCATCTTCTTCACCAGCGATAAAGGAGGAGGGTCCTGAACTGTGGCCTTCGGGTCCAGATCCTGATGTCCCAGGCAGCGATTGGGCCCGCTCCGCTTGCAGCGGGGGTGAGATGGGGGCCAAGGACAGGGGCTGGGACAGGGTTGGGGAAGGATCCAGAAAGGGAGAAAGATCAGAAATGAGGATGGGAGGCTCCCAATTTCTCGTTAATTTTTTCTTCCATGCTTACTTGTCACTTTTTTTTTCTTTTTTTGCCCGTGAGCATATTTTTTTCCTACTTGATGCCACTTGTCATTTGTTCTTTGGGGTTCACTGATATGCACGCTTTTGTTTCTGAGACACCATTTCCCTGGGTCACTGTCTGTATCCTGGCTTTTTGCTTCTCTCTTGTGGGGATGATCCTTGGGCTGCAATTTCCTTCCGAGGCCCTGTGTCTCAGGGTTCCTGACCACCCACCCCAGTCGTTCCAGACCCTGCTGAGGAACCTGAGCGCAAGCGAAAGAAAGGCCCAGCCCCAAAGATGCTGGGCCATGAGCTGTGCCGTGTGTGCGGGGACAAGGCTTCTGGCTTCCACTACAACGTGCTCAGCTGCGAAGGCTGCAAGGGTTTCTTCCGGCGCAGTGTGGTCCGAGGCGGGGCCAGGCGCTACGCCTGCCGGGGTGGCGGGACCTGCCAGATGGACGCCTTCATGCGGCGCAAGTGCCAGCAGTGCCGGCTGCGCAAGTGCAAGGAGGCCGGGATGAGGGAGCAGTGTGAGTGCTGGGGGGAGAGCCGGCCGGACCCCTGCCCAGCCCTGGGGCCTCTGCTGAGGCCTCTGTCTCCCGAACAGGCGTCCTCTCGGAGGAACAGATCCGAAAGAAGAAGATTCGGAAGCAGCAACAGCAGCAGCAGCAACAGTCACCAGTAGGGCCAATGGGCAGCAGCACAGCTTGTGGACCTGGGGCCTCCCCTGGAGGGTCTGACGGAGGCGGCCAGGGCTCTGGGGAAGGCGAGGGTATTCAGTTAACAGCTGCTCAGGAACTAATGATCCAACAGTTGGTGGCAGCTCAACTGCAGTGCAACAAACGCTCCTTCTCTGACCAGCCCAAAGTCACGGTACCTCCCCTCCCACAGCCTTGAGGGATGATGAGCATGGTGGGGTTGAGCCAGTAAGGCTGTAGCCAAGGGCATGGGGAGGTAACAAGCCTTCAGAGGGCAGGGCCTTGGAGAGGAGGGTCTCCTAGGGTACAGTCTTTGCCTCAAGGTGTCCCTGCAGCCTTGGGCTTGAGGGAGAAGTCCTGAGAATAACCCTGGCCCCTGTTTCCCCAGCCCTGGCCTCTGGGTGCAGACCCCCAGTCCCGCGATGCCCGCCAGCAGCGTTTTGCCCACTTCACGGAACTAGCCATCATCTCAGTCCAGGAGATTGTGGATTTCGCCAAACAAGTGCCTGGCTTCCTGCAGCTGGGCCGCGAGGACCAGATCGCCCTCCTGAAGGCGTCTACCATTGAGGTAATGGGCAGTCTGCCCATCCTCTACAAGGCCCTTCCTTCCTGCCCATGAGGAGCTCCAGGGATAAGCCTCAGGAAAGCTGTTGGGAGTATAGTGATGAGTCATATACCTCCAGTTGTTGCCCTTGTGGAGAGGATACCCTACAGGGGAAGGCCAAAATACTAAACAGATAATCAGAGCCTCCCATGAGCCAAAGAGAACAAGGAAAGGGGCCGGGGCTGGGAAAAATCGAGGATTGGGCTGGAAAGAATGTGGTGCTGGGAAGGCTATTCAGATGAGTTGGCATTTAATCCAAAGCAACCATAACAAATAAATATTGAATTCCTAGCATATATGAGGCTCCACTCCAAGTGCTGAGTATGTGGCAATGAAGAAAACAGACTGCCTGTCCCCATGCCTCATAACCACCTGGGAAGAGTATCCCAAGTAGAGGGTGCTGTGGGTGCTAAACCTGGAGGAGAGAGAGTTTGGGGTATCTGACATGCTGACTGCAGGCTGGGGTGACTGAGGGAACAAGGGATGATTTCTGGCGAGATTAGGTCCCCCCACAGGCCAAGAGAGGAGAGACCAGTGGCTAAAGGGTCATAGGGACTCCTAGAGCCCCTGCCCCTGCCTACTTCTCTCCCTGCTGTCCCCAGATCATGCTGCTAGAGACGGCCAGACGCTACAACCATGAGACCGAGTGCATCACTTTCCTGAAGGACTTTACCTATAGCAAGGATGACTTTCACCGTGCAGGTACAACAGAGAGTGGACTGGCAGGGTGCAGGGCTCGTGCCCCTGCTGGGCCCCTACTGGTGGGAGACCTCAGGCCCTCATTCTTGTCTGCCTCCATTTCTTTATTTCCAAAGCATGGGGAGCTATCCTTGTGGTGAGATAAGGGTACAGAATGCCGAGTCTGTGCACTAGGATGCAATGCAGGATGAGGTGAAGGGGGCTCTACTGTCACATAGGGCATTTTGATAGGAATTAAGAAAAAACGCTCCCTCCTCCCAAAACCTGGTGTCACTGGAGGAAGACTGCATCTTAGTCCATTGCAACCTACTCAACTGTACAGGGCAGTCCTGGTCCCTGCCCTCCAAGAACATTTACCTGGGGATGTGACCTAGGTGGTGGGCTTTTGGAGGAAGTTGAGGCCTTAGGGGTGAGATTTATCACCTAGGAAAAGGGAATTGGGGAGTAGCATTGCCTTCTGGGAACCCCATGTAGAAAAACGCTGTGCTCGTTCAGTCTCTGGGCTTTCTCTATAAGTCCTGCTCTCCCTCACCATCTCTTCCTGGGGCACCTGTCTATACTCCCACATGTGTGTTCCTAACCTCATCCTCTTCCCTTCCTCAAACCCCTGGCCATCTCAACCCCCTTTGAATATGAACTTGACGGGAGCAGTGGGTGGGGAGAATGATTTTGGCAGAGGGCCCTGAGGTAGGGGAAGACCTAGATGGTTTTAAGGAACTACAGCGAGGCACAGGGAGCTGGGGCTGGAGAGAAAGATGAGGTCCTACCAGTGTCTCTTCCTGGAACATTGCCAGGTCCCCTCGCTGGGTTCTCTTGAATGTGTCTTTTCACACCACAAACAGAAGGATCCTGTTAATACCAAGTCAGCCCATGTCCTTCCTCTGCTCACTAGCCTGCATGGCTCCGGTCTCATTGGAAGAAAAGGCAGAGTCCTTGCCATGGCCCACAGGCACTGCAGGAGCCTCTCTGTGCTCATCTCCCATTCCCACCCTCCTCCTACCACACTGGCTTCCTCCCTGTTGTTGGAACCCAGCAACTGTGCTCCTGCCTCAAGGCTTTTGTAGTTGCCGGTTTCTCAGCCAACATGGGTGCCAACTCACCCTGGTTCATGTGGGACCTTTGTAGTTTCAACATTGAAAGTCTTGAGGCTCTGAAAGCTGCCCAGTTCTGGGCAAAACAGACAGTGGTACCCACCTGGAACACTTATACATCCTTGTAACTTTTCCCTTTCCCTCCTTTGGGTTGTTGCTCAAAGGTCACCCTACAGTGAGGCCTTCCTACAACATCACCATGCAGTGGCCACCTTGTCTAAGATGCTGATTTGGTATAGATGCCTCCATTGCCCTTCCTTGCGTTAACCTTGATCCAGCAGAACCCATCACTCTCACAGGCCGAATGGCTCACTTACATGTTTGTCTGTTGTCTCTTCTCCTCAACCCCCAAATGCAAGTTCCACAAGAGGGGAGGCTTTGTCTTGTAAACAGCTCTACCCTGGAGCCTGGCACATAGTAGGTGATTGATAATGTTTGATGAATGAACGAACTGCTCTTGGGAATAAGTTTAGGTTTTACTCTGAGCAGGGGTGGCTACCACAGGAACAACACAATGTAACCAAGGTTTAAAATTTTTTCCTTTCCTGAAGTCAGGAAGGAAGTGAAGGTAGGGTGGGGTCATAGAAAACACCGAAGAAACGTTCACTTTTCGTTACTCCTTCCTTTACTCAAGCAGGGGTTATAGCACACTTACCATGTGCCAGGCACTCATATAGGCGGTGGAGACAGGTGAACAGATGTGACAAGGACACTAAAATTGCTGCCATTCTCAGTAGCAGGATCAGGATCCGGGAGTGGGGTCAGTCTGGGGCTGGGGGAGCTTATCAGGCTGGGCCTCCCGCCCCCACAGGCCTGCAGGTGGAGTTCATCAATCCCATCTTCGAGTTCTCGCGGGCCATGCGGCGGCTGGGTCTGGATGATGCCGAGTACGCCCTCCTCATCGCCATCAACATCTTCTCTGCTGACCGGCCCAATGTGCAGGAGCCCAGCCGCGTCGAAGCCCTACAGCAACCCTATGTGGAGGCGCTGCTCTCCTACACGCGCATCAAGAGGCCACAGGTAGGCGGCTCCTGGAGCTACCCAGAGCCCAGCCCTTCCTGCAGCCCTGGCAGGGGGACAGGAAGCCAAGACCCATGTGGGTAAGCCCAGGGCTGTGGTGTTACTTCCTCATCTGAGCCCGGCTCCCTTGGCAGCAGAGCTCTGAGCTCTGGCTGACATCCTCCCGCAGAGTCTGTCCTCAGGCCCCCGTCCCCTGGCCAAGGAGCCAGGCCTAGTACAGGCATAGGGGTGGGGGCCCCACACTCTGCCCAGCCACTCCCCACCATGCTGTCCTGGCTTGGCCCAAGGAGGGAGGCCCTCCTGGTAGTCCTGATGGGCCAAGTAGGCTGAGCAGAGCCTCATGAGTCAGGAGCTCCGGCCAAAGCCCACCTTCCTCCTGTCCCCATGCAGGACCAGCTGCGCTTCCCTCGAATGCTGATGAAGCTTGTGAGCTTGCGTACCCTGAGCTCTGTGCACTCCGAGCAGGTCTTTGCCCTGCGGCTTCAAGACAAGAAGCTGCCGCCTCTTCTGTCTGAGATCTGGGACGTCCACGAATGAGGGGCCTGGTGACCCTGCCCCACAGCCCTGTACCCTTCAGCAAATGGACATTGTTACCCCTTCCTCCTCCTGGAGTGGGAAGGGGCCCAGCCTGGGGTCCCACCTTGTGGCTTTTAGCACAAGTCCTGGCCCCACCAGCCCTCAGCCCACGGGTGAGCCCCAGTCAGGGTCCAGGAGGCTCCCCCCTGCCCACTGAGTCTTCCTGGGAGGGCTGGATGGGTCATAGATCCCAACCTCTGACTCTCCTAGCACTACCAGCCGCCCTCCCCACCCAGCTTACACCTCAAGCTCACTGCGCACCTTGAACAGAGGGATTGGGGGACCTGAGGCTCTCCCCTCCAGCCTGAGAGACTGCAGGCCTCCTCCCCTTGTTCCTTTTATTTAATAAAAACTAAAAAAAAAAAGACAAAAACAGGAAAATAAAAGTATGAATAGAAACCTGCCTTGAGCCAGAGTGAGTCAAGGATGTATATAGGTGTTGGGTGGTCAGGGTCTTCATTGATACCAGCCCCCAAAACTTGTGCTTCCAGGCTGGTGAAGGGTTTGAGGTAATGGGACTTGAACTCGGGGTGGGGGGCAAGTTCCAAGGGGCTAACCTAACAGCCTTGGGGGTCATCTCCCTACAGGTGAGTTGGAGCCTGTTGAAGGAAAAAGAATTTAAGGTGATGGAGGGACTCGGGCTTTCACTACTCAAAAAATATTTGCTGAAGCCACTGGTGGGCTAGTCACCGTGCTGGCCATTCTGGGAATGCAGATATTCATCCAACAAATGTGTATAGGGCACTTACTGTGTGGCGAACAATTGTGTGCACTGGAAACATGGGAGAACAAGATAAGGTTCGCTGGAGGTGGCTACCAGTTGGCTGGCCTTAGGGGGTGATCAGGGTCAACTAGAATGTAAGTGTTATTAATAGGGGCTTTAATGGGGGCAGCTCGCAGCTGTGTGTGCATCTAGACGTACAAGGTACACAAGTCCTCATCAGGGCATCAAGATACCAAGACTAGGGTCCCGCCCCCTAAATTAAGGAAAGGGCACTGCCAACTCTGGATGGTAAGAGGCTGTGGTATGTTCAGAATAAGGGCGGACTGCAGAGTTCTCAGAGTTCCTTTTTCCCCAGGGCCAGGCCCTGAGGGGTCACGGAAGTGAGCTGGACAGTCCTGGCCAAGGGTGAAGGAGGTGTTGCCTGAAGGGACGGGCTGGGGACCGAAAGCTATGTTTTTTAGAGCAGGTAGGGGGAAGTAACTAGTTACAGGCGTCGTCCCATTCTAAGCAGTGTGCCTGGCTCCCCCTCATGTGCCCACCCTGCGCTGAGTCTAATGCGGCTGGGAAAACTCAGGCCGTGAGACACAAGTGACCAGACCTCCCCTCCGCGGGGACGGCAGGCGTCAGGTCGCCAGCGGAAAGAAGGACAACGCGCCGGAATCCACCCCGACTTGGCCTCCACCGAAAGTGGGCTGAGGAGACCAGCGCCGCGCCGGCGGGCGAGGGGGCGGGGCCATGAGGACAGGGGCGGGGCCATGCGGACAGGGGGCGGGGCGCGCCGCTGCGCACACAGGTAGAAATCAGCGGAGACAACGCCAGGAGGGGGCGTGGCTTGGGAGGAGTCGGACCCCGCAGGACGGGGCGGGGTTTGGCGAGAATTATGGAAAATAGGGAGAGGCCACATCCCAAGTTGGAAGGACAGGGCGTGATCTCGTCGCAGTTGAGCGGGGGGGCGTGGCCTGAGGCCGCGTCGGGGCGTGGTCTCGCCCTACGGGCGCGGGAGGGGCGTGGCCCCGCTCGGCGCGCAGCGTCTCTGAGTCTGCGCGGGTAGAGTCAGGGGTCACGGCGGCGTAGACTGTGGCGGGAAAGGCTGTTTGAAGCGGGTCAGTAAGGGGAGAAGGGGGATTGCAGGGTTTCGGCCCGGCGGGGAAGGAGGTTGGAGGAGCCGGGCATGTAGGCCTGAGGAAGGGTTGCGAGGGGCGCGGAAGCGGGAGGGATCCCTTTGGCTTGAGGACGCGCTGTACAGGGGCAAGGGCCGGTGGTCGTGGGAACGCGCGGGAAGATGACCGGGCCTTGGGGGCCCCTCGGAGTGCGGGGGTGAGCTTGTGCTTGGCGCCTGGCCCCCGGGGCGAGCTGGGGGATGGACCCCTGGAGGGTCTTTGGGGCGACGGGATCTCGGACGCGTTGGAGGACTGAATTGGTGCACGTGGGAGCATGGTGTCACGCTTTATTCACTAAATATTGAGTACCCTGTGCCAGGCACTGTTCTGGAAGCAGAGACTACAGCCCGAATAAGTTAGGGGAGTCCTTGCCTGGGGAGAAGATAGACAGGAGACTAGTGATAAGTATTAATGTTAAAGCAATGCTCTTGGGGTCTGATACATTGTCCAAAGTGAAATAAAACAGGGTAGCCAACCTCTTTAGCTGGAGTGATAAAAAATCGCCTTTCTGGGGATGTGACATTTGACAGAGAAGTCAGCCATGTAAAGAAAAGAAAGGTCTGGGGATCCCTGGGTGGCACAGCGGTTTGGCGCCTGCCTTTGGCCCAGGGCTCGATCCTGGAGACCCGGGATGGAATCCCACATCCGGCTCCCGGTGCATGGAGCCTGCTTCTCCCTCTGCCTGTGTCTCTGCCTCTCTCTCTCTCTTTCTGTGACTATCATAAATAAATAAAAATTTTAAAAAATGTTTAAAAAAAAAGAAAAGAAAGGTCTGGACAGAGGGACCATCAAGTGCAAAGGCCCTGAGGCAAATTTAGTGTGTTTGTAGCTGGACCCAAGAGAACAAGTGAGGCTAGAGACATGTTGGGGAATCAGATCCTTGTAGACGTTGGTGTGGGGTTTGGCTTTTATTCTAGGTTCCACCGGGAAGCCATGGGGAGTTTTGAGCATCAGAGCAACAGGACCTGCCCTGCCTTTTGAAAAACTCACAGGCTGCTGAGCGAAGATGGAATTGTAATGGGTACAAGAGTGGAAGGAGGAAGGCCAGTTGAAAGGCAAGAGAGGATTGTCGGTGCCTCAGACTGCTGTGCTGTCAGTGTCAGATTGTCTTTGGGGTTTGAGCCGGCAGAACATGGGGGTGTAAGGAAGAAGAGCTCAGATGACTGGGTTATGTGGTTTGAGCAACAGGCTGAATGGAGAAGGCTGAGGCGGAGCAGGTTTGGGGTGCCACTCTGAGGTGGCCGTGAGTGGGCAGGGTGATATCAGTTTCTCAGCTTCATAGCCCCACCTGTGCCAGGAACCTGTGGATATCCATATCCATCCCTCTCCTTCCTTGCTGCTTATCACCACTCAGGCCTCCTGTCACTTAGAGAGGTTCCTTCCCCACTGATGGCCTCTTGGCCACGCTATTCCCTTCTCTTGCAATGCTTTTTCTCCTCTTCAGCCCTTCTTGCAGTCAGCTGCTTTTATGGCAGATCCTTTGCTGGGCATTGGGGAGCCAATGAGAATTCAGTTTGGTGGGGAGGAGCACAGATCTCAATCCAGAGTGCTCAGAACCAATGCGAGGCAGCACTAGTCTTTGGGAGGCGAGAGAAGTGGCGGAGGCTGAGGGGAGACTTGTAGGGTTGGTGTTATTCAACAGGAGTCTAAACCGACAGAATTTGAAGTGGCCTGTGTTCCAGGCACTGTGCTGAGTGATGATGCTGGGACCCCGACTTGACTGACACCCTGACCCCTGTGTTTTAAGGAGCTCATGTTCTGAAGCAGTTCCGGCTTCAGAATATGAACATGGGTATTGAATGTGGGTGCACATGTGCAGTAACAGAAGCAGTACTAGCTGCAGTGAGTGCCCCAAGGGGCCACCGAGTATCCTGGAAGAGTTAAACTGGAGCTGAGGCTCTGGAAGAAGAGGAGTTTAAGTGACTGAGAAAAGGGGCGAGCTCATCCAGCAAACAACTTCCCCACTGCCAGGCCTTGTGCTGGGCATCGCCAAGGACTCAGAGAAGCGACAGACCCTACCCTGTCCTGAGGGGGGTTCCTGTCTGGTGAGATGTCAGACGCAGGCCCAGATGGTCCCTGACGTGCAAACAAGGGTAGCGGAGTCAGGAAGGCCCCCAAGGAGGGACAAGGCCAAAGCATGAAAAGTGTAGCTTTCTGGGGGATGAGGGGGAGAGGGGTGCATAGTTACTTTTGTAAACTGATCATTCTGTCACTAGATGTGTGTGAGCCAGGACACGGGGATGAGCAAGCAGAGGTGTCCACCTCCAGTCTGTGTCTACTGCTGGGCAGAGAGCAGTTCACCCCTGCATCTCGCCTGGCACCCCTGGCCGCCGGCAGTCTGCAGTACTGGTTAACAGTGGGGCTCTGGATTGAGCCTGCCTATCTTTGAACCCTCTGAGCTAGCTGTGCCACCTTGGGCAGGTCGCTTCATCTCTCTGGACCTTGGTTCTGGTCACTGTATTGGAAGGTAACAGCACCTATCTCTGAAGTTTTTTTGAAGATTTTGTGAGTTCCTTCATTCTTCATTTGGTAGATGTTTATTCAGCACATCCTCTGTCCTAGGCCCTCTTCAGGGCGCATGAGACATAGCAGGAAACAGGACAAAACCTCTCTCATAGTTTTCATTCGCATTGTGGGGATGGACAGTGAACAAGATAAATAAGCAGTGGTTCTCAGAATTGAGTGGCCTTGGAATAGCTCCAGGGCTCGTTACCATAGATTCTGGACCCCCCAGCCCCCGAGAGTTTGATTCCGTTGGGCCTGACCAATTAGCATCCAGCACATTCCCACGTGAAGCTCAAGCTGCAGGTCCAGGACTATGCTTTGAGAACTCTAAGAACTGATACAGTGCATCACGCAGCGATAAGTACCATCTGGAAAATGTAAAACAGGAAAAGGGGTTGGAGGGTATCAGTGTGGGGCAGTGGAGATTGTTCTTTTAAACAGGCCTTACTGGGGTACCTGACTGGCTTAGTCGGTGGAGCATGCAGCTCTTGATCTCGGGGTTGTGAGTACAAGCCCCATGTTGGAGGTAGATTACTTAAAAATAAAAATCTTTAAAAAAAAAAACAAAAAAACAGGCCTCACTGAGAAGGTGACATTTGAGCAAAAACCTGAAGGAGAGGTGGGAGGAAGCCATGGGAACATCTGGGGAAGAGTATTTGGCAGGGCAGAGGGAACAGTCTGTCAAAGGTCCTGAGGTAGGACCAAGCCTGGAGTGCTTAAGGAACAGAGAAGAAACAAGTGGCTGGAACCAAATGAACAAGGGGGAGAGGGCAGAGATAAGTGTCTAAAAGGGAAGGTCTTGTGGGCCACCCTGAGGACTTGGCTTTAGTTCTGCATAAGATGGAACCTAGGGGAGCTTCTGAGCAGAGCAGGGATGGGATGATCTGACACATTTGTACAGGATCCGTCCGGTTGCTGTGTGAAGAATACACTGATAGGGGGCAGGGTGGAATGAGGGACACCCTAATGGCAGGCTCTTCATTTATTGAACAGATAGTTATTCAGCACCTACTGTGTGCCAGGCTCTGTTGTAGACTCTGGAACGCCTCCCTGACAACACACACCAAATCCCTGCCTACGCTGGACTCATGCTGGGCTCAGGTTCCAGCAGGGGGAGACAAACAGCAACCACAACAGAAAGCTGCAAACAATCCTAGAAAGTCAGAGGACCCTGGGCTGGGAGCCCAGCAGGGACTGGAAAGTGGTGAGACTCAGGTCTCATAGAACCTATGAGATTTGCAGGGGAAACAAACATGTGGTCTGAGGGAGGGGAAGAGAGAAGCTGGGGTGACTCCCAGGTTGTTGGCCTGGTGGGAGCTGCCTTTTCCTGAACTGGGGGAGATGAGGGGTTCAGGGAGCAGGTTTGCAGGGAGATGAGGGGCCTGGCTATGGAGTGTGGGATGCCTAAGCAGACGTCCTCATAGTAAGCAGCTTGCCTCTGTTGGGCTGAGCCTTGGAGAGCGGTCTGGGCCAGAGATAGGCAAGCCGGATCAGATGAGTATAGAGGTGGCAGAGAAAGCCCTGGGTTGGGAGATGGGACGAGAACACTGATGAGGGGGTGTCACAGAAACTAATGTCTAAGTCAGGGGGCGCTCAGCGTTATCTGTTTGTAATGAAGGGTCTGAACCAGGAGAGATCACCCTGTTTTGTGCCTCGGCAGCTGAGAGGGGACACACAGGGGCCTCTTTCCTTCTCTCTCTCTCTTCTCTCTTTTTTTTTTTTTTAAAGGTTTTATTTATTTATTTGTGAGAGACCAAGAGAGAGGCAGACACAGGCAGAGGGAGAAGCAGGCTTCATACAGGAGTTTGATGCAGGACTCAATCCCAGAACTCTGGGATCACGTTTTGAGCTGAAGGCAGATGCTCAATCGCTGAGCCACCCAGGGGTCCCGGCCTCTTTCCTTCTAATGCTCCCTTGTCCGACTGTGCTTAGGCGGTGCCTACAATGGGAAACTAGCACAGGAACCTCTATTTTGCTTGCAAAGCGACCTTCCCTCCCACCACACACTCCTGGCTACGGCCCACTGACCTGGTGCAGCCTGTCTGCCCAGGAGCCCTCCTGCCTCCCTTTGCCAGGCCAGGTGTGGCCACTCCTCTGGGCTCCTGGAAGGCAGAGATCCTCTGCTCCACCCAGGTCTCTCCCACTGCCCCCCCTCTCCCCTGGTCAAAACTCTATGTGTCTCTCTGGCCGCTTACAAGGCTGGAGCAAAGGCCTCCGGGCTTTTCCTTTCCTGTGAGTTAAGCCACGTATAAACAGTTTGCACTCAAAAGTCGCCAAAGGAGAGTATTCCAAGTCTTCCTCCCTATAGGAAACTCGAAACTTGCGTGTCCTCTGTCAGAGCAGCACCACTCGTCACAGGCAAGAGGTGCAAACAGCCTGATATCAGTTCACTGACAGACAGATGGATAAACACAGTGTTCTACAGCCACATGGCGAGGGAGTGTTCAGGCATGAAAAGGAAGGAAGCACTGACCCCTGCTGCATCATGGGTAGACCTTGAAAACGATCCCAAGTGAAACAAGCCAGACAACAAAGGACACATATTCTAAGGTTCCATTTATAGGAAATGCCCAGAATGGGCAAATCCACAGAGACAAAGTAGATTAGTGATGGCTTTGGGCTGGGAGAAGTTGGGGTGGGAATGGGCCGAGAGGCTGGGGTGAGAGTGATGGCCAAGGAGTGTGGGGTTTTGTTTTGGGTTGATGAAAAGGTTCTAAGATTGTGGTGATGGTCACACAGCTCTGAATTCACTAAAAATTATCAAACTGTACACTTGATCTCATGAGTCATATGGTGTATGAATTATATCAATAAAACTGTCCCATACTGTCCCGTTCCCCCACCCCCGGGAAGCCAGGGTTACCAGTTTATTACCTATCTCTCCAGAATTATGCATTGAAAACAAACATGTGGGATGCCTGGGTGGCTCAGCGGTTGGGCGTCTGCCTTTGGCTCGGGGCGTGACCCTGGAGTCCCAGGATCGAGTCCCACATCAGGCTCCTTGCATGGAGCCTGCTTCTCCTCTCTCTGCCTCTCTCTCTACTTCTCTCTGTATCTCTCATGAATAAGTAAATAAAATCTTAAAAAAAATAAAGAAAAGAAAACAAACATGCTTTGGGGCACCTGGGTGGCTCGTTTGGTTAAGTGTCCATCTCGTGATCTCAGCTCAGGTCTTAATTTCAGGGTCATGAGTTGAGGCCCCGCGTTGGGCTCCATGCTAGGCGTGGACCCTACTTAATAACATCAAAGCACAAACATGCTTTACATACTCTCCCATATACCTTGTAAAAATGTTATTTTTTATTTTATGTGTTTTCTTCCAACTTTTTAAGATTTTATTTATTTCAGAGAGAGCACAAAAGTATGAGCAGGGGGAGTGGCAGGGGGAGAAGCAGACTCCCTGTGGAGCAGGGATCCTGATGTGGACTCAATCCCAGGACCCTAGGACCACATCCTGAGCTGAAGGCAGATGCTTAACTGAGCCATCCAAGCGCCCTCAACTTTTTTGTTTTGTAAGTAATCTCTATACCCAACAACATGGGGCTCAAACTCACAACCCCAAGATCAAGAGCTGCACACACCACTGACTGAGCCAGCCAGGTGCCTCTCCAACTTTTATTTTGAAAAATTTCAGGTTTGCAGAGAACTTGCAAGACAAATACAACAAACACCCACGTCCCCTTTGCCTGGATTCACCAGCTAACACGCTGTATCATTTGCTTTATCTAGACACACATAAATACTTTTTCTTTTTTGGCAGAACTATTTACAGGTTGTAGTCATCATGACACTTAACTCTCAGAACTCTAGCTGACCAATGACATCCTACATAACTGGCATAATTATCACAATCAGGCCATTTACCCTGAGGCAACACCATTATTTCATACATGATCTTTTTTAATTTATTTTTTTTTTAAGATTTTATTTATTTATTCGTGAGAGACACACAGAGAGAGGCAGAGACACAGGCAGAGGGAGAAGCAGGCTCCCTGCAGGGAGTCCGATACAGGACTTGATCTGGGATCCCGGGATCATGACCTGAGCCAAAGGCAGACAGACATTCAACCGCTGAGCCACCCAGGCGTCTCTCATACATGATCTTTATTCAATTTGTCCAGTTGTCCCGGTGACATCGTACATGGTGGCTTTTGATTTTTTTTTTTTTTGGATTTTATTTATTTATTTATTTATTTATTTATTTATTTATTTATTTATTTAAAGATTTTATTTAGTTATTCATGAGAGACACAGAGAAGGCAGAGATATAGGCAGAGGGAGAAACAGGCTCCTTGCAGGGAGCCCCATGGGGGATTCGATCCTGGAACCCCAGTATTATGCCCTGGGCTGAAGGCAGATGCTCAACTGCTGAGCCACCCAGGCATCCCTAAAGATTTTATTTACTTATTTATGAGAGACAGAGGCAGAGACATCGGCAGAGGGAGAAGAAAGATGCCTGTAGGGGGCCTGACATGGGACTCGATCCCAGGACCCCAGGACTATAACCTGAGCCGAAGGTAGATGCTCAACCACTGAGCCACCCAGGTGCCCCTGCTTTTGATTTTTTAATCCAAGGTCTGATCTGAGGTCCCACCTTATACTTAGTTGTCAAGATATGCAGTCTCTTCTTCAATTTATATGCATTCACTGAAGCATTTGCCTTCAGCTCCTGTCATGATCCCAGGGTCCTGGGATGGAGCCTCAGGTCAGGTTCCCTGCTCAGTGGGGAGTCTGCTCCTCCCTCTCCCTCTGCCCTCCCCCTCAAATAAATAAATAAAATTTTTTTTTTAAGGATTTTATTTATTTATTCATGAGAGAGAGAGGCAGACATAGTCAGAGGGAGAAGCAGGCTCCATAAAGGGAGCCTGATGTGGGACTCCATCCCGGGACCACAGGATCACGCCCTGAGCCGAAGGCAGACACCCAACCACTGAGCCACCCAGGTGTCCCAATAAATAAAATCTTAAAGAATAAATAAAAGTTTCCTGCCCCCTTGTCACCCACCCCCTTTATGACATTGACATATGACATTAAGATTCCAGACAGGTAGTTTTGCAGTCCAGTTCTTACTTTGGTTTGATTATTTCCTAATGCAAAGAATCAGGAGAAACTTTTTTTAGACTTTTTTTTATAATACAAAAAAGATAACTGTCTAAGTACACCATTCTGCATCTCGTGTTCTCTAACAATGGGTCTTTTGAGAGCCCTGCACATCAGTACGTAGAGAGCTTCCTCATTCCTTTATACAGCTGCATAATATTCCATGGACCAGAGTTGATGTAATTTATTTAACCAGTTCCCCCAGGGTGGATGAGGACATTTAGGTGGTTTCCAGTCTTTTGTGATGGCAAACAATGCTGCCGGAAACAACCTCATAAATGCAGATTTTTTTCTGTGATAGTATACCTCTATTATAAACCCCTAGATGCAGGATTGTGGCCTTCCAGCTCTCATGTTTTAATTGAGGTAGAATTTACAAACAGTGAAATGCACAGGTTCTCAAATGGGCAGCTGTAGGTAAGGCACCCTAGAGAATTCCTCATTCCCCTTCTCAATCCCTCCCTTCCCATAAGCAGCTGCTGGCCTGACTGCTAGCACCACAGATTAGCCTATTCAAAAACTTTGTATAAATGGCACCACACGGTATGTACTCTTACTGTAAATTGAGGTGAAATTAACCATTTTTAAAATTTATTTATTTATTTATTTAAGATTTTATTTGAGAGGGAGAGGGAGAAGCAGACTCCCTGCTGAGCAGGGAGCCCAACATTGGGCTTGATCCCAGGACCCCGAGATCAGGACCTGAGCCCAAAGCAGACACTCCACCAACTGAACCCCCCAGGTGCCCCTGAGGTTAACCATTTTGTTTTGTTTTGTTTTGTTTTTTTAATTTTTTTAAAATTTATTTATGATAGTCACACAGAGAGAGAGAGGCAGAGACACAGGCAGAGGGAGAAGCAGGCTCCATGCACTGGGAGCCCAATGTGGGATTCGATCCCGGGTCTCCAGGATCGCGCCCTGGGCCAAAGGCAGGCGCTAAACCGTTGCGCCACCCAGGGATCCCTGAGGTTAACCATTTTGAAGTGTACAGTTCAGTGGCATTGAGTATGTTTATAGTGTGGCACATCCACCACCTCTGTCTACTTCCAGAACATTTTTATCCCCCCAAAAGGAAAACCTATACCCCTGACCACTTTCCCATCTCTCCAGTGCATACATGGGTGTCTGGCTTCTTCTGCATGGCATGTTTTTGAGATTTGTCCATCCTGTGTGTCTCTCGGTAGCTACCTGTGGTCTAATGTGGAGAAGTATTCCATTGTGTACCAAACCAGACATTTGCAACAACACATCCCCGGTCAGCCCTAGGCTCAGCTGGTGTAACCCTACGGCGTGGTGGCTCAGGCAAGACATAAGTATATTTCTCTGCGTAACTTCCCTAAAGTAGAAACTCTGCCCTCAGGAGGTTGTCAAGGGACCTGGGTCCCTTCTGTCTTGTAGCCCTGCATTCCCTGTAATGTTGTCCGTGTCCCTGTGGTCAAGTTTGGTTCATCACCACTATATCCATGCCCCAGCCATCGAGAAGAGGGAAGAGGCTATAGAGGCAAGCTTCCTTTGAAGGCTCTCCCAGAAGTTGCACACCTCGCATTCTTTTTGCAAGAGAACTCAGTAACGTGATCGTCGCTAGCAGTGCACCCTGGGAAATGTAGTCTTGGGCTGGGCTTCCTATGTCGGCTCCGAGGCAAGGGGTCGGTCCCTAAAAGGAAGAAGGGGAGACTGGATCTAGGGTGGTGTAAGGGGAGTTATGGGATCAGAAGTGTTCACTGGAACCCAGGGCAGCTGACCTGTCCCCTCCCTGCCCTCCCCAGCTGGGTCTGGGGTCTGCTCTAGGTTCCTGTAATCTCTCTGTAGGCCTGGATGCTGGGAGTCATGTACTTTTAAAAAACTTCTTTCTCTTTTTTAAAATAATTTTAAACTTGGAATGCCTGGGTGGCTCAGCGGTTGACCATCTGCCTTTGGCTCAGGGCATAATCCCGGATTCTAGGATCAAGTCCCACATCAGGCTCCCTCTGCATATGTTTGGCCTCTCTGTCTCTCATGAATAAATAAAATCTCTAAAAAAGTAATAATAATAATTTTAAACTTATAGGAAGATCCAAAGAGTAAGAATAATGCAAAGAACACTTGTATACCCTTTACCTAGCTTCACATGTTTTAACATTTCCCCTCTTTGTTTTATGATTTGCATGTACACAAGCTTCATTTTCCCCCTCTCTGCACATATGCGCCCTAAAAACTTTTTTTTTTTTTTCAGAATAGCTTTCATACATCATGGCTATTTACCCTCAAATAACTGAGTGTGTATTTTCTTAGAATATTCTCTTATTTATTCATGGTGAAGTTACTAATCTCAATGGGCTTCACTTGAATATAGTCTTTTGTCAAACCTACTAGAAGATATATACTTTCTTTTTTTTTTTTAATGGTGAAAAAATTTATGTTTAGATTTATAGCCGGCTGGACTCCGTTTAGATGATCCCAATTTTGTTGGCAACATCCAAAGCATCATAGTCAGGAGCCAGTCGAACATATGCTTTCTTCTCTCCATCAGGCCTGATCAAGGTGTTGACCTTGGCCACATCAATGTCATAGAGCTTCTTCACAGCCTGTTTGATCTGGTGCTTATTGGCCTTGACATCCACAATGAACACAAGTGTGATGTTGTCTTCTATTTTCTTCACGGCTGACTCAGTAGTTAAGGGGAACTTGATGATGGCATAGTGATCAAGCTTGTTTCTCCTGGGGGCGCTCTTTCGAGGATATTTGGGCTGCCTTTGGAGACGCAGGGTCTTGGGTCGTCGGAATGTAGGTGATGTGTGGATCTTCTTTTTTTTGTGACTGTGCACACCTTTCAGCACCACTTTCTTAGCTTTCAAAGCCTTTGCTTTGGCTTCAGCTTTGGGAGGCCTTCGGCGCCATCTTCGTGAAAGGGCGGATATATACTTTCATATCAATATATCTTATCAAAACCTACCGTAAAATAATTTCTTATGTGTTGCAATTAAGAAAACATATAAACAGGGGCGCATGGCTGGCTTAGTCAGAAGAGTGTGCAACTCTTGATCTCAGGGTCGTGAGTTCAAGCCCCACGTTGGGGCATAGAGCTTACTTAAATAAATAAACTTTTTTTTTTTAACTTTTTTTTTTTTTTTTAAGATTTTGTTTATTTATTCATGAGAGACACAGAGAGGCAGAGACATAGGCAGAGGGAGAAGCAGGCTCCCTGTAGGGAGCCTGATGGGGGACTCCATCCCAGGACTCCAGGATCACACCCTGAGCCAAAAGCAGATGCTCAACCACTGAGCCACCCAGGTGCCCCATAAATAAACTGTTAAAAAACCAATTTTATGAAAGAAAAGAACAAAAAAAATGTATACATTTGCTTTTTTTTTGTTGTGTTTGCTACATTGGATCCTGGTTTGGAGGGAAATACTATAAGGGAGATTTGGGGGGACAGAGTAATCAGGAAATGGACACTTTATGTTATTATTGAGTTGTTAAAAGTCCTGGATTTGATCATCATCCCATGCTTGCTTAAGAGAATGACCTCGGCCCCGGGGGAGGGGGGGGGGCGCCTGGGTGGCTCAGTTGGTTAAGCATCTGCCTTTGGCTCAGGTTGTGTTCCTGGATTCCTGAAATCAAGCCTCACATTGGGCTCCCTGCTCAGCACAGAGTCTGCTTCTCCCTCTCCTCCCTGCTTGTGCACTCTCCCTCTCTCTCTCTCTTTCTCTCAAAGTATTTTAAAAGAGAGAGAACATGTCCTTGGGGCTCCTGGCTGGCTCCATTGGTAGAGCAGTGACTCTTGATCTCAGGATTGTGAGTTCAAGCCTTGTGTTGGGTGTGGAGCCTATTTAAAAGAAGGGGAAAGAGAAAGAATGTCTTTGTCCTTCAACAATATGTGCTAAAGTATGCAGGGATCAAGGGCCATGGTATCTAACTGACAGGCAACTAACTCAAATGACTGGGGAAATAAATAAGTGATGATGTGTGCATATCACATATAGGGGCTGATAAAGCAAATGTGGCAGCAAGTTGATACTTGGGGAATCTGGGTAAAGGGTATACAGTTCTGCAAATTTGAGATTATTTCAAAATAGAAAGGGGCTTCTGTTTTTGTTTTGTTTTGAAGGCGGATGGGAAGTCTCTGAGGTGTTTTGAGCTGGGAAGGGACCAGATCAGATTTGTCAGACCACTGCCTGGCACCCGATACAGTGTGACAGGCCTGAAGGGTGCCTCCCAGCTGTTTGTGGAACAAAGGCCTGGGCAGGTGGGGAGACATGCGGGTGATGACATCAGAAACAGAGGTTTATGGGAAAGAAAGGGATGTGCTAAGGGCCAGGTCTCTGGGTGGGTGGAGGGCATGCAGACAGGTGGCAGGGGGCAGGCAGACAGGTAAAAGGATATAGAAGGTTTGAACATGTGAAGAAAGGATTAAACTGAGATGGAGAGTGGGTTGTAATTATATTAACTACATGTGGAATGTGCCAGCACCCCGTGAGCCTGCGGGTGGAGTCGTGTTACTCCTGAGGCATTCTGGAGAATGAAAAGGCTCATGGTCATGGTGGGTGTATGTGGGGCCAGGAAGAAGGCAGAAACCTACCCCCAGCCCTGACTTGTCCAGCAGGATGGATGGGAAGCGACGACCAGGCCCAGGGCCTGGGGTGCCCCCGAAGCGGGCCCGTGGGGGCCTCTGGGATGAGGATGAGCCATTTCAGCCATCCCAGTTTGAGGAGGAGCTGGCCCTGATGGAGGAGATGGAGGCAGAGCACAGGCTGCAAGAACAGGAGGAGGAGTTGCTGCAGCCGCCCCTGGAGGGAGCCCCAGATGGTGAGACCTAGAGTGGGAAGAACACCCCTGCACCCCCATACTCGTCCTGCCTATGAACCGAGTCAGCCACAGAGCTCACCTGACTTCTGGCCCACTTTGAGCCCCACAACGTACTGACTTTTGACTTCTTGCCAGTATGCCACCTTTGTTGCCTGCAGCTCCAATTTGGACCCTGACTCTTGATCCCATAATCTCTCCTGAGTTACCTGCCTGAGCCAGAGCACCATGCCCACCTGACTTTCCTTTCACATATCAGATGCCACCTGAGAGGTCAGGGGCAGGGAGGGGGGGCATTGCATATTTCCAAGGGAGGACCACGACTCCAT
Organism: Canis lupus baileyi; assembly: GCF_048164855.1. Classification (NCBI taxonomy): domain Eukaryota; kingdom Metazoa; phylum Chordata; class Mammalia; order Carnivora; family Canidae; genus Canis; species Canis lupus. Next base: position 106,805,218 of record NC_132838.1, on the reverse strand, counting down.
GTAGCCTGCTTCTCTCTCCCACCTGCCCAGGGCAGTTCTCCCCAACGGCCATAGATGCCCGCTGGCTTCGGCCCACCCCGCCCCCCCTGGATCCCCAGAAGGAGCCCCTCATCTTCCAGCAGTTGGAGATCGATCATTATGTGGGTGAGCTTGGTGGACAGAGGCCTGGTGGGTGGGAGGAGGGGTCCCAGGCTTTGAGGGAAGAGATGGACTCAGACAGTACCCATGTAGGTGGCCAGGGCTGTGGGTGACAGTGGGCAGCAAGAGGGAAGGGGGTATGCAGGTGGCCAGCAGGGCTTCATGGAGGTGGGGAGTTGTCTTCCAACTGAGGCTCCTTGCTGGGGGGAGACAGGTGTGGTTTGACACCCATCCATCCAGGAACAGCATCTGCACTGAGCCAGGCCCTGTTCCGGTCAGACCAGGTCGCTGCTCTTGGAGGCTCACCTTCTAGAAGGATAGGCAGAATAAAAAAGGAAGTGGCTACTCACATAGCCATGTGGGTTGTAAAAAGACATGAGGTAGGGTGGAGGAGCCAGACTGTGCATCTTGGGGGTCTGAGGAGGCTTCTTGAGGAGGCATCAAGGAATGGGGTGGGATGGGGCTGTCTGGGGGAGAGATTCCAGCAGAGGGTCCCGAGGAGGGAGCAGGTCTGGAATATTTAAGGAACATTGAGACAGGGGGGCAGGGGCAGGAGGGCATCTGAGGTCCTGTCTGCCAAGGCAAGGACTTGGGGCCTCCATTCTTAGTGGGCTGGAAAGCCTTTGGCCCTGGAGAGACCCATGCCACCTCGCAGGTTAGAAGCCTCCCCTGTAAGAGAGCAAAGAGACAAGCAAGCTCCAGGCAAGGAGGAAACATTGACAATCTTCCACGTATCTGACAAAAAAAAACAGTACTGCGAATAAGTAAAGAACATTGAGATGTCAGCAGTAAGAAAAGGATCCAGTCTGCGAATGGGCAAAACACTTGAACAGACAGTTCACTCGAGGATACAGAGTGGCAGATAAGCACTGGAGAAGATGCTCAGTGTCACTGGCTGTCGGGGAGGTGCAGATAACAGCCACAGAGAGACCACACACACACACACACACACACACACACACACACACACACAATCACCCCAAGACCAAGTGCTGAGGAAGACACAGAGCAATTGGAATGCTTGCTCACAAACACCTGGTGGGAATGCTCTGTGTTACAGTCCCTCTGGGAAACAGCCTGGAAGTTTCTTAGAGTTTAGCGCCCCGCCCCCCCCCCCCCGCCCCGTTTCTTGAGATACAAGAATTACTCTACCCTTTTCATAGTACCAGGCAGTTCCACCCCTAGAGTGACAAGAACCAGGTTCCATTTATATGAACAATCTCAAAAAGACGAAAGTAGAACAATGGAGAGCGGACAGACCACTGGTGCCCTTGGTTGTGGTGGGAGGGGTTGTGGTTACAAAAGTACCTCCTGCTGGAGCTGTTTGGAGTGACGGAACCAGCTGGTACCCCGATTTTGGTGGTGGTTATGTGAATCTGTATGTGGTTAAAACTCATAACACTGCACGCACAAAGTCTTTTATTTAAAAGAAAAATTTTTGCCCCCCCCAAAAGGCAGGGGGCTCCCTCTAGCTGTACAGTGGCAAATGGACTGTAGAGGGACCAGCGGGAAGGTGGTAAAGGTGGAGCGAACAGTGTATATTAGCCTGGTGCAGGCAGAAGCACCCCAAGCTGCCCCTACCAGGGGCTGTGTTCTCAGCAGAGGGAGGCAAGCCTTTGAGGCCTGCCTCAAAGCCTGGGGAGGCAAGCCTTTGAGGAATCTGAGGGGGTAGCTCCTGCCTCGTCCTGTGATACCTGCAGGCCCAGCACAGCCCCTGCCCGGAGCACCCACGCCATCCCGCGACTCCGTGCCTATCCTGCGAGCCTTTGGAGTCACAGATGAGGGCGTGTCCGTCTGCTGCCACATCCATGGCTTTGCACCCTACTTCTATACCCCGGCGCCCTCTGGTGAGTGGCCCCAACCCACAAGACCCTCTCAGCCCCACCAGAGGCTCCCTGTGCTTCTGACCAGCCTCCCTGCCCTCAGGTTTTGGGTCCGAGCACCTGGGTGACCTGCAGCGGGAGCTGAATGCAGCCATCAGCAGGGACCAGCGAGGAGGGAAGGAGCTCACGGGGCCGGCAGTGCTGTCTGTGGAGCTGTGCTCCCGGGAGAGTGAGTGCTGCCTGGGGGGGCCCAAGTGGGGGAGGCTCCCTCCGGTCTGGTGCCAGCCTCATCTGTCTGCAGGCATGTTCGGGTACCATGGCCATGGCCCCTCCCCATTCCTGCGCATCACCCTGGCACTACCGCGCCTCGTGGCCCCCGCCCGCCGCCTCCTGGAGCAGGGCATCCGTGTGGCAGGCCTGGGCACCCCCAGCTTCGCACCCTATGAGGCCAACGTGGACTTTGAAATCCGGTACAACCCCCACCTCACTTCTGCAACCTGCACCCCCCCCTTCCATCCCCAGCCAGCTTCCACCCACTGATCCTTCCCCCTTGCAGGTTCATGGTGGACACAGACATCGTAGGCTGCAATTGGTTGGAACTCCCAGCAGAGAAATACATCCTGAGGCCTCAGGGGAAGGTGCGGGGCTCTGTGGGGGTGGGGTCACAGAGCGGGGACCCTGCAGCTACTGACATGCCCCATCCCTGTAGGCCACACTGTGTCAGCTGGAGGCAGATGTGCTGTGGTCTGATGTGGTCAGTCACCCGCCAGAAGGGCAGTGGCAGCGAATCGCACCCCTGCGTGTGCTCAGCTTTGACATTGAGTGTGCTGGCCGCAAAGGTCTGTCTCCCGGGCCTGGAGCTCCTCCTGCTCTCCCTGTAGATGTTAGTGACATGCCAGTCTTGCCCCCGGAGCCCCCATATTTCTTGAGCCCACTCGGGAAGGAGGGAGTAGACGTGAAAATGGACAGGTTATTGTAAGATTCTCAGTGGAAGGAGGATGGTGGTGGACAGTGACAGGGCAGCTCAGATAGGTGGGCAGGAAGGGCCTCAGGGGTGATGGGGTAAGATTTGTAAAGAAGGATGAGCAGCCTCCCTACTACCACAGTGGCCCTCCAGAGAATAGCAAGTGCAAAGGCCTTGGGGCAGAACCATCCCAGTCTGTGAGGGAAAGGGAGAGGGCCAGAAAATGAAGGCAGAGGGGAACCAGGGTAGGTTTTGCAGGGTCTGCAGGCAGTGGGGATAGAGAGGAGTAGACAGGCTGGGGAGATTTGGAGGTGCAGCCACCCTGATGTGTCATGAAGGAAAAAGAGGAGTCTGGTCCCCTGCATCCCCTTTCTTCCCTGTGCAGGCATCTTCCCTGAGCCCGAGCGGGACCCCGTGATCCAGATCTGCTCACTGGGCCTCCGCTGGGGTGAGCCGGAGCCCTTCCTGCGCCTGGCACTCACCCTACGGCCCTGCGCCCCAATCCTGGGCGCCAAAGTGCAGAGCTACGAGCGGGAGGAGGAGCTGCTCCAGGTGGCTATTGTTCCATGTGCCCTCATTCCCTCAGAACACCCCCCACCCCCAGTCCCCGTCTCCACATCCCAGGTTCAAGCCATTTTCTCTGGATGTTGAGATGCTGAGTTTTTGGGTTCAGATCCCTTTGCTGTGAGGGGTGAACATTTCCCCTCTGGGTTCTGTGTAACTTTCAGAGGCACCTGCCCAATCTTTCTACAGTGGGGAGGAGGGCTCTGGGGTTGTTGCTTTTGGGGGTTTCTGGAATGTTCCAGGAATGGGGAAGATCCATGCCAGGGGGACGATCAGGATGACAACCAGGGTGACCCAATTGCTCCCATCCCCAGGCATGGTCAACCTTTATTCGCACCATGGACCCTGACGTGATCACTGGCTACAACATCCAGAATTTTGACCTCCCATACCTCATCTCCCGGGCCCAAACTCTCAAGGTAGGGCAGGCAGCCGGGGAATGCTTGCTTTCAGAAGCCCCACTGGGAGCTCAAGAAGTGGGTGGCCACCCTGCTCCTTCTTGCTGCCTCCTCCCTTGTGGCTCTCTCCCTTGGGTGGTCCATCTTGCTCTGTATGGGCAGCCTACTGCCCCCAGTAGCTCCGGATACGTCACTGAAAACCCAGCTCTGGCCCTGCCCCTCCCCTGCTCCAAGTCCAGAAGGTTATCATGGCTTTGGCAGAAGCAAGGAGGGCATTTGTGGTTTAGTAAGGAAAGGATTGTGTGTTTGAGGGGCAGATGAAGCGTACCAGGGTAGAGTGTCTTGTCTTCTAGACTTGAAAATACATCAGTAAAAAAATAAGGAAAAGGAAGGGGGGTTCCTCGAAGCGTGTGGCAAAACCTTGGTGCTTGGGGTGTGCTAGTTTGCTAGGACTGCTGGAACCCAGGGCTGCAGACTTGGGTTGTCTCAAGCCCGAGATCAAAGCCTCACAGGGCTGGTTCTTCCTGAGGCCTCTCCTAGCTTCTGGTGGTCTCAGGCGTTCCTGGGGTGTAGAAAGTGGTCTCCCTAATTCTTCAGCCTGTCTTCCTTCTATGCATGTCTCTGCCCAAATCTCCCCTTTTCCTAAGGACACAGTCCTATGGGATCAACACCCATCCTGGTGACCTCGTCTTAACTTGGTCACCTGTAAAGACCTTATTTCCAAATGAGGTTATGTTCTGAGGTGTGGCAGGTTAGGACTTCAACATCTTGGGGGCTGTGCAGGAAGACACAATTCAACTCACAATGGGGTTATAGATTATATTGTATCCTTTCTTCCTTTTCCTTATGTTTGGTTGGTTTTGTAACGAAAAATTAAAAAAATAAAAGTCATGCTTGGGGCAGTCATGCTGGCTGGCTCAGTCAGTAGAACAAGTGACTCTTGATCTCAGGGTGGTGGGTTCAAGCCCCATGTTAGTCATGAAGCCCACTAAAAAAATTAAATCAAATGCTATTAAAAAAAAAAAATCATGTTTACAGCCCCCAACAGCTCCAGGAAGAAGTCCATCCCTATTGATCTGGCATTTGTGCACAGGGCAGCCTCCTCTCCCTCTGTCCCCTGCCCTGCTGCTCCACCAGCTCAGGCCTCTCTTCTCTCCTTCATGGACCTCCCGCCTCACCCCTCCCATGCCACTTTGTGTCTTGACCTCAGACCTAGCTCTCTGTGTGCCCTTACTGTGCTCCCATCTAGCGGCCCCCTGGACACCGCCTCCCCATGCACACACTGCCTCACCACTAAGTCCTCTAATCTGCTGCCCATCTGAGTGCAGCTTCCCAGCCACTGGGCACCATTCTTGCCCCCCTTAGTCCCATAGTCATCAGGCCTCTGATTCCTCTGATTCTCCCCATCCTGTCCTCCTATCTTTCACTTCTGGTCCATGCCTACCCGGCCCCAGAGGGTTTTTCTGCATCAGAACTGCCCCTGTGCCTGGGTGGCTCAGTTGGTGAAGTGTCTGCCTTTGGCTCAGGTCATGATCCTGGGGTCCTGCGATCCAGTCCTGAGTGAGGCTCCCTGCTTAGTGGGGAGCTTCCTTCTCCCTCTGCCTCTGCTTCTGGGGTCAAATAAATAAAATCTTAAAAAAAAAAAAAAGAACTGCCCTGCTTCTGGCCACCTAGCCCTGGGCTCCCAGCAGGAAGAGAGTGGCATCATGGGTGTCATGACTTGCCTGGCTCTCCATTCCTGTGGCTCGGCCCCAGGCATCCCAAATCCGGCCCGGCCACTCCCCACTGCAGCTTGGCCCTGTCCATGTGCTTCATCCCCAGGTGCACACGTTCCCCTTCCTGGGCCGCGTGTCTGGCCTCCGCTCCAACATCCGGGACTCATCCTTCCAGTCCAAGCAGACCGGCCGGCGGGACAGCAAGGTGGTCAGCATGGTGGGCCGCGTACAGATGGACATGCTGCAGGTACGTGGACAGGACCGGGCTGGTGCCCCCACCCCCAGGGCTGCTGCCTGTGTCCCGGACCCACCCTGCACCTCCTGCCTCAGGTGCTGCTGCGTGAGTACAAGCTCCGCTCCTACACGCTCAACGCCGTGAGCTTCCACTTCCTGGGCGAGCAGAAAGAGGATGTGCAGCACAGCATCATCACTGACCTGCAGGTGCCTGGCCACGAGCCTAGGCCCTCCAACCCCTCCTGCTGCCTGCCCTGCCCTGCCCTTTCACCTCCACCTCCACCTCCACCTCCACCTCCTGCCCCTGACCTCCAATCTTATTCTTTTGTCTCCTCCTCTGACCTCAGCCAACCAACCCTTCTGACTTTCACCTTGACCTCTTGCTTTTGACTTGTGACCTCCCCCTGCAGATGTGACTCCACATTCCTGCCTGCTCCCGTGACCTCTGGCACTGCAACCTTTATTCTACTCTCCTGCCCCCACCTCTGGTCCGTGCTCACCCTTCAGACTGTTCCCTCCTCCCTCTGACCCCTTCGGACTCACTAACCCATCCCCCTGCCCACTCCGTGCCCCAGCCCTTGCCCTCTCCCTGACCCTGAGTTCCCGCAGCCACCCCCACGTCCCCTGATGCCACCGGTGCCTGTCCCCAGAACGGAAATGACCAGACGCGCCGCCGGCTAGCTGTGTATTGCCTCAAGGATGCCTTCCTGCCCCTGCGGCTGTTGGAGCGGCTCATGGTGCTGGTGAACGCCATGGAGATGGCACGTGTCACTGGAGTGCCCCTCGGCTACCTGCTCAGCCGCGGCCAGCAGGTCAAGGTCGTGTCCCAGCTGCTGCGACAGGTCAGCGGGCAGAGCTGTGGGTGGGCCCAGTCATAATGCGCCTCAGCAAACCCCCCACTCATGGCCTCTGGTCACTTGCCATGACAATCCGATGCTCTTCCCTGCTCCTCCTCCTTCCTCTCGGGGTCTGTCCTGCCCATGCCTGCCTCCATTTCCCGACTTCTCCCCTCCCAGGCCATGCGCGAGGGACTACTGATGCCTGTGGTGAAGACAGAGGGTGGCGAGGACTACACAGGGGCCACAGTCATCGAGCCCCTCAAAGGGTGAGGCCTCATGGCTGGGGTGGGGGTGGGGGGCTCGGGGTTCCTGGCCCTGACTCCCCCCACCGCCCTCCCAGGTACTATGATGTCCCCATCGCCACCCTGGACTTCTCCTCTCTGTACCCATCCATCATGATGGCCCATAACCTGTGCTATACCACACTCCTGCGGCCGGGGGCTGCCCAGAAACTAGGGTATGGCACTTTCTTCATTCCGTGTACCCCAGGGGCCATTTTCAAGGCAGGGCAGGGCTGGGGGCCCAGAAATTGTGGGGAGGGGCATAGAGGGGAGACTTGAGAGGTGGGGAGAGCCTGAGGGGTCTGGAGGAGGAAGAGATGGGGAGGCCAGGTTCATGCCCTCTCCACTCCTACCTCTGCATTCTCCGACCCAGCCTGACCAAGGATCAGTTCATCAAGACGCCCACAGGGGATGAGTTTGTGAAGACGTCAGTGCGGAAAGGGCTGCTGCCCCAGATCCTGGAGAACCTGCTCAGCGCCCGGAAGAGGTGGGTTCTTGAGCATCCCACCCACCCTTGCTCAAACTTGCTGAGGCACCTTGTCAATCCCTGTCCCTTGTGGGTCACCCCAGGATTGCCACGCCACACTTAACTGCAGCTTTGTGTGAATTAGAACAAAATGGCCCTCCAGACAGCTCCCATTTGCCCTCTTTGCTGGGCGCCTCTGTGCAGTGCACAATCTGGACAACTGTACATGGCACCCATTTCTAGAAAGGCACCCTGACCAGTGCCCAGGCCTCTCATCTTTCCCTGAGATCTGGGACACTGCATCAATGGCGTTTGCTTCCTGTCCTTCCAGGGCCAAGGCCGAACTGGCCAAGGAGACAGACCCCCTGCGTCGGCAGGTCTTGGATGGGCGGCAGCTGGCCCTAAAAGTGAGTGCCAACTCTGTATATGGCTTCACTGGTGCCCAGGTGGGCAAGCTGCCATGTCTGGAGATCTCCCAGGTGAGTGTTCAGTTTCTGCATCAGGCAAGGGGTGGGCAGACTACCCCTCCCTAGGAGAAGCAGGTGGCTGTGTGGCAGAGGTCCCGTTTCCCCAACTTGCTGAACGTCCTCTATGGGTCCAGCAGGTAGCAAAACGGATAAGGGTTCCTGCCCTCCTGCAGTACACAGCCTCATGGGCACACAGATGGTGACAGCAGTAAATGCATATAGAAGGCACTTGGTGCCAAGGGCTCTGCAGACAGATGAAGCAGGGGAGGGACGGGGAGTGGTGGGGTGAGCAGAGGTTTTGTTCGTTGCTCATTCATTCCATCTGTCCTAGTCAGTCTGACAGACCCCACCCACCTCCTCCCCTGGTCCCTGTGAAGATGGGGCTACATTAGGCCTCTAGTCTAATGGGAGTACAGGGCCGTGTCTCCACTCATGGGGGCTAGGGCAGTGCCAGGGGCCCACCAATAGCATAGCCAGGCTCTGACGTTTGATGCACCGTGTGTGGTCCATCGCTGAGGGAGCTGGTGCAGGGGTGCATCCTCCCCGCTCAAGGTGGGAAGATGCTTGGAGGGTGCTTGGTCAGCGCTCTGCTCTGAGAGGGACTGCAGGCAGAAAAGCCTACTGCCTCCCTCCTTGCTGCACAGCAGTGTCCTAGGCCTGTTTACCAGAGGCAGCTCTGCTGCTTGGACAGAAAAACAGATCCATGGTTTTAACAGAGGATCTGAGTCTGTGGCTCTACCAAGCTGGGATGGTGGCCTAAGAGAGCCTTAGAAAGGTCTTCTTGTCCACCTCTGCCCCTGGGATTTGGGTCTTGGCACATTCCAGACTTGGTTACTTGCAGCCATGGGAAGCTCCCTTTGTATCTGGGCACTATGTCAGTCCTCATGTGGCTCTGGATGGAAGACTTGGAAGAACTGCCAGTGGCTGGACTTTTGGTGGGAGAGGTCTATCCACACACCCACCCACCTTCAGTTCAGGGGCTTCTCCCAAGACCACCCTCTCATCCAGTGATCCACTAGAAGGACTGAAGGAACTCCGGAAAGTCATCAGACTCACGATTATGACTTCATACAGTTAAAGGATAGGGATTAAAATCAGCCATGGGCAAAGGCATAGCGTTTCTGCTTCGTCTCTCACAGTGGAATCACACAGACCATGCTTATTGCTACTGGCATTGATGTGTGACAACACCCACAGAGGGTTTCCCACAAGGGAAGGTCACACGAGCCTCAGGTCCTGGGCTTTTACTGGAGCCATTCACGTAGGCATGGAGCATCTGTGGGACTGACCGTCGTTACTCCATGCCCTGCAGAGGTCAGGCTGAACCCGTGTGGCCCAAGGCCTCACTGTGAGTCATGTTGTTAGTGTAGTCCAAGGGCCTACATGAACAGAGACACCCTCTTAGCTGGACATTCCAAGGGCTTAGAGGTTCCCTCTATGAGCCAGGCCTCTTTTGGGGGCAAGGTTCATCCCACAGTGCATCCCACCTGTCCTCCAGTCATTGGCCTTCCATAGTTCCCCGGGGGCCTCCCCAGCCTCCATGGTGGAGAGAGGTGGGTGTTCAGCTATCAGACTCTAGCCCCTGAGACAGAGGCCAAGCAAGGAGGGTTTGGCTTTCCTCCCTGTGGAGCTCCCTCATCAGAGCTGCTGCTTCCTGGTCTTATCTATCTTTTCTATATATATTTTTAAAGATTTTATTTGTTCATGAGAGACACAGAAAGAGATAGAGTCAGAGACATAGGCAGAGGGAAAAGCAGGCTCCTTGCAAGGAGCCCATGTGGGACTTGATCCCGGATCCTGGGATCAGGACCTGAACCAAAGGCAGACATTCAACCGCTGAGCCATCCAGGCATCCCTATTTTTTTTTAAGATTTTATCTGTTTATTCATGAGAGATACACAGAGAGGCAGAGACATAGGCAGAGGGAGAAGCAGGCTCCCTGTGGGGATGTGGGGCTCGATCCCAGGACCCCGGCATCACACCTTGAGCCGAAGGCAGACGATCAGTCACTGAGCCACCCAAGTGGCCCTCTTGTCTGTCTTTTCCTTGCTCACCTTCTCTCTGTCTCTCTGTCATGTTTGTTTCTTAGCTTCCTTCCTTATTGCTGTGTCTCAGGCTTATAGGCGCAGGGAGATGGAATAATAAAAACAAAATAAAACACAGAGTCGTTCCAGGAAAAGATGAAGGAAAGCCAAAGGAACAGATAGAATAAACAAGGGAAGTAGTAAAGTGGTAGATTTAAGCCCAGAGATGATCAATGATTAAACTAAACATAAGTCACCTAAATGCTCTAGTTAAATGACAGAGATCTGACTGGATCCAATCAAACCAAAACAGAAGAGTCACACCCATTCCTCCTTGGTTTGTGCCCCCCTGGCCCCCAGTGCCCCGGCTTCAGCTTCTTATAGATTTTTAGAAAGTTTCTCCATGAAGCTAGCACAGCTCCCTATGCTGCAGGACACTTAACAGCGTGTAGGCCATTTCCGGTTGCCCATGGATGTGGGGGTGTCAATGCTGGCTTTCGGGAAGGGGCCAGGAGTGCCAGTGGTCCTGTACCACAGAGCTGCCTGCAATGTTCCCACATGTCATGGCACCTCTGTGGAGGGAAGCGGGGTACAGATGGCCTCCTCTGGCCTCGGCCTCTCCAACACACATCTTTTGCAGTCATTCCTCTTCTGTGCCCAGAGCCTGGGGCCAGGGACCCAGTCCTTTCCAACAGATCGTTAAGAAGCAGCCTAGTAGCCCCATTTTTTGAAAAAGATTTTATTTATTTATTCATGAGAGACATAGAGAGAGAGAGCCAGAGACACAGCAGAGGGAGAAACAGGCTCCATGCAGGGAGCCTGATGCGGGACTCAATCCTGGACTCCAGGATCATGCCCTGAGCCAAAGGCAGATGTTCTACCCCTGAGCCATCCAGGTGTCCCAGTAGCCCCATTTTGTAGATTTGGAAATCTACAGAGAGGTTGAGTGACTTAACCCAAGTCCACACCCCCAGGAAGTAACAGAAGTGGCATCCTGAGCCAGTGTTCTGTGTAGATGGCTCCTGGGCCCTCACTGTGTGATTCTCTTCCTGACAGAGCGTCACTGGCTTTGGGCGCCAGATGATTGAGAAAACAAAGCAGCTGGTGGAGTCCAAGTACACAGTGGAGAATGGCTATAGCGCCAATGCCAAGGTCAGAGGCCGCCCCACCTGCTGCCTAGAGATGGGCCTGGGGCTGGTTGGGGGAGTACAGGGGGTTGGTTCCCATCTCCCCTTGCCTCCCAGTCACACATGCTCCTCCCCAGGTGGTGTATGGTGACACTGACTCAGTCATGTGCCGATTTGGTGTCTCCTCGGTGGCTGAGGCAATGGCCTTGGGGCGGGAGGCTGCAGACTGGGTGTCAGGCCACTTTCCCCCGCCCATCCGGCTCGAGTTTGAGAAGGTAAGTGGGAGCTTCTCTCAGGGCTTGGAGTGGGCAGGCGTGGGTCTCACAAGTTTTAGAGGGTCTCTGGGTCTTGGTGCCTGCAAGTTTTAAGAATGCATTTGAGGTTCCTCTGGTGTGGGAACCCTGGTGTTGCTCAGGGTCCCTCTATTTCAGGGAGCCCTGATCTGGGTACTCTGGGTATCCCATTCTTTACATTCATATGCCCCAATTTTGAGGTATTTTGCTGCCTGGATGCCCCAGAGTTTGAAAACCTCTAAAGCCTTGGGCTTTGCTACTACACAGGACAGTGTCTACTTTTTGAAAACCTTGTCAGTCTTAGAGTATCTCTGGTTCTGGGTTTGGGGGCTGCCTCGGGCAGTGGGAACCCTAATGGGGTGAATCCTAGATCAAGGCACCATTGCCCAGGGCTCCTTGGCTTCCTTCCAGCAGGAATCAGGCTGGGGTTTGGGGACTCACACTGCATTTTATTCCCGAGGTTCAAACTTAGGGTCAGGTCTTGGGTATACCTGCTCTCAAATTTGGAGCCTCCCAATTTTGAGAAGCCCCTACCTCAAGGTTCACACCGGGGCCTTAGTCTCAACTCCTTGAGGGGGTGCTGCGGTGTATCCCTGTCTGCCTCAGATCTGTCCCCTGATCCGATTCGGGTCTCTCCAGACTACACCCCTGTGTCTGGATCTTGTGTGTGTGTGTGTGTGTGTGTGTGTGTGTGTGTGTGTGTTAATATTTTATTTATTTGTTAATGAGAGACACAGAGAGAGGCAGAGACATACGCAGAGGGAGAAGCAGGCTCCATGCAGGGAGCCCGAAGTCAGACTGCATCCCAGGATCCTGGGATCACGACCTGAGCTGAAGGCATACGCCCAACCATTAAGCCACCCAGGCGTCCCTGGATCTCGTGCTTTAGGGCCTGTTTCTAGGTTTATCCCCATGTCTGATTCAGATCTGAGGCCCCGGGAATGCTGACAGTGTCCCTGGGCTCAGGCACTGGGGTCTTAGGGTCTGTGTCCCCCCAGAGTCCCCAGTCCCACATTGCACAGACCAGCCCTGTGTGTCCTCAGTTTCTGAGGGAAGTCTCAGGACTCAGGAAGCCTCGAGGGTCTCAGCCATGGGTCCCCCCCAGGTCTACTTTCCCTACCTGCTCATCAGCAAGAAGCGCTATGCTGGCCTGCTCTTCTCCTCCCGGCCCGATGCGCATGACCGCATGGACTGCAAGGGCCTGGAGGCCGTGCGCCGGGACAACTGCCCCCTCGTGGCCAACCTCGTCACTGCCTCCCTGCGCCGCTTGCTCATCGACCGGTGGGTGGGCCCCTGCCCCCAGCGCTGGAGGCCATGCCCCTCCCCCTCAGGCCCCGGAGCCCCGGCCTCCAGCCCCCTCCTCCCTTGGGGACACAGGTGTCGGGCCCAGGGCCCAGCTCATCCTCGGTGGTGGAACGGTGGAAAGAGTGTGGGGTCGGAACAGCTGTGGGTCGAGGCCCCGCCTCTGCCACCTTGCAGCCTGTGGCCAGCCACGTCCCTCCGCCTTGGGGCTCAGCCCCCAGGGCACATCCTGGCCCCCCAGCCTGGGGGGTGGGAGGGGTACCGGCCTGGTCCTTGGCGGCCACTAGGGACACCCCCATCCTGGCCCTGCAGAGACCCCGCGGGTGCCGTGGCCCACGCACAGGACATCATCTCCGACTTGCTGTGTAACCGCATCGACATCTCCCAGCTGGTCATCACCAAGGAGCTGACCCGCGCAGCAGCGGACTACGCCGGCAAGCAGGCCCACGTGGAGCTGGCTGAGAGGTGCGCCCGGGGGAGGGGGTGTCGCAGCGCCACCCAGAAATAGGCCGGCTCCTGCCAGCTGGGCGCCTCTTCCTATACCCCCGCCCGCCCCCGCCATCCCACCTGCCCTCACCCGCCCGGCTGCCCCGATCTCCCCGCAGGATGAGGAAGCGGGACCCCGGGAGTGCGCCCAGCTTGGGCGACCGTGTCCCCTACGTGATCATCGGCGCTGCCAAGGGCGTGGCTGCCTACATGAAGTCCGAGGTCAGGCCCACCTGCCCGCTCCGCCCAGCTCCCCTCAGCTCTCACTTCTGCTTTCCAAGCCTGGTGGGGAGGGTGCTTCCCTCTATGGGCCCCACAGGGCCCTGAGAACCGCCCCCAACACACCCCTGGGAGTTGGCTCCCTGATGTCTTTCTCCCAGGCCTCTTATACCCTCTGGAGGTGGAGCCCTGGGCGATGGTGCTCCCTCCAGGATTCTCCCCATCAGGGTCCCCACTGCTGGATGCAGCCCCCACACTCAAAACCAGTTTTTTCAAAAATTAGACAGTGGAGGGAGCCGTGTTACTCTGACTCCCCCTTCAGGAGATCCAGCCTAGGGTGCGCACCCCATTTCCCCATACCTGTTTCTGTGTGTCTCTCTCCTTGGTCCTTGCTCTCTGACCCATCACTCTAGGATTCACATCCTCCCCCATTCCAACTGGAGGGTCCAGTGACCTTTGACCCCCCCACACACAGCCCCTTCCTCAGTTTCCAGTTCCTGTCCTGCCCCCCTCATCTTGGCTTCTAGCTTTCACCTCCAGTTACCATCTACCTTCACCCCCAACCCCGCTATGAACTCTGACCCTTGCTTGGGAACCTTTGGACTCCCACCCACAGACCCCAACCCAACATGGGTCACAGCTTATGGCCGGGGACCCCTCAGGATCTGTGCCACCATCCAGACCCATGCCCCAGCACGCAGGGCAGCACCCGTGCCCAGTGACTGCCCCACCCCACTACCCACATGCATGCCCGAGAGACCTACCATCCCCTGGCTCCCAGTGCCCTTTGGCCTGTGGCCTGCTGCTGACCCGAGGATGTGACCCCACCCGGATTCTCTGTTTGCAGGACCCCCTCTTTGTGCTGGAGCACAGCCTGCCCATCGACACACAGTACTATCTGGAGCAGCAGCTCGCCAAGCCACTCCTGCGCATCTTCGAGCCCATCTTGGGCGAGGGCCGTGCGGAGGCCGTGCTGCTGAGTACTGAGGGGGAATGCCCAGAAGGGGGCTGGGCAGAGTGGGACCCTGGGTCATGGAGGACACCCAGTCCACTGTCTGCCCTCACCTGCAGGGGGTGACCACACACGCTGCAAGACGGTGCTCACAGGCAAGGTGGGTGGCCTTCTGGCCTTTGCCAAACGCCACAGCTGCTGCATCGGCTGCCGGACTGTCCTCAATCACCAGGGTAAATGCTGGGCCCCAGACCCCAGACCCCAGGCCTCAGGACCCAGGCCTCAAGACCCAGGACCCAGGACCCCACCCTCCACCAGCTCCTCCATTGCTGAGATTCCCGGCACCCGCCCTACAAGCTGGCAGTGCCACCCGGATGGGCCCTGGCTCTTGGGTGGGGGCTCCCATTACAGGCACCCCCTTGAGGGTCCTGGGCCCCTCGCCCCGGGAGTTCCCCGGGGACTTTTCCCTACACACTTGCTCCCTTGTTCTCTTGTCTCCCGGGGACTTTCAGAGGCCGGGATGGGCAGCGGGTGGGGAAGGGGCAGGGATAGGGCAGCCTAGGCCCTGGCTGGGCCCCAGCTCCCCTGTGCCGACCCACCCCCTCTCCCAGGAGCCGTGTGCAAGTTCTGCCAGCCTCGGGAGTCAGAGCTGTATCAGAAGGAGGTGAGGGCGTCAGGGGGAGAGGAGGGGATGATGGGAGGAGGAGTTGACTGGGGCGGGGGCCCCCTTTGAGCCATCTCATCCCCAGGTATCCCACCTGAACGCCCTGGAGGAGCGCTTCTCACGCCTCTGGACCCAGTGCCAGCGCTGTCAGGGCAGCCTGCATGAGGATGTCATCTGCACCAGGTACACAGAGCAGGCCCGCCACCCTCGCTCTAGCCTGCCCAGGTCCCTCCAGGCTCCCAAGGCCTGTGGACCAGAGCCCTAACCCCAGGGTGCCAGGTGGCGCCCTGCCCCACATCACTGACTTTTCTCAGCGCCCTGGCCTGAGAGGCCTGTGAATCGAGCCAGGGCTCATCCCAGCCTTGGGGGCGGGGGGGTGCTCAGTGGGCAGGGCTCACTCTGCAGGCCAGCATCTGCCCAGGAAATGGCCACAGTTCTCTCTCTCCTCTTATACACACACACACACACACACACACACACACACACACACACACAGCAGTCGGGCCCCCTCCCCCAGGGCAGGCCAGGCTTTCCCCAGGGAACAGGTGGGCGGGGCTGGTTCCCACGCCAGGTGACAGGTGATATACGGCTGGTGGCCCAGCGCTTCCGCGGGTACCCGCTGTTACGGCTCCCCCCATGCCCACTGAGCAAACAGCCTGCCACTGGAGGGGGGGCTGGGTGGGCAGCAGACGGGGACCAAAGTCCTGGGAACAGCCCTGGCCCCATCACTGGGCTGGGCAGCCGCCCCAGCCCTGACCCTGACCCCCACCCCACCTGCAGCCGGGACTGCCCCATCTTCTACATGCGCAAGAAGGTGCGGAAGGACCTGGAGGACCAGGAGCAGCTTCTGAGGCGCTTCGGCCCACCTGGCCCCGAGGCCTGGTGACCTCCGACCGGGTTTCCAGACGCCAGGAGGGCAGTGGTGGAGAATTAATAAAGTTCAGGCCTTTTGTTTCCTAGTGCTTTGTGGTCTCTGGTGGGCGAGGTCCACTGTCATGAACCTGGGTCTGGGTGGGTCATCTTCACTCAGCAGGGTCCCCTGACCCCCGGAAAACCCCCTGCTGACTTCCTCACCTCTCTTCCAAGACCCCTGGGCTCCAAGCACTGCTGCCAGCCCCAGGGAAGCCAGGCCTGCCTCAGTGTCCCCCTGTAACCCTCCCTCAAGCCCCTGGGTGAACATCTAACCACATATCCTGTGGTGCCTGGACTGCCCCACCCTTCGGGTGCTGACCTGTTTCCGCCGGGCCTGGGGCAGCCCCTCGCACGGAAGCTCCCACTCCCCGGCACAACCCAGGGGACCCCCCTCCCATGTTACACACCCACGATGTTTCCACCTCAGGGTCCTCATAGGCCCTGGGCCTGGGTTTTCCTCAGAGATGCCCGGCCCCCCCCCAGCCCAGTCCATGTCCACTCATGAGTGTCCCAGCAACCCCATCTGTGCTTGAGTCCCTTGATGGCATGTGCCCCCTGGTTCCTGGGCCTGGGTCCAGGGCCCCCCCACTATCATTACTGACCCCCACTTCACTGACTACAGGACTCTATGGCTTTTCTGCTTTCCTAGGGTCCCCCTCGAATCCAGTTCCTTTCCCATCTCCACGCCTCTGGGTCAGCCCCCTATTCCCACCCCAACTGTGGGGATCCCCAAATCCAGATGGCCCCTGGGCCTGCCCTCTCCACCACGTGACCAATGGGTTGTGCAATCCAGCCCCCTCCCCTGACCCTCCCTGAGGGGATTTTCGAGGAGGGCTGTGCTCTGTGCCGGCGGCACCCCTGCCCCCCCCAGGGGGCTGGGCCAAGGTATAAATAGAGGTGGTGGCTGCAGCAGGCAGCAAACCCAGCCCAGCACTACCCCACCATGCTTGCTCTGGAGGCTGCACAGTAAGTGGGGGTTCCCTAAAGGAAGGAGCCCCCTTGCACTTGGGACCCCTGCCAGGCCTCCCTCAGGGGCGGTGGTTGGCCCCACCCAGGGGGCAGGGGGCTGGGAAGGAAGGGGTCCACCCTCCCTTTTGCCCCTTCTAGATCTCTTCCTCCCGACTCTGCTGCCTTCCTCCATCCTATCTCTCTCTCTCCCTGACCTCAAAAGTGTCTCCATGGGATGCTTGCCTGTGTCCCATCTGGCTACCCGCCTCCCCCAGGTGGCTCTCCAGGCCTGACCATCCCCTGGCCGCCACCCACCACCCTCCCTATCCCCTCCCCGCATTGGGCCTCAGCCAACCTCTGGCCTGCCCACCACCCCCCACTCTGCTGCTCAGCCACCTCGTTTCTGTTTCTGGGCTCTACTTTCTTTTTTTTTATGATTTTATTTATTTATTTATGAGAGACACAGAGACATAGGCAGAGGGAGAAGCAGGCTCCCTATAAGGAGCCCGATGTGGGACTCGACCCTAGGACCCTGGGATCACCGCCTGAGCTGAAGGCAGACAGAAGCTCAACTGCTGAGCCACCCAGGCGTTCCTACTCTCTGCCTCTTGCTCCCTCTCTGTCTCTGTGTCTCTGTCCCAGTCTCTTTCCGGTTCTTCCTCTGTCTGTCTGTCTGCCTGTCTGTCTTGTCTCTCCTGCTGTCTCTCTGTCTCTCCCGCAAGCCCATCTTTCTATCTATGTGACTCATAACCACTCCCTGTACCTGCGAATGTCTCTCTCCACACTTTCCTCCCTTCTCTCCTGTCTTCTTCCTGTCTCTGTCCGCGGCTACCTCCCCTCGGCACAAAGGGGGGACCTGTTTAACCCACTCTCTCGAGGTCTCTGAAGGAGGCTCCTTCCCTGCCCCCACCTGCCCTCTGGCGCCCACACGGCCTCTCCAGGGACTTTCTCTCCCTCACTTTCCCTGCCCCCCAACCAGCCTCTGTCTATGCAAATCCCAGGGGAGGGGGGATATTTGCCTGCCCCTTCACCCCCACTTCCTGTCCCGCTCGAGTGTGGTGGGGCTGGTCTCATGCTGGGACACACAGCAGAAGAATTGCGGTGGTCACAGCTGCAGCCACCGCCCCCCCCAATGGCTCCCAACCACTCTGAGACTCAGGTGGCTGAAGGCACCCTTGACATGCTTCTGTGTCTCTCCCCTTCCAGGCTCGACGGGCCACACTTCAGCTGTCTGGTGAGTCTGGGCTCTGGGGGCCAGGGAGGGTGGGGGGACCCACACGGCCCACCTGGACCCCCTGCCTCAGCTTCCCCTTCCACTCCTTCCTGTCACTTTGTTTTTCTGACTCTCCCTCCATATCTCCCACCAGCACCCTCCACCTCACCTGACCCATGTCCTTCAGGGACCTTTCTGTGCTGGCTCTTGCCAGCTCTCAGGCTCTGTCACTTCCTGGCCCTGGGAGGGATGGGGGTCTTTGTGTCTTTGGCTCCGTGTCGCTTCCACATTCCATATTTATTCCTTCCTTCCTTCTCTTTTTTGCTAAGTTGTATTTTCAAAAATATAGTCTGTAATATTTCAGACACACAGAATACTCTACTCTCTACCCATAACCCACAACCCAGTCCAAGAATGAAAACCTCACTCCTGGGCTTGAAAGACCCCCCCCAACTGCACCCCACCGCCCTCCTGTCTGGCCCTCCCCCAGCTTGACAAGTTTTGCTTTTTTTAAAAAAATGAGGGTATAACATACCAGTTGGTAAAGGGGCCAATCCTGCGTACAGCCCAATGACATTTTACATTATGCCTCCACCTGTGTTAACAGCTAATCAGACCAAGACATAGAACATTTCCACCCCTCTGGAAGATTCCCAACCAACAACCACCCCTCCCCCGTGGGCTGTTTTCCAACACGGGTTAGTTTTGCCTGGTTTTGAACTTGACATAAGTGCATCATGCAGGATGTCCCCTTTTGGGTCTGGCTTCCTTCGTCAACATTCAGTGTATGTCAGGCATTGTTTTGTTGTTGTTGTTGTTAAGTAAACTCTGTCCCCAACATGGGGTTCGAACTCATGACCCGAGAGATCAAGAGTTACATGCTCCATTGACAGCCAGGTGTTCCAGCCTTGGTTCTTTTTTTTTTTTTTTTTAAGATTTTATTTATTTATTCATGAGATACACAGAGAGAGAGGCAGAGACACAGGCAGAGGTAGAAGCAGGGTCCCTGCCGGGAGCCCAGTTTGGGACTTGATCCCAGGATCCCAGGATCACGACCTGAGCTGAAGGCAGATGCTCAACCACTGTGCCACCTAGGCGCCACCCCACCCCTCTGCAAACATACACACCAACATCACCAGTTTATCCCTTCTCCTGTCCATGGGCTATTTCTCCCTTGGGGCTATTAAAAAAGCTGTTCTGGTTGCTCCTGAACAAGTCTGTTTTGTGGACAAATGTTTTCAGACCCTTGGGGGAAAACCTGGGAGTGAAGCTGCTGAGATGGCCAATGTCTAGCTTTGGTCTTTATCATAATTGGTAAAACAACACATGATTCTTGGGAGAGATCAAATCGATTCAGAGGTGGTCAAGAGAAGCATTGAGACCTGCTTTGCCTCTGTAAAAACACTCCCGACCCCTGGGACAGGCAAGCCTGGGGCGATTCTTCCCCACTTTCCCTACCCCTTCCTGGGAGCCCACAGTCTTAGTGGGTGCCGGCTGCTGTGTTCCTTTTGGAGACCGTGGGTCTCGGGGTTTCTGTGTGTCTCTGCTTGTGTCTTTCATGGGGGGGGGGGCTTCCTGCTGTGTTGTGTCTGTCCCCTCCTTATCTCTGATTGTCTCTTTCCCTCTGTCTCTGGTGCCTGGTCATCTCCATGTCTCTTTCCTTCTCCCAGCTGTGTCCTCTTCTCTCCTGTCCCTGTCAGAATCCTCCTTGCCAGCCCAGGCTGGGGGTGGGGGCTCCTCAAAGCCTGGGATGACTGACCCATCTCCCTCCCCTACCCCATCAGTACCCAGATGGCGTCTTCTACGACCTGGATAGCTGCAAGCACCCCAGCTACCCCGACTCAGAGGGGGCTTCTGGTGAGTGGCCCTGCCCTAGCCAACCTCCTAGCCAAATGGACCTTGGGCCCATTTCTCAGATGGGGGAGCTGAGTCCTGGGGATGGATGTCAGCTAGTTCAGCAGGATAAGGCTAGCCAGGCCTAGAAGCCAGGCCACTAGACCTCCTCCCCTTCCCTCTCCCACCCACCCTCTTGCCCATGTAAATTCTGGGGTCAGAGATTTGCATGGCCCACAATGGCTTCTCTGTGCCCCCGGGGCTTCGAGTGGGCGGGGCTGAGGCCAGACCTGGCTTCTGACTCAGTGCCCTCCCCCAGACTCCCTGTGGGGCTGGGACCTCAGTCCAGCTGTCCCAGCCACCTCCTATGAAGCCTTCAACCCAGCTGTGGCCACCTTCAGCCACCCCCAGGGTGTCCAGCTCTGTTACGGACCTTCGGGACCTTCGACCTACAGCCCTGTGGGGAGCCTCGAGCCGGCCCCCAGCCTAGAGCCCCCGGGGCCCAGCTTCCCTGTGTACCCCACGGAGGACTTCACCAGCCAGGTGAGGGGCAGGGATACAATATGCCCATTGTTTAATTGAGGTTTACTAGGGGCCAGGAGCATGTTAAAGCCTCTGACAACCCTCTGAGGTTAATTAAGTACCAGGTTTACTTCAAACAGACCAGCCAACAGAAGCACAGATGTTAGGCTAAGGACAGCATAGAAGGCCACGATCTGTGTTGGGCAGGCTTTCGGGGAGGTGGCCTGGGCATCCTTTGGCCATGTCGTGGAGATCTGAACCAAGGCCAGAGTGCAGGCTGTCAAGAGAGTGGAGAGGGCCACAGGGGGGACCCAGGAGGAGGAAACTGAGGGAAGAGAGCAGAAGGAGGGAGGGTAGGGGGGGGTCCCTGGACTGCAGGTGATCCTGACCTTTTGCAGACCGTGGTCCCCCCGGCGTATGCCCCATACCCCAGCCCTGTGCTGTCGGAGGAGGAGGATCTCCTGCTGGACAGTCCCACCTTAGAAGTTTCAGACAGCGAGTCGGATGAGGCCCTCCTGGCAGGCCCGGAGGGGAGGGGGTCTGAGGCAGGTAAGTAGGAGCAAGTGGGGTGGGTGGGGCTCCAGATGGAGATGGGGGAGGGGCTGAAGGAACCGTGGCTTCTCTAGCACCTGCCCTATACTCTAGTGCTGAGGGCAGTTCCCTGTGACCTTGGGCAAATGACTCTACCTCTCTTTGCCTGAGGTTCGTGTCTATAGTGGGGTGACAGTGTTTATTACTGGTGGTGGTGGGCCGTGGGAAGGCTGGTAAGTAGGACCATATGGGTAAATGAAAGCAGTGCTGGGCATGGAGTGGGCAACCCAATCAGTAAGTCTTCACCATTACTGACATAATAGCAACAGACATAATCACCCTATCAACACCCAGCTATGGAACCCCTACTTCTGCCCATGTGCCTGTCCCCTGGTATGCTCAACTCCTGGGAAGTTAGGATCATGAGGTTTTTTTTCCCTGTCTGCCTCAGTCTACCATCTGTAAAATGGAGCAGCAGCCCCATCTTCTGGTGTTCTGATGGAGATGAAATGAGCTCATAACTGTTAATGCCTAGCACTGAGTGCTTCACAAAAGTCTGTAAAACACACACACACTCACAAGCCTCATTTATGGCTGACGAGACAGATGCCAGCTCAGAGAGGTTAAGTTGCCACCTGAAGGTCACTGCTGGAAAATGGCAGATGTCGGGTTCTTGTATCCAATGCCCTGCTATGAACAAACAGAACCCCCCCTCCCCAGCTCTGTGGGGCCCTTGCTGCTTGCAGGAGCCCAAGGGTCAGACCCCTGGTTCTTCCAGGATCGCAGTCCCCCTGCAGGCTGAGAAATGGCTAGGCGGATTCAGACCCACTTCAGATCTCTTCACCACCGCTCAGCGCCCTGTGATAAGCCTTTGAGGAGCACTGACAGCCCATTTCACAGATCCTCTCATCCACAGGCAGGACAGATGCGTATTACTGTGTGCGGGCCACGGCAGAGCAGTGGCATATACTGAAAGATAAACCAAGGCAGGGAGATGGGAGTTCAGGGTGACAGCTTCGGGGAGGGAGGAGAGCGGAGGGCCTCCCAGGGAAAGCCAGGCAGATGCCACCTCCCTGGCCCCAGTGCTCTGGGCCGCGGAGACTGAGGCTGGTCGGGGCCTCGGGGGAGGGCGCGAAGCGGGTGTGGGTGTGGGGCCGGCGGCCAGGGGCGGCCTCCCCTAACGCGTCCCCACCACCACCACCGCAGGGGCCCGCAAGAAGCTCCGCCTGTACCAGTTTCTGCTGGGGCTGCTGACGCGCGGAGACATGCGCGACTGCGTGTGGTGGGTGGAGCCGGGCGCCGGGGTGTTCCAGTTCTCCTCCAAGCACAAGGAGCTCCTGGCGCGCCGCTGGGGCCAGCAGAAGGGCAACCGCAAGCGCATGACCTACCAGAAGCTGGCGCGCGCACTGCGCAACTACGCCAAGACCGGCGAGATCCGCAAGGTCAAGCGCAAGCTCACCTACCAGTTTGACAGCGCGCTGCTGCCCGCTGCCCGCCGGGCCTGAGCCCAGGGGGGGGCTCTCAGGGGCTCCACGTCTGCGTCCTGTCGGCGTCCCCGCCCCCTAGGTCAGAGGACCCGTGGATTCCCCAAGCTGCGGGGAGGGGGGCTGCCATGATCCCTAAGCCCTGCCCAGGGTCCCTCTGGGACCCCTCCCCGCCAATCGTGTCTGGGGCTCCTCTGGGATTTCCTTGTCATGTTCTGGATCCCCAGGATCCTCATGTCGTGGGCCACAGGACCCATGGAGGACTATAATATATGTCTGTAGAGGGGTGGGCAGGACAGCACTTCCAGAATCCCAAGAGCTTCTCTGGGATCCCCTGGTACTGTCTGAGGTCGTCCAACCAAGCCTGGGACCTCTCTGAGCTCCTTTGTGCGTCTGAGATCCCTTAATCTCACCTGGAGAGGGTGAGCCCACAGATCATCACACAGGGAGGGGGGTACACTGCTTGTAACTCTAAGCCCTGTCCCCCCAGGGTCTCTCTGGGATCCCCTTCGCATGTCTGACGCTCTCCTGTCAGATCTGAGATCTTCTACTTATGTCTGGGGCCTTCTGGAAACTTTTTATGATGTCTCAGACCTCTGTGCCCATCTGTGACTCTCTTGTCCTGTGCCCCCAAATATGTCTGTCATCTTGAGATCCCCCAATTCTCTGGAACCACTGTGCTATCACTTTTGGTGTGTCTAGAATTCTCCAACTGCTATGCCCCTTTGGGGACCTCAGCAGACCTGAGTTTTCACAGGGATCCTCCCCTTCCTGGGGTGCCCTCTGGAGGGCCAAACTAGGGATCATTCTGGCCAGTCAACTGATTTCTGAGTGATCTTGGCAGCCCTCCCATGTCATCTCTAACCAGAGGTCTCAAATTGGTACCCCCACCCCCACCCCCTCTAGCTCCTTTTGGGGCAAGTCACATCTCTAGTGGTGGTTCCTTCTTTCATTCACTGTAGCATGAGGGAGATTTTGCAGATTCCTCTCTGCAGACTTTGCACAATCCAGCAAAGGTGGGCAGCTTTGCAGTGCAAAAGAGGCTGGGGGAGGGTGGTAGGACATCTGTTCTCCAGTCTGCCCCAGTCTCCGCCACCCCTGGGCTGTCAGACCCCCAGTGTCTTCTCTCAGTGCCTGGTGGCCCCCAGCCTTTTGCATTTCGCACCTGGTGTGAACCCACGAGGTGAAGCTTGGGCTTACCGTGAGAACTCTGCTTTGAGCCCTCTGGGGGTGTCACAGACTGTGGGCTAAGACACCAGAGTCCCAGGTCCTTGAACCTTCGGGGCTGGGGGATCTAGGGTGAAAGACTTGCTGCTTCTGGGCCTCAGTTTGTCCCTTCTGTGAAAGGGGAGAGGAGGACGAAGAAGATAGAAAAAATCCCTTGCAGCCCTGCTGAGCCTTTGATATATCTTCTGGAAATCTACCCACCACCCATTCATTGACGTCCAGGAGGACAAGGAAGGCACTTCAAGGACCCAGAGAGGGAAGAGGTCCTTATGGGGGTACAGAGCTGCTGGTAGCAGAGCCCAGGCTGGGACCTGCCCTCCAAAGGACAGCACACACACCCCCACCCTGGAATGGGGGCAGGGTGGAAGAGAGTGCCAAGGACAAAATGTCCCCAGGGCCTCCCCTTGCAAATGAGGTACCTTTTGCAAAAACTATCATCATCACCCCAAGTGTGGAATAAAATAAAATAAAATAAAATAAAATAAAATAAAATAAAACAAATCAAGGTAGACAGACCTCCTAGGACCCTTTGTTAGGGACGGCAATGCGGTCTGTCAGCCCAGGCCTGCTGACCTTCTGAGGCACTGCAGTGGCAGCGAGATGGACCATAGAGAGGAGATGGAAGAGGCATAAAAGCCGGACCAGGCTGGGGCTTGAGATGGTGGTCCGGTTCAATTTTTGTCTTTCTTTCTTTCTTTCTTTCTTTCAAAGATTTTTTATTTTAAAGCAATCTCTACACCCAACGTGGGGCTCCAACTCACAACACGATCAGGAGTCGCCTGTTCCTGCTGAGCCAGCCAGGAGCCCTCCCTCTCCTCCCCACCGTCTCCCTGCTTCCCTTTCCATCACGGTCTCAGTCCCCCCCTTCTGAATTTCTGTCCTCCTCCTCCGTTTGTCTGCCCCCCACCCCCACCCCCCGCGCCCTGCGCCCGGGTAGGCTGGGCGGACGGGAGGGACCCGGTGGCAGCGTCGGCCTCTGGTGCTGCGCGGCACCACCTAGCTTGGCCCGCGGGAGCGGTGTGGCAGTCTGCCTGGCAACCCGTGACGTCACACAGAGGCTGCCGCCGGGTTGGCTTGGCGCTCCCTGGAGGCGGGGCAGTTTCCGGCTCGCAGGGGGTTTTGGAAAAGCTGGGGGTGGGGGGGAGCTGGACAGGAAGAAAATCTGGAGGGAGTTGCCTTCGCTCAAACCTGCTCCCTCAGCGGGTTACTTCCTCTCCCGTCCTCCGCCTTAACCCCAAGCCCCCACACCCTTTTTCCTCTCACACTCCCCTTGCCTTCCTCCCCATCACACCTGCTGCCCCTCCAAAGAGCCCTCTCCCCCAATCCCCTCCTCTGGCCTCCTTCACCACCCCCAGCCGGCGTCAGCCACCACCACCCCCATTCTGAAAGCCACAGGTCCCCCTGCCGGGAAGGGCGCCAACGCCCGGGCAGCCCTCCAGGGCCTTCCCGGTCTCCCCACCCGCCCCGCGGGGGGCACCCGCCCCCTCCCCCGCGTCCGGTGCCCGCCGCTCCCGCTCCCGCTCCCGCTCCGGGAAGCGTGGCGGGGAGCCGGCAGGGCTCAGTCCCAGGAGGGGCAGCGGCCAGTCCGGGGTCCCGGGTGGCCGAGGCCCCAGGCCTTCGGATGTGCTCTCGCCGGAGTCGCCGGAGTCCCCGAGCGCCCGCGCCCTCCCTCCGGGCACCGAGACCTCCCCCCGCCCCCGCAGCCGTCCTGCCTACGCTGGGAAACCGGACCCTCCCTCGCAGCTCCGGTTTCCCCAGAACTCCTGACTTGCAGATGCTAAGAATGGCTTTCTAGACTGTCTTCTCCCTTTGCCCCCATGGCTGAGTTCTGGCTGTGAGCCCTCACCCGTTTTAGACCCCAGCCCCTTCCTCTCTGCCACCCAGGAGTCAGGAGTGCCGGGCCTCATCCTTGGACCCAAGCATCTGAACCCCAGATCCAGGAGTCCAGGCCCTCCTCCCTCAGACCTGGGAGTCCTGGCCTCCAGCACCCCCATCCCGGGACCGGGTGTCTGAGCCCCAGGCCCTTCCTCCCCAGGACCTGGCCTCCTGCCAGCTCTGCTGGTCCAGATGTTATTTCTCACCCTTTAGAACACGCCCTCGGAATGTGGGGCAGCCTGGGAGGGTGGGGAGGCAAGTCTGAGGCCTCCCACAGCCCCCTGGGAGTCTCTGGACTCCTTAAAGGGCTCCTCCTGGGGGCCCACGTGTCCTCCCTAGGGCCCTGAGGGACAAGCTGTGGTCAGAGAAGCTTCGAGAGGAGGTCTGCCGACATGCCTGAGGCAAAACCAGGTCGCTTTCAGGACTGCCCTCCCTATGTGGAGATGCTGTCCTCTTTTCTGAATGGGGGGGCTAAGCTCTCCTCTCCTTGTAGGTTTGGGAGAGTAGGGTGTCTTCTCTGTGTGGGGAGGGGTTCCATATCTGTGTTGGTTGGGTGGGTCTCCTTCCCTGTGCAGTGAGGGTGTTCCTATCTCTGTAGAGATTTGAGAGGAGGGCCATCTGGGTGCAGATAAAGATTCTCTGAATTTGAGCCCTTTTTCTTCATAGGGATGAAAGTGCTTTGTATGTAGACCTGGGCGATCCCTGCATGATGATTGGGGGCCTCTACATTTTGGGAATGGAGTCCTCTCCGTAGGGATTGGGGTCACTTCTCTGAGGGAGGACTGAGTCCTTTCCATAGAGTTTAGGGGTTCCTGTCTGTGTGAGGAGAGCTCTTGTCTGTATAAGAATGAGGGGACCTCCTTTCTATAGGAATCTGGGCTTCCCCACACCTTCTCTATATAGGGACCCTTTATGTGACCCTTTATGTGCAATTCATTTCTTTGAATGGGACTGGAGACATTTGTTTACATGGGACTCTCTATGAAGAAGTGAATAGAAGAGACGCAAGTCTCTGGGAGGGACCCTCCTCCTGGGGTGTCCAGACCACTGGCGCCAGGCCCACCGGGCCATGGAGTGGGGGTCCAGCCCCTCATTGCAGCTGGGGTGCCAGTGGGCCAGGAGCCAGCAGGCAGAGCAGGTGAAAGATGCTGTGGTCAGCGAGAGGTGTCCAGTTTCTAGCCCAGGGGAAGAGCTAATTATACCCCCAGGACCCAAAAGGTCAGGGCCTGGTGGCCTGGTGGATGGAGTATGGCTTGCCTGGGGCAAGGGGAAACCTGATCCTCAGACTCTCAGGATTAGAGATAAATTTACACCTGAAGGGGCAGGACTTCTTGGTCTCTGGGAGGAGGGGCCTGGGGGCCTGGACTCCTGGGTTTTGGAAGGGGAAAGCACTGACCACGTGCTCAATTGTGAACATCTTTTGCCTCACAGTAGCCAAAAAGGCCCCTGCCAAAGGCAAAGACGCTGCCCAGCCAGCTCCCAAGGAAGCCCCCCCTGAAGCCGCTCCTGCACAGCCCCCCGAAGGTGAGCCGGTGTTCCTGTGTGATCTGCAGAAACTGGCTCTCCACCCGCCAGGCTCCCCTTCCTCTCTGCACCCACCCTGCTCTGTCTCCTTCAGTCCTGCCTCCCAGAGCTGATCCATCTGCCCTCTGCTCACAACCCTCAGTGGCTCCCCAGTGCCCCCAGGTGAAAGCCCAGCCTCTCAGCCTGGTGCTCATGCCCCCAGCAACTGGCTGATTCATCACTGAGTCCTGCCCAGCTCTGGATGCCGCAGTCTATCTCCATACCTCTCCTACCCCAAAGCCGTATTCAAACAATCCAGTCTGCCACCCTCCAGTTCACAAATGAGAAAACTGAGGCCCAGAGGGGCAGGAGGAGACTGGCCAAGGTCATGCAGCCACCTCTGTGACATGTGGTCTTTCCCAAGTCAGGAAAAGCTGCTTGGCTTCGTGGTCTTTGGCATCTGAGCAGAAGGTCCCTCACAGGCTCTAAGCCCCACTCCTTAAGTGGCCTGCTGCCCCTTCCCCAGCCTGCCTTAGACCCCCTAATCCTGTCTCCTGAGCAGAAGCCCCACCTGAGGACCAGTCCCCCACTGCCGAGGAGCCCACTGGGATTTTCCTGAAGAAGCCAGACTCTGTGTCAGTGGAGAATGGTGAGGAAGGGATGAAGGAGGAGGGGTCGAGGACCTGGACTCCTGGGTTTGAGGCAAGGATGAGGCTGGGGGCCTGGGTTCTTGGGTCTGAGGGAAGAGGGACTGGGGGCCTGGACTCCTGGGTCTGAGGGGGAGAAGCTCACAGTCCTCTCTAGAGTTTCACGGCTCCTGTCTGCCACTTCCTCCCATTCCCCACCCCCACCCAGGAAAAGACACGCACATCGTGGCCAAAGTGAACGGGAAGGAACTTCCAGGGAAACCAACCATCAAGTGGTTCAAGGGGAAGTGGCTGGAGCTGGGCAGCAAGAGCGGGGCCCGGTTCTCTTTCAAGGAGTCCCACGACTCTGCCAGCAATGTGAGGACCCCGTGGGGACGTTGAAGGCATATGGGCTGGGGATGGAGGTCCTGCAGCCCTCAGTTCTCAGCAGGCCTGTTGCTTGCTGCCTGAGGCCTGGAGCCCGCTTAGATGGAAAACCCAGATGGACCTAAAGGGTTAAAGCTTATACCAGACTGCTTGGTGGAGATTGTGGGGGTCAGGAGGAGAGAATGTCTAGGTTGTGGCAGGTGTACTCGGTCCATTGTATGCATTCCCAGAAAGGTCTCACGGGTCAGGGAGGTGGGCCCCCCCAGGGGTCAGGTTTGTCCAGGCTTGGCAAGAGACAGCTGGCCCCTCCTGTGGGGTCAGGGTGAGGACCCAGAGAGGGAGATGTGGTGAGGTGGGCTCTGGGAGTGTGGTGTAGTGCTGGGGACCCACGTGCACCCACACCCCTGGCCCTGGCCCCCAGGTGTACACCGTGGAGCTGCACATTGGGAAGGTGGTACTGGGGGACCGTGGGAATTACCGCCTTGAGGTCAAAGCCAAGGACTTCTGCGACAGCTGTGCCTTCAACATCGACGTGGAGGGTGCGCTGGCCACGGGCCGGGTGGGGGTGGGGGTGGGGGTGAGGAGAGCAAAGGGTTGTGGGGGGGCTGGGGTGGATGTTTCAGCCTGGTGTAGGGGAGTGTACAGATGTGGGGGTGAGATCTGGGGAGGAGGGAGTAGATGCAGGGGGAGGGGCCGTAGAAATTGGAGCAATAGTCTACGTGCTTAGGCCACTAGGAGGTGTGGACTTGGGAGTGAGAGGGTGCAGGGTTTTGGGTGTCTACAGGAAGGCTGAAAAGGTTAATTAAGTAAATCCTAGGGTCACAGTGCACAGCCATAAGGGCTTGGGAAGCAAGGGTGTCCACGTTTAGGGAGAGGCTGTACAAGCTTAGTGGGAGGTTGTTACAGATTTGAGGGCATAAGTGTGGACCCCTGAGGGTGCACAGGCTCTGGGATCTGCATCCCAGGCTGTGTGGGGCTTAAGTATGGAGGACACAGTGTATGGGATTGCCCAGGCCTGGGGAGAAGAGCGTGCTGGCCCAGGTGTGAGCGGTGAGAGGCTGCTCAGAGCTGGTGCACAACAGCTATGGAAACACGAATCCATGCCCAAGTGACAGGGTATGCTGATCCACGATCAGGGGCCTGGGTGGAGGTTGTGCAGGCCTGGAGGGCACTCTTGGTCTTAGATCAGGCCTTGCCTCCACTCATCTTCTGTTCCCCCATCTCCTCTCCCCAGCGCCCCGTCACAACACTTCTGTACAAGGTCTAGAAAGCTTCAAGCGTACGTAAGTGATCCTGGGACCTGGGAAGAGGTGGTGGGTGGTTTCTGCTGGTGGCAAGGACTATGGGAGTGTCTCCCTTGGGAGGAGGAGCTGTGGGAGAAGGGAGGAATGGGGAGCCAGGGTGGGCCTGAGGGCACAGGACCTCTGTCGGGTTCACACACTCTCTTAATGATAACAGGGGCGAAGGGAAGTCAGAAGATGGGGGTGAGCTGGATTTCAGCAGCCTGCTGAAGAAGAGGTGAGCCTACCCCACTTGGCATACAGAGGGGTGATGGGGACTCAAAGAGGAGAAGGATGGTGGGTGAGGCTCCACTGCCAGCTCTGGACTCCGTTTTCCCCTCTATGACCTCCTGAATCTACCCATTCCCCACCCACCCAGCCATCTGTCCATCCACCTATGCACCATTTACCTACACCTTTACCTACAACTGCACCCACTTAACCATCTACCCACCAATTCACCTCCTACTGACCCTTCAATCCATCATCCTCATATCCATTTTCCTGTTCGCTTAGGTTCCAGTTTACCTACACATCCCCCTGTTCACCCAGCCAAACATCCATCCGTCCTTTTGTCCACTCACTCATCTACCAATCTCATCCATCCATTCAACCAGCTACTTATGTATCCATTGACTAAATCCATCCATTCTCCTACCTGCCCATTTGTTCATTCATCTGCCCACATATCCATTCTTCTACCCACCTCTTCCCACCTATCCATTCACCTGTCTGCCATTACACTCAGCCTTCCATTCATAAACATCCATTCATCCTTCATCCACCCACCCCGTAATCCAATTTCCCACCTATGGAGGCACCCATCTATCCACTTTCCACCACCCATCTATCATCCATCTTCCTTGCCACCTGTGTATCTATCTGCACCTGCATCTCTCTCCCAACTGAATCTGTTATCCCACCTGCCTACCTAGCCAAGCATTCCTTTATCAACTCTTCACCTCTTCACATACCCATCCACCCAGATAGCTCTCTGATTGATCCACATGAAATTGCTGTTCTTTAGGCAAAAATAATTAGATATTGGCAATTTTATATTGTTGAACATGATGCTTGTCCATTCGCTTGGTTATTCATTATCTGCTGGTCTACCCATCCATTCTTCTACTAATTCTACTCCCATAACCAAATCCCCAACAACCCCATTTACTGATTGATTCATCTGTTTGTCTTTACCCAGCCAGCCCCATATCCCACCATCTCCCCTCAACATATCCACCCCATTGCCTACCCAACCATTTGCCACCAACTCATCAGTCCATCCACTCACCCAGCTATCCTCCATCCATCCACTTACCTATCTTCCTGCCGCCCATCCTCCACCTATCCACCTATCCATAGACCCCACATATCCATCATCTTAGTCATTCATCAACCCCTTGACTCATCTCTGTATTAATTTCCCACCCAGTGCTCTGTACACCATTCCAAATATGCATATGTCCCGGTTTCTCTTCTCTTTCTTCCTTTCCCTTCCTTCCTTCTTTCCAGAGATCTACTCACTTTCTCACTCAGCAAACATCTTCTGAGGCCTCCTGTCTACCAGACCCTGGGCTGAGACCAGGGTACAGAGAGAAGTTTGACTAGGTCCTTGACATTGAGTCACTGATTGGTTTGGGGAGATGGGTCTGATCCAACCAACATGGACACAGACCAAGACTGTTTAGTGTTATCAGAGAGAGGGTCCCACAGGGGCCTTGTGAGAACCCAGAGTGAGGGCAACTCGTTGCCTGGGAAGACCAGGAGTGCCTCACAAAAGAGGGAGCTTTGGTGCTAGGTTTGAAGAGGAGTCCATCAGGTAGATAAAGTAGGGAAGGATCATCT
This sequence comes from Canis lupus baileyi, assembly GCF_048164855.1. NCBI lineage: Eukaryota > Metazoa > Chordata > Mammalia > Carnivora > Canidae > Canis > Canis lupus. Next base: position 106,774,076 of record NC_132838.1, on the reverse strand, counting down.
GGGCTGGGACACATCTTGTGTAAAGGCTGAGAGGCAGGAAGGGGGCTGGGAGGGTTCAGGAAAAGGAAAGTAATGTGCTTGGGTGGTTGTGGGAGTGGTGATGGCATGATGAGTGGGGTCGTGACTGCCAGGCTGAGCTGTTGGGGCATCTTCCTGATGGCAGTGGGAGACCCATGGAAGAATTTTGAAAAACGAAAGGGTGGCATCTGATATGGAAGTTAGAAATACCCTCCTGGGGCCATGTGGGGAATAGGCTGGAGGGGAAGAGGCGAAATAGAGGCCAGGAGCTCAGGAAGGAGGCTGAGGCCATGGTCCAGATGGAAAGGATAAGGGGCACCAGACCAGGCCCAGAGAGACAGAGCGGAACAGCGAGTGGGTAGTGAAGGCTGAGGGAGGGCCAAGGTGGAGGGAGCACCTCATCTCCTAATCCTAACTGCTCCCCCCCCCCTGCCCCCGTGGCCCTTCTGCCTACTCTCCCTGTCCTCAGGGAAGTGGTTGAGGAGGAGAAGAAAAAGAAAAAAGATGATGATGACCTAGGCATCCCACCTGAGATTTGGGAGCTCCTGAAAGGAGCAAAGAAGAGCGAGTATGAGAAGATCGCCTTCCAGTATGGCATCACTGACCTCCGGGGCATGCTGAAGCGGCTCAAGAAGGCCAAGGTCGAGGTCAAGAAGAGTGCAGGTCAGCGCTCTCTGAAGGGAGATGGGCCCTGCCTGGGGGACCCCAACATCATGGGTATTGGATGTTTGGACCCTGGACCTACTCTTGAAGGTCCCAATCTGAGGAATAATAGAGCCCAATTGTCAAGCACTTCCAAGTTCATGGGAAGCTTCCTGACCTTGACCTTGGAGATCTTGACCTTGACCTTGGAGAGTGTATGGTCTGGGAGGGAGACATGGCAGCTCTGGAGGTGACCAGGGCAGTGAGAACCTCTCAGCTCCATGCCCCCTGCATCCCTCAATCTCCAGCCTTCACGAAGAAGCTGGATCCAGCCTACCAGGTGGACAGAGGCAACAAAATCAAGCTGGTGGTGGAGATCAGTGACCCGGACCTTCCCCTTAAGTGGTACAAGAATGGACAGGAGATCAAACCAAGTAGCAAGTATGTGTGGAGGGACAGTCCCCAGGGGTAGGGAGAGGGGAGATCGGAGTCCCAGAGAGAGCCCAGATATAAGGCTGGCCACTCTTAACCCAGAAAGAGCATTCCCTCATCCATATGAAAACTGTGAATACCTCAATAAAAAAATTGACAGGAACGCCTGGGTGGCTCAGCGGTTAAGGATCTGCTTTTGGCTCAGGCGTGATCCTGGAATCCTGGGATCAAATCCCACATTGGGCTCCCTGCATGGAGCCTGCTTCTCCCTCTGCCTATGTCTCTGCCTCCCTCTCTGTGTCTCTCATGAATAAATAAATAAAATCTTAAAAAAAAATTATCCCTCAAAAAAAATTGACAAAGGAAGGGCACTTGACTGGCTCAGTTAGTGAAGCATGCCACTCTTGTTGTCAGGGTCATGAGTTCTAGCCCCATGTTGGGTGTAGAGATTACTTTAAAAAAATCTTTAGGGGCACCTGGGTAGTTTAGTTGGCGAAGTGTCTGCCTTTGACTAAGGTCACGATCCCAGGGTCCTGGGATGGAGCCCCACATTGGGCTCCCTGCTCAGCAGGGAGCCTGCTTCTCCCTCTCCCTCTGCCCCTCTCCCAGCTTGTTTTTTTTTTCTCTCTCTCTCTCTCTCAAATAAATAAATAAATCAAATCTTTTTAGACATTGACAAAGGTAATGAAAACAGGAATTTGGTTGAGAAGAAATCCAAATGGCCAATATATTGTGGAGTACTCATTCAACCTTGCAAATAACAATGACAACAATAATAATAATCATGCAAATAAACAATAGTTTTTCTGCTCTCCGAATGGGCAGATTTTACAAAATGATAAAACCCATTGCTGGAGATGACATAGGGAAATAGGTACACCAGTGTGGATGGTGGGAATGGTACTTGCTAAATCTCTGAAATGGCAGTGTGTTAAAAATATTTCAGATTGTGCAGTTGGAGGTATTTATCCTAAGAGAATTATCATGGTTGTGCATGTTTAGCTGCAAGGATATTCACTAAAGCACTTGCTATTCTAGCAAAAAATGGAAAACAAGCAAAATGTATGATTCTTTACTAAAGGGCTGTGTAGTCACTAAAAAAGAGATTCTAAAATATATACTAATATGAGAAGCTGGTTAAGGTCAGCATATGGGAAGAAGCATGGTTCCCATTTCTGCTTAACAAAATGTTAATCTATGTGTGTATAGATAAAAAGATTGCAAAGAGGGATGCCTGGGTGGGTCAGTGAATCTACCTTTGGCTCAGTCCGTGATCCCAAGATCTTGGGATTGAGTCCCACATTGAGCTTCCCATAGGGAACCTGCTTCTCCCTCTGCCTGTGTCTCTGCCTTTCTCTGTGTTTCTCATGAATAAATAAATAAAATCTTTTAAAAATATATTGGAAAGACAGAGGCTGAAGTGTTTGTAACAGTTATCTCTTGGATAGGTTATATTTTTATTATTTTTTTTCTTGGCTGTGTGTGTTTTTTTTAAAGTTATTTATTTATTTAAGTAATCTCTATATGCAACGTGGCACTCTAACTCATGACCCCTGAGATCAAGAGTCTGGTGTGCTTCCAACTGAGCTAGCCAGGTGCTGTGGCTGTGTCTTCTAAGTTTCTCAGCAGGAGCATGTTGAATGAGATAAAAAGTTAAGTTAGTTAAGATACAGGTTAAGTTACTTTAAGTGGGAGAGAAATGCATTTCTAACTGATTGAGGCTGGTAGGTGGGCTCTCTTCTTAGAGATTGTTTGGGGACCCGGGTTCCACATTTTTGGCTACACCATTTCTTGTGGCATTGTCCTCATCTGCATGATTGGAGCTGGGTCAAAGGGGAAGGAGGAATTGTCTTGAGCAAGCAACTCAAAGGTGGAGATGACCTAGCAGTTATGCATGTCCTATCCACTCACATTCCATTGGCCCAAGTTCAGTGGCACACCATCCCAGCTGCAAAGGAGGCTGGAAAATGTGGTTCTCTAGGTGGTTAGCTATGTGCCACTGCTAAATGGAAGGGGAGGATGTATATGGCGGGTGTAGGGGGGCAGAGGTTAGGATTTCTGCTGTGGTTATTTAAATACTAGAAATTGGACCATCTGTCCCTTCCCTCACAATTTGGCTCTGAGAGGGAGTGACTTGTCCTGAGAACTGGTGGACAGATCTACCCCAGGGCTGGGCTCTCCTCCAGGCTCTAGGCTGAGGTAAGATTTTTCCACCAGGTACGTGTTTGAGAATGTTGGTAAGAAGCGAATTCTCACCATCAACAAGTGCACGTTGGCAGATGATGCTGCTTATGAGGTCGCTGTCAAAGATGAGAAGTGTTTCACCGAGCTCTTTGTCAAAGGTGAGGCTGAGATTCGGGCCTAAGCCTGAAGAGTGGGGCTTTTCAGGAGGATATCCTGAAACTACTGACCTCCTGTCCCTCCATGTCTCACAGAACCTCCAGTCCTGATTGTCAAACCCCTCGAGGACCAGCAGGTGTTTGTGGGCGACCGGGTGGAAATGTCAGTGGAGGTGTCAGAAGATGGTGCCCAGGTCATGTGGTAAGTAACTCATGATTCCTGAGCTCTATACAGGTGCCTACAGCTTGTTTGCCTCAGCTCTGATCTTTATGACTTCTCTTGGAGATTGTGAAATATTACCCAATAGTCACCAGACCTTTCTCTTTAAATCCTGACCTTCACCCATGACCTCTTTCTGGAACTTCTGACCTCTACCCATCTCATCTTCTTCCAATTCCTTCTTCTGATTTCTGCTATTTCAGATTCATTTATTCATCCATTCAACCAATGATCCATCCTTTGGTCCATCCACTCATATATCCATCTATCTATTCATCAACCTATCCATCACTCCATCCATTTATCCTTCCATCCACCCATCTATCCCATTGGTTTATCTGTCCATCCATCCATCCATCCATCCATCCATTCATCCATCAATCCATCCACTCACCCACTTACCAATCTCCTCATCCATCCATCCATCCATCCATCCACCCATCCAACAAATATTTATTGAGCACCTATTATACAATGGCACTCTTCAATATATTGGAAATATAAGGGGATATATCAACATGGCACTTGCCAAATTAGAGTTTATAATCTGGTAAACTTCTGGGGTATATGTGTAGGAAACAGAGATATGTGTTAGTCAAGTCATCACATGAATAAATATAAAAGTTTTTTAAGTGTTTCAGAGGAGTACTGACTGAAGCTATAGCCACTTTTTAATAGGGAGAAGGGACTCAGGAAGTCAGAGAAGTCTTCCTGGAGGAGGTGACAATGCAGCTGAGATTTGAGTGATGAGGAGTTAGAAAAGAAGTGAGAAGGGAGGGGTTTCTCAGGCAGGGAAGTACCATTCGGAGAGGCCACAATATCTGGCATCTCTCTGTGACCCCAGGACTTCCTCCATGCTCTGACATCTCCCAATGATCTGTCTGTGTTCCTTTAACCTCCAGCCAGGAATCTGTGGCACCTCCTTGTGGCTCATGACTTCCTGTGACCCACCATCCCACCTGTGACCCATCTATTCAAGATGCTTCTGCCAACCTTAATCTCTCCTCCCTTCTGACCCCTGACCTCTGCCCAGGACTGTCTCTCTGGCCCTTGACTCACTGTCTGATATCCAGACCCAGGGCTCTGCGGGTCCTTCATTTCTCCCCTTCGCGTCCCCTTCACCTAGGATGAAAGATGGTGTGGAATTGACGCGGGAGGATTCCTTCAAGGCTCGATACCGCTTTAAGAAGGACGGGAAGCGTCACATTCTCATCTATTCGGATGTGACCCTGGAGGATGGGGGTCGCTACCAGGTCATGACCAATGGCGACCAGTGTGAGGCTGACCTCATTGTGGAAGGTATGGGGCCCCCAGGTGGGGTGGGGGCCACATTGGCTCATGCTTCTCCTCACAGCTCAAAATTGCTCAAGCCCTCGGGCACCTTGCTGGCTTAGCCAGAGGAATATGTGACTCTTGACATCAAGGGTCATGGGTTCGAGCCCCAGGCTGGGGGTAGAGTTTACTTGAATAAATAAATTAACTTAAAACAATTGTTCAGGGGCACCTGGGTGGCTCAGTCAGATGAGTCCAACTCTTGGTTTCAGCTCAGGTCATGATCTTGGGGTTCCACACTCAGCATGGAGTCTTTGTTCTTTTCCCTCTGCTTCTCCCCGTGCTCTCTCTCTGAAATGCATTAATAAATATTTTTTTAAGCAATTGCTCAGGCCCCAAATCTTATAGTTGTCTCTGACTCCTCTCTTGGCCTCCCACCCTGCATTCCATTCACCAGCAAGTCCTGACAACTCCCCCATCAAAGGAGATCTAGGATCTGATCACTTTTCCTCACCTCCATTACCCTCACCTGCCCTAGGCCTCCACCCCTCATGCCTGAATGACAGCAGTGGTCACTGGGTGCTCTGTTTCCATGACTGCTCCCCTCCCCCACTTACACACACGCAGTGGCCAGAGTGATCCTTGTGAAATGTAAGTCAGATGGTGGAAACCGAGCTCACCCTGTGTCTAGGGCCTAGGTCAGTTTCGTGTTATGTAAGATGTCACCATTTCCACCAGGGGAAGCTGGCTCAAGGCTACATGGGACTCCATGCTTTGCTTTTGCAAATGCTCGTGAGTCTATAATTCCTTAAACGTAAGAAAAAAAACAGACAGACCCCAAACCAAGGTATTTATGAGCCAAATCAATTATGGTATGCCCATATGTAGCCGTAAAAAAAATGGAAAGAGGGATCCCTGGGTGGCGCAGCAGTTTGGCGCCTGCCTTTGGCCCAGGGCGCGATCCTGGAGACCCGGGATTGAATCCCATGTCGGGCTCCCGGTGCATGGAGCCTGCTTCTCCCTCTGCCTGTGTCTCTGCCTCTCTCTCTCTCTCTCTCTATCATAAATAAATAAAAATTTTTTAAAAATTAAAAAAAAGGAAAGATTTCCAAGATGCTGTATAGTTAGGTGAAAAAGCAAATATGTTCTAATTTGCAAGGAAGGAAGGAGAAGAAAGGAGGGAGGGAGGGAAGGACAGATAGAGAAGAGAAAACATAGATACTATTGGCTTTCATAGCGATAGACTGAATGGATAGTGCCTTAGGATAAAGGAGAATTGGAGGTGGGTAAGTGGGAGATATCCCGTCTATATCTGTTTTTTTATTTTTTTATTTTTATTTTTTGTGATTTTATTTATATTCATGAGAGACACACAGAGAGAGGCAGATACATAGGCAGAGGGAGAAGCAGGCTCCCTGTGGGGAGCCTGATGCGGTACTTGATCCCCGGACCAGGGATCATGACCTGATCCAAAGACAGAGGCTCAACCTCTGATACACCTAGATGCCCCCTCATATCTGAATCCATTTTCTTTATTTTTCAATCATATAAATGCATTTTGTTTAAAAAAACTAAAATTAAAAAAAAAAAGTCAGATCCCAGCCATCTTCCCAACATGCTTTAGTGTCTCTTGCCTCGCTGGAGTCCTCCCTTTTGGACCCCCAAGGTCTGTGATCCAGCCATATCTCTCCTGTCCATCTTCTCATGTACCACATTTGCCTTGCCTGCTGCACACTGGCCCCCTTGCTGTTTCTCACATCAACAAACCTGCTCGATTCCATAGGGCCTTTGCACATGTTCTTCCCTCTACCCAGGGGGACTCTTCTGCATTCTCCCATGGACTCTTCCCTGCCTTCCTTCAGGCTTCATCACTCCCTCTTGTTGTTGTTGTTGTTTTAATATTTTATTTATTTATGCAAGAGAAACAGAGAGAAAGAGAGAGAGAGAGAGAGAGAGAGACAGGCAGAGGGAGAAGCAGGCTCCATGCAGGGAGCCAGACATGGGACTCCATCCCGGGTCTCCAGGACCAGGCCCTGGGCCGAAGGCGGCACTAAACCACTGAGCCACCTGGGCTGCCCTCCCTCTTGTTATACGTTGATGTGTGTCCCTGTTCACCAACTATCTCCCCACTGGCATCTGAGCTTCACAGGGCCAGTGGATGTTTCCAGGTTGTTCATGGCCATATCCTCAGGGCCTGGCACAGTGCTTGGTGCATAGTAGGTGCTTGCAACTATTTGTGGGCTGACTGGAGTTTCGATGGCCCCATATCCTTTTCTCCCTGTCCAGAGAAACAGCTGGAGGTCCTGCAGGACATTGCGGATCTGACGGTGAAGGCCTCAGAACAGGCTGTGTTTAAATGCGAAGTGTCTGATGAGAAGGTGACAGGCAAGTGGTATAAAAATGGGATCGAGGTGCGGCCCAGCAAGAGGATCACCATTTCCCACGTGGGGAGGTACGGAGTAGACTATGGAGGTAGCTGGAGGTGGGGCAGGGTGGAACATGTGTATCAGTTAGCTATAGTTGTGTAACAACCATCCCGATCCTTAGTAGTTTAAGGAGAAAAGGATGTATTTAATCACAAGTCTCTGTGCTGGTGGAGGGCTGGCTGATCTAGACGGCCTTTCTCATGCCTCTGTGGTCAGCTCAGTGTCTGCTCTGCTGATCTTCCTGGGCTCCCTCAGGACCTTGGCCAGGAAACCTGGGCTGCCTTTACTCTGGTCTATGTGATGTCTCATCCCCCAGTAGGCCAGTCCTGGCATGTTCATAGGGCAGATGCAGGAGTCCCAAGAGAGAGAGCAGAAGCAAACCAGGCCTCTGTGGCCTGACTGGTCACTGTTCCAATGTCTGCCATATTCTATTTGGCAAAGGAAGCCACAGGTTGCAGGGTCTCATTGCAAGGGGCATGGATACAGGGAGGGGAATCCCTGTGGCCACAGTTGCAAACTGTCTACTACAAAGTGGAGGAGATGTCCAGCTGGAGAAACAAGGGATTGGAATTCAATAGGTAGCACAGGGTTACCTGAGAGAAGTACCTGGTGATCTGAGGACTATGGAGAGCCACTGTGAGCATGCCCAAATTTAGTTGTGCCCAAATACAATGGTGAATTGCATTTCCTGACAATAGCTCTTGGCAGAATGTAGGCTTTCTCTGGGATCTGTGTAAGGAACACTGCCTGCCAGAGCTGTCAGTAATTATAAGAATGAATCTTAACGCTTCTAGGGCACTTATTATGTGTTAGGGAGTTTTAAAAAATGCTTTACAACAACACTGATATAGACTGTTATCATTATGTCTATTTTATAGGTGAAGAAATTGAGACACAGGGAGCGTAGGTAGCTTGCCTAAGGTCACACAGCTGATAAGTTGCAAAGCTGAGATTTGAACCTAGATGATAGCATTTCAAAACCCAGAATAAAAATGGTGGGTATGGATGTAGGGGTGGCGCTTGGGGGGCTCAGTCAGTTAAGCGTTTGCTTTGGGCTCAGGTCAAGATCCCAGGGTCCTGGGATCCAGTCCTGCCTCAGACTCCACACTCAGTGGGGAGTCTGCTTCTCCCTCTCCCTCTGCTGCTCTCCTGGCTCATGCTCTTTAAAAAAAAAAAATGGTGGCCATGGGCATGTAGATTGCATTGAAGAGGTTGTTTCTTGGGGCAGCTGGCTAGCTCAGTTGGAAGAGTGTGAAACTCTTGATCTCAAGACTATGACTTTGAACCCCACATTGAGTGTAGAGATTACCTAAGTGAATAAACTTAAAAAAAAAAAAAAAGAAGATGACATTACTCCATGGTGGTCCTCAGGGGGACCCATCTGACCTCTGCCTTATCCCCCCAATGCCTTAGGTTCCACAAGCTAGTGATCGATGATGTCCGCCCTGAGGATGAGGGAGATTACACATTCGTGCCCGATGGCTATGCCTTGTCCCTCTCAGCCAAGCTCAACTTCCTGGGTGAGGATGCCCCTCTGTTTTCCCCGAGGGCCAGAGCACCCACCTTCCCAGACCCTAGAGCCCAGATGCCCTCCTGCAGGATTAGGTTTACCTAGTATGTGTTAAGGGTCACAGCAGGTGTCTGCTGAACTCATGGGAGGAGTCAGATGAGAAGATAGAGGGAGAGGGCACTGTATGTTCTGAAGTGTGTCCACCTGGGAGGAGGGGCAGTCATGGGCCTTGACCCATCTCTAGCCTCTCAGGTTCCTGGGGACCTTACCCTCAGTCTCTGGTGTTGGAGGGTAGGATAAGGGGCCCACTGGATTTAGAGCTAACTGTGCCATCTTCTCTGTCCTCCAGAAATCAAGGTGGAGTATGTACCCAAACAAGGTAAGGATCAGGGGCTGTTGTGGTAGGCTGAGGGCATGGACTCTTGGGTCTGAAAGAGGAGGGGGCTGAGGGCCTGGACTCCTGGGTCTGAGGGAAGAGGGGCTGGGGGTCTTGTTTCTTGGGTCTGAAAGAGGAGGGGCTAGAGGCAGGACTCCTGGGTTTCTATGGCTGTTGAAGCCCAGCTCTTAGGGAACCCAGTTTGCCTTGGTGGGGATCAGGATGACCCAGCTGCCCACTCCCAAGTTCCCCAGTATCTCTTCTCTGTCACTAGAGCCACCAAAGATCCACCTGGACTGCTCAGGAAAGACCTCAGAGAATTCACTTGTGGTTGTGGCCGGAAACAAACTAAGGCTCGATGTTTCCATCACTGGGGAGCCTCGTCCTGTCGCCACCTGGTTGAAGGGAGATGAGGTATGATGGGGCTTGCCGCATGCCCTGACTTCTCCCTCTCAGCTCTGCTGGGCAACTTTAGGCAAGTTACTTCCCCTCTTTGAACTTCATTTTCATTGTAAAATGAGAATGATGATCTTTCTTCAGAGTGTTGTTTTGAAGATTAGATATTATATTTGTCTATCACATGGTACTGGCCTGCCACCTGGTGGGGTGCTGCATCCATCCATTCATCCATCCATGAGTCAGCCAACCGCTGTAGCCATCCATCAACTCAACCATCTACCCATCTTTCCATTTATAAACTAATTGATTACTTAATTCATCTGGCCATTTTCTCATCTAGTAACTAATCCATTTGTCTATTTATGGTGGGTGTCTAGTCTCGGACTGCAGTCAGTCAATCAATCCAATTATCCATCCATCCATCCATCCATCCATCCAACAAATTTTTTTATCTTGTATGTTCCAGGCCCTGAGACAGTTCAGTGTTTCTTCTTTCCTCTGGGCTTTAGAGTTCCAGTCTGTAAAATGGATTTGACTCTGTTTTCATTCATTCCTTCAGTCAGCAAACACCCCTGAGGCTCTTGGGAGTGGGGGCACTCTGTGCATAGCACTGAGGATACCACCATGAGGAGCCTTCACTGTTGGAGGGAGGCAGATACGTGCCCAAGCAGTCACAGTCCAGGGTGACTGGGGCTGAGATAAAGGAGGGTACTGGAAACTATGAGACTTCAGGGGGTAGGGCTGTCACTTTCAGCTGGGGGCTTCCAAGATGGCTTCCCAGAAGAGGCAACTTCTAGGCCAGTCCTAAAGGATGAGTAAGAGTATAGCAAACAGGAGTGAAGGAGGGCACTGAATGCAAAATCTTGGGGATTTTAATTAAGGGTGATGTTTGGAGGATAAGGAGGGCAGCAGAGAAGGATGATGAGGCTGGGCATAGATCCAGTGGGTCCTCTTGTGCTGGGTCTAAGGCCTTGTGTGTTGTGAGGTGATGGGGAGCCGCTGGAAGATTTTGAGCAGTGGAGAGCAGAGGCGGGTTGGGCTCGGGGAGAGGTGGGGCAAGGCCATCCTGTGGCTGTGTCTAGGTGTTCACGGCCACTGAAGGCAGGATCCGCCTTGAGCATCAGACAGACTCTAGCAGCTTCGTGATTGAGAGTGCTGATCGAGCAGATGAGGGCCGCTACACCATCAAGGTCACCAACCCCGTGGGCGAGGATGTGGCCTCCATCTTCCTGCGGGTTGTGGGTAAGCAGAGAGAGCTGGGGGTATGAGCCATGGGTGGTTCCCCGAGTCCCTGAGGGACCCCCCTAACCATCCTGCCTTCCGCAGATGTCCCAGACCCCCCGGAGGCTGTGCGTGTCACCTCAGTCGGAGAGGATTGGGCCATCCTTGTCTGGGAGCCACCCAAGTATGATGGGGGACAGCCAGTCACTGGTGAGTGCCTGCGTGCCAGATTCCCTATGACCTCTGACCTCTCCTGCTTCCCCACCCCTGCCACCCCAATGAACCCTTGGCCTCTGAGAGTTCTTAGCATCCTTGGTGATCTCCCTCTGAGGCCTGTTTACCATCTTGGATGTCTTGTAGTTCCTTTTGTGTCCCCTCTCATTCTTTGCTTCCCAACAATCTAGGGTTCTTCACTTTGGCCAACAGCCTGGGGTTTTCTATGACTCCTGACTCCCAATTCATGACTTGTAACCCTTCCTGATCCCCAACCCTATGACTGGTGACTTCTGACTGCTCTGTGACCCTGAGATCAACCCAAGGTTCATGGCCTCAGACCTCTCTGGGTCATGTGACCTTTTGATGTGACTCTCATTGCTCCACCTAACCTGTGACCCTATAGCCTCTCCATGAGCACCCACTCCTCTCTGCTTGGGGGCATCCAGGTTACCTCCTGGAGCGGAAGAAGAAGGGCTCTCAGCGCTGGATGAAGCTGAACTTTGAGGTCTTTACGGAGACGACCTATGAGTCCACCAAGATGATCGAGGGCATCCTCTACGAGATGCGGGTCTTCGCTGTCAATGCCATTGGTGTTTCCCAGCCCAGCATGAACACCAAGCCCTTCATGCCTATTGGTGATGCTCCTCTGCACCCTCACCAAGCCCCTCTCCACCTCCAACCCCTGCCCTGCCTGTCACTGATCTCTGACTTTACACCTGGCCTTTGACCCTCCAGCCCTAACCAACCTCCTGACCACTTACTGACCAAGAACATTAGTTACCAATCTCCATGATCCTAGACTCTGTGCACTTGCCCAAATACCTCATGGACCTCTGACCTACCAGACCAACACTTTCCCTATTCCTGGAGACCTCATTGTCCCTTGATATCTTGTTTTTATTTATTTATTTATTGAGTTATTGAGTTATTAAGTTATTTATTTATTTATTCATGAGAGACAGAAAGAGAGAGGCAGAGACATAGTCAGAGAGAGAAGCAGGCTCCATGCAGGAGGCCCGATGTGGGACTTGATCCTGGGACTCCAGGATCACACCCTGGGCTGAAGGGAGGTGCTCAACTGCTGAGCCACCCAGGCATCCCTATATCTTGTTTTATTTTTTTTATTTTTATTTTTTTTAATTTATTTTATTTTATTTATGATAGGCACACAGTGAGAGAGAGAGAGAGGCAGAGACACAGGCAGAGGGAGAAGCAGGCTCCATGCACTGGGAGCCCGACGTGGGGCTCGATCCCGGGTCTCCAGGATCGCGCCCTGGGCCAAAGGCAGGTGCTAAACCGCTGCGCCACCCAGGGATCCCTATATCTTGTTTTTTTTTTTTTTTTTTTTTAAATTTTTATTTATTTATGATAATCACACAGAGAGAGAGAGAGAGAGGCAGAGACACAGGCAGAGGGAGAAGCAGGCTCCATGCACTGGGAGCCCGATGTGGGATTCAATCCCGGGTCTCCAGGATTGCGCCCTGGGCCAAAGGCAGGCGCTAAACCGCTGCGCCACCCAGGGATCCCCCTATATCTTGTTTTAATGACTCATGATGACACGTCCTGGCTCACTGACCACCATACTGATCCCTTTCCTGATCAGTGACTCCAGCTCTGATCCCTGACCCTCCCCATGACACTGACCTCTCATTTACTTCCACCTCCCTTTTTCCTGGATCCTTACAGCGCCCACAAGTGAACCCCTGCACCTGATGGTGGAAGATGTGACAGACACCACCACCACTCTCAAGTGGAGACCCCCAGATAGGATTGGGGCAGGCGGCATTGATGGGTACCTGGTGGAGTACTGCCTGGAGGGCTGTGAGTGGCCCCATCAGGCCTGGGGCAGGGGTGGCCCACACAGACCCTGGGTGGGTGTCCAGTCTGGGACTGCAAATAGGGCGGTGAAGGGAAAGCTTTCTGGTGGGGTGGGCTGCCCTTGTCCTGTGTCTATACTCTAGTTGCCTGAGTCCCTGAATGGGATGGCTCAAACCAGGCCTCCATTGACCAACTTGTCCTCTCTCCCTCCCTCTCTCCTGCCCCTCCTACTTCCTCCTTTCCCTGTACCCTTCTTTCATACAGCAATATCTTTTCATCCATCCATCCATCCATCCATCCATCCATCCATCCATCCATCATCCCTGTATGTATCTACTACCTGTATTCTTTCTTTCTCTCATCCATCCATCCATCCATTTGTCCTTCCTTCCTTCCTTCCTTCTTTCCTTCCTTCCTTCCTTCTTTCCTTCCTTCCTTCCTTCCTTCCTTCCTTCCTTCCTTCCTTCCTTCCTCTCATCCATTTGCCCATCATCAGTCATCTGAAAATCTTTTGGATAACCAACTGTCTATCCATCCTGTAACATGTTTTCCATCTGTATATTTGTCTCATCACCACCATCTTTCTTCCCTCCCTCCCTTCCACCCTCCTTTCCTTCATTCCATTCATCCATTTCCGTATATGACATTGTCACCATCTGTCTACCATCTCTCTGTGTATCCATCCATCCATCCATCCATCCCTCCATCCCTCCATCCTCCACCGAACAAACATGTATTGAGCACTGACTCCATGCCAGGCCCAGTGCCAGGGCTATGGGGAATACCTCCAACATGGTCATCTCACTGGGAAGACAGGCATGATTGATCATCTTTCGACACCGTAACCCAGGCCTTACAGTCAGACAGATGTGGGTTCTAATCCTGCCCCTACACTTTCTAACTGTGTGATCATGGGCAAGTCTCTGAGCCTCAGTTTCTTCATCTAAAAATGGGCGAAGACAGTTCCCTCCTTGACAGGGTACAGTGATGACTGCATTTGGTAATGCATGTAAATGATGGATGGTTGGACGCTCGTCAGCTTTTTCCCTCTTTCTCTTTCCAGTGCTCTTTTATCCCATTCTTGCCCTTGCCCACCCCTCCCTGATCTTTGTCAGTGCCACTATGACATTTCAGGACTGATCCTTTTTAGAGTTCACCCTGGTGATTGTTGGCCTGACCCATGTTGGTTCACCAACCTATGGCAATAAACCCAAGATGGAAATCCAGGAAGCAGGAAATCCGAGGAGCTGTCTCTAACCACCCCCATCCCTGAACCTTGATTTCCCCATCTCTACAATGGGGATCGCATAGGACAGAGGCAGAAATTAATGAGCTAACTAACTTGTGTGCCACCCTTCCAACCTGGTCATAATAAGCGCTTAATAAATAGCTACTGCTGTTCATTGTGGTGGTCCCAAGGCACGGGAAGGGACAACCAGCTGAGGGGCTTCAAGGAAGTTTCCCCAGCATTGTTCCTTTTTTGCAGCGGAGGACTGGGTCCCTGCTAACACAGAGCTCACAGAGCGCTGTGGCTTCACCGTCAAGAATCTCCCCACAGGAGCAAAAATCTTGTTTCGGGTAGTGGCGATCAACATCGCGGGGCGCAGCCAGCCCGCCTCCCTGTTCCAGCCGGTCACCATCCGTGAGATCGTGCGTAAGTGCCTCAGACCCAACTCTCCTAAAGACCAAGGTGTGGTCATCTGGCCGGCCCTTGCCATGTCACCATCAGGGCCTCCCTGGAGAACGTCATCGTCACTGTGTCTCTGTCCCTCCTTCGAGCGTCCTCCACCCCATTCCTGTGTCTGTGTCCTCAGAGCAACCCAAGATCCGGCTCCCGCGCCACCTCCGCCAAACTTACATCCGCAAAGTGGGGGAACACCTCAACCTGGTCATCCCCTTCCAGGTGCTCCGAGCTGGGAGTTGGGGGGTTGGGCTCAGGGCTTAGGGCTCTGGCTGGACCCAGTCTGACCTCTCGGCCCCGCCCCCAGGGGAAGCCCCGCCCCCAGGTGGTGTGGACGAAGGGCGGGGCGCCTGTGGACCCTGCTCGCGTGCACGTGCGCACCAGCGACTTCGACACCGTGTTCTTCGTGCGCCAGGCGGCGCGCTCGGACTCGGGGGAATACGAGCTGACCGTGCAGATCGAGAACATGAAGGACACGGCCACCATCCACATCCAGGTCGTGGGTGCGTGGCCCGTTGGGGCAGGAGGGAGGCACTGTGGCCCAGGGAGCGGGGAACGGGTGGAAGAGGGTGACAGGTGGGGATGGGGAGGAAAGGTGAGGAAGTGGGAGTGGGGAGAGATCAGAATCTGGAGAGCCGGTGAGGGGGCAGAGGTGGGCAGGGGTGGGGAGAGGAGGGGAGAGAAGGTGAGGGGCTGGCGTCTGACAACCATCCCCTCCCCGCCCCCCACCTTCCAGAAAAGGCCGGGCCAGCCGAGAACGTGATGGTGAAGGAGGTGTGGGGCACTAATGCGCTGGTGGAGTGGCAGCCTCCCAAAGACAACGGAAACAGCGAGATCACGGGGTATTTTGTCCAGAAAGCTGACAAGAAGACCATGGTGAGAGACCAGAAGGGCCGGGGGGTGGGGTAGGGTGGGAGAGATTGTCCTAGCAGATGCCATTGTTCTTGGTTCACAGCCGGTAAAGGGAAACAGGCTTGGAGAGATTGGGAGGAAAGCCTTTTGGCTGAGATACATGCATGATGGCTTTTTTCTTTTTTTTAAATTGAGCTAAAATTCACATACAACTAAGCATTAACCAATTGAAAGCCTTTATTCCGTTCTCACTGTTGTGTAACCACCACATCTAGTTCCAAGAGGAACTAGATCTGCCCAAAAGGAAATCTGGTACCCATTAAGCACCCACCCTGGCATACCCTCCCACCAGCCCCAGGCAACCACTAATCTCCTGGTTTTATGGATTTACCTATTCTGGACATTGCCTATAAATGGGATCATCCAACTTGTGTTCTTTTGCATCTGGCTTCCTTCACTCAGCATAAAGTTATCCAAGTCCACCCACATTGTAGTGTGGATCAGCTTTGTTCCTTTCCGTGGCTGAGTGATACAGTCCACGGTTTGTATCTACCACTTTTTGCTTCTCTGCTGATGGACACTTGGGTTGTTCCCACCTTTTGGGCATTGTGAGCAGGGCTGCTATGAATGGCAGGTTGTTTTAGCGGGACACATGCTTAGGTGTGCTTTCTTCACGCACCGGCCCTTCTCACATCTGTGTCCCCGTGTCTGACTCTCCTGGCCCCTCCCTGCCTCGCCCTAGGAGTGGTTCACTGTCTACGAACACAACCGACACACCTCCTGTACTGTGCCTGACCTCATTGTGGGCAATGAATACTATTTCCGCGTTTTCAGCGAGAACATCTGTGGGCTCAGTGACTCACCTGGTGTCTCCAAGAACACGGCCCGGATCCTCAAGACAGGTACTGGCACCCCACTCCATGGGGCCTGGTGTCCTCTCCTGGCAGGGGTTCTACCTTGACTCCTGCCCTCCCCGGCCCCACCCCCAGGCTCAAAGCCGATGGCACCTGGTGACAGAGGAAAAGCAGTCAGGTATGATCTAGACTGGTCACCTTACAGGTGAATCTCCCTTTCACCAGGTATCACCTTCAAACCGCTTGAGTACAAGGAACATGACTTCCGAACACCTCCCAAATTCCTGACGCCTTTACCAGACCGGGTGGTTGTGGCTGGTTATGCTGCTGCTCTCAACTGTGCAGTCAGAGGCTACCCAAAGGTGCCGTGTGTGTGTGTGTGTGTGTGTGTGTGTGTGCGCGCGCGCGCGCGCGGCACACATCAGACCCTAGAGGGAAATCTTCACCCAGATGCAGCATACCACCTCCTTCCCCTTGACTCTCTCCTCCATTCATGGGATTTACTCATTTAAAAAAAAAAAAAAGATTTATTTATTCATGAGAGACACACACACAGGCAGAGGGAGAAGCAGGCTCCCTGTGAGGAGCCCCATGTGGGGCTCGATCCCAGGACCCGGGGATCATGACCTGAGCCAAAGGCAGATGCTCAACCACCGAGCCACCCAGGTGCTCCAGATTTACTCACTTTTAACCCACTTCCCGACTCTCGCCCCTTCAATCAGAGCCCAAGTCTTAGATCATTACTCTGGCTTGCCTTGGAAACAGAAAACTTGGCGGGAGTTGGGAGGAGGTCTGAACCCCCAGAGCCCCCCAGCATCTTCTGCCCCATCCTGTTTCCTGACTACTGTTGGGAACATGGACACTTGGAAACCTTGAGCTCTAGCCACTCACTTGGACCAGGGGCTGGCAAACGATGGCTCATGGGCCACATCTGTTTGCCCCCAGTTTCACTAAACAAAATGTTATTGGGACATGGCTGTGCCTGGTTGTTTGGTACTGCCTGGGGCCGCAGAGACCACAAAACCTGCAGAACCTGAAATATTGACTACCTGGCCCTTTACAGATGAAGTTTGCTGACTTCTGGTCTAACTCCCAAGTTTTTGGCATCAGCCCCCGTAGGCATACCATGGATTCATTAGTTTACCTCCTCCATCTACATCTACCTACTTTATTCGCTGACTGTACTCATTCATTTTTTTTTTTTAAGATTTTATTTATTTATTCATGAGAGACACAGAGAGAGGCAGAAACACAGGTAGAGGGAGAAGCAGGCTCCATGCAGGAGCCCGATGTGGGACTCGATCCCAGAACTCCAGGATCATGCCCTGAGCTGAAGGCAGATGCTCAACTGCTGAGCCACCCAGGCATCCCTGTACTCATGCATTCTGATCATTGACTCAGCTACCAGTCCTTTTGCTCAGTTCACTTATTCACTCCATTTGCTTAGTTACGTCACTCTCTTATACAGCCTGCTCATTCTTTCAACACACGTTTTCAGAGGCTGTGTGTGCTGGTGAATTGGGACAAGATGTTCCTGGATGTTGGGGGAGATCGACATGAATCCAAAGTCATGCAAATGACTATAAAACCATGAAGGGTGGGATGCGTGCCGGAGCCATGCGGGTAGCTGAGAATGTACAGCGGGCATTTCTGCTACAGCCCAGGGGCCCGAAGTGCTGTGTCAGCTGAGACCTGGAAGATAAGCCCGCACTGATTAGGGGAAAAGAGGAGGGTAGAGCAGTATTGGAAGAGGGAACAGCCCGTGTGCCAAGGTCCTGAGGTGGGAGCCTGTCCAGTCTGTTTGAGGAATAATGAAGAGGCCACTGTGGATGGAGACGAGGGAGGGAGCAACAGGGTGGAGGTGAGGGCAGAAGAGTGATGGGGCCATGTAGGATCCCATGGGCCACAACAAAGAGTGAGCTCTTCCTCTCACAAAGAGGAGACTGATCGTCAGAGAGGAGGAATGAGTGGTTCAGGGTCATCCAGTCAAAACCAGGAGATGGCACAGCCAAGATAAGAATCCAGATCTGCCTTCCAAAGCCCCTACTTGGCCATCACCCGGGGACCTCCCCTAAGCTGGCATCTTTTCCCATTCCCCTCAATAGCCCAAGGTGGTCTGGATGAAAAACCAGATGGAAATCCGCGAAGATCCCAAATTCCTGATGACCAACTACCAGGGGGTCCTGACGCTGAACATCCGCCGCCCATCCCCCTTTGATGCTGGGACTTATTCCTGTCGGGCTGTCAACGAGCTGGGGGAGGCACTGGCTGAGTGCAAGCTGGAAGTCCGTGGTGAGCACCCTGCCTGGCAGCCCTCATTCATGCTCTCACACAGCTACCCGGAGGCCCCGTGCTGAGATCAGAGTGGTGTCAGCGCTGGGCCCCTAGGCGTGTGATGGGGAAGCCAGATTCAGACTCCAACAAGAATGATGCAGGGTGACATGTGCTGGATTCAGGGCAGCACAGGGCATCATAGGGGTGGGGCTGGGGGAGCAGCGGGGGCAGTCATCTGAGGAAGTTTTCCAAAAGGAGTTTAAGGACAGGTGAGAGGTAGATGAGGTGGAGAAGGGCTGGTAGATGATCTCCAAGGCTCTGGTGGGCCTGGCATCTGTAGGGAGATGTGTGGACACAGTGTCAGAAACAACATGGGTGCTGGCAGAGGACTGGGTGTGGGTGCCCAGAAAAATGTCACTCTTCCTCAAGCTCTGTTCCTCCTGTCCCCTCCTTTCTACCCCAAAGGCTTAGCCCCATTCATCTCTTCTGGAATTCTTGCCTGGCCTCCCTGCCTCCCATCTCTCCCTCTAGCACCCCCCCACCCCGGCCCAGGGACCTAGGGTGCTTCCTATCCAGGGCTGACCTGCCCCTCCCTTGCTTGTGGCCCACCCCGGGGGCTCCCCAGCAGCCCTGAAGCCCCTCGGCCTGGTGTCTGTGGTGGTCCTGCACTCTGGCCTCATGTACCTCCATTTTCCTCAACACTGTTCCAGCCACACTAGGCTGTTGGCAGTTGGACAAACTGGCTGTGCTTTCTCTTTTTCCTAGACTTTGCACATGCCATTCCTCTAACTGGAATGCTTTTCCTCTCTTCCTCTGCCTTGGGCTCTAGCCCATCAAACCTCTGCCTGTCAGAGCTCACTGGGCAGGCTGCTACCAAGTCCCACAGATGTAACTGGCATTAATATAGGTTTCTAGGGGCCCTCCTCAGTTGTGACCCCTCCCCCGGCCCTGAGGACCACCCAGAAGACAGAAGTGGCCGTAGACCCTTAACAAGTGAGACTACCCCCCCAAGCCTTACTTGCTGTCATTCTGAAGCTCTGCTCTTCCAGGCTGGCCCAATTTCTAATGTTTTGCTATCCCCTTTATTAATTATTGAATTGGCTTGGAAATATCCCTACTTCAGGATTCCAGTGACAGCTTGTTACCAGCAGCAGCTGCTTAGAAATCACTGATTGGGGCACCTGAGTATCTGCCTTTAGCTGGGGTTATGATCTCAGGGTCCGGGGAGTCAGGTTCGCCGCTCAGCATGGCATCTGCTCCTCCCTCTCCCTCTGGCTCCTCCCTATTGCTCGTGCTCTGTCTCTATCTCTAAAGATTTTATTTATTTATTCACAAGAGACACAGAAAGAGAGAGGCAGAGACACAGGCAGAGGGAGAAGCAAGCTCCATGCATGGTGCCGGACGTGGGACTCAATCCTGGTTCTCCAGGATCACGCCTTGGGCCGAAGGCAGGCACTAAACTGCTGAGCCACCCAGGGATCCTCCATAAAACATTTTTTAAAAAAAGGAAAGGAAAGGAAAGGAAAGGAAAGGAAAGGAAAGGAAAGGAAAGGAAAGGAAAAAGAAAAAAGAAAGAAAAAAGAAAAAAGAAAAAAGAGGAAAGGATCCCTTATCAGAAATATTCCAGTTTGGGGTTCAAAGTTACAGTAATCACGGGACCGTCACGTTGGTTGCCCCACGGAGACATGAAGGATACACGTGCGCCTCCTGCTGGCCACCTGAATCCAGCGGGCAAACGGGCCTGGGGGGAGGGGCCGGCGGACCCGGGAAGGCCCCACCCACCTAACCCACCCACCTAACCCACCCTGTACTCTTTTGCCCCACAGTGCCGCAGTGAGGCTGGCTCTTCCTCCCTCCAAGATGATTGGCTGCTGGGTCCTAACTGGACCTTCCTGAACACTGTTCATAGTTGGCACTGAGAAGATAATAATAGTCTTGTCTACAACCTGCACGTGTGTCCTTCTTGAATTTGTAGCTCTGCCTCCCTCTTCCTGGTGGGGGTTCCTGGCCTGGGGGTGGGTAATGGGGACAGCAGGTTGGAATGGCAACAATGATAAGGCAGCCCTGATGAGAGAGACCACCTTGAGGCTGCCATCTTGGAACAG
Organism: Canis lupus baileyi; assembly: GCF_048164855.1. Taxonomy (NCBI): domain Eukaryota; kingdom Metazoa; phylum Chordata; class Mammalia; order Carnivora; family Canidae; genus Canis; species Canis lupus. Next base: position 106,753,421 of record NC_132838.1, on the reverse strand, counting down.
CTACTTTAGTGGCACTACCGTGTTGCCATGGCAATTACAAGGCACAGGTGAACCAAGACCTGGTCAAGGCAGCCCTCTCAGACTAGCTACTATGAGTGGGGAGGCGGCAAGTTGGCTGCAGGGGCAGCTACAACAAGTTAAAGGGGAAACCAAAGCCCAGATCGGGAAGACTACTCTAGAGAGGTAGCCATGATGGAGTGGTGGGCACTAGGTCTCATGGTGGCCCCAGGAGCCACTCATGATGAACCCAACACCATGTTGAAGCAGCATACTGGAAAGGCTACTTCGCCAAGGCAGCCACGTTGAATTGGTGACGATGGCAAAAGTGCTCATGACCTGCTTGTTGGTTCTTAAGTGGCCGATCTTTATTAACTTTAATACTTCATCTTTCTGGCCCTGAGGTAGGGTTCTTTGATCTCTGGTCCTTTGGTGACCTCAAAGGATATTGGAGGAATCAGAGTCCCCAGAGTTCAGAGGTCTGTGGGTCAAGTCTGGCTTCCATGTCTTCTTGAAGCTGGGTATAAGAAAGAGTTTGTCTCAGAGGCTTTGGCCTACAGGTGTATCAGCAATTGTAGGGAAAGTGGGGAGGGTTTTGTGCTTACCTAGAAGGTGGGGGGAGTGGGTGTTTCCAGAGGAAGAGGCCCCACAGGTTTCAATGCCTCCACCTTCAAGGACCCGTGCCCCTCCCTTCCCCCTGGCAGTATAGGGAACTGGGCATTTGGTTTGGTCGACCCCAGTCCTTCAGGGTCCAGGGGTCCCCTCCCCATATTCCACTAAGGTCAAAGGGAGAGAGGCTGGGGGTGGGGTGGGGTGCCCGATTAGGAAACTATATAGCCACCTGGGCTAGTGTACCCAAGGTCCTGCAGACCCTGCCCGGCCCTGAGATCCTGCTGTGTCTACAAACATCTCATACCCTTTCAAGACTCAGGAGTCGGGCCTTCATGATCACCTCCACTCTCAACACAGGAATCCGGGCCCCCAGCCCCTCCCCAAGGGAGTCTAGGTCCCCAAGCCCTCACCTCCGGTTAGTCCAAATTCCCAGCTGCTTCCTCCCTCGGACCCAGGAGTCCGACCCCAGCTCCGCCCCCTCCCCACCTCCGGCCCTGCCCCTCCCCACACCTCCTCCCGCTCGATCAGATCGTCCTCCTCTTCATCCTCGTCGTCCTCATCATACTCTCCATCCTCCATCGTCAAGTACTCCTGCGTGAAGGGCACGGCTCCCTCGGCCGAATGGAAGCGCAGGCGGTAGAGCAGCCGCACCCACTGGCCGAACTCGCGGTCTCGGGTCTCGGGCGGGGCCCGCAGCTGCAGGTAGAAGGCGCGGCCGGTGCGGAACTTGACCTTAAGCTGCCAGCGGCTTTCATCGTGGACGAAGAGCTGGACGAACTGCAAAGGGAACAGCCTGGGAGGGCGGGAGGGGAGGCCTCAGCTCCCAACCCCCCCTGGCCCGACAGCCTCGCGGTCCTTAGCACCTTCAGGGTCCGGGGCGCCCACCTCGACGCCCCTCTCTTGGCCCAGAGAATCCTTTTTCACTTTCTCTGCCTCGTGAATTTTATCCCCAGAGCACCTTTGTGCCTCCCGCTGATCCTTCTCGTAGATAGCTGCCTTCTAGAAATGTCCACTTGGATGTTGGAATGACATTGGATACACAACAGGTCCAGTGACCAAATTCCTGACCTCCCCAACCCAAACCTGCTCCTGTCTCCATCTTCCGCATCTTAACTACATCCTCCCACTTGCTGGGTCAGAAATCGTGGAGTTGCGCCCGACCCAAATTCCTCCTATCTTCATCCAATCCTGCCACCAAGTCCTGATGGCTCTCCTGTTAAAATGTATCCACGATCCGACCTCATCTAACTCCTTCCGCCACCAGCCCAGGCCTGCCACCAGAGAATTTCCCGGCTGGGCGGTTTCCTCAGCCTTCTCCGTTCTTTTCCCACGCGGCCGCCAGAGGGCGCCCCTCAACCCCTGAGTTCAAGTTCCTCCCTTGGCTCAGAGTAAAGGAAAGTCTGCATGCACCTTGACCCGCCAGGCCCTGCGGGGTCGGCCTCCTCTGTTTACCTCTCTGCCCACTCCCCTCGCTCACTCAGCCCCAGCAACATTGGCCTGGTTGCTGTGCCATAAACCTACCAGGCTTGCTCCTACCTCAGGACCACTGCACAGGCTGGGAAATCATCCTCCAGCCAGCCCCATGGCTTGACCCCATAATCTTATGTCTTTCTCAAGAAGCACCTTCTCAGGGAGAGGTCTGTTTACAACCCGTGGCCTATTTACAATCGTGTCCACCCTTGCAGACCTCCCCACCCTCAACCTCTTCTGGTCTCCACAGACCTTACTCTGTTGGACAAATTGTCATTTATTCTGTCTGCTATCCCAGTAGGAGGTGAATTTGCAGGCAGAAGTCTCATTCTGTTCACTGCTGCTTCCCCAAGAACCCAGAGCTCACACATGGTAGGTAGGTGCTCAATGGATGCTCGTTGAGAGGGTTGATAATTTGGCACAGGTCCACAGCGGGGATTTGAACCCAAGTCTTACCCATTTTCTTAACCACCACACCGGGTAGCCACATAGCACCCTTTGGCACAGCAATACTACCTCTAGGAATTGATCATATAGACCCCCTCACACCTGTGCGCATGGATGCCCTCTGCCTGCCACACTGGCCATGATCTCAAGACACTGGGCACAACATCACTGTCCCTTAGCAGGTGGCTCCATCTGTTATGACACTCCCCAAATAGAAGAGTAACTGTTTGTGTCTACAAAGCGCTGGCCCTGTGCTGTTCCAAGCACTCCACAAACATTTCCTGTTTATCTCCTGACAGCCCCAGAAAGCAGGCTCTCCTCTTATCCCCGTTCCAGATGGGGAAACTGAGGCACAGACAAGTAGGGAACTTGGCCCACGCCAGTGAAGAAGAGGTGAAGCCATGATTTGAACCCAGACAGGAAGCTGGGAATTTGTTCAAGGACATTCCCTATCTATGTGGTAACAGCGCCGGATGCAAGCTTGGTTTTCAAGCTTGTGTTATGTCCAGAAAAGGATCTGGTGGTTGTTCTTAGGCTCGTCTGAAATGAATGTCGCTATAGTGCTGGTGAGGGAGTGAGCGGAGTGGAAAAGTAGCATGCATCTGCAGCTGATTTCAAAGGAAGGGCGAACATACACTTGTCATATGCTGGTCAGAACCGGCCCAGGATAGCTCCCAGCTGCAAGCAGCTTAGAACCGAGGGCCTAAGGGCAGGATGAGTCTTGATGTTTCATTTGCAGACCAAGTTCAGTGTTTTTACCTTGGTGGTATGTTTATTTGGGAAGAGGGGTGTTGAGGGGGATTATGGGGGTCCGAGCACCCCTCAGCATTGCTCTTAGTGTCCCTCTGCCTGCAGGTAATGACTCAGTGAGCAGTGGGATATGATTGGTAGGATAAGATCAGCACTGATGAGAAAAGGAGCAGTATAGGAGAGAATATGCCCAGAGCACCTGAAGGCATCAGCATGCTGCTTTGTGGAAGATTCCAAACTTCTACAGGGAAGATACATAAAGGCTGTAAGTAGCCTTACTTTAGTTTAGGTCAGAATCAGATTCTGCCACCAAGTTGGTTTCAAAAAAACTTTTTAGATTTCAGAATTGCAGACAAAGGACTGTGGACGCCTATGTGTGCGTGTGTGTGATGTAAGTCAGTCCTTCTTTCCTTCCTTCCTTCCTTCCCTCCCTTTTTTTCATTAACTGTCATATGTGGTCAAAAAAGTGAAAGCCACTGGCAGAATGTTTTTGTAAATACACTATATGTATGTAAATGTTTTGTTGTTTGCAGCTGGAGTTGGAGGCAGGAGCTTAGGGTGGGCGGAAGGTGTTATCTTGTGCTATGTATGTTTTGTACCTTGGAGTTGTTTGCATTACTTTTTCAATGAGAAAACAAAGACCCAAATGGGGTAGTGTTTAGTGTGGCACTGGAGCTCAAGAATCTTGAGGTTAGTAATGAGGAGCCTGAGATTCCAATCCCAACCCAACCCCTGACCCGCTGTGGGTCTCTGGATAAAGTGGCCCCCTCTCTGAGCCTCAGGTTATCCCTTCAAAGGATGGAGGGGCCACATCATATAAGAGTATGTCAGAGATGAGATTACTCACGTGGCCTAGGGGGCTCATGGTATGCAGGAGGCACTGCATACATGGTTATTCTTCTGATTCTCGCCAGGGTGGGGCTGAGGACTGTCCCTCTCATGTCCATCTATCTGATTTCTCATCCCTGTAGTACCCCTCCCTTTGTTCTTCTGGGTGTACAGCAGCCCACAGTGGGCTGGCAACCATCCAAGACTCCCGGCCCTGGGAGTCATCTGTGAAAGGAAATGCTGCAGGGTGGGGGCCCAGGATGCCCAGAGCTGGGGAAGGAGGAAGTCTAGGCTGGGATGGGGGCAGTCACCCAAAGAGCTGCAGGCGTCCATTATCCTTGGCAGGCCCGGCCAGCAGCAACAGATCTGGGAGTTCCAGGGCTGGACTGGAGGCTGCCACCCCCATGGTGACTTTGTTGGCGACTTCTCCTAACCGGGTCACCTGGGGCCAGGGGTTAGAGGTTAGAAGCAAGATAGATGGAAGGCAGGATTGGCAGAATTAGGGGTCATGAACCAAGTGTATTAAACACCAAGTCCGGGTTCAGATATCCTGGGGTCAGAGGTTGAGCTATCCGGGTGTGAAGTGAAAATGAACCAAGGGAATTGGAGGCCAGGGTCCATAGAGAAGCTAAAGGTCTAGAGGCATGGAGGGGTGTGTGTGTGGGGGGGGTTGATCCAGAATCCCAGGATATGAACGTTATGGGCAAATGGTCAGAAGTAGGCAGAGCAGGGGTTCCCCGAGTCAGGAGGTCAGGACTCAAGCCCAGGGCCCGTGTCAGGGGGTTCTGAGACTCCACACCTGCACAAAGTTGCTCTCAAAGATGGGGAAGTCTCGCAGCTGGTCGAACTCGCCGCTCAGGAGGTGGCGCTGGAGCCGTCCGGGCCGGCCCGTGGGATAGGCTGGAACCAGGGGGCATTCTACAGGGGCGAAGTTCAGGGGTCCAGTCCAGGAGACTGGGCCGGGGCCCCCCAGCCGGTAGGGCCCAGGGAGGTCCGGCTCTGAGGGTAGGGGAATCGGGGCTACCAGTCTTCGTATCGCGGGCCCCATCCCTCACCTGGCCCAACCCTGCCAGGCCGGGCTCCGCCTCTCACCTGCCATCCCACCAGGTCCCGCCTCACCTGCTCCACCGGGGGCCGGCTTAGTCTCGGGCCCCCGCATCATCGCAACGCCCCGCCCCATGGGGAGAGCGGAGGGAGGGGCCGGCCGAGAAAACAGGTGGGTGGGGCCGCGGACTCTATCCCTTCACGACGCGGCGGACCCGGCTTGAACGTCATCAGGGAAACGCCCGTTATTGTGACGTCTCCCAGCGGGCGGTGCCCAGAGACCTGGATGATGTGCCGGCCACCTAGCTGACGTCAGACCCCGGGAGCGGGAGGGCACTGGTGCGCAGGCGCAAAGAACTGGCGCGCAGGCGCAAAGAACTGGCGCGCAGGCGCAAAGAACTGGCTCCGGCTCAGGATCACGCCGCTCCACAGCGCCCGGCTCGAGCCCGTCCGGGACTAGTGGGAGGGGGTCAAAATGGCGGCGGCCGGTGCTGTGGTTACTCGGCTGTTCCTGCTCTTGCTGATGGCGGCAGCAGCCCCCAGCCGGGCTCGGGGCAGTGGCTGCCGGTCCGGGGCCGCTCTGCGAGGGGTGAGTACTCATTGGCTCCTCACGGGGAGCGAGGCTGACGAAAATCCTGGGTCTCGGGTGTTTCGGTCCGGTAAGGTGCGAACGAGGCATTGCACGGCCAAGAGGGAAGAAGAGGTCAAAGTGAGGCTAGTTGGGAAGGCTCTGTCTGGCTCGTGAATATGCATGAGGGGGCGGGGCTCGGACGAGAGCTTGGCTTTCCGTGCTCTAAAAGCGAGGACACGCCGAAGGAGGTTGCGGCAAGATCAGCTTGTTAACGAGGGAACGCTAGGGAGCCGCAGTCGTTAAATATGCATGAGGGGGTGTGGCCTGAGCGGAACCTTGGCGAATCAGACGTAGGGGCGGCAGAGACGAAACCGACTGGGAGGCTCTGGAGTGATCGCGTAGAGTTGTGCCTCTTGAGTACGCTTTGAGGAGGGCGGGATCTTGATTTGAAGGATTAAAATCTGGCCCCGCGGTTCCGCAGGTGTGAGGGGTTGCGTAGATGCAAGGGCGTGGTTGGTGGATGCGGAGGTAGGAGAAATATGGATTTGGAGAAATACACGGCGAGGAGCCTTGGATGTACTTGATAAGGGGCGGAATCCCGGCGGCGGCGTGGCTATTGTGGCTGTTAAGGTGAAAACGAGGCTACTTGTATATTAGATTGGGGAAGAAGCGCAGGTATCCTTTAACCCGCGAATGTTTATGATGTTAGGCGTGAAGATAGTTGCCTTGGAACTGGAGATGGTTGCCTTGGAAACAAGGAGACGCTTCTCTGCAGGCTTTGGCTTTCTAGGGACCGTCCAGATCATGAATTTTTATGAGTGGACGGTTCCCGGTGGAATCGTGGGCAAGTGTCAGTGTTTGGATATGAACATGAGAGTAAGGTTACTTCCTCAGCCTGTGTCTGGCTTGGGGTCCTTGGGTCCTGCCCTGCCGAGGGCTCTGATAGTCCTCACTTAGGGACCTCTCTCTCACCTGCAGGCAGGAGCAGAAGGTCGAGAGAGTGAGGGCTGCGGCACCGTGGGGCTGCTGCTGGAGCACTCATTCGAGATCGGTGAGTCCAGCAACGTCCTCGCCTGGGCGTTTACCCGGTGCCATGTGAAGTCAAAAAGTTGGGTCTGGGTGCCACCCAATGTGAGACACACCATCCATCTACTAAAAGCTTTGCCCCCAGAGTGTGTTTGCATTATTCCGGGGAGATTGGGGCAGGGAGGGCAGGAGAGAGAATAACTCTACCTTTGAAAAACTCCCTTTACCTGTGAAACAAATCCTAGTTTCAGAAAGGCCAGTGCAGCAGTAATGACCTCAGAGCAGACTTTTCAGAGCAGTCACCCTGTGCCCCACACTAGGGACTCGCTGCTCTGCATGTATTTGCTCAAATGCCCTCACAGGCGTCATGCAACGCAGGAGGTATTCGAGACAGCCACCATTTTCCAGAAGGGGAAACTGAGGCTTGGGCAGGGTACCACACAAGGTCCTTCTGTAAGTGAATGGTAGAGCTAGGCCCTACTCTACAGCTCAGCCTAATTAACTATGATCCAGGTGTTCAGATTCCCAGGGCATAGATGTCACTATGGCCCAAAGGTCCAAGGCCCCAAAGTCTGGGGCTTTTGTTAGAAACACTAAAGTGGGGACCCTCCACAGCCCTGACTCAGACCCTGGCATCCTCCTGGGAAAGCCCCACTGGTTCTCACGTGGCCCACTGGTTGGAAGCCCCTGGATTTTGCAGCTGGGAGAACTGAGGTCAGAGATTAGGTGACTATCCCTGGGTCACATGGAAAGGCCAAGACAGGGCTTAGGAGCTGTGATGTTCAGACATCTGCCCTGTGAGATAGGAGGGCAGCATATGGGAGGGTGTCCCCACTTTGCAGGTGGGTAAATGGGGGCTTGGGAGGGGGAAGCAGTGTGGTCATTGCAAGGGTTGAGGGGCCCAGTGGTGGGGTGGCTGTTGAGCCCTGACTCCCCACAGATGACAGTGCTCACTTTCGGAAGCGGGGCTCCCTGCTCTGGAACCAGCAGGATGGCACTTTGTCCCTGTCGCAGCGGCAGCTCAACGAGGAGGAGCGGGGCCGGCTCCGGGTGAGCAGGGGGCCCAGGGCTTGGCTGGGGTATAGGGGAACCTGTGCCTTGGAGCATGACATGCATGCCTCACGTACCCATGCCATTTCTTCTGCCCAGCACATCCCCTTCTCCCACAGTTTTCATATAGTTAGCTCCTCTCACCCTTCCAGATTCAGCCAAGATACTTTATATTCAGGAGGAGATTTGCTTGGGAGGAGAAAGAGATCTCTAAGAGCTGTAGTTAAACAGAGGATGGTTATCTCTACCATAGCCTCCTTCATGGCTTCCTCGAGGGCCGGGCTGTGGCTAGGCCTGGCTTGGTCCTCTCTAGGGATGGTGCAAGTAGGAGGAGGTGCGGTAGGCCAGAGGAGGAGAAAAAGGAGGGGCAGGGAGAGAAGCTGTCTTTTAGAGACAGCTCATAGAAGCTACCACAGTCCGCTGCCACTCTCTCCCTTTGACCAGATGTAGTGGCTGGGGAGGCGGGTTGCATTGTGCCAGATACATGCCCGTGGACACCTTCCCTGTGGGGAGTGGTCCACCCCAAGCAGCCTTCCTGTAGGGTTCCCACGTGGTGCTTTGTCACAGCTGCTTCCCAAGAGAATTTGTTGCTCCTGTGACTGGCGAGTCCAGGTACAGGTGGGCCTGGGTGCAGCTGGATCCAGGTTTGAGGGAAGTGTCCCTGGGACTCACTCCATCCCTGGGCTGGGCTCTACTCCCCTTAAGATGGCTTCTCCCCCAGCTGGAGCACCCAGGGGCTCCTGGCCTCACTCATCAGCAGGGCGACCCACTAGGAAAAGTCCTGGGCTAGAGAGAAGGGGATGCTGGCTGAGCAGGACTGGTCTGGGCCTGGCGTGGGCCACACATCATCCTTCTCCCTGCCACCCTCCTCCTCTGTCCTGCAGGATGTGGCAGCCCTGAATGGCTTATACCGTGTCCGGGTCCCTCAGCGTCCTGGGGTCCCTGATGGCGCAGAAGCTGGTGGCTACGTTTCCTCTTTTGTCCCCGCGGTGAGTCAGCAATGGGGACCATCCTCTCTTCTCTCCTCCCTCCTTCTTCCTCCTATCTGCCCCAGCCTGGCTTCTGTTGTCTGTGCCCCTGTGTTTATGGACCTGGCCCTGCCCCCAAGGGTCTCCTGGGCTGGAGGGGGACATTCCAGGTGCTGGGCCCTTTAATGGGACAGTGTGGGCCCTCAGAGGGAGGCTGTTGCCCTTCGGCTCGTGTCCAAGGGAGGAGGGAACCGTGAGGGCTTTGAAAGATCCTTCTGGGCCCTGTGAGAGGGGCTGGGAGGCATGGGTGGCTGGACGTGGGCAAGGTCTGGGTGGCAACCCCATCCCCCTCCCCCTCCCCAGTGTTCCCTGGTGGAGTCTCACCTGTCAGACCAGCTGACACTGCACGTGGACGTGGCTGGCAACGTGGTGGGGGTGTCAGTGGTGACGCACCCCGGGGGTTGCAGGGGCCACGAGGTGGAGGACGTGGACCTGGAACTTTTCAACACTTCAGTGCACCTACAGCCGCCCGCCACTGCCCCAGGGTGAGGACACACAGGGCACAGTTGCCCCAGGGTGAGGGTGTGCGGTGTGGGTGTGTGGGGTGCAGATGTTCCAGGGTCAGAGCCAGGGCACGGCTGCAGGGCAGGGGGGCCACAGCCCTATCTCGGGCTCAGCCATCCTGCTGCTGCCTTTGCTGTGTCCCTGTCAGCGGCCCCAGCCCCTTACCCTGTCTCCTTCTCTGCCCACCCTTAGTCCTGAGACAGCCGCCTTCATCGAGCGTCTGGAGATGGAGCAGGCCCAGAAGGCCAAGAACCCCCAGGAACAGAAGTCCTTTTTCGCCAAATATGTGAGTGGAGCTCTGCGTGCCCCTGCTCCCTTCCCTCCTGAGTCCCCCCTCTGCCCTGCTCTCTCCCATGGCCCTTGGCCTGCTCCTCATCCTCCAGGCCTCCTGTGTGTGGGGCTTCCTTGTCGCCTCCAGGCGTGTCTGTCCGGCCATGTCCCTGGCACCTGGGCTGAGCCCAAGGCCTGGACAGAGTGGGTGAGGACCATGGAGCCCTGCGCCGTGCCTCTGCCTGTGTTTGCTCACTGGCAGCGGTCATGGGGTGTCCAGGCTCAGCAGATGGGGCCAGCCCAGAGCCTGACAGTTCTGGGAAGCAGGGACAGCCTCTCAGGCTGGGGCTGATGGGTACAGGCAGTGTCAGTCTAGAACCGAGGCCTGTCTGGAAGTGCAGTGAGGAGGGCTGTGGTCAGGGGAGGGATGGGGTTGGTACTGGGAAGAGGCTGGGGTGAGGCCTGAGCTGGGCCAGTGCTTCGAGGCTGAAGAAGAGAGTGAGGCAGAGATTTCAATGGGACGGGGAGATTTGGAAAGGAGAGTGGGTTTGGGGAGAGGCACTTAGGGAAGCGGGGCTGTGGGTGGAGGTGCTCAGGAGGCTGGTCTGGAACTGGAGAGGGGCTTCTGTGCTGCTGGTCTGGGGCAAGTAGGAGGAGCTGGGGGGCACCGGGGCAGAAGGCTGGTCCACCTGAGACAAATGCAGGGGCAGCAGAGGCCACTGTGTTTGGGAGAATGCCAAGGCCTACTGCCTTGAGTGTGGTGCCTTTGGGGCCTCAGTTAGTTTGCCAGTAGCTCCTGACAACTGAACTGCAGGGAAACTGAGGTGCAGAGAGACCAGGAACCCACTGCCTCAGTTCCGCCCTCCCCGTGGGCGCCATCAGTCCTGACCTGTGCCCCCTCCCTCCTCAGTGGCACCTCGTCCTCGGGGGGGCCGTGTTGCTCACAGCCCTGCGTCCTGCTGCCCCGGGGCCCACGCCGCCGCCGCAGGAGGCCTGAGTGAGGACTGAGCCCCCTCCCGCCTCTACTCTCCCTGCACCCCACCAGCCCTTCCCTATCCTGTAGTAATGTAGGGGACCTGGGCCCCCTTCCCTCACATGGCCTCCCCTCACGCCGGCTTGCCCACCTTCCCCGCCTGGGGGGGGAGTGCAGTCATACTCACTCCTCTTCTTTTTGTCTCTCTCTCTCTCTGTCTGTCTGTCCATTGTCCTGTCCTCCCACCTGGCCCACAGTGGATGTACATCATTCCCGTCGTCCTGTTCCTCATGATGTCAGGAGCGCCAGATGCTGGGGGCCAGGGAGGGGGTGGTGGCGGGGGTGGTGGTGGGGGCAGTGGCCGCTGAGGGGCTGGGGCCTGTCAGATCCCTGGTCCTCTCTCATCCAGGCTACTCCCTTCCTGCCCAGAGTGCTCCTATCCTTGATCATCCCAAGAAGGATTTGCTAGCTCCTCCCATCTCCATCCCATGAGGGCAGGAGGACACCCCTCCCCAGGAGTCCTTTCCCTCTGGGTGGATGGGTAACCAGATTCTGGTGCACCCTTCCTGCCCCTGTGGTCCCTTTGGAGCCCCAAAGACTTCCTCTTGCCCACAGCGTGAAGCTCAAGCTCCCCTTCCAGCTCTGACCCTGTGTCTGTCCTCCCCACCCCCAAGCCTCATAGTTTGGGAACATGCCGACTTCTCTCCAGCCTCTGTGCCTTTGTTCGTGGTCCTATCCTGCCTGTCCCCGGCTGGACTAGATGGTCCTCCTAATTTGTCTGACACTGGATGGGGCCACGCACTTCCCACCTGTGTGCCCTTGAGGGGCCTGGTACAGAGCAGGTGCAGGCTGGCCCCATTCCTCCCAGCAGCCCTGCCTTGGGACCCTGCTCTGACCTTTATCTGCCCATGGCTCTGAGCAGGACTTTAGCTTTCCTGCCCTGTCAGCATGCCAAGCCTTCCATAGGATTTGGGGCATGAAGAAATGGTGTTTTGTTTTGTCTTTACATTTATTTATTTATTCATGAGAGCGAGAGAGAGAGAGGGAGAGAGAGGCAGAGAGGCAGAGTCAGAGGCAGGCTCCATACAGGGAGCCCAATGTGGGACTCGATCCCGGATCCCAGGATCACGCCCTGAGCCGAAGGCAGATGCCCATCCGCTGAGCCACCCAGGTGTCAAGAAATGGTGTTTAAAGTGAAAACAAAGCAAGCTAACCTTTAGTATAGAGTCAAGGGCCGGATGATATAAATAGAACCCCTTCCCCTGTCTGGAGTGTCTTCCCTGGGAGGAGGCACCAGGAGAGGACTGCCTGGCCTTTCGTATTTATCACCCCCCCCCTTATCTATGTAAAAATATTGACAATATATTGAAATACATCAATGTTTTGAAAAGGTACAACTTCCAGCAACCAAATCCAACTGTTGATTTGGTTCCAAGGAAGTCCTGCTGTACAGACTTTATTGAACCTTGCTCTTTGCTTCACACGTTACTCGGAAACACACAGAAGCGGCTGTCACGGTCGCTGTAATGCCTGCGTGATGCTCCATGGTGTTTTATGGCAGTTTATTAAACTGTTCCCCAGATGTTCAACATTTATTGTCTTACTCGATATGGTTATAAATAGCGCTACAGCGAGTGCTGTCCAGTCTCTCTTTGGTGAGTTTGAGTGATTTCCTGGGGACGTGTGACCAGAAGTGGAGTGACTGTGGCAGACTGGAAACACTTATGAAAAAGTAACACAGTCACGTGGCTCGACCGTTAAAACAGTATAAAAGGTGCGTGGTGGGTTCCCGCCCATTTGATTTGCTTATTTCCTCTCCTAGTGTGTTTGCCAGCACAGGCAAACAGGGACGCACATTCTCCTCCTTTCTCTGCAACATGGAAGTAGTGAATTCCTTACACTGCCTCGCACTTGACTTGCTTCTTGGCTCCTACACAGTATGTTCTGGTAACTTCTCCTAGTGGGGGAGTGGCCTTGTCTTTTATGTCCCACCAGAGACATGCACCAGAGCTCATGCAACCTGGACTCCACCTACTGATGTTACTGTTGTCACTGGTGCAGATGTAACCAAGCTAAAACCCCCAGAACCCAAATGGCTGGGCAAAGGGAGGTGGCATTTGTAAATGTGATTCATATTGCTGAGTCGCCCTCCACAGAGCGAACCCCAATCGCCACTTTCCCCATGGTTGCACCAACATGGCTCAAACTTTCCCATGTCATCCTTAGGCTCTGCATCTGTCTCAAGAGGGAAGTGGAGCACGGTAGCACCACTGGGATTTCCTGAAAACTGTTCTTGTCCATTGTTCCAGGGCAGCATTTATGATTTTGAATGCCTCCTGTGATTTGTCTGATGTTGCTGACACCTCAGGCCACCCTGTCTGTTTTCTGGTACCTGTAGATCCCTGTCTGGTGGTGGCCCTTCCTCTGGTCCTTCTCTTCCCTCCAACCCCGCCAAGCCACTCCCTGCTGCATTGTGACCCAGCCTAAGAGTCCCAAACCATCCCCTATTTGTACTTCCTCAGTATTTTCTTTGACTATGTTGTTGTATCACATACCTGCCAGCAGTGGGAGTTATTGTTTGACCGGTTTCTCTGTGGCTTGAATACATAAAACAGTGTCCCAGAGGTGCCCTGACTTGGCATTTCTTTCTCAGCCAGCGTGTGCTGTGTTCTCTACTCCGCGTGAATTCTTTTGCTCCCCCTCTGAGATTGCCCCCCTGGTGCTGCCTGGTGAACAGGGTTCAGACTCTGCCTTCCTAACCCTTTGTTTCACTGGCAGGTGCTTTCTTGCCCCAGGCATTTGTGGGTCCATTTTGTCAATTTTTAGTAGATGGGGATTGAATTCTTTACCTGTCTGATGGCCTTTTTTGCTCTAAGACTCTCTCTCACTCTGGGACCAGTAGAGTTAATCTTCTGGTATATTCCAGTCAATGTCTGAGTTAGTTCAGGCTCCTTGGGGCTCTGGCCTCATTAAACTTTTCTAATTCTCGCCTGTCCCTGGAGAGCTCATTTTATTGATGATTTCATCTTATTGACCAGGGGAGCCAGGGATATAGCCTGGACCTCAAAAGATGCCATAAGATCCAAAGCAAAGAGCCTTCTGCTCACCCCAGCCAGGCACCTACCTGTTCCCTTCACAGGGGGATGCCTGAGTTTCCAGCCTCCTGCGCATCGCTTTGGAGCTAGTCTCTCCATAAGCAAGCAGATATGTATGTAAATAGTTTTACCAAAGTGTGTCGCTCTATTTTTTTTTCCTCCCTATATAAGTTGGAGAGTTTTTTCCTATCTTAGATCTTGGATATAAAGTGGGTCCTCATCCTGTGATGTGGCGGGCTTAGAGGTGATTTCAGGGTCCCCCTGGATGGACCTCTGGGCTGTTTCTGGCAGTGCTGTGGGAATCCCCACGTGCCTGCATCATTTGGCACACGCGCGTGTGTGTCTGCAGGTCACATTGCCAGGTGAGGACTGGCCGAGGGTGGTCTCGGCCACCTCCCATCTTCCCTGGAGCCGCTCTTGCTGATCACCCCCAAAGCCATCTCCAGCCCAGACTCCCCTCCCGGTCTCCCGACCCGTGGCTACCTTCTCTAGGGTGTGCCTCTGGGAGAATTGGTGCCACCTGTCCACCACCAGTCAGAGCTCCTCCAGGAGTCCTTACCCTAGTAAGCGGTGCTACCACCTACATGGCCTCCCAGATCAGAGCACTGCTGTGCCTTACTCTGCTGTTCCTTCCTGCCTCACCCCTTTTCTTGTCCCCATGGCCCCAGCCCTAGCCTCCCCCTCCCCGACTCGGAACATCAGCCCAGTCTCCTTCCTGGCCTCATGGAGGGGACTTCTGGCACTAGGGCTGCCCCTACTCCTAGCCCTGCCATGGCTCCCCAGTGCCCTCAGGACAAAACCCCAGCTCCTTAGCCTGGCCCTTGAGGTGTGTTAGTTTCTGACCTATTCCTCCATTTCAGTTTCATTGTCGGGCACCCCCCAGCCTTAATGAATGAGTCCCTCAGATACCACCAAGCCAGGCTACAGGCACCTTCTACACCCCAATATCCCTCCCTCTCTGTCTCCATGGAACTTAGTGCCCATTCTCTCTTCCTACACCCTCACCCTGGCCTCCTGACTCTTGGTCTATCTAAGATGAAAGAGCACCTGCAAAGTAAATGCTCAGTGAAAGGACTGCCTCCCTCCCCAGTCTCCATCCTCACTTTTTGATGCCCTTTGCCCGGTGAAATGTTACCAGCTCCCTGGCATTTAGGAAAACCCCTTTCCCAGCCCAGTGTTCCATATTGTTATTTAGGTGTACTTGGACAGGCAATTTTTTAAAATATATAAGGCTGATTTTAATATTTTAAGACTCTCCTATCCCAGATTTGCATTGTAGCAAGTGGCTTTTGGAAAGAGTTCCATAGGCTCCTTTATTTAACCCATCAGAGAGAGACTTCATGGTGAGGATCAGGGTCCAATCCCTGGGGCCTCTAGCCAGCAGTCAGTCACCTTTGCCTGCACCCACCTTCCGTTCAGCAAGGCATGATGGCGTCATTGCAAAGGAAAACTTGATCTGGCCCAGTTCCTAGAAACAGGCTCCCAAGCAAACTGTAAACCAAATCCCACTCTCCTTTGTTTGCCATAGTAGTCACGTATACATTTCCATGGCAGTGCAGGAGAGAATCCACCCAAGGGATGAGTTGAAAACACGACATCTGGAGGTTTAGGTTGACATACCAAGGAACTTGCGGGCTATGATGTTTACATACTGACTAGGAGTAAAATGTTCCCTTTTACAGAATTTTGCTTGAGACTATTCCCAGCAGCTAATACAGCTGGGATACAGTCCCGTCTTCCATCAGCTGGTGGTGATGAACGATTCCACCTCGCCCAAGAATGCCTCTCAGGCCCATAGGATACTCTCCTGGGTGTTCTGGGGGAGGTCAGGCCCACATGGCCCTCTTGCTGAAAAGAAGTGCCTTGCAGGGGGGTCGGGGTGGGGGTGCTCTTGGCCCCTGGGAAGGTCGGGGTTTCCATGAAGCCTTTGTCCCAGTAGATGCCAGTCCTCCAGAACACGAGTGTCGATTTTCTCATCTGTGAACGGGGAGTCGGGAAGTCTTGTGCTCCATGCCAGTGCTCCATGCAGCTGCCTGAGGAAGAAAAGATGGTGGTGGGTTGGGGAGAAGAACCGGGCAGAAAGGAGGCAGCCCCCTTCTCACCAAGCTCAGACAGGAGTCTGGGGATCAGCAGAGTGGAGAGGGAGCCAATTCCTGGCCCAGCCAGTCTGTCCTGCCACTTACACGCAAATCTCTTTAGGCAACTCACACCCCGTCTCAGGGCCAGTTCCTCACGTCCTCCTTCCTGGGCTGGGTGGCAGGCCTCATTCCTCCGGGCAGTGGCCAGCATCCAGGACAGAAAAGAGAGAAAATGGGTGTCACCAAGGCCCTTCCACCACCAGGGGCTCCTGGCGTGGGAGCCCTGCTCTTGCCACACACCTGGCACCTATCCCTAGGAGGATGTCAGCTCAGAACCTCAGGGAGGGAGAGGGATGGTCGGTCAAGGGAAAGGACCTCAGGGCTCACGTGGAGCATGCAGAAGCCTCGCTGACAGGAGACTGGGAGGCTCGGGTCAGAGGAAAGGAGGCCAGTGGAGGGGAAAGATCTGAGAGGAGAGGGAGCATAGGTGACAGACTCAGGGGGAAAAGGAACGGAGAGATACTGGAAAGAGAAGACAGGAGAGAAGGCAAGGAAGCCAGCAGGAGAGGGGAGCAAGGAGGCAGGAGATGAGAGAGAAGACAGGCTGGGGGGAGGTCCTGGGAGAAGGAGGCATAAGGGAAGAAGAAAGGAGACCCTGGCACCCGAGAGCGAGGCTGGGGGCAGGAGAAGGAGGGAGAGGGACCGAGGGATAGAGTTGGAAATGGAAGGCAGAGCAGAGAGGATGGGCAGGGAGGAGGGAGACGAGAAGGGGGGGGGGGTGCGGAGCGGCAGGGAGCAGTTGGGAGCAGCTGAGACCCACGAGAGAGCCACGGAGTAAGAAGGCCGAGGGGCGAGGGGCAGGAAGGAGCGGAGAGCTGGCTGGCAGCCAGGGGGCCGAGGCCGAGGCCAAGCGGGGCCGGGCAGGGGAGCAGGCCGAGCAAGGGGAGAGAAGCAGACGGGAAACAGGAAAGGATAGAAAGGCAGACCGGAGGGCAGCCCCGGTGGCGCAGCGGTTTGGCGCCGCCTGCGGCCTGGGGTGTGACCCTAGAGACTCGGGATCGGGTCCCACATCGGGCTCCCTGCATGGAGCCTGCTTCTCCCTCTTCCTGTGTCTCTGCTTCTCTCTGTGTGTCTAAGGATAAATAAATAAAATCTTTTTAAAAAAAATTTTTAAGGCACACTGGAGCGTGGAGAGCGGGCCGGCGGGGAAGACCAGGGCAGAGGCGGCGAGAGGCTGAGAAAGGAGGGGTGAGGGAGGGGCGGGGAGCGGAGGTGAGAGAAGTGGCGGAAAAAAGGTTGGAGAGAGAGCGCGCCGCGCGAGGACCAGGCTGAGAAGAGTGAGGTGTGGAGTGAGGGGTGACTGTGTCACAGCGGGTGTAGGGGCGGCGGGAGCGCGACAGGAGCAGGAGGGGGATACGGGGGGGTCGGGGAGGAGAACGCGGGCGGGAAGAGGGGGCCCGCCGCGGCCACGGCACGCACGCGCACACAGCCAGGCACGGGCGCGCGCGCGGACAGGTACGGCACAGGCGCGCGCACGCCCCGAGGCCCGGGCCCGGCCCGCCCGGGAGGGAGTCCGGGGAGACGCGACGAGACGGGGGAGCCCGAGAGCGAGGGTAGAGCGAAGGGCGGGTGACGCCCGGCCGCGGAGACACGGCTCCCGCGTCAGCCGCCACCCCGGGGAAGCGGCGCGGAGCCCGCGGCGCGCCGAAGGAGCCGGGAGACGTAGGGGACCAAAGGAACGACGGCGCTAGAGCCCGACGAGAGGGAAGGGAGGGTTTGCAGCCTCCCGGGAGGTGACGCCCGTGCAGCCCCGTCCCGGTGCGCGAGGAGCTGCGGGGACCTGCAGGCCGCTGGTCCCGGGCGCTGGCGGGACGTGACGGGAGTCGCGTGGAAACATCAATCACGGGGCCACTGTGCGGAGGCAGGAGACGCG
The DNA here is from genome assembly GCF_048164855.1 of Canis lupus baileyi. Lineage (NCBI taxonomy): Eukaryota > Metazoa > Chordata > Mammalia > Carnivora > Canidae > Canis > Canis lupus. The sequence goes on along the minus strand of NC_132838.1, from coordinate 106,735,745 downwards.
TATCACTAGCTCGCGGGGCGCCCCTCCCGCCCCGTTGGTGCCAGAGGGGCCTCCCCGCCGTTGGAGGCGGCCGGGGCGGGGGGTGTCCGCAGGGGTGCTGACCGCGGGGGGCAGGGGGCAGGTGTGGGAGGAAGAGAGACCGAGAGACCGGAGACGGTGAGGAAGCCTCGGGGAAATGGGAGGGGGAGAGACGGGGCGTGGAGCGGGGTAGAGGCGCCGCGGCGGGAAGGCCCCCGGCGGGGAGAAGACGGAGGAGCAGGGAGGAGGGAAAGAGCGAACGAAAGAAGGCACAGGAAGAGCCCAGTGAGAGTGTGGAGGGGAGAGACGGGGTGGGGGCGTGGGGGGAGCCGGTGTTTGTGTGAGGGTCGAGAGGGAGAGAGAGCGGGAAGCGGGGAGCGCAAGGAACAACCAGGAGAGCAGCGGGCCGGCGTGAGGCGCAGGCATCAGGGAGGCGGAGGCCGGGAGCCGAGGCAGAGGAGAGGCGGAGAGGCAGCCGGGGACGGGGTGCGGAGGCCGCGCGGCTGCGGCGCTGCGGTGGGACCCGGACGCGCCCGGGACAAGACCCGTCCTCACCTCCGGGGCCACGCGGCGGGTAGACGAGGGGGCAGCGGGACAGCGGGCGTGGGGTGGACTCGAGTCCTGAGGAAAGGAGACGAGCTCCCAGACAGGGACAGGGAGCCAGACTGGCTGGGGGTGGGCGGACAGAGATGCAGAAGGGCAAGCGCGACGTTTCCGGAGAGATGGGGGAGTGTGTGGGAACTAACGAGGAACTCGGAGGAACACGATGACAGGAGTAAAGAAAACCCGCGTGAGGGTGTGCGGGGAGAGACGCAGGTCAGGAGCGAGAGGAGCGGAGGGGGAAGAGGAGGAGGGGGAAGGGAAGGAGGAAGGGGAGAGGAGGAGGACACAATCAAGAAGGTGTGAGCAAAAGAAACTAGAAACTAGTGTGAGGAGGAAAGTGTGTCACAGACGAGGCAGAGAGAAGGGGGGAGGAGGGGGACAGAGGAACAGGTGAGAAAGAAAAAAGATGAGTGAGACATAGGGGATCAGAGTCAGAGAGAGGGAGAGAGTCTGAGAGTCAGAGAGAGGGAGAGTCTGAGAGAGTCAGATCTCAGAGAGACAGAATTGGAGAGAGCCTGAGAGAGAGATCTCTGAGAGACAGAGTCTGAGAGTGAGAGAGAACGTGTGACAGAGAGAGTCAGAGTCAGAGAGAGAATCAGAGAGAGAATCTGAGAGTCAGAGAGAGATCTCTGAGACAGAGAGAGAGTCTGAGAGAGACAGAGACAGAGTCTGAGAGAATCAGAGTCACAGAGAGTCAGATCTCTGAGAGAGACAGAGAGAAGGTTAGAGTCAGAGAGAGAGACAGAGTCTGAGTCAGAGATCTCTGAGAGACATTCATAGACTGCCTGAGAGACAGCGACAGAGGGAGAGAAAGAGACAGAGTCTGAGGGAGAGACAGGAATTCAGAAAGAGAGTCTGAGTCTGAGAAAGTGAGTCTGAAAGAATCTGAGAGAGTCAGAGAGAGCGAGACAGTCTGAAAGAGAGAGTCTGAGAGCGACAGAGAGAGAGTCTGAGAGTCTAAGAGGGAGTCAGAGAGTCTGAGAGAAAGAGTCTGAGAAAGACAGAGGGAGAGTCAGAGAGACAGAGTCAGAGAGAGACAGAGTCATAGATCTCTGAGAGAGACAGAGAGAGGGTCAGAGTCTGAGAAAGAGTCTGAAAGACAGAGTCAGAGACACAGTCAGAGAGAGTGAGAGACAGTCTGAGAGAGAGAGAGAGAGAGAGATCTTTGAGAGAGACAAAGAGAGTCAGAGTCTGAGAGACAGAATCCGAGTCAGAGAATGTTGGAGAGAGATCTCTGAGAGAGACTAAGTCAGAGTCAGAGAGAGAGTCTGAGAGAGAGAGAGAGAATTTGAGAGAGTCAGAGTCTAAGAGAGAATTCAGAGAGAGTCTGAGAGAGTCAGAAATTCAGAGAGAAAATCAGAGAGAGAGAGCCTGAGAGAGTCTGAGTGAGAATCTGAGAGAGAGAGTCTGAGTGAGAGACAGAGAGTCCGAAAGAGAGACAGAGTCAGAGAGTCAGCGAGAGAGTCTGAGAGAGAGTCAGAGATCTCTGAGAGAGACACAGAGAGAATCTAAGATAAAGTCTGAAAGATTCTGAGTCAGAGAGAGATAGTGTCAGAGATCTCTGAGAGAGACAGTCTGAGAGACAGTCTGAGAGAGACAGAGAGAATCTGAGAGTCAGAGTCTGAGAACCTAAGAGAGATTCAGAAAGAGTCTGAGAGAGAGAGAGATTCAGAGAGAGAGTCAGAGAGAGAGATTCTGAGGGGGAGAGAGTCTGAGAGAGAAAGACAGAAAGTCTGAGAGAGAAAGAGAGTCTGAGAGACAGAGAGAAAGAGTCTGAGATGGAAAGAGAGTCAAAAAGAGAGAGAGAAAGTCAGAGGGTCTGAGAGAGGGAAAGAGAGAGACAGTCTGCGAGAATCTGAGAGAGGGTCTGAGAGTGTCTGAAAGAGAGTCTGAGAGAGACAGAGACAGAGAATCCGAGACAGAGTCAGAGAGTCTAAAAGAGAGAGACTTTGAGAGAGTCTGAGAAAGAGAGAGTTTGAGAGAGAGTCAGAGAGAAGGAGTCTGAGAGAGCCTCAGAGAGAGAGAGAGACAGATAGTCCGAGAGAGAGAGAGAGACAGAGACAGAGTCTGAGAGAGAGTCTGAGAGAGACAGAGAATCTGAGAGAGAGACAGAGAGAGAGTCTAAAAGAAAGAGTCTGAGAGACTCTGAGAGAGACAGTTTGAGAGAGTCAGAGAGGAGTATGAGAGAGTCTAAGAGAGAGAGAGAGAGTCTCAGAGGGAGAGAGATAATCTGAGAGAGAGACAGAGACAGAGTCAGAATCTGAGAGAAGAGAGAGTCTGAGAGAGACAGAATCTGAGAGAGAGACAGAGAGAGTCTGAGAGACTCTGAGAGAGAGAGAGACAGTTTGAGAGAGAGTCAGAGAGGAGTCTGAGAGAGTCTAAGAGAAAGAGAGAGACAGGGTCAGAGAGAGAGTCTGAGAGAGAGTCTGAGAGAGAGAGAGAGACAGATAGTCCAGTCCGAGAGAGAGACAGAAACAGAGAAAGTCAGAGTCTGAGAGAGAGAGAGAGAGTTGGAGAGAGACAGAGAATCTGAGAGAGAGACAGAGAGAGTCTGAAAGAGAGAGTCTGAAAGACTCTGAGAGAGAGACAGTTTGAGAGAGAGTCAGAGAGGAGTCTGAGAGAGTCTAAGAGAAAGAGAGAGAGAGACAGAGTCAGAGAGAGAGAGTCTAAGAGAGAGAGAGAGAGAGAGATAGTCCAGTCCGAGAGAGAGACAGAGAGAGAGAGTCTGAGAGAGACAGTTTGAGAGAGTCAGAGAGGAGTCTGAGAGAGTCTAAGAGAGAGAGTCTCAGAGAGAGAGATAGTTTGAGAAAGAGACAGAGTCAGAATCTGAGAGAGAGTCTGAGAGAGACAGAATCTGAGAGAGAGTCTGAAAGAGAGAAAGAGTCTGAGAGACTCTGAGAGAGAGACAGTTTGAGAGGGAGAGAGAGTCAGAGAGGAGTCTGAGAGACAGAGAGAGAGAGTCAGAGGGAGGCAGAGAGAGTCTGAGAGAGAGACAGAGTACGAGAGAGAGAGTCAGAGAGAGTCTGAGAATCTGAGTGAGAGAGAGTCAGAGAAAGAGACAGAGTCTGAGAGAGAGTCAGAATCAGAAAGAGAGTCAGAGAGAGATAAGAAAAGAGAAGACGCAAGAGAATGGGGGTGGGGTGACAGAGCAAGGGAAAGGGAGAGATGGAGGGGGACAGCAGGCCAGTTACCTTCCCCTTCTGACTTTCAGTTTCCTTATCTGCTGCTCCATGTGCAGGGTGCCCTGAGGCAGGGCCGGGAGAGATAGTAACTCATGGTTTAATGGCCAGAAGAATCAATGCCTCCCATCTTCTGTTCTAGTACTTTCTATATTACTTTCTCTCTTGTTCTTAATTCAGTTCCTTTGTCCCTCCTCTATACCACAGAGTGACTATTATCCACATTTTTTTTTTCTGATGAAGAAATCAAATGGGAGCCCAAATCTGTTGTCACCATCTCTGTGGGGGGGAAGATGATCTGCTGCTTCTCTGGTGATGGTGACTGAGACTCCTAGAGTGCCCCTAAATCCCCTCTGCCTAGAAAATTCAGAGCTTCCACTATGAGAAGGAAGAAATAGAGGGAGAAGCCAGTGGAGTGGAAGAGGGAGGGCAGGACAGAAGGTTTTAATGAGAGGTGTCAGTGTGTGTAAATTACCTAGCATACAGTTGGTGCTCTATTAGTGCCCCTTCCCTTTCCTAATGGAGAGCACTGAGAGCAGGAAGGAAGAGGAGGCAGCAGAGAGGAAGGGAAAGGGGGAAGGAGATTGTGAGGAAGGGAGGTTGTGCTTATAAAGGGCAAGCACACAGTAGGTGCTCAATAAATGTCCACTCCTATTTTCAGGAGAGAGGAGACAAGTCAGAAAGGTGAAGAAACCACCACAGAGGAAAAATGGGAGGAAAGACAGCCTGAGGAGAATGAGAGAGAGAGAGAGAAAGAGTCATTGGTGGAAATTGCTGGGCATATAGTAGGTGCTTATTAAGTATGAGTTCTTTTCCCAGGAGAAACAAGAAAGGTGGGGAGGTGAAGTTCCAGCAGAGACAATGAACAGAAGTTGCGAGGGAAGGAGACAATACATGTAAAGCAGTGGGCACACAGTAGGCACTTAATGGCCATTCCCCTTCCTGCTGGTGAGCACAGAAAAAGCAGCCTGGAGGAGGGAAGGAAGCAGAGAGGAGGAGAGAAGGAAGAACAGAGCCTGTGAGACGAGCAATGACAGGCAGTGGATATGAAGGAGCAGCACAGAGTAGGTGCTTAATATATGCCTATTTCCTCCCCCAGGAGAGAGCAGACAGGGCAGAGAGCAGACAGGGCAGAGAAGCCCAGGTGAAGAAATGAAGAAGAGAGAGAGTGTGTAGGTTAGGCTGTGAGTACACAGGAAGCGCTCAATAAATGCACATTGGCTTCCTAGAGGGGGAGAGAGAACAAGATGGAAAGGAAGGTGCAGGTACAGGCGAAGGGAAAGGAAGGTTGGCTGAGGAGGTTGAGGGCAGAGAAAGCCAGAGGCTGGTGGAGCAGAAGGGAGGAGGTGACCTCGAGAAGAATTGGCAACGGAGAGGAGACACAGGGAGGAGGCGGTGCAGGCAAATCGTGGGATACACAGCAGGTGCTTGGTAAATGCTTGTTTTCTCACCCAAAAGAGGGCCTAGAGAACATAGGGAAGGGAGAAGCTGGCAGAGCAAGAGGGGGACAGGGAGAGAGGCAAGAGGAGATAAAATGGGATGATTGCCTGGCATACAGTTGGTGCTCCATAGGTGCTTGTTCTCTTCCCCAAGAAAGAACAGATGGAGCAGAAATGAAGAAATAGGGAAAATTGAGGGGGAGAGGAGCATAAGGAGATTGTCTGGCATACAATAGGTGCTCAATAAATGCCCAATTCTTTCCCTGGCAGACAGCAAAAAGCAGCAGAGGGTAGCAGAGCTCACAGGTCAGTGAAATAGGTTGAGAGGAGAGAAAGCACAGGCGATTGCTTTAGCCTACCATGGGTGCTCAGTAAATGTGTTTTCTTTGCCTTGGAAAAGAGCATAGAGCCCAGAACCACAAGGAGGGAACAGAGAAGAAACAGGAGAGGAAGAGGGTGTGAGGAAGGGAGAGAAGATGTGTAAACTACCTGGCATACAGTAGGTGCTCAATATGTGTTCATTCCCTCCCCTAGGAGGGAGCAGAAAGAAAGGGGAGGCCATCAGGAGAGGGGGAAGAAAGGAATTGGGGGAGAAAGAGGTGTAGTAAGAGAGGAGACAGGGTTTGTAAATTTCCGAAGACACAGTAGGTGCTCCACAAATGTGCATTCTTGGCCCAGGAGACCAGACAGTCATGAAGTGCAAGGGATCAGGGTGCAAGGGACAAGAGAGCTCGAGCACAGGCCCAGAGGAAACAAACACTGGGAACTTAAAAAAAAAAAAAAAAAAAAAAGGTCCCGTTTCCTCCTCAGAATGGGGGCCAGAGCCCAGGAAGAACAGAGGGCGAACCGAGGGAGCCAGGGAGGCATTTCGGGTGCGTACAGCAGGTGCTTCATAAATGCTGGTCCCCTTCCCTGGCAAAGCAGAAAGCAGGCTGGGAGGTCAGAAGGAGGAGGAGGTGGGGGGGAGTCTGAGGGTGGAGGCCGAGGCCAGGCCTCCTGGTGGCTGCCCCGCCCCTGGGGCCCAGCCCACCCTCCAGCTGCCCGCCCCGAGCTGGAATCGGGGACAAGGGCGCTTTGTCCTGGGCCTGGCGCGGCCTGGGGACGGGAGGGGGGGGCGGCATGGGGGACGGGGGGAGCTGCTGTGTCTTGGGGGGGCTCTGAGTCGCTGTCGGTCTCTGCGCCCCCCACTCTCCGGTGCGCGTCCCTCTGCGTCTCCGGGTCCCGCCGCCCTCCCTCCCCCCGCGGTTCGAAGCCCCCATTCGGGTCTCTGTTTCACCCGCTCTGGGGCTCCCCCCACCCCCGCCCCGGTCTCGGTCTGTCGCTCAGGCTCTGGGAGGGAGGACCCGGGCCTGACCTGCCGGGATCTGAGGCGGAGGGGTGAGGAGAGAAAGGAGGAGCCGAGGGGAGCGAGAGAGTGAGGACAGAACAGCTTTATTGAGCAGAAACCACCGCGGACGGCCTGGCGGCCTCCGTCGAAAGCTGGGGTGGGGTTGGCACGGGGGGAACCAGGCGGACGGGAGACAGACAGAGGGACGGGGGGCGGGGAGGCGGGAGGCAAGACACAGAAAGAGGGAGAGACTGAGGCCAGGAGAAGTAGGGGGGAGGGACGGAGAGGCGGGAGAGGAGAGAGACAGGGGTGGGAGTAAGAGGGCTGGAGAGAGATGGAAAGGGAGAGAGACGGAAGGAAGAGGAGCGAACAGGGGGAGGCTAGGGCGGCAGGCAGAGATGTAGAAACGGGGAGGCGGAGGGATACGGAGCGAGAGGGAGACAGGGAAGGACGGGGTGAGGCAGGGGAGAGAGAGACACGGAGAGAAGGGGGCAGGCGGGGAGAGACGGGGACGGAGAGTAAGAGACAGGGAGAAGGAGAGAGAGAGAGAGAGAGAATGGGCCGAGCCGCTGGGCAGACGGCGGGGAAGTCGAGGAAGGAGCCCGGTCCCTCTCACCTGGCGTCGGCGGCGGCCGCTCCCCAGGCCCGCGTGGACAATTTAAGGGGCGCCTGGGGGCGGGACCACCCCCCTACACACACCTTATCTGGTCAGCCCCCGGCTCCGAGAGCTAAATCGGGCCTCAGCTGTCAGCACTGGGGTGCGCGGGGACAGCTGTCACCCCACCCTGCACCTGTCGCGTGACTGCAGCCTCGCCCCTGCGGGTTGGCGGGACACGCCCCCAACGGGCGGCCTGGGACCCTGGGGAGCCCCTCACCCCCACCCCCCGCGGAGCTCTGGGACCAGCCTGGGTCCTGCCTGGTACCCGGGAGCAGGGGCTCCCCCCCAGCAGGTGGGGCTAGTGAGGGGGGGTCGTGCATTCTGCAGGGGGAGGGGGGACGGCAAGCCCTGTGCAGAGCGCAGGAGGGGGAGCGCTGGAGAGGTGAGAGCAGGAGGGGAGGGGGCCCGGACCCCGCCCCGCCCCCTCCCCCTCTCCAGGTCCCACCCCGAGCTGCAGCTCCGGCTCCTTGCTCGGACCATATTAGGCCTTGGCTGGGAAGGCACCTGGGGAAGTCACTCAGGCCCGAGAATAGAAACACTCAGGGAGTCCCGCCAGGCTGTCTGGGACCAGGGGACACTGGCAGGCACAGAGGGTAGGCGGTGGGGGTGGGGGTGGGGGGAAGATAGGGGACCCAGGAGGCAGAGTCTGAGAGAGACCAAGAGAGGGACACAAAGGGAGAGACAGGGAGTCAGAGACCCAGGTGTGGGAGAGGCAGAGACCAGGCATGGCAGATGTGGGGGCTGCCCCCATAGTTGGGGTGTTCTGGGACCCCAACAGTTGCTAATATGCTCTTTGACTTTGTGCTTTACAAGTTCCCCTTTGACCTCCAGAAGTCTTGGAACCAGAACTGGCCAAGTCCACATCTCAGCGTCACAGCTGGCTCCACGAGCACGAGCACCTGCTCTATCTGCACCCCACCTTCTTTCTGGTGTCAGAGTTTAGCTTGTGTCCTTGCGAGATATTTGCTGTCCCGAAGGAACCCAACCTGAGGTGGAGTCAGGGACCCAGGCCCCAAACAGGGGCCCACCTACCTCTCCCCACCCATGGCCTCCCTATGTCTCTTGGTCCCCCATTTCTGCCCACCCCGAAAAAAGAGGCCCTGCCCTATCTGCTTCCCTCCCCAGGCTCACATACACTCCTCCAGACCCCTGAAGCCATCTCCAGAGCCCCTGACCAGCCCCCCCTGCCACCCCCACCCCCGCCATATCATCTGATCTGTCACATCCCTTACATCCCACTGAGCTCACCGAACCACTCTTTATCTGTCCCAGGATCCCCTGGCCAGACCCCTGAATGCCCTCCTCATTCCCCCTTGCCTTTGCCTCCACAGCCCAGCAGAGCAGAGCTGCCTGGACTGTGTCCCTCCTCTCTCTCCCCAGGGACCAGCTCTGGCCTCCATCCTCTCCCATCCGGCCTCCTCCCAGGGCTCCCTGCCCCAGGTTGTCGCCACACTGCTCCCCCCACCCCAGGGGGATTTCTGAACCCAGGACAGACCTGTCACCGCCCTGGTGGCCCCCACCTGCTGTCCTGGACAAGGTCCAGCCCTCAGGCCCCCCCTTGGAGGCCCTGTGGCCTGGGGCCTGGCAGGGACCCACCCTCATCCCTAGTCACCTGGTCAGTGACCAGTAGCGGTTGCCCCCCTTGGATTCCAGAGCTCATTCAGAGTTGTTTCCCATTCTGGAATGGCCCCCTTCCTTCCCACACTGGCCCTTTGGAGAGCCCCCTTCAGCCTTCTGGAGCCAGTCCCCCATCTTCCTCTAGCCCCCTGGAGGTCCCTCTTAAAGCCCCTTGAACTGGGGCTTCCTGTCCCTTTGTGTCTTCCTCCCAGCCTGAGAGCGAGTGCCTGGCTTCAGCTGTGTAGATCAGATCCAGAGGTGGGGGCCAGGGGAGCCGTGTGAATGGCCAACCGGACAAGGAAGCTGCAGCAAGGGGATGGATGGCCCTGGGGAGGGGCCACAGAATAGGAAGGGTCTCGCTCAGGTGAGAATGTGGAGAGAAGACACCAAATGGGTGCCTGTCCTCCTCCTGCTCAAATCCCTGAGGGTTGGTCTTCCCCCTTTGTCACCTCCTCCCCCCACCCTGCCCCACCAGCCTCACTCCAGCCACAGCAGCCTCCCCAGGGCCTTTGCACTGATTGTTCCCTCAGCCTGGAATGCCTTTCCTCCCCACTTCCCCTGCTTCAACTGTGGCTCCAACTGTCCTAAGTGAATCTACCTGTGCTGTGCGGGCTCCTGTGGCTGCTCTGATGAAATTAATGGCTTAAAACAGCACACATGCATTCGCTTCCACTTGCGGAGGAGAGAAGTCCAATGAGCCTCACTGGGCTGGAGTCAGGGTGTCAGTCTGATTCCTAGCCCACTTTAGCCCCTAGGGGTGCCTCTGTGTCCCTGCTCTGGCCCCTTGGCGTCTGGCCCCTAAGCTGCTCACCACATAGCATCTCTGACTTGCTTCCTTCGCCAGGTTTCCTACGGACTCTCCTTTCCTGCTTCCTCCTCCACCTTTCAAGACCCTCGGATGGCATCCTCCCTCCCCCCATAACATGGGATCATTTCCCAGTTTCAAGGCCAGTGGATGAATAAGCTTGGTTGCCCTCCCCCTCCTAACAGAACACAGTGGCAGCTTCCGGGGGTCGTGGCGTGGCCATCTCTTGGACAACTGATGGAGCAGAATCAAGAATCCAGAAAGAAACTTGCTTTCTCCCCTGCCCTTATCCCACCAAACACCCTGGATCACCTATTTGCTCCTGGTCTCTGCCTGCCAATGGCTCATGAGGGCAGGGACTCCTGCTATTTTCTCCTGTGGCCCTGATGAAGAAACTGAGGCCCAGAGAGGTGGGTGACTCACCGGACCTGGAGGAGAGCCAGCATGTGACCTCCCAGGCTCTAGTCAATGCCTGGCTGGCTAGCGGGGGGGCCCCCTCCCCACCCCTCTCCAGGAGCCCCTGGAGGGAAGGGCCCCCCAGGCAGATGCAGGCCAGGCCGGTAGCAAATGAGCAGATTTATTGAGGCAGCAGTGGCATCAGGGAGCAGGGGGTTTGGAAGGGGGCTGGGGCCTCCACGGGGTCCATGAGGTGCGGGCCTAGCCCTTTCCCAGCACGCAGGGGCCAGATCTGGACGCGTAGAGACTGCACGACAGGTGGCCCACTTCTTGCCTCTGCTGGGTCAGACCGTCCGCAGCCAGCAGCCCTTCTCTTCCACCTCCTTGGTCACCACCAGCAGCACCTCACACAGGCCCTGGGCCAGGGCAGCTGCCAGGAAGGCCCTGGGCAGAGAGATGAGGAGACTGAGGCCCAGGAGCCTGGGCGTTGCCTCCTGGGGAGTGGGGAGCCAGTGCCAAGCCCCAGCCCCAGAGTCGCCTCCCCCTCACCTGACACCATCCTCGTCCCCTAGGGCCTCGGGCGCCCGCAGCTTGGAGTCCAGGTTGTAGTAGACGCCATCCACCTGGCGGAGGGCCACCCAGTGCCGCCGGCGCAGTGGCAGGGACAGCAGCCCCAGGGACATGGGTGAGGGCAGGTTCAGGATCAGTCCCAGTACCTGGGACAGGGCCAGCTGGGACAGGGGCCTGTGTGGGTGGAGTGGGGACACGGCCGTCAGTGTCCTGTGCTCACCCACTGGCCCAGGGGTACTGAACTCGTGGGAGCCAGGCTGGCATGACAGCAGGAGCCCCCAGGCCTGCCCAAGGACTCTCTTCGCTCTTTATTTCCTTTCATTCACCCATGCACCCAAATCTCCCACCCATCTAGTGACCACCCCCCTCAACTACCCAACTATCGTACACCCAAACATCATTCATCTACTGATGTAACTGATCAGCCAGCCAGCCACCAGCTCAACAACTTACCCACCATCCTCCAACACCTCATCCAGTCTTTAGCCATCCACCTGTCCATCTGTCCATCCATCCCTCCAACTATCCAACCACCTATTAGCTATCCATTGCCTATCAATTATCCTTTATTAACTCATCCACTTCGTCAGCCAACCACCACCTCCTCAACACATCCAATTACACATTTACCATCCACCTCATTACCAGATTACCGTCTACCTACCCACTATCCGTCCATCGGCTCATCCTATTGTCCGTCCTGTCATCCCACTCATCTTTGTACCATCTCCCAACCCTTTGGCTGGCCATCCATCCATCATCCACCCATGCAAACCTTCCACTCATTGTACCCCTTCCTTCTCACCTCCTATCCACCCACCCTCTGCTTTATCTCACACCGATATTGTCACACCGCACCCACTGTGCCAGGCTCAGCACACATGACGCAGTGCTTGGGGTCCCACCTCCTTCTGTCCCACCACACGGTGGCCAGGCCCAGCCCCTGCAGGGCTGCCATGATCACGTTGACATCATAGTTGCCGGTGCCGAGGAGGCTGCGATGGGGATTCAGCCGGGAGTCTGGGGCCAACCTGGTCAGGGGATGGTCAGAGCTTGAGCTGGGGGTCCCTGAAAAGGTCTTGCCCTCCCTACAAAGCAGGAGAGTCCCAGGGACCTTGAATCATCCAGCCTTTGGACTCTTCCCTTTGCTCAACCCCATGGCTCATCAGCCCCAAGCCTGATCCCACCGTCCCCAACTCTCTCTGCCCTGTCCTATAGCCACATTTCCCTGCGCAGGCCTTGTCCTCCCTGACCTGAAGCCTCATCTGGTCTCCCCACCTCTCCTCCAGCCATCCCCCAGCTCAGGAGGCCCACCTTGCCACTATTTGTCTCTCTGGGTCCTGCCTTCTCTGAACAGTGACACCTTTGTTCTTTCTCTTGGCCCTTGGTGGGCAGGGGGAGGGGGAGGGGCAGGGGCCTGAGAGGGAAAGTCTGTGTATTATTTTCCTGCATATCTGTTTGCCTGACCTCCCTCAGGGCAGGGCCTATACTGGACTCATCTCTGGGTCTCCAGCATGGCCTCAGCATCCAAGAGTTGATGGACCCCTGTTGTGAATGGCAGAGGAGATGAATAAATTCTATAACAATTGGTCTGAGGGGCTGGGACTCTGCCTGAGGATGCTGGAGGGTCCATGGGAGGGCTGTAAGCAAGAGTGAGGAAGACAGGATCATCTCTGGGTGGAGCCTCATGTGGGTTACTGAAGGAGGAGGGATCCAGGCTTGGGACGGAGGCTGTGGGGACAGAGAGGAGGAGACAAGGCAGAGCGGGAATAGAGGAGCGATGTTTGAAATGTTGCATGGTGAGGAGGAACATTCCCGGCTGCCAAGAGAAGGAAGCCGTGCCAGAAGGAAAAAAACAGCCTGTGCAAAGGGCCAGAGGCATCATAGCAGGGCTCATCTGGGGACTGGGAAGAACTGTGATTTGGGGGGTGCAGTGAGCTAAGAAACTGCAGAGGAAGGTGGGGACCCACAGCATGCAGGGCCTGGGGTATTAGGCTGCAGGACTTGGGACTTCTCCCAGGGCTGCTGAGGAGCGGTGTGAGGGCTGTGAGCAGAGGAGGGCGGGGTTGGCACTGTGTATAGTGTGGACAGGCGGGGAAAATCCAGAAGCTGGGAGGCTGGAGGGGATGTGAGGATGAGGATCCAGATAAGGGAAGGTGAGGTCTGAGCTGGGGCAGTGGCGTGGCCATGGTGAAGGGCAGGTGTGGGCAGCAACATCTCCATGTCCCAGGCTCAGGGTTCCCCAGGTGGGTGTTGGAAGGCCCGGGGCTCTGTCCCTGCCTTGCTGTGAGACCTGGTTGGGTCGCTCTGCTCCCGAACCCTGCTTCTCCAGGGGTTAGGGCGGGTGACGGTCACCTCTTGCAGATCTCATCGGCAGCCTCCTGGCTAAAGAGCTGCTGCTGCAGGACGTTGTTAAGGGCGTGGACGGCACACAGCTCCAGGCGTTGCCGTTCGTGATAAACCGAGGGCCGGCTCGGCTGTGCTCCTGGGGCCTGGGACATGCCGTCCTCGGCTCCTGCTTGGGGGCGAGGGAAGAAGGTACTTGGGGGCCCGGGATCTGGAGGCCCAACCTGCCAGCAGGTCTGGGGGGCACTGCCGTTGAAGTGGGGGCTCAGGGCAGCCCAAGGGGACACTGGGCCGCTGACCCTGGCTCCCCAGGCCTTCTCCTGGCAACGGGGTACCTCCCTCCCCTGTTGCTAGGAAAAGGCCTCTCCTACTCACCTAGCAACAGAGGGCTACCCCTGCCACATCCCTAAGTGAAAGGGATGGTGGTCACCGAGCAAACCCCCTCCCCTGTCCCTAGGTAACGGGGTCCTTCTCTGGTTCCGTAGCAACAGACGACCCCCTCCCCAACTAGGTAACAAGCCTCTCCTCTGGTTTCTTAGCAATAGAGAAATCCTCTCCCCTGTTTCTAGGTAACAGGGTCTCCTCCAGTCGCCTAGCAACAGAAGACTCCCCTCCCCTATCACAAACAACAGGGTTTCCTGCTCCTGTCTCTCGGCAACAGGACCCCCTCCCCGGACACCAAGGAACAGAGCCTTTCCCCCCGACCCATACCCCAACCGCGGCGCTCGCCCGTTGCCTGGCAACGCCCCTCACCCCTCCTGCCTCTCTGCTCCCCGAAACCAGGGGTTCCCGCATCCCCCTGGGCGGCGGCTGTGGGTTCCGACCGCGAGGCGGGCAACACCGCGCTGTGACTGGCCAGGCCGGACGCACACAGCTCCCAGCGGCCCCCGCGTGCCGGACTACAGGTTCCGGCGGCCCCCGCGAGGCCCTTCGGCTTGGATCGGAACTTCCGGGGAGCTTGGCTCGGAAGTCCACTGTAGCCGGGAGGACGCAGAACTGCAATTCGGTCGCTGCGGCGAATCCCGGAAATATGCCCTACAGGGCCCCTCCTCTTTGCGTGCAGGGGCCACGCCCCCTGATGCTCGGAGGATTCTGGGAAATGTAGTGTGTAGGCTCTCGCGAGAGCTCCCGGGAGTGTGACTCCCGCAGGTGCTCATCCTCCATGGTGGCACCAAGCCTAGTGTGAAGTCGCCGCGTGACGTCACAGAAGGGAACCAAGGGACCAGAGACAACGGACCATGCAGGGAGAGGAGCTTCCAGTGTTTACTGAGACAGCGGGGAGGCCCGGGATGGGGACGTAAATGAGACGAAGATGTCCACCAGGGAAGGAGGCGGCTTCTCAGCAGAGATGGATCCCCGGCCTGGAGGGGAGCTGGCAGCAGCCTGCGGGGGTGGAGGGAGATACAGGGAATAAAAGGCTGGGACCGCGCGATGAGGAGAGTCAGACACCTGCTGGGAGGGACCGACCCGGGTGGGGGAGGAGACACACAGGGAGAAGGGTGGTGGGATCCCAGCGAGAGGCAGAGAAGGGAGGTTCCTACAGGGATGGGTCTCTCAAGAGTCAAAGCCGGGGAGGAGAAAGTGAAGGAGACACAGACATAAAGATCAGTCAACTAGAGACCATATCAGACCCGCAGACCCAGACCCAGCCGGGACCTGGGCTCTGCGGATTGCAGAGCCAGGGCCTGGGGAGAGGGGCTGCAGGGGCCGCACCCAGGAGGCTGCGCCAGAAGGCGGTAACGGTGGCCGAGCCCGTGACGGCGCCTGGCTCAGCGGGATTCTCTCTGTGGGTGTGCACAGCAAAGCTTCGGCCCGAGGGGCCCGGCGGGCCGCTCAGCTCCACCTCCACCACGTGCATGTCTGTGAGGCTGGGGCAAGCAGGGTGGTGAGCCTGGCTGGCCTGGCCCCCCGCCTGACCCTCCCACACGCCTTAGCTCACCTGAGATCAGCCACAAGCACCCCGACCACGTGGTCAAAACCCAGGCTGGGGGCGGCCAGTGCAGCGGCTGCCATGGTGTTGGAGTTGCGAGGGGCCAAGGGGCAGAGCCCACGGACAGGGCCTTCGTAGAGCACTGTGCGAGGCCCAGTGCTGGGCACTGCAGCCAGCCGTCCCTCGAGCCGGAAGCCATCGGGGTGCGTGGCCATGGTGACACGAAGACTCTGGAAGTGACAGCCAGGGTGATGGGGCCGGAGGTCTCTGGAGGCCCCCTCTGGTTTGCCCGGGATCCCGGCGGGTCCTCACCTGGAGGCCCCCTGCTGCGTCCAGTCTGGTGATGTCCTCAGTGCCCCACAGGGCCCCCCGGGCCACGAACACGGCATGGTGCCAGCGATGCGAGGCCTCTCGCAGCTGCTGCTCTGTGGCCTGGTCAGCCAGGGCTGAGGGGGACCCCACCTGGGGTGGATGGAGGTGGGGGGGTTGCTGAGGTCAGGGGATGGATCCCACTGTAGGGTAGGGTGGGGCCGAGGCAGGCTGGGCAGGGCTCACCAGGAGGTTGGAGTAACGCAGGATTTTTGCCCCAGATTCCTGGATTATTTTGGGATGGGCCACTTCCACCACAAGGTCAGGGTGCCTGGGGGAGGGGAGAGATGGGGGAGGGCCTTGGAGAGGCATTGCAACTCCCCTCCTCAGACTCCCTCAGAGCCTCTGGAGGCCCGATGCTCTTCACCCTGTTCTGAGGGGAAGCAGGATGGTTTGTCCTGTCTCACGTTTGGCCCAGAGAGGGTAAGGGACGTGCCTGGGATCACAGCACCTGAGGGAGGCCAGAACAGGAGCTTCAGGGAGCCCCAGCCTTTCATGGGGAGATCACTGACCTCTCCCCGAGAGCAGCGAGGTTCTGGAGCTGCAGGGCAGGGGGCACGCTTCCTGCCATTCGTCCTGGGTCTCGATTCCAGACAAAAACAAGTTCTAGGCCCAGTTCTGGTCCCTGAGTCAGCAGGTGAGAAACAAGGGACTGTCCTGGGGGGAGGGAGGAAGATTCAGTGAGAGAGGGACAAGGACCCAGAAGGAGGGGGACCCAGAGAGATGGAGGCAGAGACCCAGAGGGAGGGGGACAGGGACCTGGAGGAAAGGGATAGGGACCTGGGGGAGGGGGACAAGGGCCTGGGGGAGGAGTACTCAGGAAGATGGGGGCAGAGACCTAGAGGGAGGGGACAGGGACCTGGAGGAAGGGGATAGGGACCCGGGGGAGGGGGACAAGGACCTGGGGGAGGGCTAATCAGAAAGATGGGGGCAGAGACCCAGAGGGAGGGGGACAGGGACCCATGGGGAGGAGGACAGGGACTCAGAAATACCGGAGCTGAGGGAGGGTACACTGACCCAGGTGGGGCAGGGCGGGGGGGGGGGGGGGGACACAGAAGCTTAGGTAGAGGGCAGAGAATCAGAAAGGGGGGAGAGGGACCCAGAGAGGGGGATGGGGCCCCGTGGTGGGAAGTGGACGGTGCTCAGGCAGACACAGGGGCAGAGCCAGGTTGCAGATAAAGACCCCTGCCCCCTTTCCTAGAGGTAAGTATGTGTGTGGTGGGCGAAGAGCTTTGGGGGCTTCAGGAAGAGGCCAGGGGAAGAGGCCCCAGAGGTGGGGGACTCACCAAGGCGGCCGTAGCCCACCACCCCTACCCTCCTCGGGACCCCGTCAAGAGCCATGTCCTGGAATCTGGTGGCCTGCGTCAGGCCCCAGCTCTCAGCTGCTCACTGCCCCCCTCCCCTCCAGGCCTGGGCAGTGGCTGATCTTTGAACATTTGACCCTTGATCCTCTCCAGAGCCTCCCTTCCCCACAGTGGCTCAGTGGAGAGGGTGTGGGTCGGCTGGGTGGGGGTGGGGATGAGGATCCTGGGGCGGTGGGCGTCCAGGGCCCCGCGTGGCCTCCACTGTACCCAGCCCCTTCCTTCCCTGCATTCTACCCTCCTCCCTTCCTGCTGATGTGGAAAATTTCCTCTGCAGTCCCCAGCCCCCCTTTCTGGCCAGCCAGGTTGTCATGGAAACTGCATCCTGCTTGGGGTGGGGGTAGAGAGGGTTGGGAGCCAGGGAGAAGAGCTGCTGATGGGGTCTCAGGGCTCCCAGTCTGTCCCTTGCTCCTGGGTTTCTGGTCCCTGCCCTCAGGCCTGCTACGCAAACCCCAACCCCATGCCTAGGCACCCGTGTTTCTTGTCAACGTTCCTCCTCCATCTTTTCCTCCCTTGGTTCTGTCCCCGACTCTTTTGCTCCCTCCCATCGCTGTCTCTGGGCCTCTCCCTGGACCTCCAGCCCTCCAGCCCCGCCCCGCCTTCTCTGGGCCGGCTGCCATTCTGTCCCCAGCTGGGCCAGGCCCCGCATCTCCTCCCCACCCCACGTTCCCCGGGAGGCCTGGCCTGGTGGCGCCCCACAGGCAGAACAGAGCTGGAGCCCAGCTCATCCCAGCTCTGTTGCTGCAACCCACCCCCTCGTCCCCAGTCCAGCTAATCCCAGCTCTGTTGCTGCACGCACCCCCTACCCCAGGGTCTGTCTCCAGTCTGGTTGCCCCTCTGTTCTCCTGACTTCTCACCTTTCATCTACTCCTCTCGCAACTACAATGCCACCCCCCCAATACTGAGCTCTCCCTCCCACAGTCCGCCCCCTCTCCCCACCTCCCACTGACTAAGGAGAAGTCCGTGGGGCCTGCGGAGGCCCTGAGGTCCCCCCAAATGAGGCCCAGCCACTAGTCCCTGCAGGTGCCTGGCATCGGAGATGGCGACGGAGGCTGCGGCAGCAGTGCGGCTCCCTGCCCCCAGCCACCACCTGGTACCCGCTGCAGTATTGCCATGGCAACCAGGATCGCAGTGAAAGAGGATGGGAGAGAAAGAGCATGAAAGGGAGGGACAGGGAGCCAGGCTCCAAGAGTCCCAGGTTGACAAGTGGGAGCAGACAGTCACAGGCAGACAGGGCCGGAGACCCCAGACGACCATCGCAGGGGCAGGCAACAGTCGCCGGCGCCTAAGGGAAGAAAGTGCTTTAGTAGGAGTCCCACGTCGAGAAGGGGGCACAGAGCACACATGACCCAGGCCTGCCGAGTATGGGGCCCCAGTCCTGTCCGTGGGCCCCGTCTGCCGGGAGCAGCGCCTCATCCCCAGCACACCCTCCACTTCCATCGGGCTGTGCGGGGCTAGACAGCACAAGACTGCGGCCCTGGCACGTCCCACCAGCAGCTGCCCTGCCTGCCGTCCCCTCGACCCCTGGGGTTCCCTCCACCTGCTGGCTCCTGTCCCTCCCAGGGCTCTGTGGGAGCCCCTGTGCCTCTGAGTTACAGCGCCACCCTCTCCCGCTCCCATCCCTCTGCCTCTGAGCGAGTCTGACGGAAGTGCAGTCTTCAGCCCAGCCGGCAGGCCCAGCAGCTCCAGCAGCCAGGAGCACCTCACGCCCTTGCCCTTCCCCGTGCATCCTGACCCCTTCCTCCCGGCAGGGGCTTGTGGGTTTGCAGAGGGGTCAGCAACGCTCCGGTTTGACTCCGTTGTGGATTGACTCGTGTCCCTTAAAAAGATGTGTTGAGGTCCTGACCTCCAGGACCCGTGAATGTGATCTTATTGGGAAACAGGGTCTTTCAGATGAGCAAGTTAGGAGGTCCTGCTGCAGCAGGGTGGGCCCTAATCCCCTATGGCCGATGTCCTTCATTAAAAGGGAATTTGGACAGAGACATGGAGGGTGCGCCCAAGGAAGACTGGAGCGTAGCGGAGCTAGAAGAGGCAGCAAGGATCCTCCCCTATGGGCTCCAGGGGGAGCACGCCCCGCCCACACCTCCTGGACTCCGAACTGGGAGTCACCCAGCCCGTGGAACCGGGGGTGGGGGTGGGGGTGGGGTGGTCATGAGTGGGCGGGGGAGGGGGGGGACAGGGCCAAGGGGCCCAGTACATCCGGGTGCGCTGGGTGCCTGAGTCCGTCTCCGGGGGTTCTGAGGTCAAGGGTGAGGGACCTAAGGGCCCCCAGAGGTGCTGACCCCCCTGACCCTCCAGGTGGGGCCCCTGACACTTGACTTCAACCTCTTTGCTCCCCAGGCCGGTATTCACTCTGTTTTCTCTGTCCTCCATGCTTTCATGACCCAAAAAAATATTTTTTTTTTTACTTTTTCCGTGTTTTTTTTTTAAAGTAATTACAGAGCAGGTAGTCGTTGACGCAAACCTCCCTTCAGTATCAAAAGAGTCTGTGGGGCAGGTGAGAGCCAGGGGTGGAAGGAGGGGAGGGGCAGGGGGTCTGGAGGCTCTGACCACGCGTCTGTCTCTTCAGTTTCGAGGGCGGAGGGGCGGGAGGGGGGACAGGCGTCAAACTGCAAAAAATGAACCGTAAAAGGAGGGTTGTTGGGGATGAGGGGAAAGGACACCCCCCAAAAAGCTCCTCTCTCCCCCGGAAGGCGGAGGGCCGGGAAGGGTCGTTTGAGAGCGCGAGGAGGAAAAGCGGAGGGTTCCAGCCACTTCTCCTGAATCCGGCATCCCCCTCCCTGCGCCTGGGATGGGGGCGGGGGCGGCCGAACCGCGGAGGCTCGCGTCCCGGAGCCCCGCCCTGTCCTCGCGGGGGTGCGCCGCCCTGGGGTCCATACGCAAGCGGGGCTGCGGCCCCTCCGGCCCCCACCTGCCCCGCGCGGTCCGAGGGCGGGGCCAGGGCTGTGGGGAGGGTCCCAGGGGGGCCCGGGTCCCCGGGGGCGCGCCCCCTACCCCCCACCCCGCCCGGCGGCTTCAGATCTGCGTCTCTTGCACATTCTCCTTGGAGCCACTCTTGAAGAGCAGAGGTTCGTGGATGGAGTTGAGCCCCGGGGGGCCCTTGCCCCCGCAGCCCCCGCCGCTGGGGTTGCCGCTGTAGTGCGCCTTGAAGGCGGCCGCCACGTAGTGGTGGTGGTTGAGGTGGTCGCGCTCCAGGGCGGGCAGGGCCAGGTGACTGTCCCCGCCCACGCCCCCCCCACCGGCCACTGCAGCGGCGGCGGCCACAGACACAGCCGAGGCGGCAGGCAGCTCGTCCTCCACGTTGATGATCTCCACGGTGCGCGTGGGCCCGTGGTGCTTGTGGAGCTGGTGCTGCTTGCGCAGCTTGTAGAAGGCCACGAGCATCACGGCAGCCATGAACGTGATGGCCACGAAGCAGCCGATGATGATCTTGGTGGTCTTCATGACGTCGTCCAGGTCCTTGAGGGCGTTCTCCGTCACGTCCGTGATGGGCACCGTGAACGCCTTCTCCGTGGGCCGCGAGGAGCGTGGGGCGGGCGCCGTGGTGGACGACGAGGCAGGGCCTGCGGCGTCCCCTGGCCGGCCCCCGCCCCAGACGCCGTCCGTGGTGGGCCCGGGTGGCTCCTTCTCCGTCCCCCGCGGCTGCAGGGTCTCCTCTCCGGGCTGTGTCTCCAGGGTCTCCACGGTGACGGTGGTAAAGTAGGTGTAGCCGCCGCCCCCACCGCCTCCCGGGCTGCCCCCGCTGCCCCCTGGGCCACCGCTGCCGCCTCCAGGGCCACCGCCGCCAGCCGCCACGGGGTCCACGGCTGACACGTTGAGCGTGGCCGAGGCGGTGGTGTTGCCTGCGGAGTTCGTCACCATGCACGTGTACTGGCCCGTGTCCTGCACCGTGACATTGGTGAAGTTGAGTGTGCCATCGTGTAGGACTGAGATGCGCACACGGTAGGAGCCGTGGGTCATGAGGGTGCCATTGGGCGTCAGCCAGTTGACGGAGGTCATGGAGGTGCCCGTGCGACACTTGAGCTCCGCGGCCATGCCCTCTGTGACATTCAGGTCCGTGGGCGGCTCCACGATGACCGGCGCATAGCAGGTGAAGTGCGACTGGTCCAGCTCCCCGATGTAGCGGCCCTTGAGGCCGGCTGGTGCGTGGCAGCGGGCACAGCACGTTGTATTGCTGGGCACTGTCTCCTTGAGCCACCAGCTCAGCCAGAGCACGTCGCAGTTGCAGTGCCAGGGGTTGTGATTGAGGTGGACGCGCTCCAGGCGGTGCAGGGGCGTGAAGAGGTCGTGGGGCAGCGACATCAGGTTGTTGTGGGACAGGTTGAGCTCCTCCAGCGACTTGAGGTCGTCGAAGGCATTGCGCTCAATGGTGGCCACCTGGGCGTGCATGAGCCACAGCTTGCGCAGGCTGGTGAGGCCCTGGAAGGAGCCCGGGCGGATCAGGTCCAGCCGGTTGCCTGACAGCTCCAGCTCCTCCAGGCGCACCAGGGCTGTCAGGTTAGGGATGTCCTTGAGGTTGCACATGCCCAGGTTGAGGTAGCGCAGGTTGACCAGGCCCTCGAAGGCCGCCTCCGAGATGTACTCCAGCCGTTTGAGCTCGCCCAGGTCGAGGCGCCGCAGCGAGGGCACGCGGTTGAAGGCGTATGAGGGGATGCTCTCGATGGGGTTGTTGCGTAGCCAGAGCTCCCGCAGCTTGGACAGGTACTCAAAGGCCTGCGTGGGCACTGTCGTGAGCCGGTTGTCGAACAGCTCTAGCGTGTTGAGGCTGGGCAGCCCGTTGAAGGCGCCCACCTCGATCTTGCGCACCAGGTTCTTGCTCAGCTGCAGGATCTCCAGGTGTCGCAGGTGCTTGAACGTGTCTGTCCGGATCACCTGGGGTGGGGGAGGGGAGACAGGCGAGAGTGAGGACCTGTGGGTAATCATCAGAGAGGGGCGCCACCACCAGGCCAGCCCTCTGTCCCTCGTAGTGGTGGGGCGGGGGAGTGGAAGACCGGAAGATCATGTTGGGTAACAGTTTGATGGTTTCTGACAAGGCTAAACACACCATTTACACGCATCACACACCGTTACACACGGCCTGGCCAGCCCACTCCTGACTATTTCCCCGAGGGAAAGGAGAGCAGATGTCCCTCCAAGGTTGCCTGATGGGTGCCCCTGGCAGCCGTGTTCCTAACAGCCTAACTGGAAACAACCCAAATGTCTGTCGTCCGGGGAACAGCCAAACACGATGGCTCCTGAAAAGGAAGCAGCTATCGATACACATGGCGAATCTCATGGGGGGGTATCGTGTTGAATAAGAGAAGCCAGACACAAAGGAGGGCCTATGGTAGGGTCCCATTGGTTCCACATTCTGTGTGTCCTAAGCAGTGGTCTCTGAGTGCGTAGGGGGAGGCCAGGCTGGGAAGGGACATGAGAGAACTTTCTGGGGTGATGGAAAGGTTCTCAGCTGGGGTGGTGGCTATACGGATGAATACAACTGTCAAAACTCCCCAAACTGTACCTAAAACAGGGGCATTTTGTTATATGTAAATTATACTTCAAAATGTAAGTTACGCCTCAGTAAAAAAGATTGAAAATACACCAACAGCTAACATGCACTGAGCCCCTCTTTGGCACCAGACACCATTCTAAATGCTTTATGGGCAACGACCCATTTAATCCGCCAAAACTGTCCTACGAGATAGGTGCTTACTCAATATCTGGGACTATGAAATCCATAAAGCTCTGAATACCGGAAGATTTTCCCAAACTTTGGCACCAAGTACCATTCGGTGGTAGAGCCTGATCAGAACTCATAAGAAGCTCGTTAAAGCTCTTCTTGCTCCCACACATGCGACTATTCTGACACTTCACTCTAGAAGTCCCACACTTGCTAAGGGGAAGGTCCCAGGGGGCGCTATAAACTATGTGCTGGACATTGGTACCTCACCCTTTAACAGCAGAGGCCAAAACACATCTGCTGTTTTAAAATTATCTCCATCTCAGCAGGAGGCAGAGAGAGGTCCAGTGACTCGCCCAAGGTCAGTCGGGAGGAGGTGACAGACTGGGACTGGCTGGAGGCCGGCTGTCCCCGCTCTTCACCCCTGAACTTGGCTGCACCCCCTCTCCCATCTGAGGCAGAGGGGCCACAGGAGGGGCAATGCTGGGCTGGGCACAGAGGCAGAACCTGACCAGATTCCCCTTAGCAGTCGCAGTCACAGTGCTGGCTACACTGAGTCATGGCCTACCCTGAAGCCATCAGATGGCATTTCTGAAGCCTTGTTAATGCCTTGGGGGAATGCCTGCCTTATGATATTAGCTGGGAAATAGAGAACTCCAAACACCATACTATGTGGTCACCACTTTTTAAGATTTTACTTTATTTAAAGATTTTATTTTTACATAATCTCTCCACCCAGCATGGGGCTTGAACTCACAACCCTGAGATCAAGGGTAGCATGTTCCACTGACTGAGCCAGCCAGGCACCCTTCTGACTTCGTAGAATTTTAAAAAGAACCTGAAGAATTAGGTGTACTCATATATGTACCAAGACTGTAATACTCTAAGCTCCTGGTAATAAATTCCAGCTGTCGGGGATTAAGGGCAATTTTTATTTACTGATTTCTTTAGTGAACCTAAGTTACTTTTATAATAAGTAGAAAAACACTTTGAAAAGTTTTTTAGGGGCACCTGGTGGCCCAGTCGGTTAAGCGTCCTACTCCTGATCTCAGCTCAGGTCTCAATCTCAGGGCTGTGAGTTCAAGCCCCACACTGGGCTTCATGCTGGGCATGGAGGCTACTTAAAAATAAATAAAGATTTATCTTTAAAAAGACTGTACCTGAGAGGCACCCAGCTTAAGGGACAATAAAGATTCTCGATACTGTCATAATCACAGAATAACAATACCCACTACTTAGGTCAGTACTATTTTCAGCAGAAATACAATGTGAACTCCAGATTTACTTTTATATCTCCTAGAAGCCACATTAAAAAAAAAGAAAAAGAAAAAGAAACAGGTGAAATCAATTTTAATACTAGATTTATTTAACCCACTCTATCTAGAATTTATGATTTCAACAGGTAATCAAGATGAGAACTTATGAATGAGATATTTTACCCTCTTTTTGCACCAAGTCTTTGAAACTCCATGTGTGGCTTACAGCCCATGTGCTCAGTGGCCCCGTGTGGCCAGTGACATCACATTAGGCCGGGCAGGTTTACCAGGTGCTTCCTTGACTCCTTGAAGCTTTGTGAACACAACTGCGTTTTATCCTCCAGCAGCTTTATGAGCTAGGACTGGTGGCACCTGTTGCCGAAAGGTGGGAAAGGAAGCCCACAGAGGTGGCCAGTGGCTGGGACACCATCTGTACAGTGAAGACAGAGCCTGGTTCAGGCTCCCCCTCCTGGCTATGGGGCCTGTTGGTTGGACTCACTGGGCCTCCCATCCAGGGCTGGCCATGAAGGGAGAGTGAAAGCCACGTTGGGGGCCGTGCTGTGATCACTGGAGAGTGCTCAGGGGCTCTTGACCCATTGGTTGTGGTGTTGGCGTTCCGCAACCAGCACACTATTGGGGTCAGGGCCTGTGAAGGGTGGCTCTTGGGACGGAGAGCCCCTTACTGCACCATCTAACTGAAAATCAGGGATATGAGCCTAACACTCTCTGGGTGGGACCCGCCAGTTCTCCACTGTTCTCTGGAGCCAGCTCATGTTCTCTGGCTCCCCATCCTTTCCCCTCCTCTCCATCCCATGGCCCAGCCTTGCTCATCTTCCTCCTCTCCCACCTGGACACCAGGCCCCAGACTTCTGTTTACGCCCACACCCCCTGTTTCTCCAGGAGCCTCATTTTTCCCAGCACAAGGTTCTTCCACTCCACACTGACAAAGACTAGGAATGATGACGAGCCTCCGGCCTCCAGCGGCACTGATGGGTTTGGGCTTGGCACCACCTCCCCTTCCTCTTCCAGTGTCACCCCCTCCTCCTTTTCCTCTCAGCAGGTCCCAGAATGCAGCCTCTGGGACTCTGCACTTGCTGTTCCCTCTGCCAGGAAGACTTCCCTACTTTTTTTCTGGCCTCCTGCCATCTGCCTATCAACACCCAGCTCCTATGCCACCCAGCCCCCGCCCCAGCCAACTACATGCCCTGGTCATCCATCAGAGTCCACGCACCCCCAGGGGCCACTGTCTCAGAGGCCCTTCCCAACCAGAACTGAGGGTGGTTCCCTCTGTTCCCTCCGTGGCAATCAGATTCCTGAGGAGAACAGCTCAGGGCCCCTGGCCTGAGGAAGGGGTCTTTGTATGCTCAGGGCAAAAGGGACAGATGAGGAGATACAATTGGGCTGTTAAAACTTTGCGATTCTCAGATCATGTGAACAGTTTCCAGGAACAGTGGGATGGAGTTTGGGGAGACAGCTCAGAGTAGGGACCAGGAAGGGACTGTCCCCTGGAACATACATCAGCTAAAATCTCCTACAAGCTTTGGTGGACATTAGATAGAATAACAAAGCAAATTTCCATATGCCTTTCCCCCTGCTGCTGATAAAAGTGATATATACTCATTTCAGGAAAAAGTCTACAAAGAAAAGAAAAATCAGCCACAGGCCCTTTACTTACGTTAACAATTTGGCATATATCCTTACAATCTTTTTTCTATGTATATAATGCAAAGATATCTCTTTTTCACATTTTTAAATATTTTACAACATTTTGGTGACATAATATACTCTCCTTGGCCCTATATTAATAGTATTATACTGGAGGGCTGCCTGGCTGGCTTAGTTGGTAGAGCGTGTAACTCTTGATCTCAGAGTCGTGAGTTTGAGCCCCATGTTGAAGGTAGGGATGACAAATAAAAATAAAACCTAAAAAAATAGTATTACACTGTATTTTCCCATTTTGTAATATATGCTTCAAAAACGATTTCCATGGCTATCTTGAATTGTTTCCCAGGGTTATACCTCCTGTGGGACATCGAGATGGACTTGCTGGGGTTAATTATTTCTTTTCCTTAATACGCTTCTGCCTTCTCTAATTTCCTGTAGTGAACATGGCTAACATTTATTTATTTATTTATTTATTTATTTATTTATTTATATAGAATACAGTAGACTGTATTCTTTTTTTTTAAAGATTTTTTATTTATTTATTCATGAGAGACATAGAGAAAGAGAGAGAGGAAGAGACACAGGCAGAGGGAGAAGCAGGCTCCATGCAGGGAGCCCGATGCGGGACTCGATCCTGGGTCTCCAGGATCATGCCGTGGACTGAAGGCAGCACCAAACCGCTGAGCCACCAGGGCTGCCCTACTTTTATTTATTTTTTATTTTTATTATTTATTTTTTAATATTTTATTTATTTATTCATGAGAGACACACAGAGAGAGGCAGAGACACAAGCAGAGGGAGAAGCAGGCTCCATGCAGGGAGCCCGATGTGGGACTCGATCCCAAGACCCCAGGATCACACCCTGGGCCAAAGGCAGATGCTCAACCGCTGAGCCACCCAGGTGTCCCTTATTTAGTTTTTAAAGATTATTTACTTATTTGGGGCACCTGGGTGGCTTAGTGGTTGAGCATCTGCCTTCAGCTTAGGGTGTGATCCTGGAGGCCCAGGATCGAGTCCTGGGATTGAGTCCCATGTCGGGCTCCCTGCACGAAGCCTGCTTCTCCCTCTGCCTCTTCCTCTCTCTCAGGAATAAATAAATAAAATCTTTAAAAAAATTTTTAAAAAATATTATTTATTTGAGAGAGAGAGAGAGAGAGAGAATACAAGTGGAAAGGGGCAGATGGTGAAGCAGACTCCCCGCTGCTGAGCAGGGAGCTGTGGGGCTGGATCCCAGGACTCCAGGATCATGACCTGAGCCGAAGGCAGGCATTTAACTGATTGAGCCACCCAGGTGCCCCCATGGCTAACTTTTAGAGGGGGATAAAACCCCAGTAAATGCTATCACATGAAGGAGTCTGGTCAAAGCTCGCTGGTGGCACCTGCAGAATCTGACTAGGGGAAGGGACAAAACACACTTGGCAAGATGACCTCGAGGTGGGTTGGCTTGGGGTCTCTGTAGACACCCCGCCGTATACCCAAGACTGGAAGCGTAGCCCCAGGACCCTGCGAGGCCCTGGGACCTGGCTTCCGTGGCCACGTGGGTGGCTGCAGCCTTGGTTCATTCCTCCAAGGGAGCACAAGGAATATGTGGGCTCATCCCGTGAGGTGCTACACAACAGCAGCAACAAAAAGCTTCCCTGATCAAAAACATCTAGAGTCATGCGGTCCCTCCTGGAGGCGCCACTGCTGCAGGCTGGAAGTCCGGGAAGTCCTGTGGGGAAGCACTGTTCCACTTTGCTCCACTCTGGGTTTCCCAAACATCACAGGCACAGAACCCTCCTTGCAGGGTGCCTTTTATCATCGCCTTGGGAAACGCTTGCAGCACAAAGCAGGCCCTCACTCGCTGTTTCTATTAGAAATAATAGTAAGGACAACAGCAGCTGGAGGAGGAGGATCTGGTCATTGCTAATCACCAGGGGGAGAATGAGGTGGGGTCTGAAAAGGTTAGACTTGAGAATTTGGACCGAGAAATCTAGAACAAAGGGGCTGCTGGCCCAGGAGCTAGAGACAACTTACCCTCACCCAGTCTCGGTGGCACTTAGTTCTGGGGCCTCCCCAGTTCCCAGGAAACTCATCTGCAAGCTGGGGAGCAAAGCACTGCATTCCTGGCTGCTCCTCCCTCCTTCCAGGGTCCCTGTTCTCATTACGGCTCCCCACCAGCTCACACCAAGGAGGAGGGGGGCCCTCCTCTGGAGCCCTCCAGGGCTCCCCAGTGCTTTCACTGCTTTCTGCATCAGAAGCCCGCTTGGCCTGGCATTTGCCTGCCTCTCCCCTCTGCATGGCCCCTGCTCTTTTCAGTCCTCACTCCAGTGACATTTTAGCCATTAACACCTTCTGGAACTATCCTTGCATATGCTGTTCCCTCTTCGCAGGATGCCTTTCCCTTTTTGTCCATTTGGAAAATTCCTGCTCTCTTCCCTGGATCCAGACCAAATGTCTCTTATTCATTCATCCATCCATTAGTTTTCATTGCATACTCCAGATAAAGCAGTTCTGAAGGAGCAAATGGGGGAGGAGCCATTGGCTGTGAAAGGGCATCGCAATGTCAACCTTACAACGTTGTCCTCAAGACTCAAGAGAATCACTGACATTTGCTTAGCACAAGGCTTGGTACTACAGGTGCTCACCGAATCCAGGTGACAGATGTCAGGCTCTGGGCCGGGCATTCATTTGTCACCTCAGCTGCCCCCCACCAGCCCTGCAAGGCAGCTGTCGTTAGGCTTACTTTTCAGAGAAGGAACCTGCTTAGTGAAGTCACACAATGAGGAAGCAGCAGAGCTGGGGTTTGAACCTGGAAGCCTAGGCTCAATGAGGTCCAGTGACTCAGTCGGGCTGCCCACTGGGCCCTCTGGGGAGTGCACAGCTGGGATTCCAGTCCAGAGATGCTCCCACATCTCCCGGGTCCTCTGGATAGAGGGCTGAAACTAGGATATGTCCAGAAGGTGTATGCTGGCAGAGTCTGAGGCTGCTCCTGCTCTGTGCGCTTGATCTCAATACCAATGGGAAGGGCATGTGTGAAGGGAGATGAGGGGCATTTCCAAGGGGGGTGGGGTCCCCCCAAACACTTTACTAATGCACTTGAGAACTAAGCAGGACGGGGGTGTTGCTGTAAAGGGAAGCTTGGCTTTATTGAAGATGTGCTGTAGGGTTGCTTTAAATAGTGAGTGCTTTTATTTTTACCAGGATTCCAGGCAATTCTCCCTCCTCTGCAGGATGCCTGGGGAGGCAGCCTAGTGGGGAGTTGCTGGGCCCGGGGTGGAATCCTGGCTTTGCTGCTGACCAGCTGTGTGACCTTTGGTAAGTGTTCTATCTCTGTCTATATCTCTGAGCCCACATTTCCTCACAGGTGCTGCAGGATTACTGGGAGGCTTGGACAAAATTGTGAGTGCTTGGAACATGGCAAGCATGCAGTAATATATATATTTAAAATTGCTGATTCAGCTCATAATGATCATTAATGTTTGTCCAACTCTGGACATCCAGTTTCTTCCTCAGTATCTTTCCTCTACAGTGGCTAACATGCTATTCAGACACTACCATATCCCTGCTCACAGTCCTCCCTAGCACCTTTGATCTGGGGTCAGAGGCCCTGCAGGACTCCCCCAGTGCCTCTCCTCTCCTCTCCTCTAGCCCCAGGGAGATGTATGGGTTCCATGTGCTCACCATGCTCTTCCCAGCCTCTCTGCCTTTGCACAAGCTGTGCCCTTTGCTCAGAATGCTGTCTCCTTCCTTGTTCTCTGGGAAATTCCAGTTGCCTTCCCTGTGGCAAGCCCTCTTTGTTCCCCTGCTCACTAAGGCGTCACACACCTTCTCTTATCACACCGGCTTAACGCAACCCTCTCCTTGGCGAGTACACTCCATCTGGATGGTTTCTGCATTCCCTTTCCCCTAGTTCATGGCCAACTTCAGCCAAGCGTGTTGAGTGAATGGGCCAGAGTGGACAAGACTCTGATTTGGAAATCACCCCAGTTGTGTCAGTTGATTTGCACCTGCACACTTTTTGGCCTGGGCGACAATGCCAATATATCTTGAAGCCCTCAGTGGCAAAACTGGGTCCAACTTACTTTCTTTTTGTTGTTGTTAGCATTCACCCTCTTATTTGCTTTCATCCATTCTGACCTGGTATCTTAGGGTGTCTTTTGGATTTTGTTTGTTTCTTTTTTTTTTTTTTAAGATTTTATTTATTTACTTATGAGAGACACAGAGAGAGAGAGAGGCAGAGACATAGGCAGAGGGAGAAGCAGGCTCCCTGCAAGGAGCCCGATGTGGGACTTGATCCCGGATCCCAGAATCATGCCCTGGGCCAAAGGCAGATGCTCAACCGCTGAGCCACCCAGGCGTCCCTGGATTTTGTTTCTAATACAGTCTGAAAATCTCTTGTCCTTTAACTGGAAGTTTAGTCCATTTACATTTATTGTAATCACTAATACACTGGGAATTATTCTTACTGTTGTTTTGTTTTGTGCTTTTTGTTTGTCCTGATTTCTTGCAGCCTATTCTTTCTCCTTCCTGTCATCTTTTTCACTGATTGAGTTTCTTTTTATTCCAGGTTCTCCATCTACAATTTTGGAATTTATATATTTTCTCTTTCTCTTCTTTTAGTAGTTATCCTTAAAATTTAACATACATACCTAAAGACCAAAGTCAGCCAGTTCTTCTCCTCTTCTCCCAAACAACACCAGGCTGATCCAATCCTTACTCTGAAACAAAGTGCCATCCTGGGCAGGTTCCCAATTAGGCAGAAGGGCGAAGCCATTATTTGTTAAGTGCCTGTTGTGTACCAGACCCTGTACTAAATGCTCTGAGGTGGTGATTTCACTTAGTCCTTGTAGAAATCCTATCATGTGGGGGTTACCAACCACATGTCTCTGCCTCTCCTCATATCCAATAGTTTATTGCTGAGGAAATGGAGATTCAGAGAGGAAAAGTTCTCTCTCTTCAGTCTTAAAGTTCCAAAGTAACAGAACCAGGACTTGTAGTCTGCTTCTCCTCAATCTAAATAAATATGAAGTCTCCATCAGGTCTATCCACTATAAGCCAAGAGGGCTGGACTCTCTGTTGTTTTCAATGTATTCTTTGAGCTGTGACGCCTGTTCATTATTCAGCCACTATCAATGTGTTGTTTTGCTCATTTGACAGATATTCTTTGAGTGTCTGCTATGTGTCAAATATCTTGCTGGGCTCTGGGGAATCCAGCCGTGGACAAGAAAGACACAGCCCTGACTTCCCAGAGCCTGACCTCAAGTGAGGAGGACACTAAACATAATTATGTAAATGATCACTTAGGTGGCAATGGTGTAAACAGATGTGAGTGCTGCCCTGGCTGCAGGGGGAGAGACAGGTGTGGACCACTCCAGCACAGTTTGCAGCCTATTCTTTCTCCCTTCTCTCTCACTCCCCTACCCACTGGCCCCAGAGCAGATGATCTTAAACCAGAGCACTCAGTGACCACTGACACAGAGTCAGATGGACAAGGTGGGGAGGTTCTTGGGAGTGGATGGTTCCCCCTGTCCTTCCAGCTTAACATTTGCCTGGCAGGACGCTGATGTTCTGTGATGTCACAGAGGAAATAGTCCTGGGGTTTCTGACGACCACCTAATAGCCAAGTACGTATGTCCCCTCACTCCTTTAGCTCACACTTGCTGAGCCTTCCTCCATGCACACTTGCCTCCGTGCTCAGTGTCAAGGGTACAGACAACAGTCAGGCAAGGGGATGTGGGCTCATTGAGGACCACTACCAACCCCCTCTCCTCTCCTTTCATCCTGGAACATGGCCTCTTATTTATGGGACTTTCCACTTCAGCTATGGTAGGTAAACATCACTAACACTGAAAAACCTCACTGTGTTCCGTTGGGATTTTTAAGGAAATAAATTGTCAAGAAATCCTTTATTAAAAATTTAACTGTGGTAGGATATGATTAAGTGAATTGTTCATCTTAACACTATTAAGATAAATTGTTCTTATACATTTTGAACGTAATGAACCGATAACAAAGTTTAGTAGTTTACAGTCTTGTGTTAGTTTTTTGCATTCACAATTTAAAAAATATTGTTAGTTTTCTGTACTCAGTGCTTTTGTAATGACTTCCTGTAGTTCCTCCTTCCCTGAGATAAGGGCCTTGTGCCTCTCTTTTCAGTGGGGACTTCCTTGAGGGAGGCTGGCAGGCTTGGGGGTCCTTTACTGAGCCACTTGGCCTAGACTAAGCCTCCCAGGTCCTCAGTGTCCTCCTCTGTAACATGGGGGCAGGGGCCTCAAGGACTAAGTGAGAACAAACCCGTATCACAGCAACTTAGCACAGCCCAGGCACAGGGTAGCCACTTAGAATACAGCCTCTTCTTTGTTTCTACCTTATGCCACCCAGTTATAAGTTCTAAACCTTCTAGAAGGTTGCAGGCTATGCTAGCACTGACCTCTAGGCTGACCAGAGGCTCTGTGCCCCACCTTCCAGGAACCACATTGGGTGAGGATGGCTGGAGCCAACCTGTCAGCCCCCACAGGCCAGCCCTCCACCGCTGCACTCAACTGGTCCCTGCCCCAGCCCCATTGACTGCTCTTGCTTGTGAGCCCGGTAGCCTGGTGGTTAGATTGCTGGAGTCCTGATGGCTGCTCCTTTACTACCTCTGTGACTTGGGGTGAATTTTAGACCTCTGGGGGCCTGCTCCCCCATCTGTGCAATGAGGATGATAAAATCTACTTCCTAGGATTAGTGAGAGGATTAAATGCCTTTTCACACATTAGGAGCTCAGTGCCGGAGAGCTCCTGGCATCTGCTGAGTGCACCATCCCTGTCTGTGCCTGCCACTTTCCTTCTCTTCCTCCTCCACACTTGGGCTCATGCTGTCCCCTCCTGGAACACCATCCCAGCCTCTGCACCTGCTCAGGGCACTAATCACTCAAGGCTCTCTAAAAGAAAGCTTTTCTCCTTGCTAAGGCCTTCTAACCATCCCTGCCCTGTGAGACCTCTTCCTCCCTGATGCCTGCCCCATTCACTCACATATGTGACCATCCGTCCACTCACCCTAACCTGTCCCCTTCCTCCTGCCCTTCCCCTTATCTCCTTCCATTCGTCCACCTAGGAGTTGCCTTCTTAGGCCTCCTGGGCCAAGCCCTGCCCTGTTGGTTGAGTCTGGCCTGTTCCCTACCTCTGTACCCTCACCCCCAGCCCAGATAAGCATTTGAACCCGGGTGCAGATAACTGCCTGGGGAGGGAGGTAAGAGCACCCCAGCTTTGCCTAAGGCAGTGGATGGGCAGGGTTAGGTGAAGACTCAGTCCAGGTCAATGGCTCCTTTGCAGGGAGGGTCTCTGGTCCTCTGCCCCTCCCTGTTCCCCCCACTTTTACTTAGCTCCCACCTCCATCAGGAGCACAAAGCACCCCAGTCCTGCTCTCTTGTCTTCCATGCTTCCCTCTCTGCACCCAGCTCTACAAACATCCGGTTCACTGTGCCTACAGCAGGGCCTGGCACACAGTAGTTGCTCAGTGAATGAAGCAGGGCTGTGAACTGGGTGCTTGCAGACAAGCCAGGGCCAGGCAGACATAGGAGGGACAGGTGGTGGCAGGGACAGGGACTCATGGTCTCAGGGCAGCCCCAGCTTGGAGCCTGCTTCCATGTGGGAAGGAGACTCACTTCTGGGCATCATAGTTGTGAGGATTGAACTAACAATATGTGTGACCCGTGAGGAAGGGTACCTGGTGCCAGGCAGGTGCAGAATGTGGCTATGGCCATTCAACGTCAAGGTGTGTTTTCAGAAGGGCTGGAGGGGCAGGATGGGTGAAGTCTGGGCCCAGTGGTGGGCCTGGGGAAGGAACAGACTAGCCTGGGAAGGGTCTTCACTGCAAGGGGAGCACTGGCTGTTTTAAAGTCCAGGGGTGACATGGTGGCTCTCAGTGGGGGGACAGCTGGGGGCCGGAGGCCAGGAGGGAGCTGGGGTGAGTATCCTGATGAGCAAGGACAAGGCTGGAGCAGGGCCTGGTTGCGTGAACAGAGTCACGACTCACTTACAGTGTTGTGATTGTATCCGAAGGGCTACATAGAGCCCAGACACCTACGAATTAGGATCTATCAGGAATAGTGTTGAAAAAAGTCCAGTTCTGCAGCCAGGCTGCCTGGGCTAAGTCCCAGTTCCCCTCCTGACGGTGGCCTCTTGCCCAAGGGCCTTCCTCTCCTGCATCACACTCTCCTCAGCCTGTGACATGGGGTACAAACAGGGCTGTCGTGGAGCTTGGAGCATGGCTGGGGGCCACACACATCCCCCTACTCCCACCCTCCTGGGTGAGAGGAGGGCTCAGAGAAGTGATTAATGGATGGATAGACATGGCTCTTCTGTCTCTCATGTCTCATCTACTCCACTGAAACATGGGGACTGCCACCTGTCCCTCTCCTGGGGCTGTCATGAGGCTCGGAGGACACATGGCTCTGCAAGATGGCAAGACGTTCTCTAAGTTGTTAATTTAATAGTTGCGTCTTGGGCCAGTGGTGACTTGACAAGTGTGCAAAGTAAATTGGAGTGCCACGGGGATCGGGGGGCCTTGACCTGGCTAGGGTTTCAAGGAAGGTGCCTCTGAGGCTGAGACATTGCCCTGAGTCAAGAAAGAGCAGGGTGACTGTGACAGAGGTCTCACTGTCAACACTCACTAGAGCTGCTCAGCAGCAGGCCACTCTCCAGGGTCCCCTGCTAAGTCCTCATGATCAAGTATATATACACTGCCTCATGTGATGCTGCATCCCCAGGGCATCTGAGAGCGCCTAGCACACAGTGGCACTCAGTACATGCTTGTCCGAGAAATGAAGGCATTTAATTTTCCAGCAGCTCTATGTTATTATCCCCATTTCACTGATGACAAAACTGAGGCCCAGACAGTTTCAATAACATGTCTCAGGAAGAGTTATAAGTCAAACCTCAACTGTCCCCCACAATCATAAGTGCTAGTGCTAAGCAGATGAAGGGGAGAGTGGAAGAGCATTCTAGAAAGAGAGAACGTCAAGCGTTGAAGGTGCTGAGCCAAGTGAGAGTGGAAGGGGTCAGTGTGAGGGCCCAGAGGTGCAGGAGGCCAGAGGCCGGTGGAGTCTTGTCCTGGAAAGTTCTCAGTGAGGCTCCATCGGGGAAGGTAACAGGTGGAACAGCTGGGGAACTGAGCTCTGATGGCATCGGGCTCCACCACCTGTGACATGTGGCATGTGCTATCCTTTCTGGAGTTAGATCACTGACAGTCCCAGGGGTGTGTGGTCAGGCCTGAGACCGAGGCACCCTGGGCACCACTCGTGTTCCAGCCCACAGCACAAACAGGAAGGAATCCCACTCTGCTTGCTTCGGCTCAGAAAGATTCTAAATCTAAAGTCGGGCCAAGGAAAAGCCCCAAACTGGAAACAATCCAAATGCCCATCAGTAGGAAATGGATGAAGACTTCGTGATAACTTCATCGGACAGGATAACATCCAACAAAAAAGGGGCAAAAAGGGAAGCACTGTGGCTATGGGATACGACAAGGGATTCTGTGTGTGAGGCTCAAAAGTGAGAAACCTGGGGAGGGGCTGTCTCATTGTATTTCCGTGAAATGGGGAAGTAATCCTGTCCTCATGTGGATAAAGAGGTCCAAGTGGTGGAGGGGGAAGCACCCCCAACTCCCCCGGCTCAGGGTAAATGCTCTGCAAATTTCTCTTTCTATTCCCTTTCTTTCTCTGGGGGCAGGAGAGCAAATCGCAGTACAGACTTTTGTCTTCAGTTTGCAGAACATTTCGTACATATTAAGTATAACTTTCCCGTGATTGCAAAAAGTACTAGGTACCCTCACTGAAGAAAATTTAGATGCCAGAGAAAGTGAAAAGAAGAAATTCTTCCATAACACTAGTGCAAACAGAAAGGCAGTACTAACATTTCGGGGTGGTCCCTGAGTTTATTTTTGTTTTTGGTGCAGTTTTTTTTTTTTTAATTTTATCTATTTATTTATTTGCGATAGTCACAGAGAGAGAGAGAGAGGCAGAGACACAGGCAGAGAGAGAAGCAGGCTCCATGCACCGGGAGCCCGACATGGGATTCGATCCCCGGTCTCCAGGATCGCGCCCTGAGCCAAGTGGGACGTCCTACTTGCATCCTTTGAAAGCTCCGTATCATAGTCTAAGCATTTCCCTGTGTCATTTGATATTCTTCGAAACTATGTTTTAAGTAGACATATGACATTCCATTGAAAGAGTGCACAATTCGCTTCAATGATGCTTCCACCCTCTGGCCCTTGGGGCATCCTTTGACCTCACTCTCTGAAACACCTCCAAGCACTTCTTTTAGGTGGGTGGGTTGGTTTCTTAGGACAGAAGCACATTCTCCTTGTCAAGAGCCCACATGACCCTGGGCAGCTCCCTGGAAGCTCCATGGCTTGGTGTACTTTGTGAGGTTAAGTATATATATGCATGACCTCTGACCCGGCGATTCGCCCTGGTGTATATGTCAAAGATGTTATCACACAGCTCCTAAAGGGGTCCCCAGAGAGAATTTGTGGTGGAGGTAGCTCCAGGCCTCCTTGGGGTCTGTCCTGACTCAGAGGTGGGGGACAGGAAGTAGGGGGCACCCATCAAGGACAATTCTGCAGCAGAGTAGACACACTCCCAACACACACCAACACACACACACACACACATCCCAATGTGGATGGCTCTTAAAAACCCAGGCTGAGTGAAAACAGTGAGACAAAGAAAGCCATCTATAATGCAGCTTCATTTACATAAATTAAAAATACATGCACACAAAGCAACAATAAGCATTTTGCAAGAACACACACAAGCAGAAAGATCCACAGTAAACACATTAGGATGGCTGGCTCTGGGGAGGAGGGGAACAGATTCAGGACCAGGGTACAAGGCAGTGAAGGAGGGAGATAGAGCGAGGCCTCATGGAGGAGGAGCAGGCTGAGCCAAGGAGATGGAGGAGTAGGCCTGTCCTAGGCGGCTGTGTGAGGGCCATGGCAGGTGGCCTGAATGGCCTCAGGGCTGTGCGGTAGAGGGAAAGGGAGTCTCCAGGCCTCTGCCTAGAAGGTATCTCTGCAGGCTCTGGGCTTGCACACCCTTGTCCCATCTCAGAAACAATTTGGGGGGCCATAGAAAATTGCAGACAGTTAAAAATCATTTTGCTCATGAAGGGCATTAAAACAACCACTTCCACCACAGGCTGTCCCTGTCGTGTTCCAGAATGGTGTTTTAACCCTCCCCAAAGATGGATGCCACTGTTCTAGAGAGGCTGTTGCAGGCACTCAGGGCACTTGGAGTGTCTCTAGCCCCCTGCACTTCCTGTGCCCGGGCTCCTAGGGAAGGTGAAGGGAACTCAGGGCTGCCCCTGGTTCTCACAGGCACTGCAGGGATCCCTCCTTCTGTGCACGTGTGCGCGTGCGCGCGTGCACCCCACGCTTCCACACACACACACAATGCTAAGTCCCCAAGGTGGGAGTTCAGGAGCTGGCCTCCCTTCCCTAGACAAATATCTGCTGAACATCGACTGTGCACCAGGCTCTGTTCCATGTGCTGAGTGTACAGTGGGGAGGGGGGTGAGGTCCCCATCCCCATGGGAATGACCATCTGTGTGGAGCAAGTGACCACAGATAGGACAGGGGAGGCTCTCAGATCCCCAGAACTCAGGCCATTTCTATGTGGCTTTGGTGTCTGTGCATACCCATGTGTGAAAGCATGTGTGTATGTGTGTATATGTGTGTGTGCGTGTACATATATACACTCCCACGCAAGTTTGGGGGAAGGGGAAGTACCAGCCATTGTGAGGGAGGACAGCACTCAAATGAGCAGGACACCCAGCACTTGTAAGGCAGCGCCTCTCTTATCTTCCCTCTGACCCTGAGATTCTACTTCTAGGAATTTATCCCATCGGCAGAATCCGGAAAGTTCCAAGAATGTGCACCAGGGATGTTGACCGCAGTGTTGTTTCTATCAGTTAAAACCTTGGAAAGAAGGGACCTAGTGAAGTAACAGGAAGGTCTATGCGCTGGGATCCTGGGATCATTAACACTGACATTTTAGACGAATGTTAGTGCCAGGGAGAAAGATGTTTGTGTTACCCTCTCAGGTGTCTAAAGGCAGCTGCCAACCGGTATAAAATGATGTGATTTAATTTTTTTTTTCCAAATGTAAAAAAAAAAAAAAAGCCAGAAATGTGTTGACCAGTGCTGCCCACGGGGCACACACCGAGGGCCTGCGTGGAGAGGATGGGAATGGAAAGACACCAGGTACTAATGGGAGTCACTTGTTTGTCAAATTCCTCTTGGCTTTTGTCCTTGTGTTTTAACTTAGGTGTATTTTCTAGTTTTTCTAAATTAATTTGCATTCATTTTGTAATAAATAATTTAAACAGCCATTTACATGGGCACAGAGAAGAGCCAGGAAGGCTTTAAAATAAAATATAAACAGGAGTTA
Source organism: Canis lupus baileyi (assembly GCF_048164855.1). NCBI lineage: Eukaryota > Metazoa > Chordata > Mammalia > Carnivora > Canidae > Canis > Canis lupus. Next base: position 106,698,138 of record NC_132838.1, on the reverse strand, counting down.
TTTATATCTAGGTGGTGGGACTAGGGATGACTTTTTTTCATTTTTTTATTTGGATAATTAAAATGGTACTTCGTCAAGCTCCCCTGATGGCTCCCTTGGCAGCACCCCTCCCCCTGCTACCAGCAAGGTGTCCCTGAGGGAGACCAGTTCCACTGAAAGTTCACAAGTGTGCACTCTTGTGGACAGGACACTCTCCGCCCTGGGGGAACAGGCAGTTTGGGGGCTCGGTGGCTTCTGGGGTAGGGGTACAAGCACACACAAAAGTGGGTGTTTCACAGTGCACTTGACACATGGCTATAGCAGACCTGCACATGACTTATAAATAAGTTCACCTACGTCCATGGGGCTCCTGTGGACATCCTGACACGGATGTGGATCAAAAGTCTGGAGGCCAGGGGACTGGGAGACGGGGTGACAGACACACAAGCAAACAGGCCCAAGCAAAGGGGCCAGCTCAGACCTAAAACCTGGGAGTCATCCTCTCTTCCCTCTTCCCACACCCACTCTACTGGAAAATCCTGTTGTCTCTACCTTCAAAACAGACCCAGAATCTGCCCACTTCTCACCACCTCCACTGCAACCAGCCTGGTCCCAGCCGAGCTCCCAGCATTTCTCTCCCTGAACTCTGCACCAACAGAGAAACAGCAGATCTGGGATTCAGACCTAGGCCCCCTGGTGCTGGATCCATGTGCTCTTTAGGCCTCTCACATCTCAGCCAGAGAAACCACATCAGGAGCCTGTCTGCCCTCTACTCAGAGCTTCCCCTGGTTCCTGTCTCATTCAGAGAAGAGCCCAAGTCTTTCCCATGACCATGAGGCCCTACAGGATCTGCCACTCTGCCCTCACCTCTCATCCTCTCCCCTGGCTCCCTCTGTTCCAGTCACACCAGCCCTGTTGATGTTCCTCCCACACACCAGGCAGGCTCCCACCCCAGGGCCTTTGCACTTGCGGTCCTCCCTACCTGGAATGCCCTTCTGCAAGACTCCACCTTTATCGCTCAAATGTCACCTTCTCCATGAGGCCATCCTCACCTCATATCTTTAAAGCTGCAGCCAACCACCCCTCCTCCTGCACCCACCATCCCCTTCCCCCATCTGTTCCCTTTCCCCACAGCCCTCCGCATCCTGAACACATGCCATTTACTTATCATGCCTATGTCTAGGATGCAGGTGGGGGGAGGGTGCAGGGCTGGTTGTCCTAGAGTACTGCTCCCTACCAAGAAGCCAACCAGGAGATATTTAACAAACACAAGTGTCCAGGGCAAGGGCACGGATGTCTGGAAGGGGAAGCTGTGGGCCCAGATTGGAAGGTGGTGAAGGGAGTCTCAAGGGCGGGACTCAAGGGCGTATTCAGGCAGAAGTGTAGCCTGAAGAACTGCTCAGCCCTGGGAGGGCACCTGGTGTCAACTTTGAGGCTGGCAGCCTGAGCTGAGCCATATAGAATTTGAGACACAATAAAGACACAATAAAGAGCCTGGACTTCATTCCAGAGTCCAAAAACCTTCAGAGGGTTCTAGGCAGAGGTAAGCACCCCTCAGTGGCCACTGGGAGGCTCGATTGGGCATGCGGGTAGGAGCTGGCAGGGCTGGGGAAGTGTTGCTGGGGTTGCCATTATGAGTCTATGGGTGGAGCCTCATGCAGAGCTCAGCAAATGTTTGCTGGACTGAATTGTTCACTGAACTCCCCAAAGAGAAAACGGGCCAGTTCTATCGAGGATACACTGCCGTGGCTTTGGGCTGCTGGTGGGGTGGGCTCAGTAGCCCCAGAGCACAGATGTACCTCCTGACGCTCTAACATCTCCCTTTCTGGTAATGTGCCATCCCATTTGTTCATGGTTTATTCCCTTCTGCAAGGTAAGCCACCCAGGAGCAGGGAAGGGTCCTGCCCATCCTGGTCATGACCTAACACAGGGCTGGGCACAGAGCTGGCGCTGGTACCACGTATTGATCGCCACAGGAGTAAAATAAAGGATGGAGAGGGACAGACAGTGTCCAGAGAACAAAGGTGTGTACGGGGAGAATGAAGTGAGGGTGTTGGCCCCCTTCTGGGAGTCAGGGGCAGGTCAGCTTAAACCAGTGCTTGAGAATGTAGGGTGGACTCCAGGCACACTGGGAGGCGGGCCTGGAGCCGGAGGGGGCAGGGATGGGGCAATGGGACAAGGTCCCTTGTCTCTGGACCCTAGCTCTGGCTTGGGTCCTTGCCCTGTAGCCACCCAGGACGGCCTTCTTGACTTCGGCAGCCCCCTTGGCACTGTGCCCCTAAAAGATCCTCCCTCTTCTGCAGAGGGGAACCCATTCCCAGGACAGTGAGATGGGAGACACTGACCCCTTCCCCTTCCAGGGACAGACCAGGAAGTGCCATGGAGAAGGAAAATGTTAGCTCCCAGGGGCCTGGGACATCACACAGGAGCCCTCTCCTCTCTTGGCTTTATGCGCCAGGGTTCGGAGAGGCTTGCATGGTGTGGGGCACTGACCACATGCCTTTAAAATGGTGGATCTCAACTAGGGCAATCCCTCTGTTTTCCCAAATATCTAGCAACATCTGGAGACATTTTGGAAAGTGGGGGAAGGTGCTACTAGGATCTCGTGGCCAGGGATGCTGCTCAACATCCTACAGCACTTAGGATGGCCCTCACAACCAGAGACAATCAGGCCCCAAATGCCAATAGAATAGAAGAGAGACCCTGCTTTAAAAAAGCACCTCTGCCCTCACAGCATCGTATATAGTCCACCTTAGTCACAGTCTCAATTAATCAGGTGGCAAGTGTCCGATTGGAGCACCAGCCATGTGTTGACATGGGACTAGGCATGTGGGAGTGCTGAGATCTCCAAATGTCACACCACCTCTGGGCACATGAGCTCCGCACTGCACAGCAGATTAGTGCTTGCCAGGTGACAAAAGATTATAAGTCCCTGACAAGTATGAAACCCATCAGCCCTCATCCAGTCCCTTGAGGCAGGTCCTCTGTCATCCCCATTTTTCAGATGAAGAAACAGAGGCACAGAGTCATGCCCTCACAAGCCCAAGGCCCTGCAGTGGGTGTAGCCTTGCAGAGCACACAGATGTCTTGTGCGAGTGAGTCGGGGGCCAGGTCAAGGGCTTGCCTGTCCTGAGCTGTGGAAGGCAGGCAGGTGGTCCTTCCCAGAGGCCCAACAGGCTGGCACAAGACAGGGAGCCTCGCTGGAGAAAACCCAGACAGGCTGAGATCAAGTTAATAGGATGAAAACAGAACCTCATAAGTACCAAAGGGACGGCCATGAAGAGCTGGAGGGAACACCCAAAGCTCAAGCAGGAGGAACCCAGCCACCACCTGTGCACTACCACTACTCCCCACCTGTGTGCCCCCCCACCCCCACTGGCTGCCGGCCCAGCTCACCTGGATGCCATTCTCCTGCAGGTTCAGGTACCGCGTGTTGACAGGGATGCTGGCTGGGACCTCAGCCAGCTCTCTCCGCGTGCAGATCACTCGGCTGGCCTGGTTGCTACAGGAGCAGGCCGCAGGACAGGAGGTGGCCGGCGGGGAGCCCCCTCCGGCTGCCAACGTCATGGCCACGCCGCCCCCGCCGGCTCCCAGGGGTGGGGAGAAGAGCCAGAGGAAGAGCAGGGCCCCATGGGGCCAGGACATCCTACCGGGCGGCAGTGGGGGGCACGGGGAGCTGCGGGCGCACGCCATCCTCAATGTTCATGCTCCGCGTGGGCGCCGGGGGGCTGTTGTGGGGAGAGAGAGGGAGAGGCTCAGTGAGGGACAGGGACCCTGTGTGGCACCCCGGCTTCCCCACCCCCAGGCAGCTCTCTGCCACCGATGCTGCCATCCCCACCCTGCTCTGCTCAGGACCCAAAGCGCGGGGCTCCCTCAGCCCCATGGAGGGACAACCCACCACTGAAGGAGGCAGAGAGAGGGGCTAGCCCTGCCCTCCTGCACTGTCTCATGTCATTCCTGACCCAAAGATTATACCTATTTCGCAGAACTGACAATGGAGACAGAGGTGGGGTGGGGAGAGAAAGGCTACCCAAGGCACTTGGCCAGGAATGGAGAAGTCAGTCAGATTTAAAACTTAGTTCTCTGCATGGTTTCAGAAAGGTAGAGAAAGAGAGATGGAGGGAGAAGAAGAGAGACAAACAGACGAAGGGACAGAGGAAGGGTGGCATGCCAGGTTGCCAGGTCGGGAAGTCTGGCGGGGTAGGGGGTGAGGGGAGGGGGCGTCGCCGCCTGGACTCTGGCTTCCCTCACAGGTCCATCCAGGTCCCCTCACTGCCTGTAGGACCTCCTGTCCCCTCACCCAGCTCCCTGCCTGCCCAGGAGTGATTGCAAGAGGCAAGTTTCCCAGCGGCACCAAACACCCTCCACTGGAGGCCCAGCCACAGGCTGCTCTTCAGACTGTGGTCACCCCTCTGGCCCAGCCAGCCACGGGCCTCACAGCAGCCAGAGATCTGAGTTAGACTCAAAGGAGGAACTTGAAGAAGGTAGGGTGCCAGACAAGGTGACTGTGGAGGTAAGGTATGGGCAGGAGAGGCTAGGAGGCATCGCGTGGGTGGGAGGGAGCAGACTGGAGAAGACAAGGGTGGGGAGGTGGCCAAGGGGGGTCTGGGATGGCCACACCCTCAGCCCCCACCCCCACTGGCCCTGGGATTGCAGGTGCCCGTGTGGAAGGCAGGTCTGGTGGGTTCGAGCCAGCCGCTGGCTGCCTGCCGGGTTGGTGCTGGGCAGCTGAAGGGGAAGGGGCTGGGGCAGAGCTCTGGGTGGCGAGTGGGCGGGGTGGGGTTAGGATCCTACCAAAGAGGACCCGCGGACCATCACAACAATGGCAAGAGCTACAATAATAGCTCCTGCGTTAGGGTGAGCCCTTTCTCGGCCCCAGACTCTGCACACACTGTGTTCTCATTTAAGCCTCACAGAAACCGGGAAGCTGTTGGGACGCCCAATCTACAAACAGGACACTGAGGCTCTAGGAGGGGGGCAGCTCATTCCATCGCGCACAGAACTGGCCAGGTGGTGGCAGAGGGGGACTGTGGCCCTAGGTCTACTCTCCCTTCCACGCAGCATCTCAAGTACACACGCAAGTGTACCCACATCAGCAGGCTCTGCTCCAGCTCCAACTCGAGTTCCCCACTAGTGATGGGGAGAGGGAGGTGGTCTGCACACACATGCACAGCCACATCAGTGACACGGGCACACTGTCAGGCCCACTGACAGCGGACTCTCAGACCCACAGACACAGGGCCACCCCCCTACCTGCCCAGTGCGCGAGTACATGTGCGTCCCTGTGAGCGTGCGCGTGCTCGCATACACACACACACACACACACACACTCACTTCCTCCTCCTGCAGTGTTCAAGATCATTTTAACTCAGATAAAAATGTGTGTGCGTAGTCTGTGTGCCTGAATGCATGTGTGAGAGCCAGAGCTGGAGACAGGGAGACAGAGAGACACAGGGACAGAGGGACAGAGGGAAGAGGGGGGGAGGGGTGGATTCTGAGTCTGTATCCTGGACTCATTTTTCTCCAAGGGGAGCTGGGGGGGGGGGGCGTGTGCGTCTCTATCTGCGAGTCATGTGAGCACAGTGGGGTCTTTGCTTCCCAAGTGCAACGGGGAGGTCTATGCTGGTCTTCATCCTGCACCCACCATTCCCTTCCCACCTCCTAAGGCTGGAGATGACCCAGCCCACACCTTTCAAGCCTGGGGAGCCGGTGCTGCTCAAGGGGGACAGAAATTGCAGCTGAGGGACCCACAGGCCAGGATGCCCGCAGCAGCCACCCGAGGTTGAGGCCGGCTGCCGCGTCTCTCCCTCTGCATCTGTCACCATCTCTCCAGCAGCCAGCCTCCATCCCTCCCCCCGCATCCCAGCTTCTGCAGCGGCTGGGCCTCCCGCCCCTTCCCTCCTTGCCCTCAGCCATCTCCGTCCTTGTCCCCCACCCCACAGTGAGGGACACTCACCCCAGTGGCTCCGCTTCCGCTGGGCCTCTCCCTGGGCCCCAGGCCCCCCCCTCCACATGCCTCCAGCCGGCGGCGGCGGGGGGGCTCTGTCTCCCCAGTTCTCCAGGGCTTCCTTCGAGGTTGTGCTGGGGGGGGCGCAGGGGCTTCTTGGGTCTCCCCGCGCCCCCCCCTCCTCGCCGGTCGCCCTTCCCACCCCGGGAAGGCCCGGCTAGGCCACTGCAGCGGTCTCCTCCTCCCCTCCCTGCTGGCCTCCTCCAATCTCCTACCCCCACCCCCACCTCTACCTCCACTCTCCCCCAACCACCAGCCTCTCTTCTCTCCCTCACGGCCCCCGGACCCCTCCTCCTCTCTGCCAGTCCCCTGGCCTTGTCCCTGTCCACCTCCTTGGCCCCAGCCCCCCCTTGCAGGCTCCCCCTCACTGTCTCGCCTCCCTCGGGAAGACCAGGCCCCCTCGCTCCTTCTCCTCCATCTCCTCCTCACTCTGGCTCTGTCCCCATCACCCTCTCGGTGGCTGGGGAGCCCGTCTTGGTCAGATTCTCTGTCTGTCTGTCCGTCTGTCTTGGTCTCTCCCGGCCAGGCTCTGTCTCTCTCTTTCTCCGCGATTACAATTTCTAGTCACACGGCAGTGCAGAGCCAAGCTGTGCCTCAGCTCCCTCCCTCCCCACCCCCTCCCTCCTTCTTTCTCTCCTTCTGAACGGGGAGGGCGCCTCTCCTCCCTCTTCAGCACCCCCTTCCGTGCACCGAGAGGCCTCCCCCTCCCCCGCTAATCAAAGGCTCCGTTATCTAATTAACCCATTGGTTCTGGGCGGCAGGGGAAGGTCGGGGGAAGCGGGGGAGGAAGGTTGATGGCTGGGCTGCCCTGGGAGGGGGGGTATGGGCTGTGCCAAGCCCGGCCTCGGCCTCGAGCCTCGTGGCACAGACTCCGCTGCACAATGGGCTGGGCCGCTGCTGACCCCACCCCCCCACACCGCGGGCCACAACCACCCCTCCTGCACCTGTCCCCCAGCCCAAGGGCAGACTACTGAGCACAGTCTCCCCGCAGGAGCTACCTTCAGGACCCCAGAAGCTCCCAAATCCCCTCACCATACCACACAGCCCTTTACTCCCACCCCCACCACTGATATACCAGCGAACCTGAGCCAACAACATCGTCACCCAGTCCTTCAGCCAAGGGCCAGCCCCCATTCATGCCACAAAGAAACCCAGCCCCAGATGCAGCCCTCTCCCCTGGACCTTAGCCAGATCCGGATGGCCGCCTCCCGGTACACTTCTGCAAAATGGGCAGGGCAGCGCGTTCATTTACTGGATTCATTCATCTGCCCATCTACCCACCCCCCCCCCGAAAGATTTTCTGAGTCCCTACTACGTGCAGACACTGGTGTAGATGCTGACAAACGCTACCTCCACACTCAAAACCTGGACATCCACAGGCTACAGAAGACAAGTAGCTACAGTAGAGCACATGGATCAAGTGCCAGTGGGGCTGGGTTTGAATCCTGCATCTGCCGGTTCCTTGCTGTGTGATCTCAGGCCAGTGACTTCATTGTTCTGAGCTGCAGAAGGTGCTGTGAGACAGGGGTAATAATAGTATTGGCCTCATAGGGCTGTTGGCGGCCGACTAGCTAAATGCTCAGCAATGCTGCTCTCTACCTTTCCTCTACCTTTGCAACACACGCAGATCTGGCCACTTTTCATTCAGCACCCCCAGGCCACCTCCCAGCACCACCCCCATCTCCCTCTGAGACCAGAGTCCTTCCTCACTGGTCTCCCACTTCTGTCCTCCCTCCCATTCTGTTCCCACAGACAGCCAGGGGAGGGGGCGGTCCTGTCAACATCCAAGTCAGACTCTGCCCCTCCTCTGCTCCACAGCCTCTCAGCTGGGCCAGTCTCACTAGGTGGCAAGGGACATCACTTTGGTTTCCAGGCCCTCTCTCCCCAGGCTGGGCTACTTCTCTGACTTCAGCCCTTGCTTTCTCTCCTGTTCACTCACTGACCTCAGGCCACACTGGCCTCTTCATAGTTTTGAGAACAGGCTGCATACGCTTCTTGCTCTTCCCTCTATCTGGATCCCAGAGGGTCCTCAGTCTGTGCCTGCCTTCTCTCATGCCTCTGATCAGATGTCACCTTCTCAGTGAGGCCATCCTGATCACTCAAATCACATAGCACCCTGCCCCTCTCCAAAACCTTCTCTTCTTTACTTTCCTACATAATATTTATCAGCATCTGGCCTTTTACAAGCCCACACTTGAGGGTAAGCTCCCTGAGGGCAGGTGCTGCATCTGTTTTGTACAGTTTGGATGAATGAATGCACGAGTAAGTTATCATTGCTGTTCGTCTATTCGTCACAGACTAACCACATTTCTTCATACAGTCACTCAGAGACACACTCACCCAGCCATATCCCTTGCTCTGCACCCCCAGGCCAGGACACACTGCTGCATGTCTCAAGCTTATATCTCAGCCATCCCCGATCCTGAGGTCTCCTCCCATCCCAGGAGGCCTGCCCAACGGAGGGGGCACATCCATATGCCACAAACACAACCGCCTTCAGCTTGATGCCCCGTGCCCACGCCATAGCACTACCTGGATGGCCAGGTCCCAGATATTATCCTTTAGAGTCCTAACAGCAGGTCCCCAGAGCAGCTCCTGTGTCCCACTAAATGTCATGCTCTTCGGAGAGTTGCACCTCAGATACCACCTGTGTGAGCTATACTCCTGAATACTGCTGGGTGCCAAGGAGATGCCTGTCCCCAGCTGTCCTCAGATACATGCCTCCAACACAGATGACAGGACTGCCAGCTAGCCCTTCCTCTTCTGGGCACGGAGTACACATCTGAGTGGTATCAACTCCTTGAATACCATCACCACCAATAATGGTAATGTCCACCACGTACCTGGCACTTCCCAGGCACCATTCTAGGTGTTGTACTTGGAATAACTAGTTCTCCCATTGACCCTCTGAGAGAGGCTACTCTTACCCCATTTCACAGATAGGAAAGTTGAGGTTCAGAGAGACAAAGTCACTTGCCCAGGGCCATGCACAGCTAGGTAACGGCCCCTCCCTGGTCAGTGTCCCCAGAGCAGAAAGGGCCCAGAGAGCCCCAAGTTTGTCAGGACAGCACCCACAATTCCCATGGAAGTTCCTTGGGGGCACTGAACAATGCCCATCCTCTGGCCAGCCCAGCCTCATCCTTGCTGCGCAGAACGTGACAACCCTACCCTGCTCCATACCCTGCTGGCAGAGGTCATGGGATCTGTCCTCAGCAATCCTCTGCTTGTCACAGTGCATCCCTCACCACGATGCAACATGTTCGCTGAGCATCCACTATGTGCCGACTGCTGTGCTAAGAACTGCCCACACCTCCAGCCACTGGTTTCTCTCCGTGGCCTATTCTCATGTCCAGTTTACAGATGCAGCCGCAGATCCAGAGGGCTGAAGGCACTGGCCGGTGGTCACACAGCCTGTCCGTGACCCTGCTGGGACAAAGCCCAGGACCTGGCCAGGTCACTGTGCTGCCTCTCTCACCCCCCGCATTCCAGCAGAGGCCTCTTGCTTGTTCTCTGCCCCTACCTGGTGTGAGGAATGAAGTAGAGCTGGAGAGGCAAGAGGCCCCAAAGAAAGAAGAGGCATGCAAGGCAGAAAAGGGCAGAGACAGAGGCAGACGGAGGAACAAAGACAGAGGGCTGGAGACACACATGACACGCGACTGTCCACGTGAGGGGGCAGGAGAGAGCAGAAGTCTATGAGAAGGGCAGGGGAGCAGAGAAACCCTGAGAGGGAAAAGAGGACCAGGGGAAGGTGTGTGGCTGAGGTCTCACCAGCTTCTCCATCCTCCCCAGCCCAAGCCCCAAGAGATCTCGGGCACTGTGCCTGAGAGGATTCAGGCAGATGGCGGATCGGAAACTTGGGGGCCCAGGGGAGGTGGGGTGAGGAGAAAAGGGAAGCAGGGAACATTCCTGTCAGGCATACTCATTTTTCTGGGGGGGAAGTTCAAAAGGTGAGAGAAAAGACAGGAAATTGACTGCCATCGCAGCAAGAGGGATGGAGGTTAGATCTAAAGAAGAACTTCCCGACTGTGAGGGACTGGGGCGGAAGTGGAGCCTGGAGCCGGGAGGGTGGAGAGACATCAAAGCCAGAGAGAGCTGAACACTTCTCTCTCTGGATGCCTGTCATGTGCGCAAGGCTGGGAGCTGTTAAGTTAGTGGGGGGAGGGTACGGGCAGAGCAGGCTTTGGGGACGATGAAACAACTTCACACATGTGTCCCTTGGAGCCAGTCCCTGTCCTGAATACTTTTCAAATGAAAGCAACCCCAAAGCCTGGAGAATTGACAGTCCCCTAACTTTTGAGATGGGGGAACCCTGGGCAAAGGGCTGCCCAAGCTCCTCAGAGCTGCTGCTGAGGAAACAGGTGGAGGGGGCTCAGCCCTTGACTCTCCCCAGCCGGAGAGAGTGGGTGGGTCACTCACTGGCCAGCAGCAAAGTAAGGCGGGAGGGGCGGGTGGGTGACTTGCTAGGAGGAAGATTATCCCAACTTCCCACACTGAGGCACTGCCTTTCCTACATTCATTTCACAAATATTTACTGACTGGCCCTCACCTCCCACCCTCCATGCTCCAGCCACACTGGCCTCAGGAGGCTCCGACGCCAGGGACGCCAGGCAGCCTCGGAGGTTTGGCCCAGCTGTTCACTCCTCTACCTGGCTGCCTGGAGCGAGTCTCCGTTTGTCGACAGGGTTTCTAGCCCCGCGCCTAGCCCCGCGCCTGCCCCCGCCCCTGCCTCTTGCACTTGCACTTCCTCTGCTGCCCAGCCCTCCGAGGGCCAGAAGGTACCCTACAGACAGCGATTTGTTCCGTCCATTGTTTGTCTCCCGCCAGAAGGTGAGCTCGGCAGGCAGGGAGTTTGTCTGGCTTGTTCACTGCTGCGTCCCCCGTGCCTGGGACACGCAGGCCCCCACGGTGCCTCAGTGGACACTTGCAGAAAGAAGAACGAGTGCGCGAGCGCCCCCTACCGCCAGGTCCCCCGCTGGCGTTGGGTGTAGGTGCGGCCAATGAGACCCGTGCTGCTCAGTAGGGAGTTAGTGGTCCACAGGGGAGCCTCACGAAGGCTGAGACGGTGAGCACAGGGTGGGGTCCCGGGAACCTCTAGGAGAAGCACTGCCCCTAGCCAGTGGAGGCGAGTCGGAAGAGGGGATGTCAAAGCTGAGACCTGAAGGATAAGCTGGTGAGGTGTAGGGGCCAAAGAACTTCTGGATTCAAAGGCCTGGGGGCCAGAGAGGCAGGTGGGAGTGAGGGAGCTGCAGGGGTCCAGCTCAGCCACAAAAAACGTCCTACCTCCACATTTGGCTGAGAGGCAGGGGTGCTGGGGGGGGGGCGATGTTGAGGCAGGGAAGGGGCAGGGTCCTCTCTGACTGAGAAAGACCCCTCTGAGTGAACTGGAGTAAGGCTGAAGGCTGGGGAAGAGCTGGGCCAAGGGTCCAGGGGAAGAGGCAGAGGCCATGGCTGGAGCTTTGGGGATGGAGAGGAGGGAGACAATGAAAAGATACAGCAAGTTGGCAAAAGGGGCAGAACTTGGAGGAAATGCAGGAGGTGAGGCAGAGGGAGGAACGAAGTTCTCCTTAGAGATCTGGGGTCAGATTCTAAAAGCCAGGAAAGGAGAGAGGGCTGGAGAGGAGAGAGGGCCGGAGAGGACGCCAGGGGTGGAGGAAGAGAACCAAGAGGGGACCTCTCGACCAGGACCCCAACCCTAACCTTGGCTGGTATGTGGCGACTCCACTTAGGTCAGCAGTCCAGATGTTCCAGATGTTCTGGGAGCAGTGGTGGAGGGCTCTGGTCAGACCCTGGCTGTGAAGCCTTGGGCCAGCCCCTTCATTTCTTTTCTCTTGTTTCCTCCTCTGTAAAACAGATCCTCGGGGACACTCAGGGGCTGAGGAGTTTCATGAAGCTCCTCAAGGGGGCCCAGAACAGGGTCTGGCTTCGCAAGTGATGAGCAAGGATAAGCAGGACTCAAGGCCTGGCTGGTCCAACCCTGTGTGACTGCCAGTTTTCTGCTAGGAGCCTTGCTGTCACTCTATTTCCTCATCTGAGAAATGGGAATTAATAGGGTACCACATGACAAAGGGCTGGGAGGGCGAGGGGCTAAGGGACACAGGAAGGCCTGACAGCAGCAGCTGTCTGCCAGCTGGTATAGAACTGTTTCATGATCTACTGAGTTGCTGTCCAAAGGAAAGCTCTGCAACTATGGAAATGCTCTCTCTATATCGTCCACTATGGTAGCCATGAGCATGTGTGGCTAGTGAGCACTTGCTGGGTGGTGAGTGACTGAGGAATTGAATTAATTTAATTTAAATTAATCTAAATGTCACTGGCCACACGTGGCTGTGGCTGCAGTGATTATGGTATTGGACAGTGTGATTCTAACTACTGATATGGCTGTCCCATGTGTCTGGCTGGACCCCAGTCCTGCTTGAAACTGGTTCTGCCTGAGTCCCCAAAGCTCGGGGTCCTTCTGCTCTTATGGGATCCTCCAGGAACCAAGGAGATCAGCTCTGGAGAAATGAGCTTTACTGAGGGTAAGAGGCCCAGGAGCCAGGCCAGCTCTGCCTGTGTCATCTGAGGCCTGCAGAAAAGGAGCTACAGGAGCTCCACTTTAGTGGAAGGGCATACTGAGGCCTGGTGACATCCTTGCTGTACCCATGAACACCCAGACCCGGCACGCTCCAAGTTGGAAGCTCGATCTCCAGGCCCCTGTATTCTGTGTACACGCTGTGATTCTGTGAGGCTCTGGGATGTGTGGGCAGTGTCACACTGCTGAATCGAATCTACTTGGGAGAGACCTAGGGCCTGGTCTGGTATGGGAGGTTTTCAAAACAGGTCACTGGCAAGCCTCTGGCAGGGGTGTGTGAGGTGAGTTTGCAGGTGGGAGGAATGCAGTGCAAGCCAGTTTGACTGTGGTCTCCCTGTTTCCTTCTCCCCTTATACCCCGGAAAGGGCAATTTTGCAATTCATTTTCTACCTCAGGATAGAACTAACCATCTTTATAGTTAACATACTAACTTATAGTTAACTGCATAACTAACTTTAAAAAGTTGAGGGGGGGCGGGGAGATGTACACTAGAAGTAATAAAGAGTGGAAAACCATTGAAACTGGAGCAGTGTCTCTCGGACATCCGGACATCCACGTGTGTCCAGATACCTGGGATCTTGCTGAAGTGCAAATTCTGATGGGGGTGGGGACGGTCTGGGTGCAGCTGAGGGGCCTCCTTTCCTGGGGCTGCTGGTCCTGGAGCACCCTTGCACTCCATTTCAGGATGAATCACGAACTCTCCTCCTCCCTCTCCACTTCTCTGAGGAAGAGAGTGCTTAAGGGTGAGCTAGACCCTGGTGAGAACCTCAACTGCCACAATTGCCAGCCATGGAGCCTTGGAAAGGGATAGCAGTGCTTGGGGCCTCAGTTTGCTCATCTGTGAAATGGGGAAAACAGCTAATCTTCCTTCAGGGGTGGTGAAGACTCATTGGTCTGATGTCTGTGATGGGTTCGGCGCAGTGCCTGGCACACAGACAACTCTCGCTGAAATGATTCTCTAACTGTGAACATCCTCCTCCTCCTCCTCCGTGCCATCACACCATCATTCTAGGATGATGGAGAGCTGGAAAGAGTGCTGGTGTCCTGGAAAGTTGGGTTCAAACTCTGACTTGCCACTTGCTCACTGTGGTCTCCCTCCTGTCCCTGCCAGGCTCTGTCCGTGTAATGACACCCAGCTTGGTGGGAACTGATGGTGACACGTCCAGTGCTGGGCACTTAGATGACAGTGATGTTAAAAGTTATTTATTCTGGGATGCCTGGGGTAGCTCAGTGGTTTGGCGCCTGCCTTTGGCTCAGGGCGTGATCCCAGGATCTGGACAAGCCCATATCGGGCTCCTTGCATGAAGCCTGCTTCTCCCTCTGCCTAGGTCTCTACCTCTCTCTCCCTCTCTCTCTGTCTCTCATGAATGAATAAATAAATAAAATCATTTTTAAAAAGTTATTTATTCTCACTGGATCAGAAGAACAAATCTCTTCCTCATTCTATGACTCAATCTCCCCCCTTCCCATATGTAAATCTAACATTTCTGGCTGGATCATTTATCAGGGAGTGGAGGGACCATTGAATCACCTGAGGAATCTGTCCCTGCCCCACCAGCTAGACATGGACTGGACACCCTGTACCTGGCAAGGAAAGCCCACTGTGAGAATCGAGGTGGGTGGGTCCTTTCCCCTGGGGGCATGAACAAGACTAAGGGGCAGGGAGTCCCTGCATTACAGGAACCCTAATGTCTCTTTTAAAGTCTAACCTTCTGTGAGTCTACTGTTATTAACAATCTGATTATTGTTATGATTAGCAATCCCAATTTCTACTTAGAGGGCCCTATGGATGCACATTCCCCTCTGGAAAGCAGTGGTCTCAGCTGGGGGAAGCAATCTACAGGGTGCCACGCCTGGGTTTGCAGTCCCAGCTGAGCCACGTCTTGCCCAGCTGTTGACATTGGGCAAGGGGCCTCATCATTCTGAGCCTCAGTGTCCCTGTATGTCCAACTAGGGATGACAACTGTGCTTCCCTTGGAGGTCCACCGTGAGGAGTAAATGGGACAGATCCACACAGAATGCCAGCACACAGCCTGGCTCATGGTAAGCTCTCGATGGATGTTAGCTCTTATCATCTTGAGCCATGTGTTTGAGGGTTCTAGGCAAGAGGAGGGCAAATCTCAGCATTTCCTGCCTGGGATTTGCCCCTCGGGAGAGCTGGGGCTGGCACTGCTCTCTGACCTTTGTCTCCATGTTTGAACAAGATGCTCCAAAGCCTAAGTTCAGCTCCCCAGGCAGGAGAGTGGGCTGGGGGCTTCGTTGGGGAAACAGCTCAGATGGGAAGGGAGTGGCCTGGGCTGCTGGCCCAGCTCCACCTCCCTCCCTCTCTCCTCCTCTTCTGGGTCATATACACGCTTCCACTTCCTACTGGGCCCAGCATTCTCACACTTGGCAGCCCTCTTGGGGACCCAGTGGTCCCCTGGGATGGACTCCTGCCTGACCCCCAACTGCAGGGTCCCTTCCCAGCCCATCTCCCAGGCCTCCTATGCAGCCCCTCCGCCTCCACCTGCCATGACAACAGTTGCGCGTGTGGGTTTCCAGGCAACAAGGGGGCATTTTGCCACTGTTCTTGCTCTTTTGCCACTCCCCTGTCTGGCAGAGCCACGCTACTCTCTGAGACCTGTAAGGGAAGGGATAGGGGCTTCTGTTCAGTGAGGATGGAGGGGCCCTAAACTCAGAGATGAGGAGGTGTCCACACCACCAGAGAGGAAATGAAAATGCACTCCTACCGCCTGAAAGGGTGAAGCTGGAGGAACTAATGCTGGGCCCAACCACTGTAATGGCCCAACAGCTACCCTTGTCATCTGCACCCCGACCTGGAGGTGGGGCCAAATGCAGCCCCTCTGAGAACAGAGCCCCAGGCCTGTCACTCTGCCCCCTGTCCTCTAGGACCTACACCTGGACCAGATGAACTTCCAAATATTCACCTGTCCCCCAACACACAGAGAAACTACCCCTGCCTGGGCTACAGTTCCACACTAGGGGGACAAGTGTGGGGTCTGTGGCCCTCCCCAGCTGTTAGCCAGCTCAGCACAGGCTGTAACACCGAGTCTAGAACCCTGCAAGGGGCCCTGCAAGGGGTGGGTTCGAAGCTGACCCTGGCTGTGGAGAACTTGTATGTGCCGTGTATGTGGTTGTGAATTTATACTTTGGCATGGCAGGGGGCAGGTTAGCTGAAGCAGGGCCTCTGAGCTAGGGCAAAACTGCCAGGGGTGGGGGGATGATGGGGCAAGAGGGACAGGCAGGCAAAGCCCATGGCGGAGGGGCTCAGATTTTGGAAAGAAACCCAGAGAAGAAGCAGCAAGGAGAGAGTGACAGGGCAAAAAAAAAAAAAGAAAAAAAAAAAAAAAAAAAAAAAGAGCCACGAGGAGAGGAAACAGCCAGGATTGAAAACTCAGCTGTCTATGGAGCCAGAGCTGGAGCCGGGCAGGAGCTGGGCAGGTAAGACAGACGGACGAGAATAGGGAGTGGTGGCCCACTGGCACCTGAGCATGGCCCATGGCTAACCCAGAAGGAGAATTTTTCAAAAGAAGCTGATAATCTGGATTTTTTGTGATGTGACTGACATAGAACATTGTATGAGTTTCAAGTGTACAACATAATGATTTGATACTTGTGAAATGATCACCACAGTAAGTCTAACATCCATCAGCATGCATAAGTACATTTTTTTCCTTGTGATGAGAATGGATTTTTATGTGAAATCACCTTTTTTTTTTTTTTTTTTTTTTTTAAGTTAACAACATATGAAATACTTGGAAAGCACTTGGGGGAAAGAACACTCCCGGCCCACAGGCCAGCAGGGTAAGTGCTCAGGAATGTGGGAAGGTGAGTGCAGGGAAGAAGCTGCAGGAGGCAGGGAGGAGGTTGGAGGGGCAGGGTGGATGGAGGTGAGGGAGAGTGACACAGAGGAGGAGACAGTATGCTGAGCCCAGAGTGGAAACTGAGGCAGGTTTCACAGCAGATGGGCTTTGAGAAAGAAAGACTGATGCATAAGTTTCAAGGTGTAGCTGGTGAGGTGGGGGCAGGAGGCACTGGGCTGGGGGAGGGGGAGAGGTCATGGGGGAATGGGCTTGATAGAGATGGGAGGTCCCAGTGACACCTTATGACAGATGCCTGGCCAGAGGCAGGGAAGGGTGAAAGATGCTACAGGATCATGGGATCATGGAGAGGGCTGCCATCCCAGCAGGCAAGGCAGGTGAGCACAGGGGTGGGGAGGAGGGGAGACAGGAATGAGGAAGGTGGCAGGAGAATGGAGCCAGGACACTGGAAGAAGCCCAGAGGGTCCCATCCGCCTCCCGCACCTCCCAGAGATGTGTCAGTGGCCCTCTGATTTCTGCTGTCTTAATTCTATTGTCTTCTCTGACAGCAAGGAGACCCCTAGAAGTCCTCTGACTTGGGGAACATTCTTCCAACTGTCTTTGGGTGCATTAAGCGTGAGCACAGGAGTCCAGCAGGGCTGGATATCCAGTCGGCACATGCCTATGCCCCTCTCTTGGGCTGGTGGGGGGGGGGGGTGTTGACTGTGTGCAGCTCTGTTACTGCATTAGCAGCATGTGGGGCTGCATCCCCAGGGCTCCAAGGCCACTTCCGTACCTCTCCCTTTGTGTCTCTTTGTGCATGGGAGTTCATGAGGCAATCATGTTTGAGGGCCTCTCTGACCAGCGGGATTCTCTGTGTGGTGCTGCCTTTGTCTCTCCCTCTGAGCCTCTGTATGCGAAGGACTGTGTGTGTCTCTTCTGGTGTACCCTCTCCTTCTCCCTGCCCTGCTCCTTGCAGCCTCAGGCCCCGTTCAGAGGGTTAAGATGGGACTGTGGAGTCGTAGGTGTACACGACTCCAGGTCTTTCTCCTGGCCTCTGGCTGACTCTGGGTACTGCAGCCCTGTTTGTAACTGGGTCTCTGGCTGCCAGTGAATAAGTGTGTGTGTGTGTGTGTGTGTGTGTGTGTGTGTGTGCTCGAGTACCTCTGCCTACACATGCCTCTGTGTCTTTCTCACACTCTCCCACCCTCTGCCTATGGCTGATACGGGTCCCTTACAGTTAGACACTGTGCCTCTAATCCCCCCTGCACCTCTGGTGGTGAAGTGAAGTGTTCTCTGGCTCCTTCTTGCCAGCACTGTGGGTCGTAGGCACCCTCCCTGAGTCTGTGGCTCCCTGTGTCTCTGCCTGGCTCTCTTGCTCTCCCTCCTCTGTGTGTGTGGATGGTGTGTGTTCCCAACTGACTCTCGCTTTCTTTCAGAAATTAAGTGAGTAACTCTGTGTATGTCTGGCTCCGTGGTGATGCACCCTAATTGTGTGAGTGTGTCTGTTTGGGAGTCAGGTCCCCTCTCTCTAGCTGTTGCCTCTATCTCTCTGGCTCCCACCCTTCCCTGCCTTGTTTGAGGGTCTGTCTCAAAGCCTTCCTGCTGCTTCATTCTCTGCCTCTCCTTTTTGAGTGCGCTGTGGACAATCAGGTGGCCAGGATTAGAGGAGACCCAGGGAAGAGAAGAAGGAAGGCGGGAAGGGGAAGAGAAGGGTGCAAGATGTAAGTTAGAAGGAGCTAGGAGACAGAAGATGCCACAGGAAGAGGGAGGGGCCCATCCTGGCCATGGTCCTGGGAAGCGGGGAGTTTTTAGGGGGGGAGAGGATGCTGCCGGCTGCCGGGACCAGGAGGGAAGCAACTCCGGCTACTCCCAGCTGCCGCTGGAGCCTGAGTTCCTGTCTGGCGGCTGCGCGGCCGGGACTAGGGATGTGAGGCGCATAGCAATGGGGCGCTGCGGAGGCTCGACTGCAGCTCCCAGCTGGGGAGGGAGGGTGGGGAGGGGGCTGTGGGGCAGCCCTGAGGCTCCCTTGCCCCTCCCCCTTCCCAGCTGGGCTCTCCCCAGGGGATTTCCCCACCCTGAGAAAGTGTCTCCCGGAGAACCGGGCCTGAGGCTGCGGGAAGCAGGGGAGGGAGAAGAGGAGGGTACACCAGAAGAGCAGCAGAGGTGGGGGTGGGGAGAGAAGGGTCAAGATGGGAGTGGCGGAAAGAAAGGGATGGGGGTGTGTGGGGGGGAAGAGGGGGCTCAGGGGCAAGGCGACTCAGACCCACAAGAGAGACTGGCTGCGCTCTTGGCAGGAGAGAAGGGAGGAGCCCATGGAAGGGGGTCTTGCAAACTTGGGTGGAACCCTGGACAGAGCCTGGGCCTCGTGGTCCTGGACTGAGGAGTTGGAAGGAGGCAAGCGTCAGGAAGGAGAGGTTTCAGAGATGCCCCAGGACTGGGAGGTCTGGGGTTGGGGGATCCCACGGGGCAAGGAGACAGGGAGACAGGGAAAGGGGCTCTGAGTGAGGAAAGGTCATAAAAGGCGATCCCAGACACAGATGAATATGTGAGAGAGACAAGCTGGTGGTAGTGCTAGGGAGAAACACCCCTCCCCAACATACACACTCTCTCACACACACGGATCCTAAGCAAAGAGGGGAAAAGACAAGGGTTCCTGAGACTAACACGGTAGGGAGTGGGGCTAGAGGAGAGAGGGGTTAAAGTCAGGGTCTCCTGGAGAGGTCAAAGGAGCGGATATCTGGTGGGAGAGAGTCAGAGACGGAGGTGAGAGGACCCTGAAGGGAAGGTGAGGTGCAGTTAGAAGGTCTTAGAAGAGCAGGTGTGAGAGTGGAAAGCCAGCAAATGGGGGGGAGGGGAGGTCCCCAAGAGGAGAGGGCTAAGGATGGTGGGAGGGAGGTAGTGGTTCCGTGGAGACACATGCGGGAGGATAGAAGGCCCCAAAGCAGAATCGGGTCAAGAAAGGGGGTCTGGGGAAAAGGGAAGGACAGGGGTTTCCTTGCCCACCGGTAGGGGTTGGGGTACCCCAGAGAGAGAGGGGCTGAAGATTGGGGAGGGGGTAGTCTCGCTCCCCAGTCACCCCCTCCGTCTTTCCCATTCTCACATCCCAAACTCCCCGGTTCTCCCTGGTTACCAAGGCAACCGCTCCTGCCAGGCGCGGTCACCAAGGAAACCCCGTGCCCGCCTCTCCCCCTTCCCCATCACTGGCGTGCCCCCCCACCCCAAGCAGCAGCCGTGTGGAGGTGGGAGGGGCAATGGTGGGGGAAGAACTCGGGCTCCCACCCCAGGAAGGGGGGCCCACATCTACACTCGGCTAGCCCCCCCACCCTAAGCCTACATCTTCAACCCCGCAGCTGGATACGCGCAGCGATCACCGGACGTACACCCCCCCCCCGCCCGTCCCGGAGGCAGCGGCGACCCCCCAAGACAACTCGCATGGCCCAGAGAACCCCCACCCGACTACCTCCCCCACCCGCTTCGGCTCTCCATCAGGCCCCGCCCACTGTCCTCTGCCGCCGACCCCCCCCTCCGGGAGGAGGCCTTAGACCACGGTCCCCTAATTAAGAATGCCCCCCACCCACCCTCCGCGGTTCCTCCCGCCCCCACCCGGCGCCCCTTGGCGGCTACTCACAGCGAGGAAAGGGGCTCCTTCTGGGGGGCAGCATGCCCGGCCCGCGGGGGGAGGACCCCCCCAATGAGGCACAGGGATTTGGGGTGCGAGGCCCGCTGCGGGGAGGCGCGGGGGGCGGGGCTGCGGCCAGGCCTGGGTCTCTTGAGTTCTCCCCCCTCCCCGGCTCCTGGATGGGGAGGGGGCTTGCTTCCGCAGCGGCAGTGGTGGGGTTCGGGGGGCCGCTCTGTCTCCTCGCTCGCCCGCCCGCCTGCCGCCCGGCCCGGCGCCCTCGCCCGCCGGCCCGCCGCCCGCCTTCCTTCTTGCCTTCCTTTCTTTCCTTCTTTCTTCCCTTGCTTCCTTCCTTCCAGCCTTCCTTCCTTCCTTCCTTCCTTCCTTCCTTCCTTCCTTCCTTCCTCCCTCCTCGGGCCGCCGGCGCCGCTCTCCCCCCACCCCACCCCCCCAGGCCCCGGCCCCGGCCCCGGCCCCCGCCTCGGACGGTGCGGCAGCGACCGCGAGCAGCCGAGAGCGGCGGAGACGGGAGCGGAATACTGATGATGGAGGGGGAGCGGGAGGGAGGGGAGGGAGGGCGCCGGGAGGGGGGGGAGAGGCTGCCCGGGAAGGAAAGGAGGGGGGAGAGGAGAGAGGGGAGGGAAGACAGAGAGGAGGAGAGGAAGAGGGGGAAGAGAGGGGAGGGAGAAAAAAAAAGCAGAGGATGGTTAAGGGAGAGCAAGGGGGAGGGACAAGAGGGTGGAGGGGGAAGGGTGGAGGGGTAGAAGAAACAGAGGAAAGAAAAGGGAAGGGAGAAGAGGGAAGGAGGAGAGAAGGGAGGAAATCGGTATGGAGAGGGAAAGAGGGGAGGTAAGGGGGAAGGAAGGAGGAGGAGGAGGAGAAGGGGGAGGGGAGGGGAAGCAGGGGAGAGGAGGGAAGAGATTGAGAGTGGGGAGAGGGAGGGACTATGTCCGAGACTGAGGGGAAACAAGCGGAGTAACTCTTAGTACACCTTTGGTAAATATTTGCAGAATGAATGTGGGAGGGACGGGAGAGGGAGATGATACAGGGCAAGAGGGGACAGGCAGAGGAGGAGGGAAGTGGCTAGGGGACAGGGACAGGAGTGGGGCAGAGGGGGAAGGAAGCAGGGCCCCCTTGGGGGTCGCAGTGGGGAGAGGGAGTGGGGGCTAGGCTATTAGAGTTAAGAGCCAGGGGGAAGCTGGCAAGATGGGGAAGAGGGCAGGGAGGAAAGGAGCTGGACAGAGGATGGAGGAAGACCCATGGTGGGTTGGGGAGAGGACAGACCCAGGGCCAGGGAGATGGGAGCCGTGGAGCTGGAGCTCTGATGGCACTAGGTAGTGGGGGCCTGAGGAGGGGCACCAGGGCATTCCTTGAACCCCACTGTGTGCTTCCTTCATACCCCCACCACCACCCTCAGGACCAAGAAGGAGCCTCATGGGATCCCTGGGTGGCGCAGCGGTTTAGCGCCTGCCTTTGGCCCAGGGCCTGATCCTGGAGACCCTGGACCGATCCCACGTCGGGCTCCTGATGCATGGAGCCTGCTTCTCCCTCTGCCTGTGTCTCTGCCTCTCTCTCTCTCTCTCTCTCTCTCTCTCTCTGTGTGTGTGTGTGACTATCATAAATAAATAAAAATTTTAAAAAAATTAAAAAAAAGAAAGAAGGAGCCTCACATCCATTTTCTACACAAGGACACTGGGCTCTCAGAAGCCCCAGGGCAGGATCCAAATCCAGAGTCCTGGGTTCTGGAAAGGAATTGTGGAAGATCTCCCTGGCCCAGACCTGTCAGGTGGAGGCTCCTGGAAGCAGGCAGAGAACAGAGCCCCACAGCCTCCCCCCTCATCCTCTCACCTCCCCCAGGTGTTGGCAGCGGGTGCTGGGGATACATTTAGAGCTGTGAAGTGACACTGTACCTCGGGTTCAGGGAGGTGGGGAGGGAGGATGCAGAGGCCCAGAGGTCACCTTGCTTTCTCTTTGCCCCATCAACTCTCCCTGTACACTCCCCTAAAAGACTCAAAATTAGGGGGTAATGAAACCCAGAAGGGGGCTGAAAGGAGGCAGCCCTATCCAGGACACTGAGTTTCCTTCTGGGTTCTGAAATTAGGGCAGAAATCTCATCTCTTCCTTGTCCCCCCTCCCAGCCCCCAAGAAGTCCAGCTACTACCATGGGACTCCTTTCCTCAGTCCCAGAGTCCCAGAGAGGTCACCTCTTTGTCTTTGTCCTTTTCCTTCTGAGAGCCCCAGGGAGGGGAAAGTTGGGCCCCTCTCATCCTCCTAGGCAGAAATGGGGCACAATGGAGTCGGGTCTGGGGAAGGAAGGTGCCCCAGACAGACAGGTGTAATGAGCCAGAGTGGGAGACAGGCCTGGAGTTCATGAGTGACAAGTGAGGTCACATTTGGGTGCAGAAGAAGCAGCTGTGAGCAGATGTGAGACCTACAGAGAGGGAAGCTGTGAGAGGAGAGACAGGCAAGGGCCACAGAGCAACAGGTCGGTTGTGGAGCTTTGGGTTCCCACCTGGCTGCTGCTCAAATCTGGTTTAGGAGACTGGAGGAGTGAATGTGTGTGTACTCCAAGGTGCAGCACAGTGCAGGCCCAAGGGCAGCAGTAACATTGGTGAAACTGTAGCGATGATGGCAGCCAGCGTGTTCTGCAGGCGAACTACTACTACCATCAGATGCTGTGCTGAGCACTTTGTGAACACCTTGCTGTCTCCTTATAACTACCCTGAACTTGACTCTGAGGGATATGGGCACTGGTGGACACAGGCAGGGGTCTGTGAAGTCCCTGCTGTGCCAGCATTTACTCTTTAATACAGGAGGGTCCCTGGGAGAGGTCAGTGCAGGGAAATAGGGAAGAATTTCAATATCTTACCCACCCATGAGCTTCCGGTCCACAGTCTGAAACTCTGCCTGTAGGGAGTGACTCCTCTGTGTGATTGTCATTGAGTAACAGTGTTCACTGAGGACTGGCTCAGTACCTGATGCCAGCCAGGGCCCTGAGAGTCAGGGACAGACAGAGCTGGAGAACAGGACAGAGCACAGTCCCTGCTCTCAGGGGGTTCACCTTTCAGGAGAAAGGTTACCCAAAGACCTATTTCAGATAAATAAAAGGGGGTACTAGGAGAGGTGTGGTCGAGTATCTGGAGGACAGACTTGAGGTCAAGGGAGGCCTCCCAGAGGAAGGCTTTTCAGCCAAGATCTACATGACAAGAAAGAGGCAGCTGGGAGGGTGACATAGAAGAGCCCCCAGGCAGAAGGCATATGAGGAGCTGAGGCCCTGGGAGGACAGCAAGCTTGGGCTGATTGAGAGAGAAAGCCAGTGTGGCAGAAGATGGTGAGAGACAGGCAGAGTGGAAGAAGAGAATGACAGAGTGCTAGGTTTGGCTCAAATACAATACTAAAGCCTTGATGACACCTCTGTACCCTAAACTTTGCCCTAAAACTCAACTCAGATGGCAATCCTGAGTAACCTAAACCCTGACCCCCATTTTTCTTTCATGTTTTCAACATTGACTGGGGCCTATGATGCACCAGAAACCATATTACCTAAAGAAGCGGTGGCAGTGACCCTGGGAACCCCTGTAACAGTGGAGATGCAAAGGTATGTTTACTATTTCAAAAAACCAAATGTAAATTGTGTATTTCTTATGGGATGGCATGTCAGAGGTTAACCCAAACATCAAATTTCTCTGCTTCAGGCTGTTAAGAAAAAAACTTTTTTTTAAGAGAAAATTTTCTAATCCACTCAGTATTAACTGCTTGTCGCACCCTGATCAGAAGTTTTTTTTTTTTAAAGATTAATTAATTTATTTATTAATGATAGACAGAGAGAGAGAGAGAGGCAGAGACACAGGAGGAGGGAGAAGCAGGCTCCATGCCAGGAGCCTGACGTGGGACTCGATCCCAGGACTCCAGAATCGCACCCTGGGCCAAAGGCAGGCGCTAATCCACTGAGCCACCCAGGGATCCCCCTGATCAGAAGTTCTGATGGGTACTTAGGTATACCTTTGATAAATAAAGTATGGGCAAAGGAAATTTTCCCCCCATGTAGTTTGGTTTGCTCAGAAAACTCTTTCAAGGGACGCCTGGGTGGCTCAGTGGTTGAGCATCTGCCTTCACGCTTAGGGAGTGATCCTGGGATCCCAGGATCGAGTTCCTCATCAGGCTCATTGCGGGGAACCTGCTTCTCCCTCTGCTTGTGTCTCTACCTCTCTCTCTCTCTCTTTCTTTCTGTGTCTGTCATGAATAAATAAAAAAAGAAAACTCTTTCAAAGTGAGGTCCATGGGGGTAGAGGTATCACAGACACACCCCTCCCCGGCCAGTATTCATGTATTTTGTCCAATATATCACACTGAGAAAATGCCATGGGCCTTAACCTCTGCTGGTAAATAATCATGATTGTCATCAAAGGTGGAGAGTTCTAGGAAGCGGGAAGCATCACAGTGGGTGTTAAGCGAGGCCCTAGGTCTTCCCCCAATTCTGTCCTTCGCTATATCTCCAACTCCAACCCTAACCCTAATTCTTTTTTTTTTTTTAATTTTTATTTATTTATGATAGTTACAGAGAGAGAGAGAGAGGCAGAGACACAGGCAGAGAGAGAAGCAGGCTCCATGCACCGGAAGCCCGACGTGGGATTCGATCCCGGGTCTCCAGGATCGCGCCCTGGGCCAAAGGCAGGCGCCAAACTGCTGCGCCACCCAGGGATCCCCCTAACCCTAATTCTTAGGAGAGATGATGACCACTGAAAAATGAACACAGGGTTAGATGCTCAACTTTTACAGCAGAGAAACATCCTGTTACCTGCTTGTCAGGTTTCCAAAACATCTGTGTTTGTCCTGAGACAGAGTAGCTGACCATATTTCCCAAAGATGGCTATAACAATATCCTCCATGCCACATGTTCTGACACTCCTCTGTGTGCCATCCCTTGGACTGAGGAGGGCTTTTGTGACTTTTGTGGCCAATAGAGTGTGGCAGCAGTAATGCCATGTGACTTTCAAGGCCAGGTCATAAAATAGATGAAGCTTCTGCTTTATGCTGGAATATTCACTCCTGAGCCTTTGGTGGCTATATAAGCCAAAGGCCTGTTCTGAGGTTGCCATGCTGGGAGGAAGCTCAAACTAAGCCATGTGGAGAGGCCACAGAGAGAGGCCTGATACTATCCAAGGAGGGAAAGATGCCTGGCCTGCACACCTTATCCTGCCTGTCTTATCCTCACTATAGTCTCACTATGTCCACTTTATAGATCCAGAGCCAGAAGTGCCCAGAGGAGTCCTTCCCAAATTCTTGACTCACAGAAACCTTACGACATAATAAAATGATTTTGTTGTTTTAAGCCACTAAATACTGAGAGCAATTTGTTACACAGCAGTAGATAAGTACAACAGTCAGCAACACAGACCACTAGCACTGTAGTTCTTTACTAGACTGGGCAGTCTCAAACCATCTGCTTCCACCAGTGGTTGAAAGTTTGGCTGAAATAAGCATGCATCCTAACCTGGTCTTAGTTTCTAGATATTATTCCCCTCCAAGGTGCCAGACTCCTTGGAAAAACAACTGGTTCCAGGTTTGGGGTAGGGCCAGTACAAAGTCAACCTGGGATATCTTTTGTACCAAAAAGACAAGGAAGTGCTCAAAGCCTAATGGGACCACATTAAAAGGCTACAAGAGCCAGCTTGAAGGGGTTCTACTGGGAAAAGTTGGGACAGTTTAGCACACCTGGGTGCTCAGTCATTGAGCACCTGCCTTCAGCTCAGGTGGTGATCCGAGTCCTGGGATCGAGCCCCATATTGGGCTCCCTATGGAGAGCCTGCTTCTCCCTCTGCCTATGTTTCTGCCTCTCTCTGTCTCTCATGAATAAATAAATAAAATCTTTTTTAAAAGTTTGGGCAATTTGAGCACCAAAGGGAATGACTAGGTCAGTAACATGTTTTGTGTGACTGTTACACACACACATAAATGTGTGTGTATGTAAATACATATTTATCATATATAAAGATTTTTAAAATTATTTAAGAGAGAGAGAGCATGAGTTGGGGAGAAGGGCAGAGGGAGAGGGAGAAGCAAGGGCTCAATTCCAGAACTCCAGGAGATCATGACCTGAGCCAAAGGCAGACACTTAACCAACTGACCCAACCAGGTGCCCCATATTTATCATATATAGATATGGCAGATATGATGATATATACCTATGACAGAATGATAATCACTAGTTTGAAGTCCCAAATTCATTCCTCCAAGGATCATCAGAATATTCACATGTTGCTAAAGTCTCACTCTGCAGATTATTCATACCTGTATAGTGGAGAGAAGCAGTGGTCGCCACCTTAACAAACCTATGAAAGCATCACTAATCATGGGAAAACCTGGCATATGTGCCTCCTGAAGTAAAGCAAAATGAAGAAAAGCATCATTTATGAGATTTTGTTGCCAAGAATGTTTATTTTTAAAAAAATTTAAAAGATTATTTATTTATTCATGAGAGACACAGAGAGAAAGAGAGAGGCAGAGACACAGGCAGAGGGAGAAGCAGGCTCCACGCAGGGAGCCCAATGTGGAACTGATCCCTGGACTTCAGGACCACGCCCTGGGCCGAAGGCAGGCACCAAATCGCTGAGCCACCCAGGGATCCCTGCCAAGAATGTTTAAATTGAATCTAATTAAGCCTTAAGACCCTTGGTTCCCAAACTATAGCTGAAGCACCCTGGGGGGAACTGTAACAAACTCCCAGCAATGCTGTGCTGGTAGATGATTTAACAACCAGCTCTCTGAGAAAAAGTGGCCACTGAGCACTGTGACATTAACAGTCAGTTGAAAAGAGATGTACTATGCCTCTTTCTTGGAAAGCCAGTATTGGCTGCCTCCTGGTTACAGGATATTTAAAGTTTTCAAGAGAAAGAGTGGCACTTGATATCTATTAGAAAACATTTGACCTACTAATTCTGAGGTAGTTCACAGTTTCAATGTTATATTTGCTCTACATTTTTTTGGATGACAAGTCTTTGGGAAGCTGGGTTTTTGGTAGTTCTGTCATTAAAAGCAAACACTGGGGCGCCTGGGTGGCTCAGTGTTTGAGTATCTGCCTTCAGCTCAGGTTATGATCCTGGGGTCCTGGGATCGAGTCTCGCGTTGGGCTCCCTGTGAGGAGCCTGCTTTTCCCTCTGCCTGTGTCTCTGCCTCTCTCTCTCTGTGTCTCCCATGAATAAATAAATAAAATCTTAAAAAAAAAAAGGCAAACACTGCCCTGAAAATCTTTGTGGAACAGGATATGAAGGAGAGTGGTCAGAGTGATTCTGATGTTTGAGAGGTTGTATACTGCCATCCTGTTAATAAGTAATTAGTTTTGTTTAAGAATGAAATAAAATATTTTACTCTCAATTTATGTGCATTACTTCTTCAACTGGTGGTGAGTTGTTCAGTCATAAACTTAATAAATGGGTATTTTAGTTAGGTATTTCTTTTGAGCCTATGTACACTATGAAAGAATTACAGAGATACCAAAGGCACTGTGAAGTGAGAATGTTTGGGAACTCCTGCTCCAGACCTAATTTCCATCTTCTAGAAAGGAGGATAGAGGAACAAGTTAAAAGACACTATGGAGAAACAATGAGACAAATCCAGACTGTGGGGCATTTACAAAATAAGCAGCCTGGTTTCTTCAAAAAGTCAGTATCATAGAAGAGTAAACAAAGTTGGAATAGTTGCTCTGGATTAAAAGAGATTAAAGGAGATGTAATAACCAAATGCAGTGCATGAAATTGCACATTGCTTAGGTCCTGATTTCAAACATATTTTACAAGCCCTAAAAGACAGTCTCTGGGCAGCTGGGGAAATGTGAATTTGGTCTCGATCTTTGAAACATTAAGGAATTAATGTTAATTTTATTATGTGTAATAATATAATATTGTGATTATGTAGGAGTACATTCTTATTCTTAGGAGGTTCCTGCTGAAGTATTTATGTCTGCAATTTACTTTCAGGTAATTCAGCATTTGAAGTGTGAATAATTATTGAGTCTAAATGGTGGGTAGATAGATGCTCAATTTTTTTTTCAATTTTTCTGTATGTTGTCATTTTTCATAAAAAATGTGGTGGGGATTCAGTTGAGAGAATAACACTTAGGGCAGGTTGTCACTTGCAATTAACCCCTTTGCATCCTGCATAAAACAATTATTCTCTGTTTGTACCAGCACTTAAGATTGCCTGGGTAGCCCTGGTGGCTCAGTGGTTTAGCGCCGCCTTCAGCCCAGGGCGTGATCCTGGAGATGTCGGGTTCCCTGCATGGAGCCTGCTTCTCCCTCTACCTGTGTCTCTGCCTTTCTCTCTCTCTGTGTATAAATTATATCATGAATAAATAAATGAAGTCTAAAAAAAAATATTGCCCTAGTATCTCTCATCTGAAGAAATAATAATTCTCCAAATCCCCTCCTTTGACACCATATTTCCCTGCAGTGCATCCTATTCTTTGTCATTTTCAGCAGAACTTCTAAAACCATTGGGATGACTATCTCCTGTTCTTCATGTCCTACTCTCTCTTCAAACGCCAGCTGGGAGTCTGTCCACCCCCCCCCACACACACACTCCTCCCTCACTAAACTGCCCTTGTCTAGATCACCAGGACCTTCATGTTGCAAATCCAGGGGCCACTTCTCATTCCTACCCTACTTATCCACTTAGCAGCATTTGATATAGTGTCTCCTTGAAACCATGTCTTCTCTTGGCTTTAGTGACTCCAAACCCTCCACGATTTATTCCTCCCTCATCAGAACTTTGTCGGCTTCTCGACCTTCATTTGGCTTCTCAGTGTGGGAGGAGACCCGCAGGGACCAAGCCCTCTCTGGTGCTCTTCTCTCTCTCCCTAGGTGACCTCACCCTGTTCTGTGGCTTTAAACACTCCAGTCAGCTGACGAATGTGGGTCTCCAGCCCTAACCTCTGCACTGAGCTCTCCCTCTCTGCATGCACACAAAGGGGTACTTGACATTTCCACTTCTCAAATGCAACATATCTAAAACAGACCTCTAGACTTCCACCCCACACACACACCTGTTTTGCTTCCAGTCTTCCCTACTTCAGCAAATTGTACCACCTTCCATTTAGTTGAGGAAGGAATAGAGAAGTTGTTCTTGGTTGTGCTCTTTTCTCACCCTCATCCAACCCATCATCCAGTCTGTGGCTCTACATCTTTTTTTTTTTTTTTAAGATTTTATTCACTTCTTTTTTTTTATTTTTTTATTTTTTTTTATTTATTTATGATAGTCACACACAGAGAGAGAGAGAGAGGCAGAGACATAAGCAGAGAGAGAAGCAGGCTCCATGCACCGGGAGCCCGACGTGGGATTCGATCCCAGGTCTCCAGGATCGCGCCCTGGGCCAAAGGCAGGCGCTAAACCGCTGCGCCACCCAGGGTTCCTGATTTTATTCACTTCTTCATGAGAGACACAGAGAGAGAGGCACAGATATAGGCAGAGGGAGAAGCAGGCTGCTTGTGGGGAGCCCAATGTGGGACTCAATCCCAGGACCCCGAGATCATACCCTAAGCCAAAGGCAGATGCTCAACCACTGAGCCACCCAGGTGCACCTTGTGGTTCTACTTCTAAAATATGTTGCAAACGGTCCTTTCTTTCTCTTCTACTACCACAGTAGCAATAGTCACCATCCTCTCTCCCGTGGCCAGCTAAAGGCCTCCTCATTGGCCTTATTGCCACTCCTGTATCCCTACAATCCGTTCTCCACACAGTAGCCAGACTGATTTTTTTTTTAAGATTTTATTTATTTATTCATGAGAGACACAGTGAGAGAGGCAGAGACATAGATAGAGGGAGAAGCAGGTTCCTTACAGACAACCCAATGTGGGACTCAATTCCTGTACCTGAGATCACCCCCTGAGCCAAAGGCAGACATTCAACTGCTGAGCCACCCAGGTGTCCCAAAACTGATCTTGTTAAAATGTAAATCAGATCATATTATCTCTCAACTTAAGACATTCTGAGGACTTCCCACCCTACTTCAAATTAAATCTGCACTCCTGAACATGGCCTACTGTACCTTGCATGGTCTGGGCCCTGATAGCACTCTACATCATCTCTTACCATTCTGCCCTTCACTCACTACACTCCAGCTTCTTCCACTACAGTGGGCTCATTTCTACCCCAGGGCCTTTGTGCCAGCTACTTTCCACCTGCAACACTCTTTTCCCAGATCTTCACATGGCTGGCTCCTTCTGATTTTCAGGCCTCAGTTCAAATATCACCTTTCAAAGAGAAATTCCTTGTCCAACTTATTTAAAGGAGCCCTCATATCCACTCCTGGCCACTCTTTATAACAAGACTCTGTCCTATTTTCTTCATAACATTTATTCATAACTGAAATTTTCTTATTTGTTTGTTTATCTACTACTCACTGACTGTTTTTCTCCACTAGATGGCAAAACCCCTTAAGAATAGACACCTGGTCTATTCCCAGTGATTACTATAATACCAGTGTATAGAAAGTGTCAGAAAAATGGTGTATTTTCATTAAATTTGTTGAACACAATAATCTATCCAGTCTTATGTGTACTTCAAACATTCTTGAAACAAAACCATTCCT
Source organism: Canis lupus baileyi (assembly GCF_048164855.1). Taxonomy (NCBI): domain Eukaryota; kingdom Metazoa; phylum Chordata; class Mammalia; order Carnivora; family Canidae; genus Canis; species Canis lupus. The sequence goes on along the minus strand of NC_132838.1, from coordinate 106,667,577 downwards.
CAGCATAATGAAACACTACCTGTGTTTGTTGTACCTACTGTGCATTAGGCAGATGCTTGTGTTACTGTGTATCAGACAGATGCTCATGTTATCTCTAACCCAACAATCCCATGAGGAAGGTGCTCTTATACTCTCTATTTTACAGAGAAGACTCAAGTTTGAAGAGGTGAGTACTTATACACAGGGAGGAAATTTAGATTGGATTCCAAATCTGCCCTACTTGGCTCCAAAGCACATGCTCTTTCTACTCTACCATACGTTTGGGACATAACTGGATCACAATTTCTTTTCATTATAATACATTGGTGGGGGGACACCTGGGTGGCTCAGCGGTTGAGCATCTGCCTTCAACTCAGGGCATGATCTTGGAGTCCCAGAATTGGGTCCCACATTGGGCTCCCTGCAAGGAGCCTGCTTCTCCCTCTGCCTATGTCTCTGCCTTTCTCTCTGTGTCTCTCATGAATAAATAAATAAAATCTTAATAAATAAATAAATAAACAAACAAACAAACAAACCATCTGGAAGTTTGCTGTTTAAAAATAAATAAATAATACATTGGGAACTCCTGCCTTAGGGCCATGATGAAGTAACTGGTACCAGACCTGCCCTTCTGTAATAAACAACTATTAAAGTGGACACAATGTGTGAGGTCACTGTTTTCAGGCATTGAATAAATAATATAGAAGAGGACTAGGATTCTGAAGCCTGTGCTACCACCTGGTAATTTCACTCTTGGGTATTTACTCAAGAGAAATTAGAACAAGTCTCCATATACAGTCCACACAAAGACTAGGGAAGAGCAAAGCATCTTTATTAATAATAACATAAAACTGGAAATAACTCCAACTTTCATCAACAATGGAATAGACAAACCCACTGTAGTATATTCATAAAATGGAATACTATTTAGCAACAAAAAGAATAAACTATTGATACGTTCAACAACATGGATGAGTCTCATAGACATTATGTTGAGCAAGAAGAAAAGACATGAAAGAAAACATACTGTATGATTCTATTTGTGTAAAGTTCAAGAAAAGGCAGAATTATTAGTAATAGAAATAAGAATAGTGGTTGCCTATGGGCTTGGGGATTAATTGGAAAGGGGCATATGAAAACCTTCTGGGTTGATGGAAATATTCTATTATCTTGAATAAGGTATTGGTTACATGTGCTATAGATTTGTCAAAACTCACTAAATTGTAACCTTAATATCTCTGCATTTTACTGTACATAAATTGTTCCTAAAAATAATTCATTGCCCTCCATTTCATATAATTTACAAAAGTAAATTCTAGATGTTTTATATATCTAGATCTAAGAGGTAAAACAATACAGCTTTTATTTATTTTATTTTTATTTATTTATTTTTTTCAATACAGCTTTTAAAAGAAAGCACAGGGGAGCATTTTCATGTGCACATGCAGAAAAGATGTCTTAAACAAGACCAAAGTTAACTATGGAGGGAAAAATTGGTAAGATGGACTATATTAAGAACTTCTGTTCAACAAAAGAAAGTGAAAAGGCAAGGTACAAAGGTGTGTTTTTATTCAGAATATGTAAATAATTCCTTGTAATCAATAAGGAAAAGTCAGACAAGCCAACAGAAAAATGGACGAACTCTTACCCTGCTGGTGGGAGCATAAACACTCTGGAAAACAGATCCTCAAAAGCTGAGCATCTGCATTCCCTGACTCCTAGGTAGTTATCCACCAGAAATATATACATGTGTTCACCCAAAGATATGTACAATGACTTTCACAGTAGCACTGCTCACAGTAGCCAAAATCTGAAAACAATCCAAACATGCATTGACAACAGAATGAAAGAGTAAACTGTGGTACAGTCACAAAATGGGGACTGTTCCTACAGCAATGAGAATGAATGACCTACAATCACATGCAACAACATGGATAGAATGAAAAAGGAAGCTAATCCCATAAGAGGCAAAAGTAATCCATGGGATTTGAAGTTAAGATAGTGACTACCCTTGGAACGATCATGGTGCCTGGAAGGGAACATGACAGGGCTTCTGGGAGGCTGGGTATATGTTCTCCTTCTTGATCTGGCTGCTGATTACATGGTTTGTTCACTTTATAGAAATTTACTGAGCTGGACACTTAAAATTTGAGTATTTTTCTCTGTGTATATTATGTTTTTTAAAAGTTTTATTATTTTTTTAAAGATGTTATTTATTTATTCATGAGACACACACAGAGAGGCAGAGACACAGGCAGAGGCAGAAGCAGCCTCCATGCAGCAAGCCCGATGTGGGACCTGATCCCGGGACTCCAGGATCACACTCTAGGCTGAGGCAGTGCTAAACCACTGAGCCACCCAGGCGTCCCTAGTTTTATTTCTTTAGAGTAAAATAATTAATGGCTGTATTAGTTTTCTATTGCTGCTATAAAAATTAAACAAATTAAGTGGCTTAAAACAACACAGTTTTGTTATAACGTTGGAGGCCAGAAGTCCAAAGTCAGTCTCGCTAGGCTAAAAAAGTGTATTCTTCAGGAGAATCCGGGAGGGAATCTGTTTCCTAGCCTGAGAAGCCTGCATTCCTTGGTTCATGGCTCCATCACTCCAACCTCTGCTACTAATGTCACATCGCCTTCTCTGATTCTGATCCTCCTGTCTCCCTCTTGTGATTACAATTGGCCCCCAAGGATATTCCACGATTATTTCCCCACTTCAAGATCCTTAACCTGGCCACATATGCAAAGTCCTTCTTGCCCTATAAATCAACATATTCACAGGTTCCAGGGAATAGGATGTGGGCATCTTTATTCTGTCTGCCAGAATGATTGTGAAAGAACAGGTGTCAAAGAGAGAAAAGGAGAAAAAAAATTCCATACTCTCCCCTTCCAAATACAATCCTCTCTAGCAGTTTGGTACGTTTCCATTTAGTCTTTAAAAGCATAGTTATATTCATACTTCATAGAAAATGTGAGCATTCTGCTTTTGTTCACTGAACATTACCTCACCAACATTTCCATGCTAATATATATTTCTCAAAATGTCATTTAAAATGGCTGTGTAATATTCTATTGAGTGGATGCAGCATAGTTAACTTAACCATTCCCTTCTAGTTGGATACCCTAGCAATTTTATTTTTGAAAAAAACCATTATAAATAACATCATGATGAACCTCTTTGTATATATTTGTTTGACTTGCAGGTGGACTCCAAGGCCTTAAGAGCTTGACCATTTTTCCTGCACTTGACACCTACTGCCAAATTGCTTTCCAGAGGGTGGCAGCAATTTTCATTCCGACACCACATATGGACATGGATATCTGTTTTGTTGTGCTCTCACCAGTATTCAGTGGAACCTTAAAATATTTGTTGCTTATTTGATGGGCAGAAAAAAGAATCACTGAGTTGTTTTAGTGCTATGCCCTTGGGCTTTATCAAAAGGAACAAAACAAAATAGTTTACTGCAAAGTGTTGTTAATGATCCAATAATTCAATTCATAAGAACTTCTATTAAAGAAATAACCAGGGGGGATCCCTGGGTGGCGCAGCGGTTTAGCGCCTGCCTTTGGCCCAGGGCGCGATCCTGGAGACCCGGGATCGAATCCCATGTCGGGCTCCCGGTGCATGGAGCCTACTTCTCCCTCTGCCTGTGTCTCTGCCTCTCTCTCTCTCTCTGTGTGACTATCATTAAAAAAAAAAAAAAAAAAAAAAAGAAATAACCAGGGGATCCCTGGGTGGCTCAGCGGTTTAGTGCCTGCCTTTGGCCCAGGGCGTGATCCTGGAGTCCCGGGATCGGTCCCGGAATCGGGTCCCGGAATCGGCATGGAGCCTGCTTCTCCCTCCTCCTGTGTCTCTGCCGCCCCGTCCCCCATGTCTATCATAAATAAATAAATCTTTTTTTTTTTAAGAAATAACCAGAGAGGTACGTAAAAAAATATATATACACTCAAAGATGTGTGTTAGAGGCACCTGGGTGGCTCAGTGGTTGAGTACCTCCCTTTGGCTCCGGTTGTGATCCTGGAGTCCTGGGATCGAGTCCCGCACTGGGCTCTCCCAGGGAGCCTACTTCTCCCTCTGCCTATGTCTCTGTGTTTCTCATGAATAAATAAATAAAATATTTTTTAAAAGATGTCTGCTATTTGTGATAGCCAAATTTGAAAACAACTTACATGTTAAAAACAGAGCATGTATGACCTTGGTGAAGTCACATACCTGTATCCTGTAGTTTGCATTTCTAATCACTCTTGCCCTTGTTATTGTTTGTTCATTCATCTCATATATGGACTGAACTCTGTGTTGGGAGCGGAGTGATGAACAGAACAGTAGGAAATAAAAATGCTGTACTCAGGAAGCTTATAATGTTGTCTAGTAGATTGACCTAGTTCGCTGGAAGATCTCTTTGCCTCTGTTTTCCCATCTTTAAAAGGGGGGGTGAGTTGGAAGGAGTTGGAACAGATACCATCTGTGTCCTTCAAAATCCAATTTCTAGGTCTCTAGTTAATTGACTTCTTATTCTCCTTGTTAAACTTAAATCTCCTTGAGGGGGATCTGCTCTCTTGTCAGCCCAGGAGGGGCCTCTGTCAGGTAACAGCACTATTACTTTCCTCCGGGAGTTATCTTGTCCTACTTTGCTTCTATGTGACTTCAGTGCAGCTGACCCATCCTAGGTGTTAGGAGAATGTGCCTGAGCCAGGCCTGGCATCTCCCAATCAATGAGAACCAATCTCAGAACCTTTTCTGGGGTTGCCAGGGAAAAGGTGTTGGCTTTGTCCTGGGGTTGGTTAGCTGGTAGAAATGAAACGTTGAGCTGCCAGTATTTGAGCAATCTGTACTCTGCACAAATTCAGCCAGTGCTTCTCTTGCCAAACCTATGTCCTGGGTAAAAGACTGTGCCAGACAGATGGATGGGATGCCTTTTTGAAATTTATCCACCCAGAGTTAGTGGCTTTTTGTAACTTGCCCAGTCCAGGGCCCTTCTTTATTGTTGTTTGTAATTTTCCCTTAAGGCACCTGGTGACCCTGCCATAATGCAAAAGAAGCTGCCTGAGAATAAAGCAACACAGAGGTAAGCAAAAGGGAGAAACAGAGAGATATGTTCCTGCTAGCAATATTTGGGTGCCTGATCCAGCTACTCCTGATGCTAATACCAGTCATGAACTGTACAATTTCGTGAACCAAGGAATGTACACTCCCCCCCTTTTTTGCTTGAACCAGTTTTTGTTGGGGTTCTTCTACTTGCACGTGTAACATAACTGACTGATACTGTGAGGGACTGCTTGCTAATTCCTATCTTCTCATGCTGCTCAGCACTCTCTCATTCTCCCTCTATGGGCTATCAGTTTACTTTAAAATGAAGGAGTTGAATCAGCAGTGCTTCCTATTTTAGTGCTGATGAGATATATATCTCATATAAAATCATATATAAATATATAGGATTTTATTTTTATTTATTTTTATTTTTATATATTATAAAATCATATATAAATCATATATATATGATTTTAGAGGAATCTTGTTACATGAAGTAGGGAAGGTTGAGTTTATTGGCCCCATTCTACAGCTGTGATAATGGCAGTTGGGAGCAATTAAATGATTTGTTCAAAGTAACATAAAACAAGTACACAGAGCTGCTGGGATTTGGATCTTGAGCTGTCCGGCTCCAAGTCCTGTGCTCCATTGACAGGTGGGGAAGCTGTGATCCATATAGAGAAAGCGACTTTAAAATCACAGGGAATGGAAAGAGGGGCAATTAGTGGCAGGCTCTCCTGATTTCCACCTGGTGCCTTTTCCTCTGCATTGTGCTACATCGTGGCTGATAGTAGCCATAAAAGCATTTTGGAAAAAAAGTCAATATATATTTCCTCATAGGACTGGCAAAACTAAATTGACTGGTATATTATGCGTTGATGCTCTCTGTCCCATGGCCTGTAGAAACAAAAATTGGTATGCCTACACTGCATCCTCCACCTTGTCCTGGCTTTGTTGTGTACAGGGTACTTGCTGGTCTTTTAACTTGGTGCATGGTCACATGACTTGCTTTGGCCAATGGCATGTGGGTAAAAACAACAGGGTGTCAATCCTGAGTCTAGGACTTAAGTGGGCTAGCATGTTGCCATTAGTCCTCTGAATCTCTGCTCTGGCCACCAAAAGCTTTCCCTAGTAGCTGATCCTCCCTCTGCCTGAGCCCCAGGATGAAACACCTGGAGCAGATTTGAGCCAACCAGACCTGCAGCCTATGGCAGAGCAGCCCTAGCCAAGCCAAGCTAAAAAACAATACAATGATTATTATTTGAAGTTGCTGAGTTTTTGGTATTCATTATATAACAATAGTTTAAAGCTACAGGAAGTGTTTACTAAAATTAAAATGAATACACCCACATGACCTGATGATTCCACAGGTTCTTATGGACCCTAATGGAATATACCTTTACCCAAGGACACTTGTATAAAGATGTTCACAGCAACATTGTTTTTAGGAGCAAAGAAACAAAAAAATAATCCAAATGTCCACCAACAGGAGAACAGATAAATAAACATGAGTTTTCTGGAATGTTATTGCAGTTCTTAAAAGAAATGGTACAGAGCTATTTAAGTAAATCTGGATAGATTTCCAAGACATATTGTTGAGTTAAAAAAGCAAGCTGCAGAACAATATGTACAGTATGATCCCATTTATGTTAAAACACACTCACATGCTTGCTCAAAACAATACTACTCATTTACTATACAATACTATGCATACACTGTATTACTAAATACATATACATGCTTTTAGACAAAGATCTGGAAGGACCCACCATAACAGTGATAACAATGGTTACTTCCAGAGAAGATACCTAGTTTGTAGAGAAGTGATTAAAGGGGACTTTAGCTTTATCTGTAACACTGTTTTCAAAAACCAAACCAATTTGTACAACCAAATTGTACAAACCAGATTGCACAATTACTTCTACAATTGAAAAAATATTTTTACAAGGGAAGGAATATATGTGAGTATATATATATATATATGTATACTACAAATATAAACCTAAGATTTTATTTTAAATGTTCTCTAGAGGCATACAAACTTGAATTCCAGTCCTATCTCTACCACCAGCTTCCATAAGTCACTCCATCACTCCGAACTTCTGTTTTCCTATAGATAAAATTGGGATACTAATTTATATTTAATAGGGTTGCCACAAAAAGTAAATAATAATGTATGTAAAGTCCCACGAATAGTGTCTGACAGGTAGTATATATTCAATTAAGTATTCACTCCCCTCCATTTTCCAGCTGCTCCTAATTCTGACCTTGCTTCTAACCCAGGAGTCAAACTGTGGTGATGGCTTTGTGGGTACCTCCTCAGAATTTATCTCCTCTTTGTTAGATAGGATGATGGCTCCCTAAAAATGTCATAATCCTCAGAACCTGCGATTATGTCAGGTTCAATGGTAAAGGGGAATCAATATTGCTCATTGCTGACTTTAGGGGGTAACCTAAATTATCTACATGGGCCCAATATAATCACGAGGTTCTATTTCTACCAGGAGGGGAGAGCCTGCATAAAGAAGCAGCCAATTAGAGGAAATCAGAGGGCTCAGAAATTCAAGGGATGTAACTGGTGACATCCTGTGAGAGCCTGGATCCATGCGTGAAGTTTTGGGCTAACCGTGACTTTTCATCTACACTTGACCCTGGAACTGAGAGGGAGTTAGGGGTGCTGACCCCATCCCCCACACAGCTGAAAATCTCAGGAAAACTTCTGACTCCCCAAAACCTTAACCACTAGTAACCTACTGTGGACCAGAAGCCTTACCAATAACATGAAGGGGCAATGAACTCATATTTTGTATATGTATTATATATAGTATTCTTATAATAAAACTAGAGAAACTGCTACTAAAAATTATAAGAAAAATATATTTACAGTACTGTACTGTATTTATTTTTAAAAACTGTGCATAAGTGGACCTGCAGTTCAAACCCATTGTTCAAGAGTCAACTGTACATGAGACAATAACCACTCCCTTTTTCAGCCAGTTAGAGTTGGAATTTTGTTCTCTGCAAATGAAATAATCCCTCTGAGAATCTGATGAGCTAGAAACTCATTCCCTAGAGAAAAATACATGCAGACAAACCTTTGTATACAATTCCAGGGAAACTTATGACCCCCTGAAGCCAGGCCCCAGGTTATGAAGTCCTGCTCTGTTCTAAACATATCACTGCCAGCAGGCATCAAAGAGAAGGAAAGAAGAGAGAAAGTCTTCAGGGAGTCCAGGATCCCTCCTTCTATTCCTGTAGAGGAACTTTGATATGGGTCAAAGACAAATAATTGGATCAAAGAATAAAGGATGGGAGCTCTCTGCGGAAGGTGCAAAAGGCTCTTTGGGATCACTTCATTCTGTTTCCTTGAGGAAATCTCTGCCTCTCTTCTGGGATCTACTGGAAAAGGGTGTAAAATTGGGGCAACTCAGCATCTCTTGGATCTCCTTTCTGGGTTATGTTTTCTATCTTCCCACACTTGGGACAACTAAAGATCAGAGAGGTATAGTGAATTGCCCAAGATACACAACAAAAGTATGAAGTTTTTGAATTCTGGCCTACTTAGGTCTTTTACATATAAAGAGCCCTGCCAAGGTTTCCTTCCTTTTTTTTTTTTTTAATTTATTTATTTTTATTTTTTTTTTATTTATGATAGTCACACACACAGAGAGAGAGAGGCACAGAGACATAGGCAGAGGGAGAAGCAGGCTCCATGCACCGGGAGCCCGACGTGGGATTCGATCCCGGGTCTCCAGGATCGCCACCTGGGCCAAAGGCAGGCGCCAAAACACTGCACCACCCAGGGATCCCTAAGGTTTCCTTCCTTTTCTTTCTGTCTCTCAAACATGCCAAATGTGTTCCTACTTCTTCCTTCTGCCTGAACCAATACTGGATAACCCAAGAGGCAGACCAAATACATGTTCAAGGACCAGCAAAGTATAGGTTTTCCATATTTTTTGGGGGAAAAACTAAATATTGTGATGAAGCCATTATGGGAAAAACCAGAACATGGATTCCCTTACATTTATTTTATTATTTAGTATTTTTAAAAATGAATATTGGTATATAATTTTCTTTTCTCATACTTTTCTTACCAGGTTTTGGTATCAGGCCAGCCTCACAAAATGAGCTGGAGATTGATCACTCTGCTGGTCTCTGGAAGAGTGTGCATGATGTTAGAGTTATTTCTTCCTTAAATGTTTAGCAGAACTTGCTAGTGACAATGTCTGGACCCAGAATTTTCTTTTTGGTTGATTTTTTTTTTAAGTTACTGTTTCGAGGGGCACCTGGGTGGCTCAGCAGTTGAGCCTTGCCTCTGGCTGAGGTTGAGATACTGGGATCCCAGGATTGAGTCCTGTATTGGGCTCTCCGTGAGAAGCCTGCTCCTCCTTCTGCCTATGTCTCTGCCTCTGTGTGTCTCTCAAGAATGAATAAATAGAATCTTAAAAAAAAAAAAAAAAAAAAAAAGTTACAGGGCAGCCCGGGTGGCTCAGTGGTTTAACACCTACCTTTGGCCCAGGGAGTGATCCTGGGGTTCCAGGATCAAGTCCCATGTCTGGCTTCCTGGATGGAGTCTGCTTTTCCCTCGACCTACGTCTCTGCCTCTCTCTCTCTGTGTCTCTCATGAATAAATAAATAAAATCGTAAAAAAAAAGTTACTGATACAATTTGTTTAAATGGTTTTAGAACTAATCAAATGCTCTATTTCTTCTTATTTCTGGTAGGTTGTAGTTTTCCAGGGATTTGTCCGGCTCATCTATATTTTTTTTTTAAAGATTTTATTTATTTATTTATGAGAATGCACAGAGAGGAGAGAGAGAGAGAGGCAGAGACGCAGGCAGAGGGAGAAGCAGGCTCCATGCACCAGGAGCCCGACGTGGGATTTGATCCCGGGTCTCCAGGATCACGCCCTGGGCCAAAGGCAGGCGCCAAACCGCTGCGCCACCCAGGGATCCCTATATTTTGAAATGTATTGATATTAAGTTGTCCTTAATATCCAACTTTTTTACCTTGTTAATATCTGTAGCACCTAAAGCAATGTCTTCTTTTTATTTTTTTATTTATTTTTTTATGTATTTTTTTTTAATTTTTATTTATTTATGATAGTCACAGAGAGAGAGAGAGGCAGAGACACAGGCAGAGGGAGAAGCAGGCTCCATGCACCGGGAGCCCGATGTGGGATTCGATCCCGGGTCTCCAGGATCGCGCCCTGGGCCAAAGGCAGGCGCCAAACCGCTGCGCCACCCAGGGATCCCAATGTCTTCTTTTTAATTCCTGATATTGGCTATTTGTATTTTTTCTCTTTTTATCTACTTCTTTTAGTGCTTATCCTAGAAAGCAAAACTCACAAACTAACTTAAAAGGCTTATTATGCATAGGGAATAATCAATAATATTGTAAAACAGTATGGTGACAATAACTAGACATCGTGGGGATCATTTCATAATGTATTAAAAGACTGAATCACTATGATGTATACCTGAAACTAATAGGATATTGCATATCAGTTGTATTTAAATAACAAAAATTGATCAACACATTTATAATACAAGGACTTTAGAATACTTTAGCAACATATAACCCCTCCTAACGTGTTTTTATTATGTGTTTATATTCTTTTCTTTAATGTACAAGATATTATTATTGTTATTGCTTTACACAGCCAAAATCTGTTCAGATTTATTCGCATATTTATCACTTTCTTTGCTTTTTATTTCTCCTTGCATCTCAGATATCCCATCTGGGATCACTTTTTTTTTCCTGCCTAAATTAGATCCTTAGAATATTTTTTACTAAGGATCTGCTGCTAGTGGTAAACTCTCTTCACTTTTTAAAATCCCAAAATGTATTTTGATCTCATTCTTGAAATTTATTTTTCACTGGGTATAAAATTGGCAGTTATTTTCTATCAGCACTTTGGGCCTATTCTGGTTTTCATTGTTATTTTTAAGAAGTCAGTTGTTATGTATTGATCTTTTGAAGGGTATCTGTATTCTCTAACTGCTATTGAGATCCTTTTTTTTTCTTTTTAAAGATTTTATTTATTTATTCATGAGAGACACACACACACACAGAGGGGGGCGGTGCAGAGACACAGGCAGAGGGAGAAGCAGGCTCCATTCAAGGAGCCCGATGTGGGACTTGATCCTGGGGATCACACCCTGGGCTGCAAGTGGCACTAAACCGCCGCGCCACCAGGGCTGCCCTATTGAGATCCCTTTGCCTTTAGTAGTCGTCAAATATGTAATAATGTTTCTAGGCATGGATTTCTTGATATTTATCTTACTTGTTATTCATTGGGTCATTGAGCTTCTTGAATCTTTCAGTTAGAATTTCTCATCAATTTTGGAAAACTTGAAAAATCCACCATTGTTTCTTTATATATTCCTTTTGCCACATTCTCACTCCCTTCTGGGGACTCAGAATAAATACATAGGTAAGACCTCCTCACTCATTCTTCATGTGTCAACTTCTCTTACATGTTTTCTGCTCTGTCTCCTCACAGTACATTGTGAATAATTTTGTTTGACTTATGTTCCAGCTCACTATTTCTCTATTCAGTTGTTGCTTTTAATTTTAAAGCTATTCACTAAGTTTTCTTAAACATTTATTTTCTAAAAAGATTTATTTATTTATTCATGGGAGACACAGAGAGAGAGAGAGAGAGAGAGGCAGAGACACAGGCAGAGGGAGAAGCAGGCTCCCTGTGGGGAGCCCAATGTGGGACTTGATCCCAGGACTCCGGGGTCAGGACCTGAGCCAAAGGCAGATGCTCAACCACTGAGCCATCCAGGGGTCCCTGGCCTGATAAATCCTGTGACACTTTTTGTGCTTATGAGACTTAAGTTTTTTTTTTTTTAATTCAACAAGTTTAGTTGTTGCAGTGGGAGGGTTGATCTGAATAACCTAGCCTGCTCTTATCAACAACTTCAATTATTCTGTCCTCTTAGCTTTGCTTGATTTTTCTTCTCAGCACTTAACACTACTTGACATTAAATAAATATATATATTTGTCTACCAATTAGGTTGAAAGCTTCATGGGCGCATGTACTTTGTTTTGTTCACTGCTATGCCTCCAGCATCCAGAATAGTGTCTTGGCATGTAGTGAGTACTCAATATTTGATGAAAGAATGAATGAAAAAAAGTGCGATTTTGCCCCCTCTTTGTGCTGTGACTACAGTGGACCAAAGCAAGGTAAATAGGGGATTCAGGAACTTGGTCACAAATCTAGAATCTGTGTGGAGTCTTTTCAAAACACAATCCCAAATCAAGGTCACAACTTACCAAAGTGGCTTAAAGGAGAAAGCTCAAGGCGCCATGGTTTCCAGTACTTCCCAGGATGAGGCAGAGGCTGGGTCGTGAGTCTCAGTTGGTCTCCACAGGTTGATGTGTCCCTTTCAAGTATTTTGTTCACTTTTCCCCGATTTTTGCTTTTGCCTGTCATCCTGACCTCTCATGGAATCTCAGGTGACTGACCCCTCATGTTCTCTTTCTTTGCTCTTGTCTCTCTGTTCATCTCCATAACTTGGTCTCTTTCTGTCCCTGTCTCTGTTTTGCCTTGGTCATGTTCTCCTTCCATCTCTATCGTCCTCTGCAAGATGCAATTTCAATTTTTTCAGACTCTGCCTGCACCCCTACTCCCTAGCTCTATCTTCAGGATGTCTGCTAGGCCACCCTCTGTCTTGGTCACTAATCCTTATCTCTGCCCCACTCCTCTTTCTTGTCTCTATACCTTTTATGTCTCTATACTCTGTCTCCACTGCCTTCATCACTGTCCCTTCTGTCACCATCCTTTCTGCCTGTTGCTTCATCTGTCATAGTGTCACTGAGTGTGCTTTGTCACTCACACTCTGGTACTGTCACCACTGTGGCTCTTTGCTCTGAGTCTGTGCACTGTTGCTGTTCCCTCAGGATCTGTCTCTTCTGTCTCTGACTCCTTCCCCAGGTATCCTTCCACTCTGAATCCTCCATCTCTGCCCCCGGCTCTGCTCCCACCTCTATTTCCACCATGGGTGCCTCTAGCGCCCTTTGAATCTTCTAGCTCTATTTCTGTCCCCTCTACCTCCGTTCCCTCTCTCACCTTGCCACTTTCCGTTTTCTCTGTCTGTCCCCTCTGTGATTGGGGGTGCACTCCTTATCTAATATTGCTTTCTGTACCTCTAACATTATCTTTATCTTTGCCCTCTCTGCCTGCAGTTGTCTGCCTCTGTCACTGTTGCCTCCAACTTGGTCTCTGGCACCTTCTCTATTTTTGTCACTTTTCCCTATATTACTTATGTTATCTTTGTCTTCTCTCTCTCTCTATCACTGTCCTCTCTATCTTTGTCACTGGCTTCTGAGTGTGTTTTCCCTGTCTCTATGATTGTCACCTCTCCATCGGCCACTGTCCCCCTTATCTCTTCCCTCTCCATCACTGTCCCTTGGTCTTTGTCCCTGTCACTATCCCCACCCCCTCCCTGACATTGCTCTCCGTCTCTGTCACTATCCTCTTGGTCTAGCTCTCTTCTTTCTCAAGCTCCCCGGTCTCTCTGACCAGACTCCCCGTGAAGGGGGGTCTTGTCTCAGGTCTCCTCAGCCCCCGTGGCCCTGTCGCCATCTCTGTGTCTGGGTCACTGTCCTCGCTGCCTCTGCAGCCGTCGCCTTCGTCATGGCTGGCTGTCCCTCTGTCATGGTCTCTGTCTGTCCTTCTGTGCTGCCGTTCTCGGGCGCCCTCCAGGGTCCTGACCGCGGTCACGCCTGCCTGGCCCTGGGCCCTTCCCCTGGCCGCCTCAGCATCTTGTTCTGCCGCCTCCGGCTTCTCCTTCGCCTCCTAACATGTGTGGATCGTCTTCTGCTCCCGCGGGTTTGCGTGTGTGGCAGGTCCCTGTCCCTGTGGAGCCGCGTTTCTCTCAGTCTTCCTCTGGACATCAAGCTTTCCGGGGCTCTGCCCCTCAACAGGAGTTTTACGGGGGGCCACAGCCCCTCGCAGGCCTTTCCTGGGGCAGAGGAGCGTACCTCGGTCCCTCGGCGTGGCGGGTATCCTCGCGCCTCGCGCCTCCCGCCCTTTACCGCCCTTTCTAGCTTCGCGCTTAAAAAAAAAAAAAAAGGCAGCAGCAGCACGAGCGCATGCGCACCAGCCGACGCACTGGCGAAAGTGCGCGCGACCTGTCTGCGGGCTCGCGGGAGCTCACGCGAACTCGCGCCGGCGGTCACGCGCTCCGGGCCCGGCTCGGCAACTGGTGACATCACGGACGCTCTGCCCCGCGTTGTTGGCGGCGGCGTGAGCGGCCAAGAGTCGGCCGGCGCCAGGTGGCGCTCAGCGCCCGAACTCCCCGACCTTGCAAACCCTCCGGAGACGCGTGTCGTCATGGCAACTCTGCGGGATCTAATTGGACACCTGCGCTGTTTCGTTGGAGCCGCTAATCTGATTGGATTCCTGTATGTCATTGGATGCCAGGGAATTTTTATCTTCCTTTCCCCTCAGCATTTCTCTCTCCTGGCCCGGCTTACTCCCGCAAGCACTGGCAACGTGGAGGCGCAAAGTGACTTGAGTCACCAGGGGGCATGAGGTGTGTAGCACCGGGCGGGCTTCCCTGCGGGAGTCAGCGATCCGGTCCGGCTCTCCCTTTCCCCGCCAGAGGGCGCCGCGGCGCGCTGGATCCTTGGAGACCTTGGTGACTGGTGACGTCACAGGCGAACCACTCTTGATTGGCTACATCTCTCCACTGGCGAAGTCGAAAGGCAGGCCTAGGGACCGCTATCAGAGGAGGAGACAAACGGTGTGCCCAGGAATAATAAATGACCTTGGTCTCAAATACTTAAGTATGCAAAGGAAACACCTTTATTACGTCTTCTAGTTTCCATAAGCAACCCGGACATGCAAACTATTATTAGAGCGGACACCTACTGCAGCTAAGGACCTGTATAATGCACACCTGTTGTTTTTGCCCAACTGGCATGTGTTATCCATGATTTAAAAAATTAATTGGCTTTTTTTTTTTAGCAGTTTTAGGCTTACAGAAAAAACTGAACAAAAAGTACAGAGTTCCCATTTGCCATTAGGGGAGACCATATACCGTATAGGAACCCTTTACCTTAATTCCCTACACCCTCACAAGCCTACCTCCAGTTCCCCCTCTTATTAACATCTTGCATTATTGTGGTATGTTTGTTAAAATTGAAGGACAGTACTGTATAATTCCACTTATACGAGGTATATAGAGTAATCAGATTTATAGAGAAAGTAGAGTGGTGGGTGCCAGGCGCTAGGAGGAGGGGGGAACGGGAAGTTATTGTTTAATGGGGATAAAGCTCCCATTCTGCAAGATAAAAAGTTTTGGAGATTGGTTGCACAACAATGTACATAGACTTAACACTAAACTGTCCACTTATAAAGGGTTAGGATAAGTTTTATGATACGTGTATCTCACCACACTTAAATGACTTTTGATGCATCAATTTTATTTTATTTTATTTTTTTAAATGTTGGTTTATTTATTTATTTATGATAGTCACAGAGAGAGGCAGAGACACAGGCAGAGGGAGAAGCAGGCTCCATGCACCGGGAGCCTGACGTGGGATTCGATCCTGGATCTCCAGGATCGCGCCCTGAGCCAAAGGCAGGCGCCAAACCGCTGCACCACCCAGGGATCCCTGATGCATCAATTTTAAATGTAATGTCCAATTAGTTTTGACAAATGTATATGGTGTATGCCCCCGTTCATAGTCAGGAAACAGAACAGTTCCGTGATCCCAAAATGTTCCTTTGTGTCTGTGTGTGATCAATCCCCCATCCCCACTTCCTTAGCCCCAGGCAACCCTGATTGATTTCTGTTCCTATAGATTAGTATTCCATTGTCTACAATTTCACAGAAATGGAATCATACTGTTTGTACTCTTTTGTGTCTGGCTTTTTTCACAAGACATACTGTTTTTGAGATTTATCTGCTACCCACATCAGTAGGTAGTTCTTTCTATTGCTGATTTGTCATCCATCCTGTGGGTATACAATTTGTTTATCCATTCCCAAAGATGGACATTTCAATTGTTTCCAGTTTTCCAGATTGAGGCTATTATGAATAAGGTTGATGTGAATATTCGTGGGGACATACACTTTTATTTCTCATGGGTAAATAGTCGGGACTGGGATTTGAGCCACAAGGTAAGTCTGTGTTGACTTTCTAAGAAACTGATAAGTTGGTCTTCAAGGTGGATGTAGCATATGGAATGGTGGCCCCCAAAAGACAATGACCATGTCCTCATCCCTCAGAACCTGTGAACATGACCTCATTTGGAAAATGGATCTTTGCAGATGTAATTAAGTCAAGGATCTCCAGATGAGATCATCCTGAATTAAGAGTGACCCATAACCCCAATGATTGGTGTCCTTATAAAAGAAAGGCAGAAAAAAAATGGTGCAGGGACAATTGAAACCAAGTTAGACTCATTCAAGGTGAAGTGGCAAAAAAAATTGTCTTCTCCTATTTACACTTTCTTGCACTGAAACATCTTGCTGCCTTCTGGAACAGCTGACACATATATTAAGTCAGTCAATATTCAAATGATTATGAAGATTCCTAATGCCCAAATATACTCTAATTATTAGCAATTATAATAATCATTGTTATCAATATTAATGGCTACCATTCGAGTCATGTTACTATGCACCAAGTATGTGCTAAGCGTTTTGTGTGCATTCTTTCATTTACTCTGGGTAACATTCTTGTGAAGTAGGCATTATCATCTTACAGAAAGAAATTGAGGCATTGAGAGGTTATACACTTTGCCCAAAGTCACAGAGCTAATATGTGTGGAGGAGGAATTTGAAACGAGGCAGTCTTACTTTGGAGCTCACTTGGGTACCAGATGAACTCGTGCAGAAGGTAGTGGCATCATCACAGATTGCAAGAAAAGTAAGCTAACAGCATGCCCAAGAAACCAGTAGAGTGTGACATTAATTTAAAGCAGAAGTTCCTCTGGCATGATGGACTGTCTCCTTATGGGAATTTTCAGGATATTTATTAGGTTAAAATTAACTTGCAATTCTTGTGGATGCTAATAGGCTGCCCTATTTATCTTTGGAAGAACTTTACAAATGGGATTGTATCTTTATAACCTTGACATTTATTAGGGTTTGAAAAGTGTTCTTCACTCTCTGAGAAAAGAGAATAAATGTAACCCTAGTTGGAGTTCAATGAAAAAAAAAGATCAATGCTGTATATGCTCTAAAAAAGAGAGAGATCTGAGAAAGGCAGAGGGAGATGTGAGACCCAGAGACACACAGGTGAAGGTGAAGATGGAGGCAGAGATTGGAGGGATGCATCTACAAGCTAAGGAATGCCAAAGATTGAGAGCAACTTCCAGGAGCTCAGAGAGAGGCATGGAACAAGATCCCAGAGTCCCAGAGTCCCAACTCTGCTGACACCTTGATTTCAGACTTCTGGTCTCCAGAACTTCGAAAGCATAATTTCTGGGCAGTTTTGTGGTTAATTCATTACAGCAGCCATAGCAAACTAATACTGTGGTTGTACCATTTTTGATAGTAGAATTTTTTGAAATGGTGTATATGAGCAAGTGGCTGTGAATTAATGCAAGTAGCCAAGGGTGGGATGTAGTAGACATCTACTACTTTGAAGGACTGTACCTGCCCACTGCGATGTGATTCTATTGGGGTTGACCTATGTTGAACATAAGGGATCCCTATGTTCTCTACTAAAGAGCCTTATGACTTCAGGAGATGAGTCACAGCTGAGCAGGAAGGGATGCGGTCCTGAGGGGGTCTGAGCCAGTCCCAGCGAGATAAGCAGCGGAAGAGGACTCCTTCATGGGAGGAGGTGCCAAGAGCAAGCTTGCCAACTGGCTATATGATTGGCCTGAAGTGGTCATCCAAGGCCCTAACAGGAGCCATCAGAATTCTTTTCCTGAATGATATGGAGGCAGGGAGAAAGGGAAACCCAGTTTTGTTTCCTCTGAAAGTATCTACCTTGAGGATGATAATAGTGGGTCCTGTTAATTTCCTACCCAACAATCATTCTCCTCTCTGTGCTGCCTCGTTGGCAAAACCCACATAGATGGTTACTTTCCCAGGTTGCTTTGCAACTCAGAGTGACTACTGAACCCAGTTCTGGTAAATGAGAAATGATTTGTGTTCTGGGAGGACACATAAGGGGTGGCCCCATCTACATTTCCTGCTTTAGATGCCACCATGTAAGAACATAATGCGTGGTGTTGCTGCAGTTTGTACTCGTGAGGGGAAGGCAAAACGAATCTCAGAGATGTCAACCCAGCGTTTGACGTTGTTGAGCAGCTGAACTAACACTGGGACTGTGTCTCTTTGAAAAATTTCTTTTTTTTTTTTTAAGATTTTATTTATTTATTTATTTATTTATTTATTTATTTATGAGAGACACAGAGAGAAGCAGAGATATAGGCAGAGGGAGAAGCAGGCTCCCTGTAAGGAGCCCAGTGTGGGACTCAATCCCAGATCCTGGGATCACGCCCTAAACCAAAGGCAGACACTCAACTGCTGAGCCACCCAGGTGTCCCTGAACGATTTCTTATGTAAGCAAAAGAAATCTCTATTATTTCAGTTCTTTCTGTTGGAATTCTGTTTTATGCAGCTAAAACCATCATAACAGACACAGCATTATGAGCTTGGAGCCAAATGGCCATCTTATTACTATTGCAAAGACTTGCTTGAGAATGAAGTCCTAAGGAGCAATGCAGTCTCTTGAACGCCTTGATCCAACCATGCCTGAAGTCCTCCTAGATGCTCAGACTCACCATGTACAAAGGTCTTTCAGTTCTGTTTGTGGCTTACAATAGTTTGGTTTGTATCTTGTGTCCTATAATCATAGCATTGCTGTCAAATTTAACATTTACAAACTAAGGCTCTGAGAGATAAGATTTAGTTTCCAGAGGTCACCCAGCCAGTGAATGAAACATTTGTCTGAAGCCAGAGCCATGATGTTCCAACCCAGCTTCCCAGTCCCAGAGAGAACAGGAGTCCCAGGTGGAGTGAGACCCACGGTATATGTTTATTCTGGTGTTGGTAGCAGCAGCAGTGGGGAAATCGGCCAGACGCAGGGAGTGTTGAACAGAAAGAGTAGACACAGGTGTGCGTGTGTGTGTCTGGGGGAATACGGAGGATTGGTCTGTTGACATTCACGGAGAGAACAAAGGTCAGGACACCATCTTGGACAAACAGCAAAGAGACAGAAAGACAAAGGGTTTGGGGGGCTGGGGTCCCCCAGACATGCATGGCCCCTTGCCTGGAAGGGGAGCCCTGGGGAAGAAAAGACAGACACAGTGGAGACTGAATGCCCCCCACCCTGAAACAGGGAGCTGGGCCCTCCTGCCTCCCACCCTCACACCTAGCGGGGTAGAAGGACGGGCAGGCCCAGGGCTGCCCCGCACCACGCAGCTCGGACGTTATGGCTTCAAGGAGATGAATTCACGGTCCGGGCAGGAAGGGATGGGGTCCTGAGGGGGCCTGGTCCGATCCTGGGCCTTGGCCAGACCTGTGGGATGGGGCAGGGAGGAGATGTCAGTGATGGCAGAGAAAGGGCCCGTGACCTGTTGTAGCTCCATCGACACCCCAGGGACCCAGGAATCCTAGTCCCTTGTCACTCCATCCTCTGGCCCCTCCACCCTCAGACCCAGGAATCCAGGACCCCAACCTCCTTTCCCTGGTCTGGGTTCCTTACCCCTCACTCTGAGTTCTCTTTCTCTGACAATCCTTTGCTGCCTTTCGTGAAGCTGGACAAAGTCTTTTCCTGAATAAGGAAATCCAGAAATTTCAGGTATGAGGGATAGAGATGCAAGACAACCGCTAATGATCAACATAATAAGACATCAAACCTGTTTTCATTATTTACAATGCTTTTTGCCACTCAGCTCTGAAGTGATGAGCCAGCTGATATTACAGATCTATTCTATAGACAGGGACCCTGAGGCATAAAGAAAAAATCACCGGGAATATGAGGCAGCAGGGTTGATGGGGCAGACCATCCGAGCAGCCTCAGAGAAGCTGACACTGTTTTGGAGATTCTGGGGAGCCAGGGACGGCAGTGAGCAGAGAAGGTGCAAGGTCAGAGCTGGCGGTAGAAAGACCTTCTGGGGCCATGCACTATGGCACTATCAGCTACAAGCCAGGGTCAGGACCCCCGCTCAGCCAGGGTTCCACTCCTCTCTCTGCAACCAGCATTGCTCAGCACAAGTAGAGCTGCATCTGTCTCTCCAAATAGACTCACAGTCTTTTCGACACTCACACTTGAGCTCTGTGCTCTGCTGCTTACAATCCCTCCTCACCAGTGGAAGCAAAGTCCAAAGCAAGGCTGAGCTATAGTCAGGCCTTGGAGGAATTCACCCGGGGTGCCAAATTTCACGAGTGCCCCCCAACTCAGCAATCAAGAGAAATACGACTACAATGCAATATTTTTAAAAATCAAAATGAGTCCAAAAAATCCAATTTGATTTGTTAAATCAAATTTTAAATAGAGGTCAGTCCCATGTCATATCAGAGCCCGAGACAAAAGGAAAAATAAGCAGCCTTATTTTTATCTATTTTTTATGGTTAATTTTTTTCTGGAAATTTAAAATAATTTCTAAAATATCAAAAACAACAAAGAGTAATGTGTATTGTAATTCATGTTACATTCAGTTTAAATGTTTATTTATCCTCTAAATAGAATTTAGTGTGATTTTACTCTCTTAGCTTTAATAACAGCCAATTCGTGGATAATATTTTCAAAATCTACTTCTGTGATTTTTTTTTGCTTTCTTTTTAATTTAAAAAAATTTTTAAAGATTTCATTTATTTATTCTTGAGAGACACAGACACAGGAAGAAGGAGAAGCAGACTCCCTGCGGGGAGCCCAATGTGGGACTTGATCTCAGGATCCTGGGATCACACCCTGAGTGGAAGGCAGACGCTCAACCACTGAGCCACCCAGGTGTCCCTTTTGGGGGGGGGTTTCAAATGAGAGAATAGCCATGTTTGAAAATTTCTCTTGACTCTGTGATGATCATAAATGATTTTTAGTTTTTAAAAAATTAGCAAGCTGATTCTCCCGTGACCCGTAGGCCTCCTGTCATCTGCTGGCTTCCCCCTTCCCTCTCTGCTCCAGGCTCAGAGCCTGCCCTGGCTCCTTCTTGCTTAGGAGGAAGCCGTGCCCAGCCGTGTTCTCTCCCTGTGAGCTTCTCCTAACCTCCAAGCCTTTACCTAACGCCTTCCTTCTCAATCTCCAAGCATCTGTTTAAATGTCACCTCCACTGAGAGGCCCTTCAGGACGCCCTAAGCCAAAAGGCATCCCGCATCCCTCATCCAGATGTCCTCTACTTCCCAGACTTCCAAGCCTTTTGGACTATAATCCACAAGACCAAAAAAAAAAAAAAAAAAAAAAAAAAATTTGACAGTATGATCCTTACAATGGGTGCTGCCCTGTGAAATGTTCTGTTCTATTTTGACTTCATTTTCTTATTGAGAAAAAAAATGTTGATCCCCACCCAGTAAACCACAATCCACTGATTTTCAATTATATCCTGCTTTAAACCGAACCAAACCAAGACCCCTAAAATCCCAATCCTGCTGCATCTCACCACTCGGTTTTTCCCATTTATTTTGCATTTAGCATCATGGGAAATAATAGTAAGAGTAGCTGACCACTTGCTGAGCCCTTATGGAGAGGCAGACACTTAATCCTGCATTAACTCACTGAATCCTCACATCTATCCAACTTTAAATGCTATTAACAACCCCATTTCCGACGCAGAATAAGCTGAGACACAGAGAGGTTAAGTAACGTGCTCTAAGCCGCACAGCTAGAGTCGGTAGAGCCCGGATTCCAACCCGGGTGGTCTGACGCCGCAGGGCCTAAGACGGATGCTCCGCGCGAACCACGGGCCGAGTGGCACTGGGTGGCCTCCCACTCACCTCCACCAGCTGATGCCAGTGCTCCACGGGCTTTCGGGGGTTGGCCAGCATCTCCGCCCAGTGCTCGCGGCCGTGGGGGTCAGCGGCGTCCGGGCCTACGCGGCACACGCCGATCACCTCGTTGTGCCCGATGCTGGGGGAGCGGGGAGGGCTGTGAGCAGCAGAGGCGGGAGGGGGCAGGTCCGGCCCCACCCCCGGGCCGCCCGCCCGCCCGGGCCACGCCCCTCACCAGTCGTAGTCCACCACCGCGATGCTGAGCCCCACGCTCTCCACGCTCTCCGGGGCCACGTCGAACACAAGCGCCTCGTTGTATGTGGGGTTCAATGTATTCTTCTTGATGGAGGTTTTCCGCTTCTTCAGACGCCGCCCCTCGCTGATCAGAGAGGCCTTCACGTAGGGGTCTGGGGGCGGGCATCAAGAGCAGTGAATCTCGACTTCCTCCCTCAGACCCGAATCTGGACCCCACACTGCTCCTCCCTCAGACCCAGGGGTCCTGTCCCTGTACTCCTCAGACTCAGGAGCATGGGCCCCCACACTCCTCCCTCAGACCCAGGAGTCCAGGCCCCAGACACTCCTCCCTCAGGTCCCAGCAACTCCTGGAACCCACCGGAGAAGCCGGTGAGGTCCATCGCTTTGAGGTTAGAGGCTTTGATGATTGTCACGGTGAGGCGACCGGCCGTGGGGAGGTAGCAGAGTGAGAAGTTGAGCTCCCCAAGATCTGCCTTTTCCTGAAGTTTGGAGAAAGGGGTTCAGCAATACCCTGCCTCAGTCCCCCATCCCCCCAATCTCTCCCTCATGTTCTCTCCCATCTGGAGCTTCCAGCTCTCCTCCTGGATTTCCAGGACTCAGGTTTCCAGTTCACTTAACAATCTGACTTGGCCAATCTGACCTGATAACTCCCTGGCCACAGCTGCCTGCCACCAGCAAAGCCTATTTGTTCTGTAGGGAAAATTGTAATAGGCATGAGTGTGGAGAGAGAGCAGCAAAGAGCCAGAGAGAAAGAGAGAGAAGAACACAGTGAGAAATAAACTGTGACAGGGACCTGGCCCCTGAAAGATACAGTTAGAAAAGGAAACCCATAGAATCGTAAAGTAAGAAAACCTAGTGGCACCTGGGTGACTTGGTTGGTTGGGAGTCTGCCTTTGGCTTGAGTTGTGATCCTGGGGGTCCTGGGATCAAACCCAGGTTGAGCTCTCTGCTCAGTGGGGAGCCTGTTTCTCCCTTTCCTACTCCCCCTGCTTGTGCTCTCTCTGTCAAGTGAATAAACAAAAATCTTTAAAAAAGAAAAAAGAAAAAGAAGACCCAGAGGAAGGGCATAGAGACCCAGAGACAATGCTGCTCCAACAGAAAGTGAGAGAGAGCAGAACAGACTTCCAGAGAGACAAGTACAGGAAGAAAGAAGGACAGAGACCCAGAGGGAGAGACAGAGTCGGGGGGGGGGGGGCATGTCAAAGCTCCCAAGGTGCAGGAGATCTGGAGACATGGGGAGAGACTAGGTGGAGGGCATGGAGACCCAGACAGTGATAGAGACCCAGAATGAGGTGGGGGGAAGAGCAAAGACCCAGAGAAGAGGGAGACACACACAGAGAGAGACCTGCACAGAGCAGATAAGGGACAGGGGTCCAGTGTGGCAGACCCTGAGAAGTCAGTCTTGGGGAGCATAGGAGACACACCAATCCTCAGCGAAACTACAAATGAGACAGAGCCTCCCACATCAGCACACACATAGGGACCTGGAGCCAGAGCTGAACTAGCCGGGACCTCTGACCTGCCCAGCCCGGTCCTTTAGCCTCATCTGGGCCCCTGGCCTGACAGCCACACTGACCGAAGCCCAGGTCCCTGGAGTCCCCAGTCACTGCCCCTGACAGCAAACTGTGACAGCTTGGACCTGGGGCTCCCGAGGACTGTCTGGGGTCCCCGGGTCCTGATCCTGAAACAAAAAAGCCAGTTGTTTAAGGAATGGATGGATGGATGGATGGATGGATGAGTGAAGACCTCCAGTGATGAGAGAGAGATGTGACACACATAAGCAGGAGACAGGATGGAGGCAGGGAGAGGGTCAGGACACCCAGTAAGCATGGAGGAGCCAGGCTCCGGGAGCGATTGGATGGAAGAGCAAGGGAGCTAGTGTGGTGGGATGGGGAGGGGGTGTTGGGCACAAACTGGTGACTGGGGAGAACTGGGAGGTGTCAGGATATAGGGGATTCAAGTATGTCTGAGGCTTGGGGGTTCCAGCTATCAGGATTCAGGTGGAGACCAGAGGATGAGATTATATCTGGAGGTCAGGCATTTGAAACATAAAATGTTCTGAGATCAGAGGGGCTGGGGGTTTGGGAAGCTTGGGAACTGCCAAGCCCCAAGGTGAAGGTTGGAAGGTGAAGGAAGTCAGAAAAACAAAAGCTGGGACCTCTGGGGTCAGAAAGTTGGAGGGTCAGGAATCTGGGGTCAGAGGGCAAAAGTCATGGGGGTCACAGCATGACATTATGATAAAGTGGCTGATGGGTACATGGGTGTCTGTTATAATTTTCTCAATTGTTATCGGATGTAAAAGGGGGTCAGAAGCTGGGAGATCTGGGGTCCAGGCATGATGTCAATATTTGATGGGGTGTTGGGGAGATGGGGGTCCATTATATCAATCTCTACACTTTGCTTGTATCTCTGAAATATTTTGCAATAAAATAAACTTTTAAAAAGCCTGGGTCAGGGCAGCCCGGGTGGCTCAGCAGTTTAGCACCACCTTCAGCCCAGGACGATCCTGGAGACCTAGGATCGAGTTCCACATCAGGCTCCCTGCATGAAGCCTGCTCCTGTCTCTGTCTCACTCTCTCTGCGTGCGTGTCAAAAATAAATAAAATCCTAAAATAAATAAACAAATAAATAAATAAATAAATAAATAAATAAATAAATAAATAAAAAGCCTGGGTCAGGAAGCTAGAAGGTTACGAAGTCCAACGGCAAGGAGGTAAAAAACTGAGGGGTCAGGGGGCCCCAGGAAGAGGGGTGCAGGGGCCACTGACCGAGCCGCCCTCCACGATGTCCCTCCACAGTGGGCGGTCCGGGGGCTGTTCAGCCAGTTCCAGGAGGTTGTCCAGCACCACTTGGCCGATGAGGTCGTGCCGCGAGAAGCGGTCAAAGTCATAGACGCTGAAGTGCAGTTTGCGCTGGGCCAGCTCAGCCAGGGGCACTGAGAACTGGAATGTCTCGTTGAACACGGGGTTCAGAGTCTTCCTGTGCACCTGGAGCCGGTGGGCGAGGGAGGCAGACAGACACCATACCCTTCAACCACGCTTCCAAAGGACCCAGGAGTCCAGGCCCCCAGCCTCCTCCCTCAGACCCAGGAGCCGGGGCCCAGCTCCTGCTCCCTCAAACCCCGGAGTCCGACCCCGCCCCCTCCTCGGGATGTCCTGGACCCTTGCTCCGGACCTTAGTCTGGAACTTTTTCTTGCGGTCTGGCAGCAGGTAGATCTTGACGTAGGGGTCTGAGAAGCCGTTGGAGTCCTTGGCCGGGAGGTCCAAGGCCTGCAGGATCCGCACCACCAGCTGGTCTGAGCCATAGAGGTACCTCAGGGCGAAACTGATGCGGCCGCATGGCGCCCCCACGCCTGCCTCCCCCGAGCCGGGGGCCCCTCCGCCGCGCCGGCCGCCTGGTCCTGTCCCCTGGTACAGCTCCGGCTTGATCTGCCCGATGAGTTTGGCTTTTTCCTCACCACCCGGCAAGGGTAAGGGCAGGGCAGGCGGCCGCTCCTCACTGCCAGGGTCCGGCTGGGGGGTCAGGGTCTGCTGGGTGAGGGGCCGGGGCAGGGCGGGATACCTGTGCAGAGGGGGAAACACAAAGGGGGTCACCAGCTGGAGTCTTTGGCAGCATCTGAAGACCTGAGAGACTTCTCCCTGCCTCTTCCCCAAGGACCTCACCCAAATGGCCACAGACACCCCACCTTTGCTTGCTATGACGTTGAGCAAGCCACTTGCACTCTCTGAGCCTCAGTTTCTCCACCTGTATTGGGAGAGGGTATCCCCATCTTTAAGCTAGCTCCAGCTAGGACCTGCTTATGCACCAACTTCCAGAAGTCTCCTCCTGACCTCAAGTGCGTGACCCAGAATAAGTTCTTTGTGGACCCCTGGGGCCCACACCACCCAAACCTCCTGAATTTTCATCTGTTCTTCAAATCTCCCCACCCAGTCTCACCTCTCCCACCTCACCCTCACTCCACCTGGCCTGTCTTTTCTCAAGTCCCTTTTGCACTGTCCATAAGTGTGTGTGGGACATTCTGGAAGCCCAGAGCTTCCCCCTCAGCTCCCTTGGCTGCTTCTCCCCTCTCTCACATACATGCTTTCCCTGGACACACCCATCTGCATCCCAGGTCTCCACACCCAGCAAGAGCCCCATGTCTGCTAAATCTATATCCTGAGCTCCAGCCTGGATCGACCCCCAGCCTGGGCTGTCCACCAGACCCCCTGCCAGGCTCCATACCTCCTCCCCAACCTGCTCCCCCTCCTGCTTCCCAGTGCTCCACCTACATCTGCAGGTCACACACCAGAGCCATTCTCACCTCCTTTCCTCTCAAAGCTTGTCCCTCCCCCTCCCAAATTTCCCTGTCCCCTCTGTGGCCCCGGCTCATCTGCCTTCTCCTGCATGGACCATCACACCTGGGGTGAAATCCACGTGATGGGGCCCCTAGTGGTGGGCAGTGCTTGGCAGCCACCACTGGACACAGCAGCCCCAGATATGTTGAGGGGAAGGCACAGGGCTGGGGGGAGTGGGAAGGCTCTAGCCGTGGAAGGGGATGCAGTGGGGGAGGCTCCTTCAGCTACAGATCCCCTGGCCACTCCTTGCTCCCAGGGTGACTCTGAACAGGTCCTTAACACCCTCTGAGCCTCAGTTTCTCCATCTGTACAATGGGAGAGGGGAGAGAACTCAAACTCTTGTATCTATCCACCTCTGGAAGGCCTCCTTGGAGACCCCAAACTATATCTCCCATGAACCCCATGAGTCCCAGGGCCTGGGATGAGAACACCTTCTCCCATGACCGTGTGGGGCCCAAGACAATCCCTGTGAGGGCAGTTGCCCCCTGGACGCTGCCCCAGGTCCCTCATACTCAGCAAGACCCAGATAAGCTCAGGGGCTCCCCCAAACCCACTCCTCTTCCTGGATCCTCTGATCCTCTAGATCCTCTGTGTGCCTTCTGTACCTCTTCCCACTCCTCCTACTCACAGCCATCAATCCCAAGTCTCACCTCTCCTGCCCTCTGACTCCTTTTACCTCATCTTCTCTTCCCCGTGCCCATAATCTCAGCTTAGCCTCATCCTCTCCTGCCTGGGCTATCAACCTCCAGTCTAGTCCTTCCCCTGTGTGACCACAGAGAGGTCTTTCTACACCCAGAACTGACCCTGCCCCTCCTGCTCACAGCCCTCTGTGACTCCCTAGTGCCCCCAGGACAAAGCCCCAGCTCCTGAGCCCAGCATTCAAGGCCCCATGTGGTCTGGCCCTGCCCACATCTGCAGCCACATTCCCCTAGATTTCTTTTTTCACACTTTCAGGCCACAGTGACTGCTGGCAGTTCCCACAATGCACTGTGACCTCCTTCCCCTCTGGCCTTTGCACGAGCGGCTGTCTCTTCCTGGAATGCCCAGCTCACACCCCAATCTCTGTGCCTGGCCAACTCTTCCTCACTCTGCAGGTCTCAGCCACGACACCTCTGCCTCTGGAAGGCCCCAACCTTCCAGATCGGTCTGGTCTTCCAGACCAGATCAGCGACTCCTCAGACTCCCGTAGCTGTGGCTTTCTAAGCTACTTTGCTGCCACGCTGGCCTGGCTAGGCCAGGACAGCCTCTTTGGGAACTCGCTTGCCCTGGATTGTTAAGTGGCATGAAGGCAGAGTCTATCTGCCATGCTCACTTCTGTTTTTCCAACACCCAGCTCAAGTCTGGTTCACATTAGATGCTTGATATACATGTGCAGAATGAGGAATACAGAAAAAATGAACGCCAGGTCCCACCACCAATCCTGGCTTAGAGCGAAAGAGATGAATTGCTTTGTGTCTCAGAACCTCAGGGGTCTAATCTTCATTCTCCTCTACCTTCCTGACCCCAGAGTCCTATATACCCTCTGAATCTCAGAGTCCAGATCTCTAGGCTCCTCTTCCCTCAGACCCTGTCCTAGCCTCCTCTGTCCCCAGGACCTAGGAGTCCATCCCCCAAGCCCCTCCTGCCCCAGGACTCAGACTCGGGACCTCCAGGCCTCTCTTCTTGCAGGGCTCAGGAAAACCATATCTGGGAAAGAGACAGAGGAGGAACAGAAGTTCAGAGTGGATCCCCAGCCCAGTAGCCTGTCTCACCTGGTGGTGGGTGCCAGGCTTGTGACCTGCTGATGCGACTGGGCACTGGGCAAGCCCCCACCACTTGGGGGCAGCAGGAGCAGCCCAGAGCCTGCGCCTCCCTCAGAGGGCAGTTCAGGAGATGTCTGGCTTGGTTTGACCCCAGCGGCCACTGCAGCTGCCGCAGCCTCTGGATACGAGTCCATGTCCAAGTAGGAGGGCTCAGGGGGGTCAGAGCCCCCCAGGCTGCCTGGCTCCAGAAGCTCAGCGAAGGGCGGATGGTGGGCGGTGTGGGCATGGTGGTGCGGACCCCCCAGCAGAGGATGGCCACCCAGGCCAGCCCCCAGGTGGTGCCCACTGCCACCTACCAGGCCTGCCAGCCCGACCCCAGGGCCTAGGTCTTTGCGCAGGGGGCCCCCGCCCACTGCTGAGCCTCCCTTGTCCCGCCAGGGCACCCAGCACAATTTCCAGGACACGAAGAGGGAGACGCCCAGAAGGACAATGCCACAGAATGTCACGATGACCGACAGCAGGCTCACGGAGATGTCTGGAGAGAGTGAGGATAAAGGTCAGGGGTCAGGGTGGGGTCAGAGTTCATCCTCCCCCTGCTGTCCCCAAAGAGCTAGCCTTTAGCATTTCCCATGCATTGTCCTAAGTGCTTTACATACGTTACTTAAGCTCCACAACCCCACAAGGTTGGTGTCTCTATATAACCATTTTAAAGATAAGGAAACTGAGGCACAGACAGGTTGAGTGACTTGTATTATGCTGCACAGGTAGTAAATGACAGATCTGGGGTTTGAAAGAGTAGCAAATCTGTCTTTAGATCTGATTCTTAATCACTAGCTGCTCCTGCCAGCCCCCCATAAGAGGACACACCACAAATGTCCCCCCCAAATGCTCAGAGATGATCAAGGAAAGAGGAGACTGTGTGACCCAGTTAGGCAGGTCAGGGTTCAAACCTGTTGGCTGTGTGGCCTCGGGAACACATCTTAAGCACTCTGAGCCTTACATTCCCCATATGCCAAATAGGAAAAATCAGCCCTGCCTCTTACAGTGGTATTAAGGAGTGCAAGAGGTAAATGCTCACATAAATGCATAGCAGGAGAAGGTAAAGGCAGATATTCATTGAGTGGTTACTATGTTTCAGGCACATAAGTGCTTTATTGGTATTAGCTTACTTATGCCTGACAGGCACCAGAGGAGATTGGCAACATTATTATGCCTGTTTTCCACAAAAGGAAACTGAGGTGAAGAGACACAAAGTCTCCTGTACAGAGTCCCACAGCCATCAGCCATGGAGTTAGAATTTGTGTTGGAGTGCCTAGCTCCCCAACCCAAGGTCTTCTTGTACTGCTACACTTCAATATTCCCTAATAAATGGTAGTTCTGACATAGATTTTTATTAGGCTAACAAGTCTTGTTGCTGCCACCAAGCATATCCATCACCACCACCACCACAGCTGACACATTCTGAATGCTTACTGTGTGCTGATGTGCCTTCCAGAGAGACCCAGGGACAGCCCAGTTCTTGAACCAAAGATTTCCGGTTCATTTCAATACGTGGTACCAGGAATTAGGTTTTCCCCAAGAAGTGTGAATTTGCTTTGGGATTGACTCCTGGGTCTCAGCGAGATAGAACACAGGGGAAACACATGCCCTGTATAGACTATAGGTTATGGCAGCTGGGGAGAAGGAGCAGGTATCTGAGCTATTCACAGCAAGGACAGCTGAGTGGGATGGCTGTATCCTGTCACTGCAGGCAATTCTGGGTGGCGAGGGGATGCCTCCGGGCCTGAACTGACCAGTGAACCTAAGTCAGCAGTCCCTGGTGTTAATCCCCAAGGCACTATGACTTATCCCATTTTACGGATGAGGATGGCGAGGCTCTCAGAGAGAGGAAGTGATCCTACTGGACCATACAACAGGCAGGCACAGAACTCTGAACTTCCTACCTCCTCCCACCCCTTAGGGTGCTCCTTTCCAAGTGACCCACATCTGCTTAGAGTTCTCGAGACCTGCTAAAAAGCAAAGCCAGGGCTTTCCAGCTTCCTGAACATGGGAAGAATTAAGAGAAGGGGGCCTGGGGCCATTTGGGAGGGCAAGGCAGAGAAGAGGAGAGGAAAAATCAGCTGCTTTCCCCTAACATCAGCCTGACCCAGACCCTCTCCAAGTCAAAACATCAATCCTTCAAACTCTGATGGATTTCTCATTCCTGTCTGCCTGGTCTGGGGAGACTTTTGGGCTTGGCAAGGTGGTGTAGTTGTGCAGGAAAAGATGAACCTTGCCCAAGAAATGTTTGGCCCTTAATCGGCTCCTGGGAAGGAACTTCTAAGCCCTTGGAATGTCCTGCCTGAAAGTGGTTTTGTTTACCTGAGGAACCTTGAACCATGCCAGATGGTCTGGGTAACAATGTGATTGATGCAGGGGTACAGGGCCGTGACATGCCATATCAACTCGGCCTCTGGAGGGGCTGGAAGTCAGAGTTAGCCACACAGGCAGTCAGTCATCAGCCATGTCTAGGAAGTCAAGACTGGAAGCTCATACCTGGTCTTGCCTGGACCCTACTCTATGTATCTTTCCCTTCACTGATTTTAACCTTCATCCTTTTGCTGTAATGCAACATAATAATCAGTATAACAGCTTTTCTGTGAGTCCTTCCAGGGAATCCTTGAAACTGAGGGTGGACTTGGGACCCCCCAAATGATGATAGTATACTAGACTTCCTGGGGTCAAATCTGGCTCTTTTGCTTACAGGTTGCGAGACTCTAAGCAAGCAACCATGGCTCTCTCTGAACCTCATTCCTCATCCCTGTCCCTGGACATCCTGCACATGAGGTGCTGAGCCCTGCCCTGCACTCAGCCAGTGTGACTGTCATTATAACCTCTCAGCACATGCTTCCTTGGGGTTCCTCAACTGGACAAGGGCACTCATAATATTTGCTTGCTCTCAGAACCCCGCAGCTTCCTAGTTGGGTGACCTTGGGCAAGTCACTTCACTTTTCTGGGTCTTTTCCCCCCACTGAAAATGGGGATTATAGGTACCACATAGGATCATTGTGAGTAGTTGATGAAACATGCCAAGGCCCTTGCATGCTGTCTGGTACACAATCGGTGCTCAATAAGCACATCCCAGAATTTATTGAATGACCACCGTGTGCCCAGCTTGTTCTAGGTACTTCACATGTGTTCTGTCATTTAGTCTCTCAGCTGCCCTAGGAGGTAGTCACTTTTATTATCTCCATTTTCAGGAGGAAACTGAGGCACAGAAGAAGTGTTACTTGCCTAAAGTCACCCATTAATAAGTAGGGGTGGTGGGATTTAAAGCCAGACAAGTCAGACAGCCTGACTAAAGAGCCTAAGCCTTTAAACACTATGCAAAATTTACAAAATATATGTGAAGGGGATAGGTATGTGGCTGGGGGTTGGGGGTGGGCAGTGGGCAAGAGGCTCAGAGGGCCAAACCCAAAAGATCAGGGGTCAAATGGCCCACCCAGCTCCTTCTCCTTAGATGAAAGGTTGGGGGGACCAGCAGCAGGCAGGATGGAGGCGAGACTGTAAGAGGGATTGGCCATGGCCACCTAGGGAACAGAAGACTGAGCAGGTCTGCTCGAAATTTCTGAAAATACTGAATGTAGGGTACACAGGGGGCTGGCCGAGACAGCTGGGGGATGCTGACCTGCATCTGGGCCCCGGGGATAGCCTCGAATTCGCAGGTCGTTGAACTCCTGGCACCTGTCACTGGTGTCGGCATCTCGGACCCGCGCACAGAGGTCTGAGACCAGGATGAGTGCCCGCCGGCAGAGGTCATCCTCGTAGTCTCCTGACATGGTAGCCGGTGGGTTCTGTGCTTGGAACGGGCCAGGCAAGGGTGCAGATGGGGAATGGGATTGAGAGAGGGGTGGATAAGAGATAAAAAGAGAAAGAAAAGGAAGGATAGGCAAGGGGACAGAGATTGGGAGTAGATGGACAAGGGGATGTAGATTAGGGAGGGATGGGCAAGAAGAAATTAGGGGCAGATGGACAGGAGGGCTGAAATTCGGTGTGCAGGCAAGAAGACAGCAATGGGTTGGACAAACAAGGGGACAGAGATCAGTGTGAAGGGACAAGAGGCAGAGAATAGGGAAAAACAGACAAAGAGAAAGAGACTAGGAAGCCCAATTCAAGGAGCAGAGATTCAGGATGCACAATAAAGGGATGGACAGACAAGGAGACAGAGATTAGGGGTGCACAGACGGAATTCAGCCATGCACAGATGAGGGGACAGCCGTTTGTCGCTCGTGCATTCGACAAATATTCATTGAGCACCAACTACATGCCAGGCTCTGTGCCAGCTGCTGCAGATCCAGCAGAGAAGGAACCCCACACATTTCCTGACTTCCTGGTGTTGCAATCCAGTGAGAGGAGACACGTAGTAAACAAGTCAACAAACACCCATAAACAAACAAGACATGCTCACACTGTGAGAAGTGCTCTAAAAGAAATAGCTGGAGGATATGTCACAAAGGGAGCAGGAGGTGGGCTGGTGCGGGGCTCTTTGAGATCTGAAGGACAAGGTGAAGCTGGCCATGGGCAGTGGGTGGTGGGGCTGGAGTGAGGAAAAGCATCCAGAGCAGCAGGAACAGCATGAGCAAGGGCTTGGCGGATTCGAGGAACAGGAAGGAGGCCAGATCCAGGTAGACAAACAGAGGACCAAGAGAGGGAGAGACTGGGTTAGAGAGATAAGAACCAGTTGCGGGTGGTGGTGGCTGGGGCAGGACGGAAGATGCAGAGGGCAGAGATGGGGACCAAGTTGAAAGAGGGAGAGATATGGGGAGGGGAGGCAGAGATACTGAGAAGGGCAAAATGGGGCCCAGGATAGAGGGACAGATGAACAGACAGGTAAAGGGAAAGTCAAGGATTGAGATTTGGGATGGACAAGCCATGAAGAATGGACTGGTGTGTAATTTATGGGAGTGTGAGAGATGGGCGGACAGAAGAACAGTGTAAGCGCCAGGACAGAAATATCTTTGAAAAGGAAACAGTGGTTGGAAGAATGGATGAGGTGCAGAAAGAAAGGACAGATGGACAGACAATGGCCAGGAACCACAGATGGGCAAACGGATACAAAGGAGGGCTGGGCAGACAGACAAGGGTGCAGAAGGAAGGTTGGATGGGGGCGGGGGCACAAAAGAGAGAGGACCGGGAGGAAGAGGTGGATGTGGGGAGAAGGGGAATTAGCCACACATGGTTTGGAGCCAGACATCAGAGATGGACTGGAAGGAGAGTGCAGGGAGAAATTAGGGATGGACAGACCAGAGCTCACAGATGGACAGGTGTCGTGGGGGGTATTGCAGAAGGCCAGGGACTCCGAGACAGGCATGGTCAGACTCACCTGCGCTTATCCCTGCTGTGTCCTGGGTGGCAGCCGAGGCGGCGGCTGGCGGCAGCCCATGGGGGTTGTAGGGCGGACAAGGGGCTGCGGACCCGTCCCCACGCGCCAGGTGGTGGGAGGAGGAGCCGGATCTGGAGGCCGTGGCCAGGAGAAAAAGCTCAGTCCGAGCTTCACGTATTGTCCTTCTGGGACTGGTTGTTCGACCCCAGGCGACCCCCAGGAGGTTCAGCCACCCCCTCCCACCTCCGGGGCCCCAGCTCCCGCTGAGCTTAGACACTACAATTCCCAGCAGGCCTTGCGCCAGCACGGCTAAGACTTCACAGACCTGGCGCTGCATGGGCTGCTGGGAGTTGAAGTCCTTAGTGCCTCTCCCGGCTGCAGAGAGGATGGGAATTTTTTTGGAGGTGGGGGGGTTATGAGATACCGGGGTCCCAAGGCGCTGCAAGGTGGAAGAATGATGTCCTGGACCTCGAGAGGTCGCGGAGTCTTAAGTCCTCAGGGGCCATGGAGTGGGTAAACGATCCCCACGCCCGGCGGATCGGTGGGCGAGGTAGGGGTACACCTAGGTGTCTTCGGGACCCCCCTTCTAGGGCCACGTGCCCCTCCCCCGGGGCGGCCAGCGAGTGCTGCAGCACCCGCACTCTCGGGCGGGAGATCCGCGCGCCTCTGCACCTACCCCCGCCTCCACGCGCTGGGGCCGCCCCCCAGGTTCGGCCTGGGGCGGGGGCTAGGGCAGGGGGAGGGGGGAGGAGCGGACTCACCCCGAGCCGCTGCCGCCGCCGCCGCCGCCGCAGCCCCGCGCGCCCGCCGCGGTGCTCGCTCGGCTCCTCCCCCCTCCCCTGGCGCAGGTCCGCGGCTCCTCCCCTTGCACCCCCTCCTTCCTCCCCTCTGAACCTGCGGCTTGAAAGCCGAAGTCGCGCGGCCACAGTGAGGAAAGAGGGAGATTTCCCGGGACCGAGGCGTCTGACACCCAGCTCTCTTACACAGTGGAAGATCCAGCTGTCTAGGATCGTGACCCTCTGCTCCCCCAGGATCCAGAGGTCCTGGCCCCCAGCCCCTCTTCTCTCACATGGAAAAGTCTGGGACCTCAGTCACTTCTCCCAGAACCCAGGATACTCAGCTCCCACCCCCCTCCATTCTCACATCCAGGAAACACCCCCCCACACACACACACACATACCCCTACCGGGGCCCTTTCTTCATCAGCCCCTAGACTTGGAGTCCTCCCACCTGGGGAGCTCTGAGGTCTGGCAGTGGGAGGGGAGGCGGAGCCTCAGATTTAGCGGGTATGAGAAATCTCAGCCGGGTGTGAGGTACTAGCAGGGACCTGGGTTTGGATCCTGCCTGGGCTGGCTCCTGCCTTTGTGACCTCGTGCTTTGCTCTTGAGATCCAGTCTCCTCATCAGAAAAAAGTATATAGACAATGAACCTGTTTCGAAGAGATCCAGACGTTTGAAAAACCAGGCACTATAAGTAAAGCACTGGCACCAAGCAGGTGCTTAATGAATCTTTCTCAAAAGCAGCAAGTAAGAATCACTGCCATATTAATAGAAGTTAATGATAATTGCCACTGACTGTGATCTGGGCACTGACTCTATGTGCTTTGAAAGCATTTTCTCATTTAATCTCCACTTTGGCCCTATTAGGTGGGTGCAATTTTGCTGTTCCCATTTCACAGAAGAGGAAACTGAGGTCCATAGGTCAAATCCCATGGAGACAATCCAGAGCCACATAGTCACAGCAGCAACTTTCAGAGGTGTCTGGGAGACCCTGCAATCTTCTTTGGTGCTGCCCCCTCCCCCCATCCCCAGTGACACTCATATAAATATACTCTCTAAGTAAAAAAAAATACTTTCTTCTTCTGACAAGGCAGCTTAAGACAAGTTCCCTCTCTAACTAGATTCTACCCCTCTCCCTACATAATGCTACCTATGTATATATACATTTGTAGTCATTGTCACACTGTAGAATCCCCCAGAAATGCCTCCCAGGTTCACCTTGAATCCTACCCAGAGTACTTCTTCATTCTCCCTGATGGAATGGACCTGCATTTGCACCCAGAGCAGCCTGCATGGGGGGGCATATGCCCAGATGTATGCACCTAGGTCCATGCAGCTCAGAGCCTGTTCACAGCCAGACCCTCACACCCAACTGGCCTGCCAAGAGTCCACAGGCAGCCCCGTTCCCCAGGAGAGGTACATGGAAGGAAGTGCAGCAATGCTCACATTCAGAGACGTGTACACAAATGAGCTTGCCAGACTACCATGATGCATCTCCAAAGAGACATCTACTCATTGGCTGGCAGCTGTAGTGTACTGGTCGTACCTGTGATTTGGGAAATGGCGAAGCCAGATTCCAATCCCAGGTCTCTGACATTTGACATTAAGGAAATTGAGCCTCAGAGAAAGGAAATGCCCTGTTGGGTCACAAGGCTGGGAAATGTCAAAGTTGAAGTTCAAAATCATGTGGGTCTGAATCTAGACCCTTGCATTCAGCCACTACATTGTTTGCATCCAGGAAGTTTGAGAACCTTGCCTGTCATGACCACTAGATGTGTAGAACAGCATAGAATACCGGACAGGGAGGGAACCAGGAGACACAGTCCTCCATATTCATTTAATTCCATTCATGCACTCAGATACTTAGTAAGCATAGGGGTGCCTGGGTGGTGCAGTCGGTTAAGCATCGGACTCTTGATTTCAACTCAGGCTGTGATCTCAGGGTTTTGTGGTGGAGCCCCGAATTGAGCTTTGCACCCAGTATAGAGTCTGCTTGAGGTTCTCTCTTCCTCTCCCTCTGCCCCTCCTGCTCATGTGCTCTCTCTCTCTCTTAAACAAACACACACAAACCACTTTTTAATTTTTTAAATTTTTAAAAAATATTTTATTTATTTATTCATGAAAGACACAGAGAGAGAGGCAGGAACACAGGCAAAGGGAGAAGCAGGCTCCATGGAGGGAGCCCGACACGGCACTCGATCCTGGGTCTCCAGGATCATACCCTGGGCCGAAGGCGGCACCAAATCGCTGAGCCACCTGGGCTGCCCAACAAACCACAATTTTTTTTTAAGATTGTACTTATTCATTCATGAAAGACAGAGAGTTAGAGGGAGAAGCAGGCTTCTATGGAGAAGAGAGCCTGACATGGGACTCGATCCCAGGACCCTGGGATCATGACCCCAGCCAAAGGCAGACGCCCAACCAACTGAGCCACCCAGGCATCCTAAATAATTTTTTTTTTAATTTACTGAGCATCTACTGTGTGCGAGGCACTGCTCTAGGCACCAGGTTCAGTCAAGGACAAAGCAAACAAAAATCCCAACCTCGTGAGGGTTCATGGTTAGGTAGAGGAGACGTACAACCATCAAGTAACTATCTATATGGGGGCATCTGGCTGGCTCAATTGGAAGAACATGTGACTCTTGATCTCAGGGTTATGAATTGGAGCTCCACATTGGGTTAAGTAGAGATTGCTTAAAACTTTCAAAAAACTCTATGTATTAGAATTAATGCTATGTGTCTGAGGAGGTCATGGAAGGCTTCCCTGAGGAAGTGACCAAGTGATGTTTGAACTGAACTCAGAAGGGGAAGTAGGCATAAACCAGGTGAAGATGTTGTGGGAGCCTCAGGAAGTACACCAGTGAGAAAGAATAGCCTATGTGAGGCCAGGGCAAGAGGGAGTTTGGCTCATTGAGGACTGCCAGACATATAAGCTCCATGGGGGTAGTACTTTGTTTTGTTTACTGCTGCATCCCTGCTGCCTGACACATTGCCTGGCACAAGGTAGGCACCCAATAAATATTGATTGGTTGAATGAAGGAGTGAACAAGTGCATGAATAAATAGAGGAACCTATAGATGTGTGTATGTATGGGTGGGTGGATGGATAGATGGATGGATGGATGGATGGATGGATGGATGGATGGATGGATAGATGGATGGATGGATGGATTGATGGGTGGATGGGTGGGTAGGTGGTAGATGGTTGGGTGGATTGATGGATGGATTAATTTGCATAAATAACTACACACAAATATTCCTGAAAATAGATGCAGGTACATACCCAGAGACATGCACACATGTGTGTAAACAAAGATTCACCTCTTCTCCTGGTGCTGCCCCTGGAGAGGACAAATACTGAGAAGTTGGTCAAGCTGGCTAGGGCCCATGTGGATGAAGATGCAGGGAGGCAAACCCTCTGACCAGGGCTACAACAGGCCCCACCCCCACTGCGGCACTGACATAATTTCTGGAATAGGAGGAAAATGCTGATTAAGGGATTTGTGTCCCAGGCTGTGAGCCAGGCCAGGGAGTGGGATAGGAATGGCCCAAGAGAGATGAGGTGAATGGTAGAGGGAGGCATGCAGGGCTAAGACAGAGAAAG
The DNA here is from genome assembly GCF_048164855.1 of Canis lupus baileyi. Lineage (NCBI taxonomy): Eukaryota > Metazoa > Chordata > Mammalia > Carnivora > Canidae > Canis > Canis lupus. The sequence continues at coordinate 106,629,590 of NC_132838.1, read as the reverse complement.
TGACAGATAGAGAGACACAGAGAAACAGAGATGGAGAAATAGAGCAATGGAGACAGAGACAGGCAGAAAGCTATAGAGACACATAGTAAGAGATGAACAGAGAAAGTCAGAGATCTATGACATAGAAATTCAAATACAGACACAAAGTGAGAGGAGACAGGGTTCTAGAGATGAGAGACCAAGAAAAATAAAGATATAGGGAGAAATGGAGACATAGGGAGATGGAAACAGAGAGCCAGACTCTAGAGGAAAGAAGAAAGAGACAGAGATGGAAAGAGAGAAGATACCCAAAGAAGGAAGAAAGAGAGCTCCAGAAGAGGCAGCTAAAACTAGTCTCAGGGAGGGGAAGACATTTGCCCAAGGTTGCACAGTCTGGACATAGCACTTGATGCTGGTCTGAGTCCAGAGTCCATTCTATGTTCTCTTCTTGAACCCTCTGTTGCTTCATGAGGCCCAAGAGGGACAGGGAAAATGGGGTTGGGGCTGCTGAGAGTGGGCCACAGTGAGGGAGAGAAATAGTCATTCACTGACTCACTCAACACGTCCTGAATGGGGTGATACTGGAGAGTCATAGATAAGTTAGGACCCGCTGGTCTATCAGGGCAGGTAGACGCAGGCCCAAATCCCTGAGCAAGACAGAGTGGACCATGTTCAGTGATCGGGGAAAGGAGGAGACAAAGAAAGTGCAAAGGAAGGAGACAAAAAACACAGCTGGCAGGAGGAGGAGTCAAAGAAGGGTTCTGGAGGAGGGGACATTTGAGCTCTTATTAAAGGATAAGGAGGGATCTCTGGTGGCGCAGCGGTTTAGCACCTGCCTTTGGCCCAGGGCGTGATCCTGGAGACCCGGGATCGAATCCCACGTCGGGCTCCCGGTGCATGGAGCCTGCTTCTCTCTCTGCCTCTCTCTCTGCCTCTCTCTCTGCGACTATCATAAATAAATACAAATTAAAAAAAAATAAAGGATAAGGATATTTGGGCATGGGGAGGTGGAGAAGAGCATTCCAGATGGAGGGCACAGGCTGTGGAAAGTGAAAACAGGAGTGGTGGGGAAGGGACTGGAGAATGTTTGAAGGGGTCAGGTGGGAGAGAAGGGTGGGACCAGACTGCAGATCTCAAATGCCTGGCTGAGAGGCTGCAGTGTTGTCCGGAGGCACTGGGGAGCCATGGGAGAGCTGCACACTGGTGACAAGCAGAGTCAGCTCTGGGTGCAGAAAAACACCTTGCAGGAAAAGGAATGAGGAGGGGAGGGCAGGAGGAAGGCTGGGGCAAGGGCCCAGGCAGGAGAGAATGAAGTCTGAGTGTCAGGTCTGTGGTAATGAAGAAGAGAGGAAGCAGCAGAGGGAGGTAGGAGGCAGGAGGGATGAAGCCCGGGGACTAAGAGGCTGTGGGGACTAGGTGGTCCCCTGTGGTCACGGGAATGGAAGATGTCCCCTGTCCTATAGAGATGGAGTTGGCCACCGGAAATGGAGAAGGACAGCTCAATGGGAAAGACAAGAAGGTGCTGAAAGGGAGTCAGGGCCACCGAGGACTATTTAAGGGAGGACTGTTTTAATGGCCAATGACAGAGACCTAAGCATAAGAGGAAATTAATTGGGTAGATGAAAGGTTCAGGCATGACTGGATCCAGGTATCCCAATCAACCTCAGGAATCTGTCTGTGTCGGGAAGCCTGGGTGGCTCAGCAGTTGAGCGTCTGTCTTTGGCTTAGGGCATGATCCCGGAGTTCAGAGATCGAGTCCCACATCGGACTTACTGCATGGAGCCTGCTTCTCCCTCTGTTTATGTCTCTGCCTCTCTCTCTGTGTGTGTCTCTCATGAATAAATAAATAAAATCTTCTTTTAAAAATGAAATCTGTCTGCATCTTTGATCTCTACTTTCCTCATGTTGACTTTGCTTTCTGCACGTTTCCTCCCCTTTCCTCCCCGTATGGTGATGTGAGAGCTCCCAGCAGCTCCAACCTAGACTCTGACCAGTCAGGCAAGCTTAGCAGAAAAGGGAAGATCCTCCTTTATAACAGATCCAGTAAAAGTCCAAGGGTGAACTCTGTATCCTAGATTGTTTTTTAAGCTCACCCCTGAAGAAATCACTCAGATAACCAAAGCAGAGAGCCTGTGCTTATCAAGTCAAGGCAGAGACCATTTGGAAGTGGAGAGTAGAGGACCAGAGGTGCAGGTAACAGGGACAGAGATGGGGGGACAGAGTAACGAAGGAAGTCCAGCCTCTACTCCCGCAGTTTCTGCTGAGAGCTCTGCAGACACAAAGAAAGATCTGCCTAAGGAAAACCTGTGTGGCACAACTCCTTTCACTCCTGCATTTGGGCCCAGGAGCCCCCAGGCTGTCCACCTCTGGAACCAGGAATCTGGACTCCCACCCCCTCCTCCCTTAGAACTAGAGGTTCAGGACCCCAGCTCCTTCCTTCCTCAGAGGCAGGAGTTGGAGCCCCCAGCCCCTCCCCCTCCCTCTGGAGGTACCATGGCAACCAGGCCCCTCCCCCCACTTTTCCCTCCCCCATATAGAATCCAGTTTCTGTTTGAATCTGGCCTGTGTCTAACCAGTTCCTGCGTGAGACAGGGATGAGCAGAGGGCAAGTGGGACCAGAAAGAGGATGACACAGGGCTGGGGAGCCAGTTATGAGAGCAGAGAGGTGGAGAGAAATGGGAAGAGGAGACTGGAGAGAGGTGGGGAGAGAGGTAGGGAGACAGAGAGAGGGTGGTAAGCTTGGAGAGAGGCAGATGGCTATGAAGAGAGGGAAGGACAGAGGGCTGGGGAAATGTTGGGGAAACTAGGGGAGAAAGAGACTGGGGGGATGGAAGGAGGGAGGGGTAGAGCAGTGGCGGGGAAGAGAGCAGAGAAATCAAGGGAAAGAGTGGAGGAGAGATGGGGAGAGATCAGGGGGAAGAGATGGGGAGAGAGAGAGGGTGGGAAGGGGGCAGAGAGATGGGGAGAGAAGGAGGATGAGCGAGGGAGAGAGGCAAGGAGAGGCAGGGAGTTGAGGACAAAGGAAAAGACAGAGGAAGCAGGAAAGTGGCAAAGAAGGAATCAGAGCACACAGGAGTTGGGACTCATTGGGTTCCCAGAGGTTAGGGGAACCCGGATTCCCATTTGGTCTCAGCCCTCCAGTTCTTTCATATTTTACCCTGGGGGCTTCAAAGAGAAGACAGCAGCGGGGAGAAGGAGCTGGGGTGGGTGGCCCCGTCAGGGCTCTCCTCCCCATCCTCCTGAGACATCCCTCAACCACCTTCCCAGGATGCAGCAAGAGGTGGAGACCCTGTGCTCCTCCACCGTGGGCAACCCCAGCATGTACAGGGAGGCAGGTATTGAGCAGAGTGCGTGTGCGTGTGCGTGTGCGTGTGTGTGTGTGTGTGTGTGTGTGTGTATGTTGGGGGGAGGAGGAGGGGTCCGTTATCCATGTGCTGTGTGATAATCCTGGCTTACAGTGTGGCCTTAAGCGAGGCACTGACCTAGCAGAGAGCCACCCCAGACTCTGACATTGACCAGATTCCTGGGCAGCACCCTTTGGACCTCAAAGATCCATGAGCCTTTGCAGTTCCCTGGCCAGTGGCCTGGACCCAGAACTACATTTCTTATGAGCCTCTGGGACCTTCTCAACTCTTCAGAGGCCACTGTCTCCAAGGTGCCCTGCCCTGGTCCCTCACACTCTCTTTTTCTCCCATGCTGAGCTCAACAGCTTCCCCCCAAACCACTCCTCCCTGCTTCCCAACTTCAGTGGTCCCACTACCAAGCTGGTCACTGGGCTAGACCCCAGTATTGGCCCTCTGCTCCCATTTCCACCCATATCCATCAGTCCCCAGACCCATCTTCCTGCCCACTGCTTTTGCCCCGTGTCCACCTCTCCATCCCCGCAGCCCCAGCTCAGGTCTTATCCTCTTCCATGTGAATGCTTTCTCTACCAAACTCCTGGCCCCCTTTTCCCCCCTCCAGTTCATTCCCCATTTGGCTCCTGAGGGGTCTTCTGACCGCCAGCACTGACCCTGTCCCTCCTCCACTCATACCTCTTCTTCCTTCTCCATCACTTCCAGGATAGAGTCCCAGCCCCTTCAGCCTCAGACCCTGAGTGGTCTGTCACCAGCTGACAATTTGAGGCTCATGTTCCAGGGCTCACTACAGGCACCCTACTTTAGTAGGGTCATTCATTCATTCATTTATTCACTCAATCAACATTTATTGAGTAGCACCTTGGTGAGGATGCATTTGGCAGCAGGTAATAGAAATTGGACTTAATGTAGTATAAAGAATAGGAGAACCAGGGGTACCTGGGTGGCTTGGTTGGTTAAGTGTTTGCCTTCGGCTCAGGTCATGATCCCAGAGTCCTGGCATTGAGTCCCACATCGGGCTTCTTGCTCATGGGGGAACCCTGCTTCTCCCTCTCCCTCTGACTGCTGTTCCCCCTGCTTATGCTCTCTCTCCTGTTTGTCAAATAAATAAATAAAATCTTAAAAAAAAGAATAGGAGAACTATTATCACCTCAAAAGAAGCCAGAAGTGGGGTATGTTGTAGGTTTGATTGAGTCAGCAGCTTGATGATGATATTGAGAACCCAGCTTTTATTCCCCTGCCTTTTGGCCCTAGGATATGTATCCTTTGCACAAAACCTTGTGTACCACAAAATGGCTGCCACAGTTCCAGACATCATTTGCAGAGGTCTTCATCTTAAGAACCCCCCAAATGATCTCTTCTCACAACACTGAGATCAAGACATGAGCTTAGATCAAGAGTCAGACACTTAACTGATTGAGTCACCCAGGTACCCCCACCTCCCGCCATTTCTTTATCTGACCAGCTCCTCCTTATTCCTTAGGCCTCACTATAGATACAACCTCCTCCAAGGAGACTCCTCTGATTAATCCTAGATGAGACTTTGCCTTCACCTCGTGACACCTCCACTGTAGCTTGTATTGCCCTTTACAGTGACTGTTTCTGTTACAGTGACTGTTTCCTCCCCCACCAGGCTAGGAGTTCTTGGAGGGCAGGACAGTTTGCCTAGACAAGAACGGAGTGAGAGGCAGTAGACTGGGGAGATTGAGAACACAGAGAGTCTGGACCCAGACACCTAGATTTTTATCCTGATTCCGTCACTTAAGGCTGTGTGACCTTGGGCAAGTCACATAATCTCTCTATGCTTCCGTTTCATCATTTGTGAAACTCTGCTGTTTCAGAAAGTTGTCATGAGGATGCAATGGGAAACACTTTGAAAGTGACTGGCTTTTTATTTTATGATTTTTTTTTTTTAAGTAAGCTCTAAGGGCTTGAACTCAACAACCCCGAGATCAAGAATTGTATACAATACCAACAGAACCAGCCAGGAGTCCCAAGAGCTTGGCTTTTTAAAAATGATTGTAAACATATAGTTATTATTACTGTTATGTGGACAGATTTGAGGAGATTATTGTGTTGGAGGGATGTTGGAGGGATGTATTGTGTGATGGAGGGGAAGCCAGTATATATAGCTCGAGGAAAATAATCAGAGAAGTCAACAGGGGCGACCACATGCAGGGCTGGCGCTTCTCAAAGGAGGTCTTGTTAAAATGCAGATTCTGATCCCATAGGTCTGGGGCAGACCCTGAAATGCTGTGTTTCCTTCTTTTTTGGGTTCCAATTTATTTTCCAAGTTACATACTTAAAACGAAGAGATCTTAAATATATTTCAATCTGTTCTGACAAATGCCTGGATTGATCTCACCCAAACCACTGTGAAGCACAGAATATTCCCCTGACCCCAGTTCCCTCACCTCATACATGCTGTGTTTCAAACAAGGTAGGGCTCCCCAGATCACACACTGAGGAGCGAGTCCCCACCTCAGGGAGGACTGTAACCTGAGGGCAAGAGGAAGCCACTGGTGGTTTGTAAGCATGGGGTGCTGTGATGGAATGATCACCCCAGCTGCCCTGTGGAAACAGATGGGAGGTGGGAAGATGGGGACCAGAGAAGGGGACTCACTATGGTACAAGCTGAGTCAAAGACCGCCAGAAGCATAGCTGTGACATAGCGATGTGTGCTGGAGACAGCCCATATCTGCTCACAAGAGCCGATTTAAATTTTGCAAGCTGGTTGTTAAAACTGTGGGGAGCATGAAAGTGGTCATGGTGGGAGTACTGACAGTGCGAAAACTGACAAATGCTACAATCTGTGTGTGTGTGTGTGTGTGTGCGCGCGCGCGCGCGGGCACACACGTAAAAGAGACAGAGACAGAGAGAGTGATATTAATTAAACATTTACTAGCACACCACTGAATCTATTGACTTGTACCGAGGGAGTCCATAACACCCGGGATGTCTTAGTAGAAGGGTGTAAGGGAGGACTTATTATATTGGAGCTGCTGGGTTAGGTGACTTTGGGGGACTGAGGGAAGCAGGCTTTGCTCTGGATCTGATGCTGGCAGGAAGTGGAGGCAAGCCTATGACGCAGGAGGGATGAATGGAGCTAACATTGTGGGTGGCGAAGCAGCAACAGCAGCTCTGAACCAGGAGGAGGATGTTTGGTCATTTCATGGTTTGGATGGTGTTCATGTTGTGTCGTGTTGAGACATGACTCTGCTCTTATTTTTATCTTGGTCTGGGCATGTCATGGTCACAGAGTGGCCTTGGCCGACGTTAGTGTGGTGTGAAATTGTTTGTGTCCGATAGGAATGCGCCCTGGCTGTCAGGAGCTCCTCTCCTCTTTGCTCACCTACTGTAATAAAGAAACACTCCCCAAACACAATGGCCTTAAGAAGAGAGTGTATTTCTCTCATGACAGGAGGCAGGCAGTCTGGATTGGTGGGACATCTCAGCCCTGTGAGATGACTCAGGGACCCAGATTCCCTCCATATTGTTGCTCTGGCGTGGCCGAAGCTGGCTCGTTGCTACCTCCACATTCCAGTGCAAGAGAAGGAGCAACAAGCCTAAGACAAGAAATCTCTTAAACAAAAGACTTCAAGGTTGCACTCCTCACTCCCCTAACGCTGTTGGTGAGAACTGGGTCACATGGCCACGCACAACTGCAAGGGATGCTGGGAGCTGTTCTCTCTAGCCAGGCGGCTGGCTGTGTGCTGGGTCAAACTCTAAGACTGCAGAGGAGGGGAAAGATGGATTATGTGGGACAACTAGCAGTTGGCCATAAGAGAGGCCTGTTTGTCAATGGAGGAATTGCCTAAAAGGGCTCCGATTTGGCAACAGTCTAGTTGCAATCAGGAGGCCAGTTCTGAGAGTGTTGGGAAAACCGCCAAATGGATTCAAAGGCTGCTGCTGGGCTGGGGTGACTGGAACAGGAAAAAAAACTGGGCAAGTCCCTTCCTCTTCCTCCCACCTCAAAGTCTCTCTCTCTCTCTCTCTCTCTCTCTCTCTTTCTCTGGTGCCCCCTTCAGGCAGAGCCTAAAAGGAACCCAGCCATTGGAAGAGCACTGGGTTGGTAGAGTCCCAGCACTGGGATCACAGACAGAGTGGGTGCAGAAGGGAGTTGCTGGGGGCTGAGAGGCAATAGCTTAGTAACTAGCATAAGAGCTATTTGGGAGTGGCATGGACACCACCTGGTGATGCCCATTTAGGCAGAACAAGGCCTGAGGAGTGCTCAGGGCAGCTGACACTGGGTTCTTCACCCCCAGGAGCCCTTCTTGTGGACCGAGAGACCCCAGAAGAGATGCAGGTCCGGGGCCTGGGCAGGCCTGTCAAATCCTCGTGAGTGGTCCCTGGCCCTATGACTTCTGATCTCAGCTCCCCCAAGTGCGATGACAGCAACCCGTGACTTCGGAGGTCCCTGCCCGCTCCTTCTCTCCCCAGGAAGCAGTACCTGCGCCAGGTCATTGCAGAATATGAAGCACTGGACCGAGAGCTCCCGTGCATCCGGAAGTTCCCCATACCACCCGCTGCCCAGCCTCTCTGTCTGTGCATGGAGACCTCAGTGAGTGGCCCCCGCTTCCCCTTTCGACTCTGGGCCCTGAGTTTCTGCACAGTTTGGCTGGGAGGCCAGAAAGGGAACAGGCTCAGAAACGAAGTGGACAGGGTTTAAATCTAGGCTCTGAGGCTTACCAGCTGGGGGCTTAGCACCATGTTTTAGATTGCTGAAAATTGATTATGACTCTGTCAAGGGGCAATCATCACATTTATCACTGCTGATCTCAGAGAGGCAGAGAGAAGGGGAGAAAGAGAGGGCAGAGAAGGGAGACTGAGGAATACAGAGTCCTGTTAATCCATCTACCATGAAATTCTGTAAAGTTTGCAAACATAGCAAAGACAAAAGATAATGCCCCTGTTTTTGGCACATTTCGTGAACTGGCCATTCGGTGTACAAATCTGCTAGCAATCCCTACACTCAGAGGAGGTTCTCACTGGTAAATTCAAAGCACCTTAATAGGATGTTTCCCGGGCAGCCCGGGTGGCTCAGCGGGTTGGTGCCTGCCTTCAGCCCAGGGCGTGATCCTGGAGACCCAGGATCGAGTCCCACATCAGGCTCCATGTATGGAGCCTGCTTCTCCCTCTGTCTGTGTCTCTGCCTCCCTCTCTCTCTGTCTTTCATGAATAAATAAATAAAATCTTAAAAAAAAATAGGATGCTTCCCATGTGCCAGGCACAGGCATCAGAGGCACTCCCTCAGCTGATCCGTGTGACTTGAACCCAACACAGAGATTGTTGTCCTTGTTAAGGGAACCCATTCCCAGCACATCCCTCCTCTCCTTTGTGTCTCTGAACAGGGGACCCCACTTCCCCCACACATAAATCCACAGCTTGCCTTACTGGAGGTGACCAATTTCATGATTTCATCCTAGTTCATCAGCAATTTTATATGTTCTGAGGATGGTATATCACCACAGTAATCTCATGCTGAAGATGTGGTTAGTGATCCATGTTTTTGAATGACAAGAAATCAATACCCCTATGATCCTTATTATTATTATTATATTATTATTTTTACAACTGAACGTTCCTTAAAATGCTAATAGGAACATAAAAGGAAAAACGTACAACTGAAATCCTTGCGGTATCTTCAAGAGCTGCTAAAAGGTTGCCGTCCAGCGCAGGTTGCTGGAAAAGTTTTTGGTAGATTGGTAAAGTTGGCTAAATTGGTGAGTCATTTAAGCCTACTGTTGGCAAGTCGGCCCGCTACGAATTGATTTTTGGAGAATAACCTAGAATGACAGGTAGATGCTTTTCTATCTCAGAGATACCTGTGCTCTCGCTTTGACTAGAGCGATAGTGTGAACCTTGCTTCTCAAATGCCACCTGGGGTTCTGGCAGGTTCTGCAGGTGGGTCCAGGGTGGGGACTTCGGAACCCGGACTGAACCTGAATGTCCCATGCTGAGGCTCTTTCCCCTGACTCCTGCAGCCAGAGGAGGACCTTACCCACCTGGAGGTGCTGGAGGCTCTGGAGGCCGAGTTACCCGGAGCCATGGAGGGCGGGCGCGTGAGCAACATCCGCTTTGAAAATATGAATGTCATCTGTGGGACTGCGGGGCGCCGGGACAGGTGAGCCTGCGGCGGTGTCGGAGCCAGGAGGGAATGAGAGGGGCGGGGCCGGGAGTGGGGGAGGCGAGGGGCGGGGCCTAGCGTGCGCGGTGGGAGGGCGAAGCCGGAGCCCGGCGCTGAGTGGGCGGGGCCAGAAAAGAAAGGCGGCTGGGTCCGGAGGCCCCCGGGAGGGGCCGTGTTGGTGAAACGGCGGACGACGGCGCTGAGTGAGAACCGGGAAGGGGCTCAAGTGGAGAGTGAATGGGGTGAGGGGGCAGGGCCAGGCGAGATCGGAGAGCAGGCGGGATTCTGAGTGAGGAAATGGGCTTTGGGAGACCTGGTGGTGACCTGGACGGACACTACCGAGGTCTGGGGTCCGAGCCTGGGAAGGCAGCTCCGAGGGGGCGGAGCCTGGACCCAGCACCTTGAGGGCGTGGGATCAGGAGTGATCGGGAGGGCAGATGGCCTGGAGAGTCTAGTCGGGGGCGAGGCCCGGAAAAACCTAAATCAGGGGACAGGCCTGAGAGATACACTGAAGGACCCGGCCCTGGAGCGGCGGTTTGAAGAGATGGAGTCCCCAGTTAGGGGACAGCCCGAGACAGCGAAGAGGGGACCCATGATGACCCGCGTCAGGGTCGAAGGATGGGTTGACCTCGGCGAGAGGGCAGGGCTGCAGAGGGCTTTAGGGACAGAGCGGCGAGTTCAGGAACCGGAGTGGGTACACGAACAGGGACCAGGCAGGGACCCTCCGACAATCAAAGGCGGGGCGGGGACCACCAGCGATTCCCTTCGCTCTCCGCCCCGTCCCTGTCCTCCTGGCCCCGCCCCCTCGCAGGTGGCTCATCACGGTCACGGACTTCCAGACTCGCTCGCGTCTGCTGCGCTCTGGCATCTGCCTCCGCGGGGTCGCACGCCCGCTGGTGCGCCACGACGAGCTGCTGCTGGCGGATTACCGCCTGCACCTGCGCCGCTCCCTCGTCCGGCAGCGCATGCTCGAGGCGTTGGGGGCGGAGCCGACCGAGGAGGACTGACACGGAGGGGGCGGGCCCCGGCTGCGCTTCCACACCGCCCAGCGGGCTCGGGCGACCCTCCCCGAACCCCCGAGAGAAGGGGGCGTTGCCTCCCCAGGAAGGAGGCGGGGCCGGCTCGAGGGGGTGGATACTGTGAGTTTAATTATAAAGAATGACCTGGTACAAAAGCCATTTCTCTCTGCAAAATCTTGGTGGGGACTCAGGGGGAAGGAGGTGATAGGGGGTAAGGATGAACCCCCATAATATAATCCCGCCTCCCTCATCTTCCCCCAGTCCCTGCAAATGGACGCCTGGGTCCCAATCCCTTGAGGGATGAACTGAGGCTCTCGAGAGGGAAGACCCGGGCTCCGGGGCTTTCAACCCATGCGGATTCCTGTCTCAGCGATAACCAGACGTCCTCATCCGCCCCCCTCCTCTTTTCTCCTCCCACCCCCCTTGGAAGACAATTCTCGGGCTTTTATTTCAGGTTTTTTTTTTTTTTTCTGGATTTTTTTTTGTGTTTGTTCTAGGGTTGTTTTTTTTTTTTTTTGTATTTTCTTTTGTTATTGTTCCTGTTTTTGCTTTATCCTCTCCGCCCCGCGCTGCCCCCATCCAGTCCCTTCCCCCTCCCACCCCGACCTCTCCTCCCCCCTCCCCACCCCCTACACCCTCCCCAACCCCGCGGCACCCATCCAAAATGAACAAGCCCTTGATAGACGGGCGCCGCGCAGGCCCCCTGCGGACGGGGGGCATCCGACAAGGGGGAGGGGGCGGGTAGGGGCCCAGCGCGACCTCTGCCCCCCTCCTTGCCACCCCTCCCCCCTCCCACAACCCTCCCGCAAGGTTCCCCGCAGATCCCTGACGTGGTGAGGGGGAGAGGGCTGCAAGCACCCTCCCCCCCATGGACGGAGCGCCCCCCCCTCGGGGGGTAGGGGGCAGCAGAGGGGGGAATGGGCTTGGGGAAAGGAGGGGGAGCTCCCTTCTTTGGCAGCTGAACATGGGGGGGACCTGAGGGCAATGCCCTCCCCCCTTTACCCACAGTAGGAGAGGGGGCTTCCCAGGGGAAAGGGTGGCTTAAAATTCCCAAGCCCCAGGAATAAAGGGAGGGGGGAAGCGTGCAGGAACAGCCATGCTGGAGGGAGAAGGAATTTCTTGGAGAGAGGGAAAGGTTAGGAGGGTAGGTGGAATCTTCGTGCAAAATGGATAGAGAGATGATCCGGGAAGAACTAGGAAAAGCGAGAGGAGGGATGTGCGAGAGGTCACAGACTGAAGCAAGGAGAAAAGGTGGCATGGTGAGCAAGAAAGGGTCTTCTCTCGCCAGAAGGAGAAAGGAATGTCCAAAAGGTGAGAAAACATGCAGGGTAAGAATGTCAGCAAGAGTTGTTCATCCATGGGAATGAAAAATAAGGATGCTAGGAAAAGAAACGCTAATACAGCCCAAGAGCTTGTGGAAGGAGACAGGTGTGCAAAAGGAGAGAGGTGGTGGAGCTCCCCTGGGGAGGTGCGTAAAGGCACCCAGGAGCTGACAAGAACAAGTAGAAATTCAAGAATTAGTGTGCAGCAAAGCCACGGTGTGCGGTAACATCAGGAAAGCATCAGAAGTGCCAGGAAGGCTGTGTGTGCAAGAGTGAGTGTGCAAGAGTAAGTTCACGGAAGAGCTGAGGATGAAGCAGGACACAGATGTGGAAAAGAAGGGTGCATAGGAGTGGGAGCCTGGCAAAGAGGAAGGTGATGGGCATTTGAGAATCAGTTCCTGTACACAATGTGGGACAAGAAGTAATGGTGTGAGGAAGGGAGGGGCAAGGAAAAGCATGGGAGTGTCAGTGTAAGAGGGAGAGGTGGGGAGAGTGAGAACATGGAGGTTCAAGACCAAGAATGGGAAATGCTTGGAGATGATGGCCGCGAGTGTGTCAGGAGAGGTGCATGGGACAGCAAATGAGCAAGAGGTGAACAAAGGCAGGTGTGTTCCACAGAAAAAGTATGTGCACACAGAGCTGGTGAGTGGGTAGGGGAAAGGGTGTCCCAAGTGTGTCTGCAGCAAGGGTTTAGAGAGTTTCAGAAGTCAGGTGTGTAAGGGAGGGTAGTACAAGGGGGAGAGTAGGCAGGCAAGAGTTGGAGACAGGAAGGGTATGGAATGTGGGAGAAGAAACGCAATGTGTGCTATCGAAACAGGGTGTGTGTGAGCGCTGAGAGGGCCTCGCGAGCCAGAAGCGAAGGCGGAGTGTGCAAGACAGCGAGAGGGTAAATTTGTGCAAAATTGTAGCCCAGGGAGAGGAGAGACAAGCAGGCGTGCAAAGGAGCGTGCAAGAGGCCGGGGTAGGGAGGGGCTGCTGTGTGTGCTGGGGAGAGGGGAAGGTGGGGAGAGCCCAGGGGCCTGGAGGGGGGGGGAAGGGTGGTTAGAGGGGCGGCAGGTGGTGGAATCTGAGGGCACCCCCTTCCCCTGCGGCCGGGGACAACCCCCCTCCAATCAGGCTCAGGGCTGACCCTCTATGGCTCTGTCTGTTTCCCACTCCCCAGAACCGACCCTTCCCTCCTGCTCCATCCCCCTCTGTGATTTCCTCCATCACCCCCCACCCTCCCTGCTTCACATACACACACAGTCTGTGTCAGCTACCCCCTTCAGTGAGGCGCAAATGTCTGGCCGGGATCAGGCCACCTGGTGACCTCCGGCCTTGGGAGAGGAGGGCAGGGCACAGCAGTTCTAGCAGAGTCCCTGGCCCAGGGGGAGAGAATAAGGGTCAGGGGTCAGAGGTCAAGAGGCCAGTAGGCTCAAGGGTTCTGTGGACGGCTGGTCCGTCCAGGCCAGCCATCACCTCTCCAGGAAAAATTTGAGAGCCCGGTCGATGTTCATGCGGTGGCCCACCCTCGTCACACCCAGATCGACATAATCCTCCTTGGTCAAGGCGGGCAGGTGGGAGCCATCAATCTCGTGGTCCAGGAACTGTGCTCGGTGCTCAGCCAAGCCCAGCCACTCAAGCCAATCAGCCACATCGAACTTGGTCCAGAACCCCAGAGGTTTAGCGCCGAAGGGCTTGTCCGGGGGCAGCGAAAGCAGGCGGGTCGGTGAAAGGGAGCGGGAGGCCCCTGACAAGGCTCCACCAAGCCCCCCGGATATCCCGGGGTGGGGTGGCACAAAGACAGGGGCGAAAGGGTCAGCTGAGCCTCCTGCCCCTCCGGTTGGGGAGCCACGGATGTCAAAGAGGCCCGGATACAGGGGTCCGGAAGGCAGGATGGGCAGGGACGAGGGCCTGGGTGCAGGGCTGACCTTGTGCTCCGAGGCGGGCAGCAGTGAGGGGCTTGGGGCCCGGCGGAGCAGAGGTGGCCGCATCTCGAACTCCACGCCTTGGAGGTGGCGGGTGGACGTGGAGGAGGAGGCTGAGGGTGAGGTGGCTCCTGGAGCTGCAGCGGCCGAAGGGGGGACCCCGCTTCCTGTGGGGAGTGGCGGCAGAGGTGGTTTGGGCCAGTTCTGAAACAGGCTGCTGACGGGTTTGGAGAGGAGAGAGGACTGGGAGTCTTCGGAGAGTCTGGAAGGTGACAAAGGGGCAGGGGTAGAGGAAGGGGGGTTTGGAGGAGAATGACGGGGTGAGAAGGAGGCAGAGGTCGAGACGTAGGGGAGCGAAGAGAGACAGGAGCGGGGGAGAGAGATGGAGAAGAGAGATGGGAAGAGATAGAAGGAGTGAGGGGGCAAGACATGTCAGGACAGAAGAACGAGAGGACAGGGAGAGGGTGACAGTCAAGAGAGATGAAAGAAAAAGAGACATTAAGTGATAATAATAATAATCGCCACCACTTACTGATGCTCACGTGTGCCAGGCATGGTTCTAAGTGCTTTACATATCGCATCTCAGTGTATTCCCCATGACAGCCCTGATGCAGGTTACTATTATTATCAGCAGCACAGAGAGGTTAAGTAACTTGCCTAAGGACACACAGCCAGGAAGTGGCAGAGCCCAGTTATATGGCACCAAAGTCTGAGCTCTTAACCACTACTCTAAACTGCCTATAGGGTTATGGCCAGTCACAGCAGAGTGGAAGACAGGGAGACGGTGAGAGAGGAACAAAAAGAGGGTGAGCATTCAGGGAGAGAGATGGAAGGGGACAGGGGACAGAGAGAGAGAGAGAGGGAGAGAGATGAGGAGAGGGAGATGAAAGAGAGAAGAAACAAGGGGAGAAAAAGGTTCCCCTCATCCCTTTTGCTCCCTTCAGAACAGTCCTCCCTCAGGACCTTTGAACTGGCTGCTCCCTCTGCCTAGCTCACGTCCCCCAGGTAGCCATGGGATTTGCTCCCTCCCTTCCTCCAGTTTCTGCTCCTCTTGCTAGTGAGAGGCCTTCTCTAACCATCCCCCATCCTTGCCTCTTAGTCTATGAGCTCCAAGAGGGAAGGGCTTTGCCCATCTTGTCTACTGTAGGGTCCTCCACCCAGAAGGGCACCCAGCACACAGTAGGTGGTCAATAGCTCGTTTATCTGTCAACTAGATGAAGCATCCTCTCCTCTACCCAGAATATTAAAAAAATAACGAGTTGCCTTAAGATCTCAAAGGCCTGATAAAACGACATTCGAGTACCACTGTAAGGACGTCAGACCCTCAGAGTTAGAACGAGCTCTGCAGATGGGCGAGGGCAAGGGGATTAAGAAACCTCTCCACTCTGTCTGCTTGCATCAAGAATGCGACTCTACTTCCCCTCAGGCTAGAAGGTCCTGAATGAGCTCAAACTTTGTGGTGGTCCTAGCTAAGCTAGCTGCTTTGGGAAACTTCTTCACTCTCCCGTATTTTTCCAACTATACTCTCTGGGCTTTGGTAAGAGGCTCCTCCCTTCCCCCAATCGGAATTATAACAATGACCCACAGTTAATCCTCTCAAAAATCCTTTTAGGTGGGCACCACGTTGTTCCCCTTGTACAGAGAGGCCCATTCCTTTGCCTAAGGTCACCTAGTTAGAAGCCTGGGGCTGAGACCAAAGCCCAAGGAGCCTGGCTCACCCATAATCCAAACTGCTGCACCCTAAAGCATCTTAGTCTTGAACCACACCAGGTTCAAGGGACTCACAGATTTCAAGCACTGTCAGAACTGACAACCCACCAAGGAAACACATCCCCAAGTTGTGCTCCGATCTCTCGTTAATAACTTTTTTGTTCATCATGGGATGTGGGTTGTCATGGTGATGGGGAAGAGACCACAAAAGCTACACTGAGATAAGGTGTCTGTGAAAGCATGCTTCTCTGAGGGCAGACTTCTGCGAGCCAGCCTCATTTCTGTTTTCTTTCTGCCACCTGGGACCCTCAAAGGACACAACTATGGGGAAGGTAGGCTCTGGTGCCTACAGCACTGGCCCCCGTGGCCTCCATCACCATACCCACCAGCCCCGGCTCACCTCTGCCGCTGCAGCGAAGAGGTCCTCTCAGGGACATAGCTGGCTCCCCCGTGGTGGCTGTCCCCGCTTCCCCCGCTGCCTCCCCGGGCCCAGGGCAGAGCGCCACCAGCTGCTGAGGAACCCCCAAATTGCTGAAGCTTGGAGCTGAGTTCACTGATGATGCTGGCTTTTACTGTGGCCAAGGCTGAGGCCTGAGGCTGGGCCAGGGGCCCGGGCAGGGGTGGTGGCGGTGGGCCCGGGCCCTCCTCCCAGGGCAGCAGCTTCCGAGGCAGAGAGGAGGCCGATGGCAAGGGCACCGCGGGGCCTTCTGGCTCTATAGCCACCGAACCCCCAGCCATGCTGGCCACGGAGGGTCCCGTGCAACCGCTTAGGGCCAGCAGCCCATCCGTTCCAGCCCCTGTCACGGAGACGGTGGGGCTGGTGGGAGTGACAGGGTCCCGGAGTCCTCCACTGGGGCCCGGTCGCAGGCCTCCACTGGTCCCCAGAGCCCGGCCACGGAGCTTAGAAGGAGTCATGAGCTGTGGGGGATACGGTGGGCCAGGAGTGCCACTCCCCCCGAACGCCTGGCCATCCAGGTAGGCCACATATGTGTCCAGAAGCTCTGGCCCGCTGGCCACACTTGCCACACTGCCACCACCACCGCCACCGCCTCCGGCGCTGCCACCACCTTCGGCAGAAAGGCTGCTCAGTGTGGACGCGCTGCTGATGGTCTCCAGAGGGTGGTCGCTGCTGCTCCTACTGTCCACCTCCTCAATACCCGAATCTGTGCCAGGCGGCGGGTCTGGGCCAGGCTGGGGGGCTGGGGGAGCAGGGGCAGCCGGCGCTGGCGGGCCTGGTGGAGGGGGGTCCCCAGGAGCCACGGGGGCCCCCTGGGTTAGTGTGGCCACCTCGCTGTCGTAGGAAGTCAGGCTGGATGCCGTGGAGTCCAGGGTGGGAGGTGCGGCAGCAACAGCCGGTGGTGGCACGGGGGTCAATGGGGTGGTTGGGGTGGGTGGATCGGGCAGCGGGTGGGGAGGCCCGGGCGTGAGGGGCGACTCGGGCTTCTCGAAGCTGTTGGAGAACTCCAGAGGCGGGGGCAAGGGCTCCACAAAGAGGAACTCGCCATCTTCCACATCCACAGAGGGAGCAGGGGGCGGCAGGACCAGCAGGGGGAGCCCATTCTCTTCACCGCCTCGCGGGGAGGTGGGCGAGGGCGGCACGGAGCGGCGGGGGCTGGGCGGCGGAACCCCCGGCCCGTCTTCCGAGGGGGGTCCCCTCCCCCCCGGCCCGCTGGCTCTGGGCTGGCAGTTCTCCAGGAACCGCACGTGTAGGGGCAGCCGCTCTGGCTCCTCGGGGGCGCCCGACCGCCACGCCTTGCTCACCCCGGGGTGCGGGGGCGGGGGCTCGGGCCCCAGCTGCAGGAGGAGGGGCCCGACCCCGGGAGCCGTGGGGGGCAAGCGGTGCAGCAAGGAGCGTCGGGCAGCTGGCGGGCTGGCCGGAAGGGACTTCTCCTGGCTGCCCAGCCCCGCCCGGTACCCCAGTTCCCGGCGGGCGGGGTCGGGTGGTGAGGCCCCCCAGAGACGCAGCACTGGCTCATGGTGGGCGTGGGGCGAGTGGTGGTGGGGGGTGGGCTGCGGGGCCTCGTAGCGGGGCGATGGGGGCCTTGGAGGGGGCTGGGGGGGCCCACCACCCTCCGAGGACTCCTTCAGCGCCCGCTCTCGGGCGGCCAGCGCCAGCCCGAGCGGGGAGGCGGGGTCCAGGGCCTTGCCTGTCAGCGGGTGGACCAGGGGCCGGGGCGGCAGGAAGCTGGTGAAGGCGCTGCTGCCCCCGCTGCCCCCGTAGGCGCGGCTGCCGGCCCCGTAAGCCCCGTAGCCGGCGCCGCTCCCCGCGCCTGCAGACTCTAGCCGGAGGTAGGGCTCGGCGGAGAACATGCCTTCGTCGATGGACTTCGAGTGGCGCAGCCGGGGGCCCGGGGGCGCCCCTGGGCCCAGCCCGCTGTCGCCGCCGTCCTCGTCGCCCGCGTCGGTGGAGAGGAAGAGCGTGGAGCGCCGGCGGGCTTCGTTCTGCCAGCCCCCTTCCCTGCGGGCCGCCCCCACCAGGGCCGCTCCGAACTGGCTGGTGAAGTCGAGGGTGGCCGGGCCGCTGGGCGAGGTGGGGGTGGGCACCGGCGAGGGGGACGGCGGCACCGGCGACATGGCCGGGGCGGGGCTGGGCGCCGAGGAGCCGCCGCCGCCGCCGCCGCCGCCGCCCCCGCCGCCGCCGCCGCCGCCGCCCGCAGCCTCGGGCTGGGTGGGGGGCTCCGCCTCGGTGCTGCTGCCCTGGCTGCTGCGGCCGCTGCTACTGGTGGACGGAGCCTTGATGATGATGGTGGGGATGGGGATGGAATTCTTCTCCGAGGGCGCGGCCGCGGCCGGCGGCGGCTGCGGGGACGCCGGGGACGTGGGCGAGGGGGCGGGGGGGAGGCCGCCGCCCTTCTGAGGCTCGCCTTCGACTTTGGTCTGCTTGACCAGGGGCCCCTTGCGCCCGCGGCCCGAGCGGGCTGGCACGTACATGGCCGCGCTGGCCGCCCGGGGGGGCAGCTGGAAGTAGCGCAGGGCTGGGGCCTGGGAGGAGCCGATGCCGCCGGCCCCGCTGCCGTGGTGCGACGGGGACGGGGCCCCCGGAGTGGGGCTGGGCCCGCCGCCCCGCCAGCCGCGCAGGCTGGGCTGGGGCCCTAGAGCCAGTCGGGGTGGGGGGTCGTCGGGAGAGCCTCCCGTCTCCATCTCGGGGGGATGAGGGGGGTGGGCGTGGTGGTGGTGAGGCTGGGGGGGCGGGGCATGGTGGTGGTGGTGGTGGGGCGGGTGGTGGTGGGCGGGGGGCAGGGGCCCGCTGTGGTACAGGCTCTTCTCTCGGCCCCCTATGCGCGTGTCGGGAGGGGAGGGTCCATCAAAGGACGCAGGGGAAGAGGAGGGGAGGGGGCCACCCGAACTGGGGTTGAAGGGCCCTCCTCTGGGGGATGGGGTGAGGCGGCCAGAGGAGGAGGGGGCGGGAGGTGTGCTGTAGGGGGGCTCCGGTGGGGACGTGGTGGGCGGCGGGGGGATGTCCTCCGAGCCAGGCACAGACAGGCTGCGGCTGAACTTCATGGCTGGGGGTGCTAGGTAGGGTCTATCATCTTCAGCAGCCCCTGGGAAGATACAGTGGCTCCAGGAGTGGGGAGGAGGAGGGTCTCCCTCCTCCCCTATCCCATAGTACTACAATATTAATGAAATAATAATAATAATAATAATAATAATAATAATAATAATAATACACAACTGAGTATATGCTAAGAACCTCACATGAATTAATCCAGAGTTCCCCAACTGCGGTAAATCTCCCGTATCATACAGGGCGTGCGTTGCACACCAGCGACCGGCAGAGGGAGCAAGAGGAGGAGGGGCGAAATTCAGCTGAACTTCCTCCCTAGGCCAGGAGGGGGCGCCTTTCCCTAATTCCCGCAAAGACACCTCCTACGTTAGTGGTGACTTGGGGTGAGTGGAAAGTGCCTGGGGCCAGGGAGAGATGCCATGTTTACAGGTGCATAGTTACAGATTTCTTGTCATGTGTACGCAGAAATAAAATATTAGCACGTCGAACCTGTGCTTTCACAGACGGAACTACTTAGGATGAGGCTAACGTTTACCAGAGCCAATTTATAGGTAAGCAATGCTGGGTGGCTTTACAGGTAGTAGAGATTAGGTAAATGAGGAGATACAGGTAGACCTCACAGATGCAAAATTCACACTGGTGGACTGTGGACGCTGGAAGTGGGAGAAGAGCTAGACCCAATCAGCAAAAGGACTGAGTGGATAGAAAGAGTGAAGTCTTTTGCCTACTTTTGCCTACTTTATCACTGTCAGGGCTCCCAGTCTTTAACCTTCTCTCCTCTGACTACTCTCCCCCTCGGGGATCTCAGCCTACATCCTTCTTCATTCACTATCTCTCTGCTGAAGACTCCCACCTAAGTCCTGGGGCTCAGGCCTTTCCCCTGAGCTCCCTTGAGCTCCGGGCTCCTATATCCAAATGCCATTACTCAGTTACTTGGATAGCTCTCTGGCATCTGAAACTTAGCAGGCCCCCAGCGGTGCTCCTGATCTCCCACCGCATAGTCTCCCCCATCTGAGCAAATGGTGGCTCAATCCTACCTCAGGTCCTTTGTCTTGGCCATTCTTGCTACCTGGAATACCTTATCACCATATATCCACATGGCTCTCCCCTTCATTTCCATGTTTTAGCTCGAATCTGCCTGTCAGCACTCCTGATCTCTTATTCTACTCTACTCCCCCCCCACCCCCGCCACAGCACTTACCACTGTCAGCATGCTATATAATGGTCTTGTTTCTTATAATACCCTTATAATCTATTCTCTGTCTTCCCTGCTAGAAGACCACCTCCACAAGGGCAAGACCCTTTTGTCTGTTTTGCTCACTGACATATCCCCAGCAGTCTAGGACTTATGGCGGGTGCTCAATAAACATTTACAGAATGCGTGCATGCATGCATGAATGAAGTCAGGTAAAAGAGAGAAGAAAACAGGGTCTGTGGGGGAGGGAGGGCTTCACCTCACTGCATCCAGGCAGGGACAATAACATGCCCATTCTCTAGATGCAGAACCCAAGGCCCAGAGAGGTGAAGCTACCTGTCGCAGGTCACACAGCTAGGAGGGATAAAAGCCAACCCCCCAACAACAAAGCCTGAGCTCTTTGCCCAATTTGATAGAACTATGGTCATATATGGAAGTAGAAAGAACATTTCAAAGCCCCTTCATTTCGGTAAACTGTCACCCTCCAGCATCCCCCTCCCCGGCTGGCATCCATTATGCCCACCTTTCCAGGTGACATACCAATAGATTTTTGCCGGAGCATAAGCCCAGGTCCGGGAGGCAGGTAAGAAGGACGTTCATAACTTGGCTGGGAGCGGTGGTGAGGATCGAAGCTTGACTTTGGGGTGGCAGTCAGAGAAAAAAAAAAGACAATAGAGAAAGATCAGTCTGGGTGTGAAGATTCATGGCTTTACCACACAGCCCAAGCCTTCTCCAAGCCTCTGAAGGAAGGATGAGAGGCATAGAGGAGGCAAAAGGGGATTCTGAAGGGAGGGAAAGGTGTCCGAATTTGGGTGGTGTGGAGAAAGAAAGGAAAAGAAAGCCGATTCTCAGGCAGCCCTGTTTGCTCTGCTTCCCATACAGATCGCTAATCTGGGTCTTTTCTCCATTCTTGCTGCCAACCCCCCACATCCAGGTCACCAGCATTGCTTGCCTCTTTGGCTGCCCGTAGCCTCTTCCCCTGTCTCCCTGCTGGCACCCTGGGCCCTCACCCCATTCTGGTCTGCTTTCCACATCAGTGTCAGAGGGATCTTTCAGAAACAAATCCAAGTCATACTTAAAATCCTACAGGAGCAACCCCACATGGCCCTGTGATGTGATGGCCCTGCTTAAAATCCTACAGGAGCAATCCCACATCAGTTCGGAGGGGATCGGAATTCCTAACTCTGATCTTGAGTTGTGGTCTATGGTAGACACTGCTGGTGCATATCCAGGTCCCCTTGGCTGGGGTGCTGTGACCATCCCCAGCTGCTACGAGTGTCATCTGCCTGGGCTCTCGGCTGCCCCTTGCTCTAAAGAATCACCCTTCTCCAAAGGAGCTGATGGACCCAAGTAGTTATGTCCCCAGGCTACTTCTGGGAGCAGCCTGCAGCCAAGGACTGACCGACATGGAGGTCCAAGGCAGGATTAACTCCATTGTGCAATTCGTATTCCAAACTCTCCAAGGGGTTAGGCTTTCTGAAAGGGACTCCAGCGGGTACCAGGTTTGCTTACTTCTGTAGCCCACCCTCCTTCCCTCCCTCCCTTATAACTCTCTTAGGATACTATTGATGCAAGAATCCCCATCTCAGGCTCGGGCCATGGGAAACTAAGGCACCCAGTACAATCTAGTCCCTCCTACATCGCCTACCTGCTTACTCTGGTCCCACCATGTCCATCAGTCCTGCTCCTCCAATGCCCCAAGGTCCACCCCTACCCTAGAACACCTGCAAGTCCTGGATTTGCTCTCTGTAGTGTTTTCTCCCCATCATTACACATGCCTTGCTATCCTTATGGCCTCCACTCAAATGTCCCTTCTAGTCACTGTCTACTACAATTCCCTGTCCTGTGTTCCTTAGGGACACTTATTTAGCTGCTTACTTCCTGACTCCCTGCCTAGAATGTCAGCTCCCTGAAGGCACCAGAAGCACAGTATCTAGGGCTCTCTATCAGAGGGGAGTGGGTGTCTGGGTGGCTCAGTGGGTTAAGCATCTGCCTTTGGCTCAGGTTGTGATCCCCTGATCCTGGGATCGAGCCCTACATCGGGCTCCCCATTCCATGGGGTGTCTGCCTCTCCCTCTCCCTCTGCCTTCGCCCCCAGCCCCAGCTCATGTTCGTTCATGCGCGCGCTCTCTCTCTCTCTCTCACTCAATTAAATAAATAAATAAAATAAAATCAGAGGGGCAAACATGAATAGAATCCAGCCTGGATAGTAATATTCATCTTTGGACCAACACACTCATAAGATACAGATTTTTAAACTCTTTTTTTTTTTTTTTTTTTTTTTTTGAGGGAGAGGCTTTTGAAAGCAAAAGTGCTAACGGCCCATGGAAGTCCTAACATAGCCTGCCTAAGGGTAGCAACATTGTTGGTCTCTTTTACTGCTGGGTCCCCAGTCCCTAAACAGGACCGGATGTTCTACAAGCTTATGTTAAATGAACAGTAAGTAAAGGAGAATGAGCCAACATCAGGCACTGATTCTTCCTGCTTCTGCCAGGTGACCCCATATGCCCCTTTCTCTGTCTTTGAGATCAGAAAGGCAAAGAAAGGAAATCCTTTACGGATGAAGCCCCCACCTTACTGCCCTCACCTCCCATCATGCTCCCTCCAGCCAGCCCCCTTCCTGTAAGTCCTCCCCTGCTCTCTCAACTTCTTGTGCTGTATCTCACCTCAGGGCCTCCTATGCTGTTCCCTCTGCCTGGAACATCTGTTCCCCCTTCTCTGTTTGGGAAGACTTGTCATCCTAGCCCCCACCCTGGTCTGGCCTCTCCCTTTCTCTAAACCTATACTGACCAATACAGTAGCCCACACCCTTTTGGATGTAAATTTTAATTAATTAAAATAAAAAATTCCCTCCCTCTGTTTTTGCCGGTCACACAGTTCAAGTGTTTAATCGTCACACATGGCTGGTGGCTGGCTAGGGGTTATCATTTGGGATAGCGCAGCTGTAGGAAGCCCTATTGGACAGGGCAGCACTATTCCAGACCTTCACAGGGTGTGCCTGTACTAACCCCTCCATGTACTCACCTCCTTGGATTGAGACTGTCTATCTCTGTGTTTGTTTCATTCATTCACTCATTCATTCATTCATTCCACAGATATTTACTGAGCACCTGATCCATGCCAGAGACTGTTCTAGGTGCTGCAGATGCAGCCATAAAAAAAAAAAAAATAGACGAAAGTCTCTGCTTACACAGAGGGCAGACAAAATAAATTAGTAACCTAACGGGGTCAGGTGGAGGTAAGAGATGGAGGAGAGTGGGACTATAATTTAGTCCAGAAGGAAGGCCTTTTTGTGAAGATATAATTAGAGCAAACTCGGGAAGAAGGGAGTCATGCATATATCCAGGGGAAGAGTATTCTAGGAAGAGGGAACAGCAAGTGTAAATATCCTGAGGTAGGAATGAGTCTGGTGTGCCAATGTCAGGAGTGGAGTGTCTGGAGTGGGTGAGCAGGGCGCCGGGTGGCAGGAAATGAGGTCATATAGGTGGAAGAAGAGTGATAATGGGTGGAATCTGTCATTTTCAGATATCTCCTCCTTGAAAAGGCTTCCTTCTGTTACTCTGCATCGTAACACCTTCCACCTAACCCAGTGTAGAGTTATTAAAATTATTTGCTTGTTCATTGTCTGTCTCCCTGGGCACAGAGCTCACCCAGTTCCCATTCCACTCTTCTTCCTTGGTAAGAAAACCCCAACTTTGTGTGGCACCTATTGGGACTACATTTCCCAGGCTCCCTTGCAGCTGAGTATGGCCATGGAACTAAGGCCTGCTGGGATGCATAAGTGTAAGTGGTGTGTGTTACTTTGGGGAAATCTCAGAGGTAACCCACGAAGCAACAATGTGCCCTCCTTTGCCTTTCTGCCTTTCCAGTCGTCCTTGTTTCTGCTGCCTGAAATACTGGTGGAACAGCTAGAGCTCCCGCCATCTTGGACAATTATGGTTGGAAAGAAGACTAGGATGGTGGAGTAGAAAGTGAGAAGGATCCTGGGTCTTCATGACCATGGTGGCTGCCATACCTGCCTGGGACACCCTGCTCCAGACTTTGTTAACACAATAGAGATAGGAGACTTATCTTGTCGAAGCCATTGTTATTTGGAGATTTCTCTTACATAGGGCAAAACCCAATTCTGTAAAGTCCAACCCCCACCTCCACATGTAAAGTCTCTAATACAAGTGGCTTTGATTGGTTCACTCTTACACCCCTAGAGCCAAGCAGCAGGTCCAGTGCATAACAGGTGCTCAGTAAATACGTGCAGAAGGAAGGACACCCTGACAAGCTGTGGGGAGTACCCTGTCAGAAAGGATGCAGGGACCCCTGAGGGGAGAAGCAGGCTGCAGAGGACACTGCAGGCTACGGAGTCCAGGCTGGGGAGGGCAAGCCAGGAGTAACAGGGAGGTGGGAAGGAAGGTGAGGGAAGCATCCGGTAGAGGCATGGGAGTGGGGAGAGGTGGGAGGGGGGCAGAGTGATGGGGAAAGGAGCCGAGAGACAGGAGGGGGCTCAGAATGACAAGGGAGGGGCCGAAGGGCAGGGGAGGGGTGCCTCTGGCTGAAGAGGGTGCAGAGTGAAGGGAGAGGCGTCAGATTGGCACAGGGACAGAAGAAGACACTTCTAAGTGGAAGAGGAGGGATCAAATGGGTTAGCTTGACATAAAAGAGGTCAGAGTGGCAGAGGAAGTGTCAGACTGATGGAGAAGCCATAATCGCGTCTGAGGAGGTGTCGGGCTGCCCCCCTGAGGGGCACAAAGACTCAAGGTGGGACACGCTGACCTCCATCTACGAGCCGGGAGCGTCCTCTCCCGCGCAGAGGGGGCAACCAATCAGAGTGCGCGTGACGTCACCGGCTGCGGGCGGACTCCTCCCCCGCGAGTCAGCCAGAGGGCCCTCCCTCCTCCCGTGCCTCCTCCCTCCTCCCGCTGTCCCGGGCGGTTGGGTCTGGGGCCTCAAGGGCAAAGGGTGTGCCCTGGTGGGGTGCACGGGCTGGAGGCTGAAGATGGGCTGAATAGTGTGTGCCAGGGGAGACAGCCCCCGAAAGGGGTGAGGCAGGGAGGGGAGGAACGAGCGGAGGGGGAGACCGTAGGGGGAGATGGCCGGCCGGAGAGACATAGAGAAAGCAGAGAGATGGGGAGAAAGACACAGAGATGGGGGTTTAGAGCAGGAGAGACAGGAGGGGAAATGAGACAGCGATGGGAAGAAAGAGGGCCCCAACAAAGCAGGAAGAGAAGCAGTCCTGAGAGGCCCTGGAGTGGAGCCGGCCAGAGCTGTCCCAGGAAGGCCAGGCATGCAAATAGAAGGGAAAGAGACAGACAATGCCATCTACAGAGTATGGTCAAAATAATCAGAGGGAAAAACTGAGCCCAGAGAAAGGCTGAGACTGGCACCCAGACGGACTGAGCAGAAGGGAGGATAAGGCAGGATGAGGGGGAGTGGAGGGGATGGGGGGTGGGTAGGGTACTGTTTGGGGTCAGTGGCCAGGTAACAGAGATAGGAGTTCAGGGAGCCAAAGCCACACAGAGGGGAGGACAGATGGATGGACAGCAGAACCCTGGGAAGAGACAGCCCAAGAGGCACCTTGACCTGTAGCGGATCTGCCTGGGTTCTGCACCCCCACTGTTGGCATAGGCAGGTCCGTCACATGTCCCCACCTTAGGTTTTGTGCAGAGGTGTATCTTTACAGGAGGTTGAAATTTCCCAATTCTTAAGTTTCCAAACAGTAGCATCTTGTACAATATGTTATTCTGATTCACTGTTGCTCAGGTCTGATAAAAGAGGCCTCAGGGCAATACGGAGGTCCCCCACGCTTCCTGGTTACCCACTCTGGTCTCGTACAGAGGGATCCAAGTGAGGCAGTGAGGAGGGCAGAGAAACTGGAGCAGACGGGAGATGAGAAACAGAAGAGAACAAGAGCACACACAGAGAGAGCCATGGAGACACATAAGCAGCAGGAAGGGGTCCCTGTGTTGACTTAGAGTGTGAGAAGTCAGGATGGCTGGTGGGAAGATGAGAGTGAAGAAAGCCCCCAACTCAAGGGACAAAGCTTTGGGAAGGCCGGGACAGACCCTAGAAGGGAGAAGAAAAAGCAAGATCCGATAGGGAAAAGAACCAGTGGCCTTTATGACCCGGAGGGAAGGGAGATGCCATTCAAGAACTCAGGTGAATGCTTACGAGTTTCATTTCTAGGAGGGAGGGGCACATGGGCAGCTGATGTTATAACTGGCCTGCGTCTGGGCCCAACTAGGGGTGTTCTTGGAGCTCAGATGGTGAATTGTGTGATGGCTGGGATCCTGCCTGGCCTGTAACCACGGTTCACACAGGGAGGGGCTGGCATGCTGGCTGCCTGACTGGGTGGGTACTCCATGCATTTGTTGAATAAATGAAAACAAGGATTTGCCCCATCTATTTTGAGACTCTGTGCATGATGTGCTGTTGCAGGGTCTCTGGGGCACATGTAAGCCTCACTGGTAAGTGCTGTGGGGTCTCTAGTTTATTTTATGGCCTAAGAGGCCTCGCCATCTGTTGAAAGCCTGCTGTGCTAGGAGTTGATCTCATTCAATCCTCCTAAGGACCAGCAAGATTGGCTTCAGCCCCATTGTACAGAGCAGGAAACTGAGATGCAGAGAAATTAAGTAGTATGGCTCAAGTAACATAGAAAGCTAGAGGAAGTCAGAATTTGAAGGCAGGTTTGCCTGGCTCGACTGCCCGTGCACTTCTGAGTCTACACTGGCCTTTGGGGGAGGTGAGCACAGAAGAAGATCCTGACAGCCTCAGAGATTTCAAATTCCTTGAGAAACTCAGGACAGGGGCACTTGGGTGCCTGAGTGGTTGAGCGTCTGCCTTTGGCTCAGGTCATGATCTAGCAGTCTTCAGATCCAGTCTCACATCTGGCTCCCTGAGGTAAACCAGCTTCTCCTTCTTTTTTTTTTTTTTTTTTTTTTTTTTTTTTTTTTTTTTTAATTTTTTTTTTTTTTTATTTATTTATGATAGGCACACAGTGAGAGAGAGAGAGGCAGAGACACAGGCAGAGGGAGAAGCAGGCTCCATGCACCGGGAGCCTGACGTGGGATTTGATCCTGGGTCTCCAGGATCGCGCCCTGGGCCAAAGGCAGGCGCTAAACCGCTGCGCCACCCAGGGATTTTTTTTTTTTTTTTTTTAATTTTTTTTTTTTTTTTTTTTTTTTTTTTTTTTCCAGCTTCTCCTTCTACCCATGTCTTTGCCTCTCTCTGTGTGTCTCTCATGAATAAATAAATAAAATCTTAAAGAAAATTTTTTGACAACTGTATTATCAGTGTCATTGGCTTTTTTTGTTTTCTTATGTAATTTATTTAGGCTTGTAACCATTATTTGGAGGACTATACCAGACTGCCAAGGGGATCCATGGTCCCTCAAAGGCCAAAGAATCCAGTTTTATTTTATTTTATTTTTTTAAAGATTTATTTATTTATTCATAGAGACAGAGAGAGAGAGAGAGAGAGAGAGAGAGGCAGAGACACAGGCAGAGGGAGAAGCAGGCTCCATGCAGGGAGCCTGACCTGGGACTAGATCCAGGTCTCCAGGATCACACCCTGGGCTGCAGGTGGCGCTAAACCTCTGCGCCACCGGGACTGCCCAAGAATCCAGTTTTAGAGTAAATAGACCATTGGTCACTGGGTGGTGGGTGTGACCTGTGGGAAGAAGTGTTCAGAGGGGAGGGTCAGAGGGCAGGGCCTGAGCAGAGAAGCAGCAAGTGCTAAGACAGAAGCAGGGCGGTGTGTGACCTTCCCACCTTCCGACCTTCCGGAGGAGAGGCTGGAGGGTGGGAGGAGGCACTAGTATGGCTGGTGGTGGCTGTGTTCCCATGAAGGGGCACAGCCCAGTGACAGGCCAGCTAGGGAAGACCAACAGGCCCACCACAAGAGCCAGGGCCATGGATCCAGTTGCCTAACTTGCCTGGATTGAAACACTGGCTACCTCTCTGAGCCTCAGTTTTCCCTCTGTAAGTGGGTTAATAACTGTGTGTGGGATCCCTGGGTGGCTCAGCAGTTGAGCATCTGCCTTCCAGCTCAGGGAGTCCTGGGATCGAGTCCCACATCGGGCTCCCTGCATGGAGCCTCTTCTCCCTCTGCCTGTGTCTCTGCCTCTCTCTCTCTCTCTCTCTCTGTCTGTCTTTCATGAATAAATAAATAAATAAAATCTTAAAAAAAAAAAAAAAACAACCATGTGGACCTCACACGATGATCCCAGGAGTGAATGAGACAATCTATGTAAAATATAGTGCCCAAAATATGATCAACACCCACTACAGGTCAGCCTCTGTCCCAGGGAAAAGTGGGCAGAGTGGAGACAGTGATAATAAAGATTATTTTAATAACTCCCACTTTTTGAGCACCTATTTTCATGTGCCAGGCCCATGCTGGGGATGGCCAGTTGTGACATCATTCTGCCTTCCCTGAGACTTTTGAGGTGGGACAAAGATGGGCAAGAGGGTGAAGCAGGGAGTGAGAAAACAAGAGACAAAACTTAGGAGGAGAATAAAGAAGAGGATGGGCAGAGAGGAAAGGAGGCCCCCAGAGTGGGGAGGAATGAGGGGCCCCAGGAAGTGTGGTGCCCCTCCAGGGTTGACATTCAACACAGGGAGGTCAGGAAGGATTTGCAAGGAGGAAGATAGAGGTTCCAGGTTGGAGTGTGCACCCCACAAGCCTCCTCCTCTCCACTACGCTCCCATTCCCCTGGTGCAGACTGCCTACCTCGGTGGCAAAGAAGCCTTTGGGCCGGTGTTTGCCCAGCGATGCGAGGCCACCAGGTCCAGGACTCTCGCTTGCACTGATGGTCTGTTGAGCTGCCGCCAAAATTTCATCCAGTTTGTCTAAGGGCAGGTGGAAGAAGCAGTGAAATGAAGCTTGCGTTGACCTCAGGCAGAAACAGTTGCCAGGAGCCCATACAATACGTTGTATGAACCAGAAAAGGGCACCCCTGCCTCCATCCCCATGGACCGAAGGCCCTGATGGAGACACAAACTCCAGCCCAGAAGACAGGACCCAGCGGCAGGAAGGGGTGAGGACCCAGCAGTGGGAAGGGATGAAGGCAGCAAATTGTCAGAGGAGGGCAGCCAGAAGGAAGGGGGGGAGAGGCTGAGGGCAGAGGTGGGAGCTCATAATGGATGGCGAGAGCAAGATTGGGGTATGAAGTGATCAGCTCGGAGGTGGCACAAGGGTGCGCAGGCAGTAAGAGGGTCGGAGAGGCTGTGGCACCGCAGGGGGCGTGGGGTCAGGGTTCCTGGGCAGCCCGGGGAGCAGGGCTGAGCCATCTTACTGAGAGCCATCTGATACACGGTCCGCTTTTTCTCCATGCTGGGCACCGGCGCAGGCTGCTGCTCGTACTCTGTGGGCAAAGGATGCGGATGAAGTGGGGGGCCCTCAGGGGGCGGAGCGGAGCGGGCTCGGCCAGTGGGCGTGGCCAGCGGGAGCGGCCGGCGGGCGTGCGCAAGTGGGGCAGTGAAGGGCCCGGGGCGGGGAGGGACGAGTCCGCCGGCGGGATGGGGACGGGGGGGCCCCCCCGCCAGTCCTGTGCCCACTCACCACTCTTCTTCTTCCAGGGGGAGACTAGCCCGGGGGAGAGGCAGTAGAGGAGCCAAGAGTTAGGACTTCAGGGGGAGGAGAGGGGCCCCCTATCTGGAACACCCTCCTCCCTTGGGGTAGGGGTGGTCAGCTGCCCGGATCTGCCCCCTGTCAGGGGATACGGGACCCCCCCCCGGGTCCTCTCGGCCCTGTCTGGGGAGGGGCTGGCCTTCCTTTCCAGCTAGTGGGGGGGGGGCTGCTGGAGGAAGAAATAGAGAATGGGGATGGGGTGAGGTGGGCAGGTGGAGAGAAGCCAGAAAGGAAACAAGGACCCCTAAGGAGGGACGTGAAAGACCCAGAGAGAGACTCGACAGAGAAACAGATGTAAGAGGACAGAGGAAAGTCGACTCTCAGACGCCCCTTCCCAGCGACACACACTCAGGCCAGAGAGAGTCTGACCCATGGACTAGGGGACAGGATGAGGACAGGACCCCTGGTCACTAACAACACTAATGAACTGGAGGTCTGGTTCAGGCCCCATCTGCCCATCTCCCTCTCCAGATCCTGGGCCCAACAGCCGGGCAGACTCACCCATTTCTTCCAGCTCTGAGGTCATGGACTTGGAACGCAGAGAGATGGCTGGGGGTGGAAGCCGCTTAGCTTGCTGGGGTGCTGCAAAGGTGATGGCAGAGGTCAGGCAACAGTACCACCAAGAGGAGGCCCATGAACGCCACTGCCCTCCCCACCACTACAGCAGCGCTCCCAGACATCAGAGAATAGCTGCCACCAGCATGCTGAGCCCTCCCTGCCTCAGTTTCTCCCCAGAAGGGCCATGAACAAGCAGCCTTGGGGAAGGGAAGGACAGTGGTGGAGACCATTAAGCCATTAGGGCTTTGGAGGGTCTTAGTCTGGTGGCAATGGGGTGCCCAGCTCTGGCTAACAAAGGAGTGGAGAAGCACCTTTCTTATGGACCTCATCCATGTCCGGGTGCCTGGTGACCATCACCACCTTGACCATCAGCGTGTTGCCCCCTTGGCGGATCATGTTCACCACCTGTCGGTGGCCAACCTTCACCACATTCTGCCCATTCACCTGTGGCACAGATAACCCCACCCCACAAAGAGTAGGTGAGGGGAGGGATGCTTTCGGCTTCAGAGTCCCCAACAGAGTGGCCTTCTGCCTTGCCCTGTTTGTAGCACTGTTGGCCACTCCTCCCTCCAGCCAGCCCTCCCCACCACCCCCTCTCCCTGCAAGGCCCCACTTTTTCTGGTAACTTTCCTGGCCCGAGGGTTAGAAAGGGCTGGGATCACCCTATTCCCTTCTCTCTCCCTCCTTGTCCTTCCCTCCATTATGTGTGTGTGTGTGTGTATGTATGCTGCGGAACAGCTCCGTTTTCTTTCCATGCTTCAGAGAAGCCTTCTGGAAGGAATCATTGAAGAAAGCAGGGGCTGGCTAGGGGGTGGGCTGTGGGGCTGGGAGGCCTGGTGCTGAAAGAGAATCTGGATTTGGGCAGCCAGATCTGGTGTGGATCAGGAGGGGCCTGGGGATTTTTGTCACCAGGGAACCAGGTTGAGAGCAATACCTATGGAAGGTGTGCTGGACGCTGGCAGTTGGAAAGGCCCCTGGGGCTGGGGGCCAGGACTCACCTCGATGAGGAAGTCTCCCATCCGCAGTCCAGCTCGCCATGCTACGCCACCCTCGTCCACAGACTCCAGATACTGCAGCGCTGGGAAGGCTGGAGTGGGGGTGAACTCCTCGATGGGGGTCTGCGCTGCAGATGGGGAGGAGCCGGCGGGGTCGGAGGGGAGGGGGTGGAGAGGCCGAGCAGGGGATGGGGCTCAGACCCAAGTCACAGAGGCCTCACCGTAGCTGAGGGACCAGCACCCCGGGATGGAGTGGGGGGTGGGTTGGGGTCCCTTCCCCTGTCCATCCCCCTGGATCAGAGAGCCCTTTCCCATCTCCTCCCCGGCCGGCACTCACCCTTGGCCCCCCGGAGCACGAACCCAAACCCCTCACTGTCCTTCTTCTGCAGCAAGACTGTCTTCTCCTTAATGATGTAATCGCTGGCAAGGGGGTGGGGGGGATTGAGGGGGTGAAGAAGAGATGATGAGACATGGAGTCGGAGCTCTACCAGCAACCCAGTGCCCTGAGCCCCTGCCTCAGAACCATTCCCACCTCCTAGGATCTTTCTCGCCCATTCTGTGTGTGTTTGCTCGAAGCAGCCCTTACAGGCCTCCCCCTCAGAGCCTGGAGTGCTTGCTCTCCCACTCAATCTTTCCTCATTCATCCATCCATTCAGCAAGCAGTTCCCAAACCCACTGTGTGCCGGCACAGCACAAGGGATGGGGAGATAAGCTGCCAGGTCACCAGACAGTCTGGTTTGAGCCTCTTTTAGCCACGTCCTTATCTGTGACCTTGAGCCCAAGGCTTTAACCTTTTGGGCCTCAATTTCCTCATCTATAATGTGAGATAATAACAGGCCCTACCAGACGAGGTCACTGTGGGAGTTCAGTACTTCTAGTATTCAGCACAGTGCTGGGCACATAGTAGTGCGTGCTTGATGGGACTCTTTCGATGGCTTTGGCCAAGTTAGTAAGTTAACAGGACACACGTGCTTCGAGGATAGCTCTCCCAACTCCTTGACTATATATATACTATGGTAACACCTCCCCAGGTACCCAAGCATACTGTAGCATCGCTTACTCAGCACTGTGCAATTGTGGTCAGTAGATGTGTGTGATTATTTATATGCAAATTAATTAAAAAATAAACAGAAAAATTCAGTTCTTCAGTCTCAACAGCCACATTTCAAAGTGCCCAGTAGTCACACATGGCTAGTGGTTACCATGCTGGACAGTGCAGATATAGTACATTTCCATCACTGCAGAAAGTTCTAGTGAACAGCAGTGACTTACATATTCCTTGGTAGGCCTTGAATGTATCTCCCTCATGCAGTGGATAGGTTCTAGTAAAGTGCAAACTACCCACGAATATGCAGATAGTAGCCACCATTAGGCCGTCAAAGCCTGTCAGCACATTTAGGCAGTATTCACATATCCAGGAAAGTCCAATTAAACTCAAATATAGTCCATGTATCTCAGCACCTGCCTGGGCTTGCTTGGATAACAGCCTCAAACCCTTGACATCACCACCGTGTACCTCAAGATTATATATCCATTCCATTCCAGGACCCCCAGTACACAACAGGAATACGTATATACCCTGACTCCAACCCCGCTCCTCTGGGGAGCCCCAAGAATCCCCTTGATCCACCAGAATGCATGCCCTGCTGCACCCTGAGCATCCTGTGGTCACATCTGAGATCTGTCCGGTGCACATGCAGACCCCTTAGCATATTCCAATAATATCCAGCAGCCCCAACACACTCCAATAATAGCCACGCGTGCTCCCGGCGCGCTTCAATTACCTACCCCCACAGATTTGGCAAAACAGCCCTCCACGAATACTCCAGTAGATTTCAGCAACACCCCCACACATCCCAGTATGCTCCAATAATAACTCCCCCTCACTTGGATCTCAGTATATTCCCATAACACACCTCCTGAACACATCCCAGAACATGCCAATAATACCCACTGTGCTCCTACTGTATTTCGATACCATTCCCCCCACACGCAAGCACCCCTGTGTACTCCCATGACCCCCACGACTTCCACTGTCACTGTCACATCCATACGTTTGTACCACAGCGACAGTGTTCTGCACATGCGTGAGTATGCCAGCCCTGCCCTCGTCCCCCCTTATTGTAACTTAGTGCGCTCAACCCCACGTGCATACGCACAGACACACCTAGCAACCGCTCTCGCTCAGAGTTCACCATGGTTCTGAAAACACGCCACAGCACACCCTGTCTTCTTGATCTTATATTCAAGCCAAGGCTAGGCCCCCCTTGTAGCTGGGTGGAAGGGGTATAGGAGAGAGGACAGATTTTGGAGGGGTAAGGGAAAGGAGGGGAACAGAGGAGGAAGGGGCCAAGGCCAAGGTCAACAGAAATTGGTTCAGAGGTCAGAGCTGCCTGCTCCTGACCATGCACTCTGTGACACCCACCTTTGTCCCCACCTGACAACTTCCACCGAGCCCTTACACCCTTGCTACTCCCATATCCATTGCAGGCCTGGGAGAAGCACTTGCTATGTGCAAGGCAGTGTGTGAAACTCTTCACAGGAAAGTAACTCTCTCTCTCCTAGCCAGCCTCTGAGGTAGGCATAAGTACTATTTCCGCTTTAGAACTGAGGAAACAGAAGCAACTTGCCTAAGGTTACACAGTGAGCAATCTTCTTCAGAAACACAGAAGAAATACTTGGGTGGCTGCAGTTATGATGCTGTCCACTCCCCTGCACCCAAATACTTCAAGAACATCTACATTTGCCCCAAATTGGCCATGAGCATACACCCTTTCAGTGCCTGAAATTTATCCCAGGCTATGCCAACAGCACATAAGTGACGTTTACTGACCCATTGCTGACGGCTGGATGGCAATCCATGCATTTAACATTTATTTATTCACATATTCTCACAATACCCGTGGAAGGGGTAACTGAGTCATGGAGAAGTAACATGCTCAAGATTCCACTAGCTTAGAAGACTGTCAAAGCCGGGATCTGAATTCCTCACAGGCAACCCAGACACCCCAATAATGTCCAAACACCCTCAGATCATCACAACAACGCCTGTGTCCCTCCCTCTCAAGCATCCCATCCCATGCATGCTCTTTTCTCTCATCACTCCTGTGACTTTATCGCCCAATCCCTGGTCATGGGATGCTTTCCTCATCCCACTACATTGTCCTCTAACTTCCCAACTGCCCACAGTTTCCCTGAACTGTGTGCTTTCCATCGTCTGCTCCTGTGTGTGATCCTTCACCTCTCTGCTCTGCTCTCTACTCCACACCGCCGCAGTTCTGAAAGCTCCATGTTGTCCCAAACCACCCTCATTAGCTCTCACTTCTGCTAGACCTCATTGCATCCCATGGGGCCATCCGTCCACCTCCTGCTTTGACCCTGCACACCTGCCATCCCCTTCCCCAAAGTGTCCTCCACAGACCTCTGTGGCTTCTCACCCCTCTCACATCCTCTCACGTCTCTGTATGCAACCCCACTGTGTCCCCTACAGTACCTGAGGTTTCTTTCGTATTTTCATCTGTGGAAGGCTCTCTTTACTTCTGCATCCTCAACTCACTTCCTCACACACCCTTCCGCCTCCTGGTACTTGCAGCTGCATTTCATTTATATTCCCTGCATCCTCTCTGTGCTCTCCCTGTGCTGCCTGAATCCCCACCCCCAAATCCTCCTCACAGTTCTGCATTCCCTCCTCACCCCATTTCTCCAAACACCCCACGCACCCTCTATGCTCCAGCACGCACTCACTTCAGTGTCCCCTACTCTCCCCTGTTCCATTCTCCTCGGCCACCCTCCTACTTAGACCCTCTAACCCCACCCCTACCCCCATTCATGCTTGTACTGCTGACTACCTGCCCTGCAGGAGCACACACAATGCTCTCCCCCAGGCCATCTCTTGGTGACCCCAGAATGGCCTCTGGAGCTCAGCGGCAGCTCTTGTTCACCAGATCCCACACATGGAGACTGCAGCAGTGTCCACCCCCCCGCCTCAAAGGTGCCTCTCACACATCCAGTATCCCACAGGCCAGAGCTTGCTGCTGTACAAGGCACCCCCCTGGTACTCAGCCCTTCCTCGTGTACCCATCTCCCAGGGTCTCTCCGTGGTCTGCACAGAGGCCCCTTCGCAGGGCAGCCAGCCCCCTCCCATGCTAAGAAGTGACACACACAAGCAGATGCAGCTCCCCATGCAGAAGCTCAGCCCAGTGGCTCAGCACACAAGCCCCACACCGGCACAGACCCCCTGGAGGCAGGGAGAGGGGCACATGGGGACAGAGACACATGGAGGGACTAGAAATGGGGATGGCTGTGGGGGAGGGGACAGGCCTGGCATGAGAGGATAGGTAATGGGAAACACAGCCGCAGTCCCTGGGACAGACCCACTCCATCACACACACACACACACACACACACACACACACACTCCTCGGACAGTGTCTCTATCACTCCAAGTCACACACAGAGACAGACACCATCAAACAGGGACACACAGATGGACACAGCTTTGGGAAGGGGGCTGGGAGCCCACCATCTCCCCATTTCTCTCTCTCACACACACATACACACACACACGCGTGCGCGCGCACACACGCGTGCGCGCACGGCTGCAGGCAGTCACACACGCACGCACATCCACACAGCCATACTGACACATGCACAGTCGCACAGTGACACGCAGCGGAAAAAGAGGAGGGGAGGGGAGGCCGGGGGTGGGATGTGTGTGTGATGGGGGGGGGATGACTGTGAATGGGAGAGAGGGGTATGAATGAGGGGACTTGCTAACTCTGTAAAGGGGTGTGGGGAGATGGGGATCAGAGGAACCTGGAATGGAGGTGCCTGAGGGGGAGCCACTGTGGCTCCCCACAGGGAGGGCTCCAGAGTGGGGGTGGTGAGGGGTAGTGGATTCCAAATACCAGAGTGGGATCCGTTTGGAGGGTCTGACTGGGGGAAAGGTTTTGGAGGAAGAGCTGAGGGGGGCATGAAAGGGCCCGGAAGGGGGCTGAGGAGTGCCTGTGTGTTGGGGGGGTCTTGGGGAGAGAGGCCCAGGGACGGAGGGTGAGAGGAGGGTTGAGAAGTCCAAAAGGGTTTATCACCGAGGGAAGGTGAGAGGAGAGGGGGTGGGGGGGGGCGGCTTGGGGTGGGGGGCAGCTGGAGTCCCAAGGCTGGGGGATTAGCGGCGGGGGGAGGGTCGTCACAGCGGGCCGGGGCCTCCCAGCCTGCCGCGGAGAAAAGGGGCGGCGCGCTCCGTTACCTGTAGATGTACCAGACGCTGCGCCGCCGGGGCCCCAGGGCCGGCCAGCTGGAGGAGAGCGCGGGGGGCGGCTGCGGCAGGGAGCCCCCACCGGGGCCGCCTCCGAGACCCCCGCCGCCACCGACCGCAGACAAAGCCATTGCCGCCGCGGCCCCGGCCCCGGTCCCGGTGCCGGCCGCCCCCGCCGCCGCCGCCGCCGCCGCGTCCCCGTCCCCGCTCGGCCGAACCCCCGTGTCCGGGCCCCCAGGCCCCGCCTCATGCTGACCCGCGCCGGGAGGGGGAGGGGGAGGGGGCGCGCACCCTCCCGCGGGAGGGAGAGCAGGGCCGGGGGCTCACATGCCGGGGGACGCGGGGGCGCGGGGCGCGGGGTCGGGCCGCGGCGGGAGCGCGAGGACCGCGGACGGCGCCGGCTTCAGCACCGCGGACAGCTCCGGAGGCGGGCGGCGGGCGCGAGGCTTTAACCCCTTGGCGTCCTGCGCCGGGTGGCGGAGGGGGCCGGGCCGGGGG
The DNA here is from genome assembly GCF_048164855.1 of Canis lupus baileyi. NCBI lineage: Eukaryota > Metazoa > Chordata > Mammalia > Carnivora > Canidae > Canis > Canis lupus. The sequence goes on along the minus strand of NC_132838.1, from coordinate 106,592,544 downwards.
GGAGGGGGCCGGGAGGGGAACACGGGGCCCCCTTGGCGGGAGAAGGGGGAGGGGCGAGGCGCGGGGGGGGAGGAGAAGGGGGAGGCACTTCCGGTCTGCCCCCCCTTAACCCCCTCCCCCCTCCAGAGCCCTCCCGCGCAGGTGCAGAGCGAGGGAGAGCGGAGAGAGAGACACGCACAACACCATACAAGATGCCTCGCGACCGCGTGCGGGGACGCGCGAACCGAGTCCCGCACTTCCCAGGCAGGGATACCACGGTGAGAGAGGCCCCAGGAGGGGACGCACAGTCCCCCCTCGCAGACCGACACATAATGCACCCCAACACAATCTGGAAGGGACAGGAAGGGAAGAAGGCTAGAAACATTGAGACTGGGCACCAGAGCAGTGAGAGACACCCCTCCAAGAAGCCCGGGTGAGGGACATACACACAGCATGGCTCACTGGAGAGAAGAGAGAGCATAGACGCCCAGGGAGAGGAGAGAGGGTGGCACAGGTCATGACCTTACAGCTCCAGCAGGGATGCAGGGCACACAACACAGGTCAGGCCACCCCATACAGGGTCAGGGAGAGCAGTGGAGAGGCAGGAGGGGATGAGGCTCAGACATACCACACAGAGCAGCACATGCCAGCCGGGACAAGGAGGAAAGGGTAAGGGGAGGGGATGAAGTTGGTGGAGCTAGGAAGGAGAAAGAAGAAACTAAGGGCAAGAGGGACCACTCCTATCCAGCTGGTAGAGCAAGCAGTTCCCAGACCAAGGCCAAGGAGAGACCCAGAGAGACACTGTCAGAGACAAGAAGCAGAGGCTGATAGGGAGATTTGGGGTGGGGGGAACCTTGATACTCACCCGGTGCCCAGAGCCAGAGACGTGCCAGGTGAACGCGCACAATGGTCAAGCGCCTCAGACACTCCGGGCGCAGGGTGGCACCCCAGCCCCACCCTCTCTCCCCATCTTGTTAGTTCTCCTCCCTCAACCCTCCCCACCCATCCCCACTGGCCAGAACACAGACACATAGGTTTGGACACATTTAATGGAAGGATGCTACAAACAAGGAGACCCTTCCCTGGATAGGGGGAGTGGTGGGAGCGGATGTCATCCTTCAGACACCCAATTATATGATCATCCCTCCCCCACAGTCTTGCCCTTCTGGAAGCCCAAACCCTGGAGCCCTCCCCTCCTCTGCCCTCCCCTCCTCCAGTGCCCCAGGTCCTGAATTCCAGATCAATCGGACAGATGCAAATGCATGCACACGGTTTTATGGGCCAACACGCACACACAGTGACATGCATAGAAAGAGACATATGTGCAGTAACCCACCTGTCCATACAAGGTAAGCAGACATACTAACATCCCTGGAAACATTTGCCCTCATTCTCAGACACACAGATTTAGGGAAACACAAATGTGCCGTGCCAGCCTCACTATTAGCCTTAGTTGTGTGTCCATATGTGACAGCCACAAATGCACTCATCTACACAAAGTAGGACAGGCCCTCTCACTGTCATGGGCATATATATGCACAGGTTATACGTCTAGGGGACCCTAACTACCCATGCACACAGACACATGTCATGCGCCACTACAGAGACACGACAGAGGCAAGGACACACTCAAGAGAATCTGCACGAGGACGCTCACCCATGTAAGATGTTCACGCACAGGGAAACCAGCTCTGGTTGTGCACACACAAGTCCATACATCCCCAGGCACCCCTTTCTTCCCATTTCTGACCCCGTGCCCTCCCTTCCCCTCCCCTCTCACCTCCCTGGGCCAATCCCATCCATCAAGCTTCTGAAGCAAGTCAGCCAGCAGCCAGGGAGGGGAAAGGTGTCAGTGAGCCCAACTCTCCACCCCCACCCCTCTTGGCCCCGCTATGTCTGCCCCTCTCCCCACGCCTATGTGAGGCATGGGATGCATACACTTCTGCTGCACATGACCGCACAGAGATGGGGGACATGAAGGAGACAAAGGCCTCCAGCCAGCCACACAAACAAGCTCCCCAAGTCCCCAGACATCTCCATCCTTATCTGTCCACCCCATTGGTCTCAGGCTATCCCCAAACTGGGCAATCACAATGGCTGCCAAGGATGGTTTGGGGCTGGGCTTGTGGTCTGGATCAAACTTTAGAGGGAGGAGAAAGGAGGCTGCAAGGTGGTGGAAATATTTAAAGGTGGAGTATGAAGGGAGGTTGGGGTGAGGGGCACCCAAGGGTGTAAGGACATTTACCTTGGGGCATCAAAGCTGTCGTAGGAGCCCACGGTATAATGCCGGAAGAGTCTCTTTGCCTTGTCACTGCGGCTTTCTGCAGGGGAATAAGGGATGACCTTGGACCCTCGGTCTGGAAACAACAAGCCCACCCCTGGAGGTCCTGGCCCAAGTCGTCCCACCTACCTCCCAGCACCCCACCCTCATAGGGAGAACCCTAGGATGATCGGGGACAACTGAGGAGTCCTCATTACCTTGCTTTCCCTCCTGGGACCGGTTGGCCACCTCTTCCAGGCAGTCAGAGGGGAACCAGCCAATGCGACCTTTGACCTGGCCTTCCCAGAAGCCTCCTTCCCCGATGCTAAGCACTGGGTGGGGGAGCAGGACATAGAAACATTTCTATGCTTCCATGTCGCCCCACCCCACCCCCAACACACTCGACCCACGGCCTTTTCGATATTCCCAGCACCTAGCACAGGGCCTGGGCTTAGAGCCTCCTTAATAAATGTCCAAGAAAGGGATGAGGGGGTGGGAGAGAGAACAAGATCATATCACTCCTGCCTTCTTGCTTTCTGAATCCAATGGGAACATCAAGAAGCACTGGGAAGGGGCACCTGGGTGGCTCAGTGGTTGAGCGTCTGCCTCTGGCTCAGGTCATGATCCTGGGGTCCTGGGACTGAGTCCCACATCAGGCTCCCCACAGGGAGCCTGCTTCTCCCTCTGCCTATGTCTCTGCTTCTCTCTGAGTCTCTCATGAAAAAGTAAATAAAGTCTTAAAAAAAAGTTACTGGGAAAAAAGGCTGTGTCTCATGGCATGATCCTCACAGGTTAGGGACACATCCACAACTGGCCCTCACCTCCTCTGGTAACCAACCAGTCCCAGTTCCTGTGTTCTATAATTTCCCTAAACCTTCCTAGACTCCCTAAACCCCTAGACAGTCCCATCACTGCCTCCGCCCCCTCCCGCAGTCTCCTTGACACTTAAATTTCTCCCAGATCCTTCCCTCGGCCTCTCTTTGCTTCCCCGGCTCTAGAAGGGAGAAGAGATACAATCACCTCTTTCTTCCTCTCCACCACCTATAGGCCCTTTCCTGCTGGCCCCATCTCTCAGCCCTGCAGCGGACATTTACTAACTGCCTGCTCTGTGTCTGGCATGGCTGTGCTGGCCGCTCAGGTCCAAAGACGGACATCAGGCACAGCTAATGTTTTCCAGTTCTCACTTGTGACCAGAACCCTAAGAAGGGACACTTTTATTAACCCCATTTCACCAATGGGGAAACTGAGGCTCAGGAGGAGCTGAGGTCATTTGCTCCAGCATATACGGCTTGTGATCAATAGAGCCTGGATTTGAACACCACTCTGTGTCCCCCAAGTGAATGCTTTGAGTCATACTGTTTTGCTACCTCTCTGTTCAAGCACTGTGTGGCTGCTGCTTCTGATGCTAATGACCATGGCAACGGTAACAAACGCATGGTCTTCCATCTCTTCAGGATTTCTCATGGCTCTGTCTGCACTCAGACCTTTCACATACTTCCCGCATGTCTATCTGGGGGAGGCAACAATTGATTTCCCATGTTATACATGATGAAGCTGAAGCTAAAGCAGAAAAGCCTCTTGCCCAGAGATGGATCAAGTCACACCAGGACTTGACTTGGGGCCACCTGGTGCTTTTCTCTGCTTCAGCCACCACCGTTCGGAGGATCTGGGGAGACGAAATCGAGGAGATGCTCAAGGTCATGGAAAGGAACAGGAGATGGGGTAACAGGGGTCTGGGTTCTTGGCTAGCACTCTACTGACTGGCTGGGTGGTCATGGAATCAATCATTCGTTCGCTGAGTGAATGTTTATTAGTGCCAGTTATGAGTCAAGCACCAGGCAATACATGGGGCAGAGTGCTCTGGGACAACAAACGTGGTTCTTGCCCTCGTGGAGCTTCCACGCTGACAGCCATTGGAGGTGTAACTCTGGAGGTTGAAAATTCAGATCAGCACTCAAGGGGGAAAGGACAGAGTGTCCGAAGAAAGGCCAGATGGGGTATATAAATGGATGGCAAAGAGATGCCAGGATGGTGTCCCCATGGACACGACATATAGATGGAGACTGGAAGGACCCTAGGAGTAGAAAAGGCAAAGAGAGGGAGGAAGAGTTACCCTGGCTGAAGGAATAGTCCATGCAAAGAGCCTAGTGTGGAAAAGAGGTTTTGGCCATTTGAGGAATGGAAAGAAAGAGGTCCCTGGCGCCCTGTGGGGGAAGGAAAGAGTGCCAGGAGATGAATTTAGTGGGTAGGCAGGGGAGGGGCTGCTGGCCCAAGAGCAGAGGGAGCCTGCTGCCTCATAGGGATGCGGTGAGCCTCAGTGGCATTGTGGATGTGGGCACATGTTAAAGCAATTAAAGATCTTAATGAAAGGGAACCCCTTCGTGGAATGCCTGGGTGGCTCAGCAGTTGAGTGTCTGAGTTTGGCTCAGAGCGTGATCCCAGAATCCCAGGATCAAGTCCCACATCAGGGTCCCTGCGTGGAGCCTGCTTCTCCCTCTGCCTGTGTCTCTGCCTCTCTCTCTGTGTCTCTCATGAACAAATAAAATCTTAAAAAAAAAAAAAAAAAACAAGAAAGGGAAGGGGACAAGAACAGGGCAGTGAACAGAAGTACTGGGCTTGAACTTCAGAAGGAAACGTGGAAGATATTGCATCCGGAAGGTCCCTCCCTGTGAACTTATCTTCTCTTTCTTCTTTCAAACTCTATCTCAAAGCACAGACCTGACCCTCTGTACATGCATGCGTGCATGTGCACGCGCACACACACACACACACACATGCACAAACACACTTCCCAGGCACCCTGCCTCTGGAGGCACTGTCCCTGACCCCCACAGTTAGCTCCTATGTCTGGCCATTCATTCATTCAGTCACTCACTCGCTCATTCAGCAGATGTGCACTGAAGCCTCCTGTGTGCTGGGCCATCAAACTGGGCCCTGGCAATCCAGAGATCAATGACATGTGACCTTGCCTTCAGGAAGTCAGGCTACAGGAAGAGATAGTGCAAAACAGAAGCTGATCCAAGACCCACCTGGTAACTCTGATCCTTGAACATCTTTCAAGGCCCCACACAACCTCTGTCTCCTGTGGGAGGCACCCCCAGCTTTCCCAGGCAGCCAGGGTCTCTCTCTTCCCTCTAAGCTCCCGTAGTGGGGGCCCACTGAGGATAGTGCAAGTTGGCGATTGCTTTGTACCCAACACTGTCCTGAGTGCTTTGAAGGAACTGACTTTTTAAAATCCTTACCAGCATCCCATTGTATAGATGAAGAAACTGAGGCCCAGAGAAGTGGCCTGTCTGAGGGTGCCCAGCCAGGAAGCAGTTGAGCCAGGATTTGAACCTGGGCAGCTCGGCCCTCCACTGCTACACTACTGAGCTCTTCTGCAGCCTGGAGTTGGCAAAGAATTGCTCCCCCGCCTCGCATTAACTGCCTCGTCTGCTTGCTTGCTGTTTCCAAGCTTTAGTCTATCCAAGAACACACGTCAACAGCCCTGCGAAGTCTGCACGTGAGGGCTACTGGCATCATTTTCCAGAAGAAAACAGAAAAGCCAAAGAGAAGCAAACTCTGGGAACAGCCACTGGCCAGCTCAGGGAGCCCCGGGTCCGGGCCTGGCTTCAAACACCTGTCTCCTTGGAGCCCTGAGAAACAAGCCCCACCTTGTCTCTCAGATGAGAACACCTGGCAGGGGCAGGAGATGAGGTCAAGGGGGCTCGGCCTCCCACTCCACACCAGGTGGCAGGAAAGACCGTGGGCTCAGTCGGGGCACTGGAACAAGTCACTGACTGAACCTGTGCGAGACTGTTCCTTCAACTGTCAGACAGGCGCCTGATGTCCTCCTGAAAGGCTGATCCAGTGGCAGGAGCGGGGGAGGGAGAGGAGCCACTCCCACAGGGCCAGGCATGGTGTCAGGGTCCCCCAAATGCTCATGTCCCCTCCTTTGCCTCAACACCTCCTCTGGACGGGGGGCATCACCACTGCTACACTTCATACTCCTCCAGGGCAGAAGAGGCGTCCAGCGGGCTCTTGTGGGGTCTCCAGAGTGCACTGGACGGTCTAGGCCCTGGAGAACTGCTTGTCCTTGACTGTGTCCTCCTTAAGTGGTTAACCCCCCTGTCTGCCCCCATGCCCACCCCTTGCCCCCAGCCTGGCCCGGCCCTGACCTGTTACCTTTGATCTTTTCCCCCTTGCTCAGGGAGATCTCTCCCTCTGCTTGGGCCTGGTAGGACTTCACGGCCATGAAGGAGCGTCCAGGTACCGCTGAGTAGAGCTTCCTGCGCCTCCCGCGGCTGCCCAGGGAGCCCCCGGGGCCCCCTGAGCCCCCTGTGCCCCCTGCCGGCCCTTCCCTGGGCGTCCCGCTGGAGCTGCATACACAGAGGGTGTGAAAGGCAGGGGAGAGTGGAGCCAGGAGGCACCTCTGGGAGAACAGGGGTCCGTGGGGTGGGGGGAGATAGAGCAGCAGGGTGGGGGAGGGGGCTTGAATGGGTTCCCCAGCTCTGGTGTCCTGGGGGGAGGAGGGTATTTGGGGGCTCCCTCCACCTGCCCCCGGGGGCCCCCTCCTCTGCCTCCTGGCTTCCGGCTCTGCCCCTCCCACGGCCCTGCATGCTGTGCCTGATTCAGCTTCCTGAGCGGAGCTCTGTGTCATCTCTCAGCTCTCTCACGAGCCTTCAGCGACTCCCAGCTTTCTCCTGGTGCAGGTCCAACTCCTCTGCCTGCCGTGCCCAGCCCGCCATGATGTTTCGCTCTCCCGTGTCCTCAGGACACACTGGCCAGCCACAGTCCCCCCTTCTCATCCTCCTCTAGCCAGCCTGGCCTTTTCACCCTGCGGTGCCCCCTGCTTATTCCTCCCTCTACCCTGAGTGGTTCCTCCGCTCCCCCATCCCTCTTCTGGCCTCATCTCCAAGCTCAGACACCCTTCCCCAAGTGCTTCACCCATCCTCATACCATTTGGCTTTTTCTCACCTTGCCCTGTCTGTCTATCTATCTACCTGTCTGTCTTCAGGGGCTGGAACTAACATTTCTTTTGGACACCCCACCCCAGGCCCCTGGCATAGAACAGGTGCTTGGCTAACCTGGTACTTTTGAGGATGAGTGGAAGACTGTGGCTTACAATTCCCCCATTCCTCAGGGAGTAGGAGAGAGGTCTAGAGCCCTGAGGGGGGTACCAGGTACCAGGGTGGACAGGGAGCCAGCCTGGGGCTGTTGTGGCTCTGAGACAGGATCTGGTTGGGTCAGGGTCTGTGAAACAAGGACTGAGCTCTCCCCTACCTGGGCCGTCCACGGGGCTGTCTCTTGGCCTCTTCGGGATGCCTCCCGCGGGATGGGGAACGGGCCCGGGCGCCCCGGGGGCTGCTGGCACTTCGGAGGGTCCCACTGCTGAGCTTGGTGCTGGGGGCCGAGGGCTGCGACTGCCCCTGGGTCCCTGAGGTAGGGCCAGGGGCCCCAGAGGACGAGGTCCCAGGGGCAGCAAACACCATCCAGTCAGGCAGGGCCATGCTGGTATCACTGTTGGCCCGAAGCAGCGCCGGGGGCACCGTCAGCCCCGCGCCTGGGGGTCCCCGTCGCCGGGCGGCGTACTTGGGGGACTCCTGGAAGGGCACTGAAAGGGCACAGTGGCAGAGGGCAGCATGGGGCGGTAGCGGCAGGTGGAGGGGGCATGCAGGCAAGGGATGACAGGGTGGGGGAAGGCACGAGGGGAGAAAGACAGTCATGAGAGTGGGGGCCTGGAATTGCACTCCCCACTACTATTCGGATGCTCACGGTCTGCTGTGACAGACTCCCCAGTCCTACCAGGCATCCCCAATGACCCCCGGTTCTCCCTTCAGTCCCATCTCCCACTCGCTCACCCACATCCTGTTCTCGATGGTTTCGGATCAGCTCTCCCAGTTCAAAATTCCCAGCGATCACTGCCACCTGGAGGAAAGGGGGCACGGGAAGGCAGGGTGGCCGGGGGAAGCAGAGGGAAAGGGCGGGAAGCACGGTGAGGTCCCTGGCCAGCTGCGCCGCCCCCCCCCCCCCACCGCCAAATCTTCACTCCAGCTCCTGCTCCCTCCCTCCTCTCCCAGACTGCCAGGCCCCACAGCCCCAGACCTGGAAGGGGGTCTGTCCATTGTGATTCTTCACATCCTTGTTGGCTCCTCGATAGAGGAGGATCCTAGCACAGGTCTCCTGAGGATGATGGGACGGCCGCCGGTGGCACAGGGTGAAACAGAAGAAAATCATTAAAGGTCGTGAGCAGACACTGGCATTGTGCTTCAGGAGAAACCTGATCTAGACCTGCCTTGCCCAGGACAGCAGCCGCTTACCACGTGTGGCTCAAGAGCCCTTCAAATGTGTCCGGTCCAAACAGAGATGAGCTGTATGTGTGAAATACACACCAGATTCCGATAACTTAACATGAAAAAATTAAACCTCTCTAACCACTTTTATACTGATTGCATGTTGACATGGTAATACTTTTGGAAACCATGGGCGAATCAAATATGCTACAAAAATTACTGTCCCGTTTATTTATTTATTTATTTTTTGGTGCGGCTCCTGGGACACTTAAAATTACACACATGACCAGTGTTACCTTCTATTGGCTGGCGCTGATCTAAAGCGAGGTTTCTTTGACCTCAGCACTACTGACATTTGGAGCCAGATAAATCTTTGTAGTGGCGGCTGTCCTGTGCATTGTAGGATTTTAGCAGAATCCCCGGGCTTTACCACTAGATGCCAGTAGCACTCCCCTCCAGGATTGTGAAAACCAAGAATGTCTGCACACATTGCTAAAAGTCCCCTGGGGGGCAGGGGTGTTCTGGTTGAGAGCCACCAATTTAAACTTCATGGAGGGCTTACTATGTTGCATGCCAGGTGCTCAGCGTGCAGAAGCTCACTGTATTGTCCAGCAATTCCACGAGATGGAAGTTGCTATTCCCATTTTATAGATGAAGAAACTAAGGCATCAGAAGGAGCTCCAAGTCACCCAGCTGGTGACTTTCAGTGGTTGGATTTGAACCATGGTCTGTCTGAATCCAGAGTCTTTGCTTTTATCATGCACTCCGGTAGACCCAGAAGGAAGGGGGCAGAGGGGGCCGGGGTTGGGCAGTGGGAGGTAGGAATGCTGTCCACATCCAGATCAATTCCTTACTAATGTCAATCACGTCACTCCCTCTCACTGTTTGGATCAAACCCAGTGCCCTTGCCGTGGCCTAGGGGCTCTCCCTCCCCCTCACCTGCCTGCCCTGCCACCCCCAGCCTCACCAACTTCATCTTCTGCCACCTTCCTTCACTCTCCATACTCCAGCCACACCGGCCTCCTTCTTCCTCTGACAGGCGTGCTCCTGCCCCAGGGCCTTTGCACCTGCTGCTCCCACTGCTTGGAATTATCTGCCCCAGATGCCCACGTGGTTCACTTTCTCACTTCATTCAGGTTTTCGCTCAAATGCCACCACTTCGGAGAGGGCTTCTCTGGCTACCTCGTCAAAAACAGCTCCCTATTCTATTCCCTGTTTTATTTTTATTTATAGGATGCCCACTATATGCCAGGCATTCTTCTAAGCCCATATTAGCTCATTTTTCTTCATAATGCTGTCTCCCTAAAATGACATTTCTCTTTTACTTGTCTCTTTAGCATCCCACTCCCATTACATTGTACGTTTTATATGGGCACGATTTTGTCTGTGGCACCCACCACCTGGAATCGTGCCTGGCCCATAGGAGCTGCTCAATAAACAGTTGCTGAAGTCTTCCACCCTTTGTCTTGGCCTGGCCAAACCCAGCCTGGCCCCCAGCCCGACTCCTCCCCCCAGCTCCCTCAGATGTAATTCAACCAGCATTCACAAAACACCTCCGTGGCCTCACCCTCTCTATGTGACAAACATGCTGAGGATGCTTATATGATCTCATATTACAGGACAAGCTCAGAGAGGGTAAGTCTGTGCCCGAAGTCACACAGCTGGTTAGGGGAGCAGTGAGGACTCAAACTTGGCCTTTGAAGCCTAGGGCTCATCTATGTCTTGAGGGCACACAACTCTGATTGCCCAAATCAGTCACTGGACAGCAAAGTTAGCTCAGATAGTTTTCTGGATGCATTTATGAGTGTGTATGTGTGTCCAAGTGTGTACACGCTGCCCCCTAATTAGACTGTTAACTACTGCCATGTGTTTTTGCATGTCTGCCTGCCTCCATTGCCACCTGGCCTAGCATAGGGCCAGAGCCCCACCAGCCCAGCCAGCATTTCACTATACCTCGAGAACCTCAACTTACTGGTGTCCTAGCACTATTCTTACAGCATCGCAATTCCTCGTTTACACATCTGCCTCTTCACCACCCGTGAACTCCCCCCACCCACCCCAGGACAAGGCACCACGTTGAGTCTGATTCATCTCACATCTGGGCACACGGTAGGTGCTCACAAAACATGCATGGGAAGAATGAGGATGAAGAAGTGGAGCCGAGTCATTCAAAATTCACTCGTTCAAGCCATTCATTCATTCATATGGTCATTCTGTTGAATATTCTGATGGGGGCTCTGTGTAGTCTTGGGGCAAACTCAAGGTAGCAGATTCATAATTCATCTTTTCATTCACTCAATAAAGACCGGCTATGTCCTGGGGCCTTGGGACAGAGTGATTGATCAAACTGGGCCCCCACCCTTGAAGAGCTCACAGCCTACACACGTGGACCTGACCTTCACCAGCAGAGGGGAGACAGGCATGTGAGGAAGCCAGGGGAGGACAGCGAGGAAATCTGTCAGACCCAGCTCTGGCCCTTGGAAAGCTTAACATCTGAGAGGAAAGACAAGGTAGGGAGAAGCACGAAACAAACCATATCTGTCAAGCGTCTACTTGCTAGGCGCCATGCCAAGAGCAAGCTAAACATCCACCCACTTGATCCTTCGCCCCGTAGGTGTTACTGACCCATTGCACAGATGAGAAAGGAGAAGCTTGAGGACGGGAAGTGACTGGTTCATCTGACCCACTAAGAGTAATCGCTCCCACACTATAATTCTTTATACTAAGTTTTCCCTGTTCGAATTAACCATCCGGTTTTCATCTCCTGACTTAACAGTGCTGCCTTCTGGGGATGTGCGCTTAATACACATCCTCTTTCCTCCCCTTCAATCAGCTGACATTATTCCCATTTCAGGGGGAGGACAGAGCCTGGGAGAGGGCACAGGGCTTGTGGGGTGGGGGCAGCGGTTGGCCCACAGGCCATGCGCAAGGCTGCGGAGCCAAGGATTCTGGGCACGAGGCCTGTGTCAGGGAGCAGGAGAGACAGCACCACCAGGGAGGGGAAGTGACAGCACCGCGTTGGTTGGGTTTCACAAACACCAAGTTCTCCCTCGGCAGAGCAGACTGCTTGCTGCCACAAGGCAGCACGTGGCTACCTGCCACGTCCCCGGCACTGCAAGTTCTGATGAGGCAGAAGGGGCTGGAGCTGTCTTGGAAGACTTCCTGGAGGAGAGGAAGAAGCGGTTGGCAGACCAGCACCAGCATGCCAAGCCCTGTCCCGCTAGGCCCCCAAGGCACCCCTCCAAGAGCAGGGAGCCCTGGAAAACAGGTAAGGAGACTGAGGGGCTGAATTGCCCAGGATTGCCCGGGGCTGGGTCAGCAAGCTGAAAGCCACAACTCCAATGGGGGGCCTGGACACGAGGCCCCCTTGCTTGCTCTTTACTGCTCACCTCTCCCCCTGGCTCCCGAGGTGGGGGCTGTGCACCCAGCCTCAAACTGCTACAACCTACTCTTGCTCTCTTTGGGGCTGTGGTTTGGCCTTTCCCATGTCCCCTGCCATGTCTCCCACACACAGGTGTGCTCCATGGGCAGCTGAATGGAGACACACAGGAAGGAGGACTCCAGGAGCAACCTTCCCCTCTGGCTGTGCCCACTGCCTCCAATACCCTTCCTCCCTTCTTACTTAGCTGGCTCTTGCTTGTCTTAGCAGAGGTGGCACATTTTCCAGAGAGCCACCTCCACCGCAGCCCCAAGGCCAAACCCAGAGCTGGGCTCCCACGGGGATCTGGATTCCCTGTGACCTCCCTCTGATTGACCTGGATTGTAACAGGAAGGCTGCCCAATGGCGGGGCTGTCTGTCTCTCGCTACTTGGTCCTCAGCACAAAGAAGGCCCTTGGTAACTATTTTTTGAATGAATGAAAGAATGAATGAGCAAATGAATGAATGAGACAGTGAGGGAACAGAGGGGGCTAGGAGGCCAGTGTCAGGAGGCAGGCCTGGGCTGGCGCTCCCAGAGCAGACCTTGTTGTAAAGGGCACAGATGTGCAAGGCTGTGTTCCCCGAGGCATTCTGGGCTCCGGGCTCAGCCCCATAGAAGAGCAGGTGTTCTAGATGCTGAGAATGACCCCGCTGGCAGGCCTGGGGAGGACAGGGAAGCCAGAAGGCCATGTCAGACTCTCCCAACCATGCCATGTATCCAGGAAACCCTGCATCTACCTCTGCCTCTCCTTTCAGCCTCCATTCCTGCCCAGGGGCCCAGACTGGCAGCTTCATGGCCATTCTAAGATCCGGGGGCCTGGCCTAGCTCCCTGAGAGGCTCAAGAGACCAACCTTGCCCATCTCAAGGACCAAGATGTCCAGTGCCCAGCCTATACTATCTCAGAGTCCTGGTGTTGACTCCTCCCATCTTTTTCTCTCTGGGAATCATGCTACTCCCACCCCCAGGCTCTAGGAGGACTCTAGCATCTGTATCCTCAACTCTTTGTACCAGTGTCTCTGGTCCTTGCTTTGATCAGGGCCCAGGCGCCCTCCCCTCCCCTCCCCTCACCCCCTTCCTGGCAAGTCTGGAGCACCTGGTGAATCTCCTGCCAGCCGTTCTCATCAGCTATGCCCAGCTGAGCCCTGTTGTATAGGAGCAGCTCACAGCAGCGGGGGTCGCCCCCCACCATAGCCGTATGGAACAGAGGGGTCAGGCCTCGGCGGTCCTTGTAGTTGGGGGAGCCCCCAAGGTCGAGGAGTGCCTGAGGAGAAAAACAAAACAGAAGACAGTCACACTAGTACTGGCCCATTTTGAAGGGCTGGGGGGGGTGGCAGGGAGGTTTGGGTGGCCCACACTGGCCAAGGCTATTTGGGTTTCTGCTATGATGCCCTTGTGTGACCTTGAGCCTGGCCTTGTCCCTCTTGAGGCCTCTCTCATCCCCTGTGACAATGAAGGGGTTGGGAAAATGCCTCCGGAAGACCTTCTCTTATGGCTGACTTAGGATGAACCATTGAAGCAACCTGGTACCCCAGTGCCTCAACCCAGCAGCAGGATGGTTGTGGGGAACCCATGAGAGAACAGAGTCTGGATGCAGGAGGACCCCTGGCCAAGCAGGAGGTGTTGTTAGGACCAGGATCCCAAGGATGGGGGGCAGAAAAGGGCAAGCTCGGACCCAGGTGAGTCCAGGGGCTCACTGAGGCCGGGGGCTAGAGACACTGGGGGCCTGGGGTGTCCCATTCCAGAAACAGCTCCAAGCATAGAGGCTGGCGGAGCTGGGCATCACTACGGGAGTGTTGGCAGCAGCCCTATGAGGACAGCCTGCAGCCCTGTCCACCGGAATGTTTGCAGTGACAAAAACAGCCTGCCACCACACCATCCAACGCGGCAGCCACATGTGGGCTCCTGAGCACTCGAAGGTGCTAGTGAACCCAAGGAACAGAAATTTTCATCTTAGTTCATTTTAATTAATTTAAATCCAAACAGCCCCCTGTGGCTAGTTGCTTCTGGATTGGACAGCAGCAGGTCTGGAGGTTAGGGGTGGGAGTGAGAGCAGGATCTGTCTGGGGGGGAAGGGAGTGGATTGGGGGAACATATAGAGGGTTTCTCAATTCCAGGGGTATAAGTAGATCTTTGTGGCTGGTGTCTGACTGCATTTAGGGTCTTTAAAGGAAACTGGAAAGGGAGAGGAGGGTCCATGAGGCTGGACCATCTATGAGCTGGGGTGTTTGTCAACAGCTATGTATCTTTGGGAGCACTCTATCCTGACCTGTGTATGGAGAGGAGGCTGGGATGGAGGGAGAGGAAGAGGATTTTAAAGACCATGTAAGTCGACCCCATATGTGTATTTTGCTGCTATATGGGGTTCATCTATCTGGGAAAGTGCTTTTTAGTTACTAAGCAGCAGGGAGGGGCTGTGTCTGTGGGAGGTATGTGTGCATGGAGGAGGGTCTGCATCTGGGGGCACAGCAGGTTGCTTGCTTTGTACTTTCAGGAACAGAGGAGGATCTACCCTTCAGGGAGACAAAGGCAGGGCTGGTGGTGAGCTGGATCAGAGGGTGTCAGGAGAGTACAGGTAGGGTGATCTCCTTGGGCCCTTCCGGGGGAAAGCTCTGTGTGATGATCAGCTGTAGGGTGGGTACACCCCAGGGGTCAGCAGAGGGTCTCAGAGTCCATGGGAGGAGTGACAATGGGGGCTGTGTGTTTGTCAATCTATGGAAAGGGGCTTTGTATTTGGGACACGAAGAGAAGACTATTTTTAACAAATCTAAAGAACTGAGGCTTGAGAAAGAACAAATGGGAAAGAGAGAGGAGTCCGAGGAAAGAGCAGAAGTGCATCCCCATGGGGACGTGGGAGGGGACATCCGGGAGGTGAGATGAGAGGCAAAGGGTAGATCAGATGGCCTTGTGGGGTCATGAGAGATGAAGGGCGGGGGAGGGTAGGTCTGGGGCAATTCACTGGGTTCAGCCTGCTAGGGGAACACTGCAAACTGGGGGAGGGCTCTGGGGAGGGAGGGGTCTGGCACCTCACCGTGAGAGCGAGGCAGTGACGGGCACATGCAGCTTTGTGCAGCGCTGTCATGCCATCCCGGGCCCGGAAGTCGATGTGGGCCCCTCCTAGGCACAGGGTTCGAATCACCTCTACGGAGCCTTCAGTCTGGGCAGCCAGAGTCAGGGGGGTCTCTAAGGGGCAGGAAAGGCCAGTCACATGCAGCCCTTTATGCTTCATTCTTGGCTTCCCACCTCTTCCAAAGCCCCTGGGTCCCCCCTACCTCCTGAATCTGAGTCATGATAATTGGGGTCCAGCCCCTTGTCCAGCAGCCGTGCCACTTTGTCGGACGTCCCGAGCTGCACATACTCCAGGAATTTCTTCAACCCCGTCTGAGCCATGGACAAGAGAGAGAAGACAGGCCAGTCAGGGAGCAAGGGAGAAAAGCTGGGGTCTTGAGAAACGCTGTCCCCTGGAAATACACAGTGAGCCGCATGTGGCACTGAGAAGTCTCTAGTAGCCACCTTTAAAGAAAAAGGAAGGGGCACTGTTGATTGTATCGTAATCCACTTCAGTGACCTATCTTTTTAACCTAATGTAGTCACAATATTACCGCATCAACAAGTGATCCACAGGAAATTTATCAAGGAGATAGTTTACTCTGTTTGGGGTACTAAGTCTTCGAATTCCGAAGTCCCGTGTGCATTTCACACTCACAGTAAGGCTCAGTTTGGACCTGCCACACCGCAAGTGCCTAGGAGCCGTATATGGCTGGTGGCTCCCGGAGTGGATGATGCAGGTCTGGAGGGATGGAATATTTGGGGGAGGACAGAGACGAATGCATGATGGGGTCAGGGTGGGGGATGAGGAGGGGTCAGGGGCTTTTTCCTCTCAAGTGTCCGGAGTCTTTTACTTCACCTCTGACTAAAGCAGCCCCCTGGGTTCCTCCCAGTTCTTAGGGAACCAGTGGAGACATATGGACAGAGGCCTGGAGGGCAATGTGGCTAGATGTGGCTGGGGTGGGACGCACCCTTGGATCTGGGAGAGGTTTAGGCTATGGAATTGTGGGAACAGTGCAGTGTCTAGGAAACATCCCTGAGGCAGAGGGACAGTGTGTATCAGAGTCCGGGCCACGTGGGGGGAGGCAGGGGCCCTGCGTGGATATGGGGCGCCCAGAGATGAGCTGAAAGAGTCCAAGGAAGAAGAAAGTAGGTGCTGGGGGTGGGGCTGGGGGATGGTGTGGGCCTGGGCTGAGGAATGAGAGCCAGAGAGGGGAATTAAGAAAGGCTATGAGGGAGGGAACCCAGGGGCATCTAGGGCTGTCCCAAATGCAACACAGCATCTCAAGTTAGTGGGGGACACCGGGCAGAGGAATGGAAGGGGCTGGGGAATGTGGAGAAGACATGGGGAGGAGCTCCGATTCTCCTTGGGGGCGGGATGCTGTGGGGGTAAGCGCCAGCAGGTTTCTCTCACCTTTGTATGCAATTTTGCCAGCTGCTTCTCATCCAGGTTGGTCTGTTTGTAAACCCGGGTCTTGTATCGAAACTGTGGCCAAGGGTGTATGAGGGGAGAGACACAGAGACCTGGAATCAGGAGCCTGGACAGGAGGCTAGACTCCTTTTGAGCCAGAGGGGTCATCTCAGGGTCAGGGGGGAAACAGCCCTGGAGCCTTGGCTGGGGAGGCAGATGAATGTGGGGCTGCTTTGGAGTATGGGCAATGCAACCCCTGATGCGAACAAGTAGGAGTCTGGACCCCGCAGCACAGAATGTTCTAGAACACCTGCTGTAATTGTGCATCGTTTCCCACTTTGAAAGGCGAAGAGAAGCCTGGGCCAGGGAAATGACTTGCCCAAGGCCACCCGTTGGTCAGAGGCAGAACACACCGTCCTTTGAACTCAGGCCTCTCTGACCTCTCCTAACGCTTAGGAGATCTGGAAAAGCCCACTGAGTTTTCCTTGGAAGGCAAGGGCTTCACTGAGAGGACAACAGGGCATGCCTTCTCTCCTCTGTGACCAAGCTGGGAAGCTGTGGGCCTCACCTCCAGGTAGGGCACCCCCTTCTCAAAAGACTGGGGGTACTCCCGAAGCAGCCGCTCCTCCTCCAGGAAGTTGGCATCACGGCCTGAGGTGGCCGGCTGGAACAGACCATAGTTGAGCACATCCTGCAGGCTCTCGCTCAGGGCGCAGAGCACCTGCTGCTTGGCTGTCCAGATGGTGGCATCGGGGTTGAAGCGCAGACATTTCTGGTTGGGGAGGTGACAGGGAGGAGCCTGAGGTGGTTTGGAAAGGGGATGGGGTGATTCTGGGGACAGGAGGGGAACCCCGGGGGGAAGCAACTGGGGGTCTGGAAATGGGGGCCTGAGTGGGAAGACACCCGGCACCTGGGCAGCCCAAGTGGCTCAGCAGTTTAGTGCTGCCTTTAGCCCAGGGCATGATCCTGGAGACCCGGGATGGAGTCCCACACCAGGCTCCCTGCATGGAGCCTGCTTCTCCCTCTGCCTGTGTCTTGTCTCTGCCTCTCTCTCTCTCTCTCTCTCTCTCTCCCTGTGTCTCTCATGAATAAATAAATAAAATCTTAAAAAAAAAAAAAAAAAAGACACCTAGCACCAGAAGCCTCCTCACGAGGGCCTGGGTCCCCGTCCCCCGCTGGCCAGCAGGCAGTCCATCACTCACTGTCTGGTGCAGGTCCGGGATGCCAATCCTGAAGACCATCATGCTGAAGTGGGCGTCGTCCGGGACAGACATGGAGCGGCCCTGGAGGCCTCGGGTGGAGGCCAGACTACCAGGTGCCCCGCTGCCCTGGCCCCGGGTCCCCCGGGGGCCTCTGCTGGGCCCGTCTGGGGAGCTGTCGGACTCTGAGCCCCCCTCGGGACACTCGCTGGCACTGTGGCGTTCCTCTTCCTCGCTTGACGCGGGGCTGTGGGTCATCGTGGGGCCACGGGGCGACAGGGGACAGCAGCATCACAGGCGGCTGCTGGGGCCAAGGGCAACTGTCAGGTTAGGAGCCCAGGGCTCGTAGAGGCCACAGCCACCCTCCTGGACAAGCAGTCTAGGGCAGCTGCCCCGCGTGCCCCAGGTAGACAGGAAGGAGGCTGGACACACCCCCAGCTACTCCTGCGGCCTCCGCTCACACACGCCCATCGCCACCACGCTTCCAGCAGGTCTCCTTCCTTGCCCTTGGCCCTGCTCGCAGACCCCCACCCGTCCTGCGCCCCACTTTGCCGCTGACCCAGCATGGCAGTGTCCCAGAAACCGCAGAATCACCGCGGGAGCTACTGGCCCACTTTGGCAGGCCACGGAAAATGCAGCTAAAATTAGCTGAGGACAGACAGGTGGACGACCCACCGGCATCCTGCCCTCCTGGCCCCAACCTAGCCCCTCACCCAAGGTCCTCCAGTCCTCCTCTTGGATACCTGGTGGGGGGAGGCTGAAATGTAGTAATGGGGAGACAGAGGTGCCGTGAGCCTGGGATGGCAGAAGTGGGAGGCCGCGTGGTGCCCGGGAGTGGTGCCTGGGAGCGGGTGGAACCAGTGACTTCACTGAAGTGTGGCTGACAACGTGTGCAGAGGACTGCTGGGAATCGGTGTCCCAGGGGAGCGAGGACACTAAGATAGGGGTGTCACAGGGCAGAGCATCATGCATGGGGTGTCCCCAAGGGAACCACAAGAGATGGCCGCTGCAGGCTGTTGGAGGCATCCTGAGAGAGGGGTGTGGGTAGGTGGGGAGACTGACCTGGGAGGGCCCATCCCGTGAGTGGGTGCAGTGGCCTGGGTCAGTGTGGGGTGGTTGTGGATAACCTGTGGGCACATCTGAGGACTGGTACCACAGGACAGGTGGATCAGCATTGCCTGGTACTGGCAGATCCACTCAGAGGGAGACTGGGGGCTGGGAGGGTGGCTAAGAAGTGGGATGATGGTCTGGAGGACTGGGGTGGGAAGTAATCTTCAGGTCCCCCACTATTCTCTCCTGAGGTGGCCTTATAAGCCTGGGTCCCAAATGGGGTCCACCTCCCTCTGCTTCTCCCAGTCTCCCACCCCAGCACCGGAAACCAGAATGTCTGGTCTGGTCCCTCCCCCCCACACCAGGCCCAGCTCCTGCACCGTTGCCATGGAGATGGGAAGCAGTGGAGGGTACTGCTGACTTTGGGGGAGTGGGGATGGGCTGGGGGGGTTGGGGGTTGGGGGAAGACAAAATGAGTGTGGGGGCAGGACAGTTCCAAGAGCTGTGGGTGAGTGAGCAGCTTAACCACGAGCTGGCCCACCCCTCCCCCATGCATGGCCAGGTTGCGAAGCCCCCTCCCCCTCCAGGTACCCAGCAGAGCTGCCCCACCTGGTCCGTGCGGAGGTACCCCCCTCCCTCGGCAGCCTACGGCTCCCCCCACACTCCACATCCCACCTCCGGACCCGGAGTCCGCTGCCACTCCCCCTCGGCTGACCCTGGCTGACCCCAGCCTCAGCCGGGCACTTTATGGGGTGGCCAGGGGGATGAAAGCAAAGCTGGCCCCGGCTCCCCAGCGCGTGCGGCTGCCCCCCACCCCCCAGACCAGCTCCGGCCCCTCCCCCTCAGGCCCGAGGGAGGGAGCGGGCACACTCCGCCGGGGCGGCATGAATCAAACGCTCCGCGGCTAAGAATAGCTGGCACGCAGCTGGTACTGAGACGGGCTGAGGAATCGGCGGGGGGGGGGGGGGGTGGAGAAGGGGAGAGAGGGGGTGCCCTGCGAGGCTGCGGGGGGACAGGGGGCGGCTGGTGTGGCCGAGAGCCGGGCCCGGGAGAATGAATGGAGGCGGAGAGAGGCGGGGAAAGGCGGGGAGAGGAGCCGGGGCTGGGGCTGAGAAACTGGTGGGGGAGAGCCCCGGGCCGGGGAGAGGGGGCGGGGGCACCCGGGAGCGGGACTCGGAGGCGGGAGCCGAGGGGGCGCGCCGGCCGGCGGAGAAGGAGAGGAGACGGGTGGGGAAGAAGGGAGGCTCGAAAGAGGGTGGGAGGGGATTGGAGGAGACTAGAAGGAGAGGCAGGAACCAGAGGGGGCCCAAGGGGGCGGAGGAGGCCAAGGCCCAGACCCGCGACGGAGGGGCAGGGAACCACGCTGACCTAGGGGAGGAGCCTCCCGCGGCGGGGCTGCAGAAGGGGTCAAGGGCCCCGGTCGGCCGGGGTGGGCGAGGCGGGGGAGTGGCCGGGCAGGGCCAGGAGGTGGGTACAGCGACCGAGCCTTTGGCCTGGGAGCACGGGGCAGCGGGCTGGGGGCCTTATGGGCGGGGGGATGGTGGGGCGCATCCTCCCCTCAAGTCTGCTATCTGGGACGGGGCACGGGGGACCGGGGCGTAACCCAATTTGGCGTCGCCCGGGGCAACGCTCCCCTCCTCACCCCACCCCCCACCGCACACCCGGGCCGGGAGCCCGGCGCGCGGCCAAGGACGTCCGGGGCGCCCCTGCCCCCTCCCGCGGCCCCGGCCCCGGCCCCGGCCCCGCAACTCCCCGAAACCCCCGGGTTTTCGGCCCCCTTACCTGCCTGGCGGGGCTGCTGAGTCCCGGTCGGCGGCGCCCGCGGCCCCTCCCCCCTCCCCCCACCCCCCACCCCCCCGGAGACGGGGGACCCTCAGGCCATGCCCCACCGCCCCGGAGGGCGAGCGGGCCGGGGAGGGGGCGGGCGGGGGCCGGGGGGGAGGGCGGGGGGGCCGAGGACCTCACCCCCCCCGCGGGCCGGGCCTGGCCATCCGCAGAGCGCCCCCCCTTCTGCCGCGGCCGCCGCGCCCCTCCGGGCTAGCCCGCCCCCGGCTCGGTCCGGCCGGCTCCGGGCGCGGCGTCTCCGCCTGCTCTTCCTCCTCCTCTTCCTCAAGCCGCCGCCGCCGCCGCCGCCGCCGCCGCCGCCGCCCGCTCCGCGCCTCCTCTGCCTCCCTTCTCGCTCTCTCGCTCTCACTGTCTCTCCCTCACCCTGTCTCTCTCTCTCCCTCCCTCTCTCCCTCCCCTCCCTCCGCCCTCTCCCCTCCCTCCGGAGCCAGCAGAGGAGATATCGCCCCTCCCCGCGCCCCCAAACCTCGCCCATCCCCCCAGCCGGCTCCACCCCCTCCCCTGCCTCCCCCCCATCCTCATCGCCACCAGATAACCCAAGGGGGCTCTACCCCTGCTTGCTCCCTACCCGGACCATGGGGCCCCGCCCCCCTAAGGGTACCGCTCCACACACACACACACACACACACACACACACACACACACACACCAGGACCGCCCCTTCCCACAGCGCTTCCCAACCCCTCTACACACAGTAGGACACAGTGAATATTTGTTGCTAGACTCTACATTTCCAAACTGGATTGTGAGAGCTATAGATTTCTGTCCCCCCCCAACACACACACAAACACACACACACACACACACACACACACACACACACACATCTTCCCCCAAGGCACAGGTGCTTAGAGTCACTAGCTGGCCCTGCTAGGAACGTGTGCACATTACCCCATATACATACTCTCCAAGGCATGCATGACCTAACATACCTGAGTGTACATCACCACAAACACACCTAGCTACATGTACATATCACACCCGCTGTCCAGGGCAGACACGCAGCACAGCAGTAACCCCCTCACCCAGAGGGGCAAGCACCCAGGTGGGCATGCTCAGATCTTCAGCTCACACGCATGCCAGAAACAGGCACGCGACTATAAGGAGACATGTGCATGCAGCCCCATCACACTCACCCACCTCACCATTTCACAGGTGTGTGCACACATCCAGTTAGAGGCACAACATAGTGCCACAGCTCCCCTCCTAGCTGACATTTCTTGAGCACTTCCTGTGTGCCAGGCTCTGCTCTGGATTCACTCATCGACTTTTCACATCAATCCTTTGGGCTGTGGATTTTCACCATCCCCATTTTCCTGAGCAGGAAACTGGGGCACAGAGAAGCCCAAGGTCACCTAGCTATAAAGAGGTGGTACCAAGGATCAGGGACAGGTAGGCTGGCTCAGTCTCTATGCCACTGTTGTTCACTATGAGGCATGCCATAGCTGCATGTCCTCCTTCATTATACACAGACACACCCAAGATCTCCTCACAGCTCAGGTCCCTGGTGCCTGGGACATACCACACAGGCAGGGCAGTTCCCACAAGGCAATGGTGAGAGGTTCCTATCCTTCTTCTAGCTCCACCAGCTTCTCCAGGACCGCCCACCAGCTGGAGCACAGGCAACGCAGAGGGCAGTTCTAGGGACGCCTCTGGATGTGCATCTCCGGCTGTGGGCTCCAGGGTACCGGGGTATGAGCCAGCCCAGCTTCAGGAGGCCTCTCTCTAGATGCATACTTACCAGCCCAGGTGGTGAGCATCTGGGCCCCGGGGAGAGCACAGCTGCCCACATTGGCACCAGCAGCGAGGGAGGCTGTGCACCCCTCTATGGTTTACAAGGACTTTCCTGGCCTGTGCATTCTCTCTCCAGGCCTCTCTCTACTAGGGAGGGGTCCCCCAGGTCCCTAATAGGCACCTGAATGGCCTAGGCTCTGAGACGGTGAGCAGCCTGCCTTAATGTCACACTGTCTTCTGCTTTCTTGGAAAAGGGAAGACTGGATGAGTGGACTTCCAAGGCCCCCCTGGGGCTTCTAGCGTGCCCTGCCCTTGCTTTGACCTGGAAGCCTCTGCCAGCTGCTGCCACACTGGTGCCCTCCAGCAGGTTGCGCCATCCCTTCTCTGAGCCTCAGTTTCTTCTCTTGAAGAGTGGGCTCTGCAATCCCTGGCTGCTAAACATCATGTGCACTGGCACAACCTAGCCAGGCCCAGGCTGGGAAAGCCCTGCATGACTCACGGGTCTGGCATAGAGTGGGCATGGCATGGCCTCCTGCTTCCTTTGCCTCTGCAGCTTCTCTCCCACTGCCTTCACCACCTCCACCCTGGCTACCCCCACCCTGGATGCCCCTGTGCCCTTGCCCCAGGGAAGTCGGGGTGCCACCTAAACATGGTGGTCAAGCCTTCAGTCTTTTGGCTAAACTGTTACCCCACCAGGAATAGCTATTTCCTTCCTTACTTAGCAGACTGATTGAGCACCTACTGTGTGCTGGATTGGCCCTGTTCTAGCTCTGGGGATAAAGCAATGAACAAGAATGCCTGCCTTCATTGGCAAGAGTCCGGCAATAAAAAAAACAATGTCAGTTCTTGATTGTACCAACAAGATAAAATGGGGTGTTAATTGGTAGAGGTGCAGCTTCTTTTGGATATGATAGGGAAGGGCTCAGTGAGCTGAGACCTCAGTAATGAGAAGGAGCAGGGGGAAGAGCATTTGGAGTAAAAGTCTAGTGCAAAAGCTCTGAGGTCGGAGGGAGCTTGACATCCAGGAAATAGTGAAGAGGGCAGTGTGGCTGGAGCCTGGGGGGCAAGGGGGGGCATGAGCTTGCAGAGGTACAAAGGGCCCATCCTTCCCAGCCCCCCACTGTGCAGGCCAGGCCAGTGCTGAGGACAGTGTTTGGCTTCCCTCCTGCATGTGATGGGAAGCTGGGGGAGCAGGGGAGTGGGGAGTGACGTGATCTGATTTACGGTTTGGAAGCATTGCTCTGGCTGCGGCAAGCAGCGTGGATTGGAGGGGCTCAGGAGAAGGGAGGGGGAGAGCCAGGAGGAGGTGACTGCAGTGGTCCAGTCGAGAGATGAAGCACTTGGCTGAACGCTCAGAGCTCCGTGCACCCAGCGCTGCGGTCTGTCTACTCCACCTCTGGAGAAAGCTTCCTTGACCACCACCAGCCAACCCTCCCTCCTCCCCTTCTGCCCTACAGTCTGCAAGTCTGTGAGGAGCTGGAGTCCCCAGCACTGCCCCACCCAGGGCCTGGCCTGCAGGAGGCTTCCAGGAAAGTACAGCAAATGAATCCCAGAGCCCTGCCTTCTAGAGTTGCATATACAGCGACATGCATGCTCTTTATACGTGTCCCCACAGACAGGGACACATACTCATTTTCATCCTGGGGCAATGACTTGAGGCCAGGAAGGGAGCTCTGGGGGCAGGAGGTGCCCTAGAGCCTGCAAACCGTGGGAAAGCCTCCTCCAGGAGGGGGCGTGGGCGATGGTGGCCGCAGGGTAATAAAAACCTTTGGAGACCCTCTAGTCTCCCTGCTCCTGAGGAGTGGCCAGAGGAGGAGTAGGGAGCAGAGCCAAGCTCCAAGAATCCCTCTGAGGTTGTGTCCTGGGCAGAGGTTGTGTCCCCAGGATCCCTTGGAGAGCCAGCTCCATCCTCTCCAGGCCATCTGAGCTTTTGGCCATGGTGGAAGGAAAGAGGAGGGCGGAAGTGAGCTCTGGAAAGTGGGAAGAGGGGGGGTATGTGGGAAGACCCAAGGCGGGATCCAGGCTTTGGAACGTTGGAGGTTTCCGGCCACAGAGGCAGGGCCTCAGGGGAGCCAAGAGAGGCGGGGAGAGACACACACACACACACACAGAAGAGCAGGGACCAACAGACAAGCAGACGGTGGACACAGACAAGAGCTGGGAGGGAAGGGACCAGGGGCTAGTGATTTGTGTGCACTCCAGTTCCCAGAGACATCCCCTTCCCAGAGATCCCTCTGCAGCCTTGAGTGCTGCGGAGCCCAGTCTGATGCAGGCAGCCTGGCTGCTTGGGGCCCTGGTGGTCCCTCAGCTCCTGGGCTTCAGCCATGGGGCTAGAGGAGCAGACCGAGAATGGGAGGGGGTCTGGGGAGGCGCCCAAGAGGAGGAGCGTGAGAGGGAAGCCCTGATGCTGAAGGTGAGTTGCTTAGGACTCTCGCGGGGAGCTGGGGGTGTGGGGAGGAGGGTCTTCCAGGGTTGGGGAAATGGGCTAGGGAGAGTGATGGGACAGGCTCAAAGGATGGGATGATGGGTTCAGACAAGGGACTCTGGGGCAGAGCTTACAGCTGTAAAGGGGTTGCTGGAGCGTGTGGGGCGTCAGAACGCAGCTGGGCTGCCCCTAATCATCCGTTCCCTGCCTCAGCATTTGCAGGAGGCCCTGGGGCTGCCAGCTGGGAGGGGGGATGAAAATCCTGAGGGAATCCCTGAAGACAAGGAGACCTGGGGGACCGAGGAGGACGGTCAGGGGGAGGAAGAGGAGGAAGCAACGGCAACCCCGTACACTGGCCCCAGTCCCTCTCCCACCCCTGAGGACACCGTCACTTATATCCGTGAGTAATCGTTAGCTCCGCCCTGCCCCCAGGCCTCCGCGGTCATTTTTCTCAAAAATGTACCTTCGTTTCACTGCCCAGGACCTTTCAATTGCCCACCGCCCAGCTGATAATCCCACGTCCCTGGAGCTCCGGGTGCCTGGCCTTGCCTCCCCAAGAGCCCGAGGCCACTGGCCCCATCTTCCAGGAATCCCGAGTGCTCCCCACCCCAACTCCGTCCCCGGAAGCCCTAAGTCCCTCCAGACCCTTTGGTCCCCACCCCGCGGGTCCCGTTCAGCGTGCGCCCCGTCTGTCCGCAGTGGGCCGCCTGGCCGGCCTGGACGCAGGCCTGCACCAGCTGCACGTCCGTCTGCACGCGTTAGACACCCGCATGGTCGAGCTGACTCGGGGGCTGCGGCAGCTGCGGGAGGCGGCAGGCGACACCCGCGACGCCGTGGAAGCCCTGCAGGAGGCGCAGAGCCGCGCGGAGCGCGAGCACGGCCGCTTAGAGGGTGAGTCCGCATCGCGCGGGGCCGGGAAGTGGGACGATCCGGGTCAAGAGGAGGGCCGGTGGGAGGAAGGGGCCCAGAAACCTCTGGAGAGACTCAGGGTTCCTAGAGATTTGGAGGTACGGGCTTACGGGGAGCTTAGAGTAGCCGGCAGGGTGAGCGCGGAGAGCGGGCGTGCCGTAGGGGCGTCCAGCGGCGCTGTGGAGCGTTGCCGACTCGGGCCGCGCCACGCCCCCTACGGTCCAGTTCCCGCAGTCTGGCCCCACCCCCGGCGGGCCTAACTCCCCGCCTCCCAGCGGTTCCGACCCCGCCCCCTCGCAGCCCGCCCCGGAGGCCCCGACCCCGCCCTCTCCCCGCCCCGGAGATGCCTGACCCCGCCCCGCCCCGCCCCGCCCCGCCCGCAGGCTGCCTGAAGGGGCTGCGCCTTGGCCACAAGTGCTTCCTGCTATCGCGCGACTTCGAGGCGCAGGCAGCGGCGCAGGCGCGGTGTGTGGCGCGGGGCGGGAGCCTGGCGCAGCCCGCGGACCGCCAGCAGATGGAGGCGCTCACGCGCTACCTGCGCGCGGCGCTCGCCCCTTATAACTGGCCAGTGTGGCTGGGCGTGCACGACAGGCGCGCCGAGGGACTCTACCTCTTCGAGAACGGCCAGCGCGTGTCCTTCTTCGCCTGGCACCGCGCGCCCCGTCCGGAGCCCGGCGCCGGGCCCAGCCCCGCGCCGCACCCGCTCAGCCCCAACCAGCCCAACGGCGGCACGCTGGAGAACTGCGTGGCGCAGGCCTCGGACGACGGCTCCTGGTGGGACCACGACTGCGAACGCCGCCTCTACTACGTCTGCGAGTACCCCTTCTAGCGGGGCCGGTCCTCGCGTCTCCAGTCCAGCCCACCACTCGCCCTCTGGCTGGGCTGTTCATCCTGGAGAATGCCCTTCCCTCCCTCTCTCCCTGCCCACGGATGGAAGTGTGTACCCCCCCTTGGCTGGACGATCCCGGGGGGCTTTCTGCGGAGCCGAGAGCCCTTACACTCCTGTGTCTTTCTTGGCATCAGGCTAAGTTCCGCGCTAATAAAGCCTTCTGGAATCTGACTTGAGCTAGCAGTGGAGGCACTTTTGGTCTGTCGCGTTGAGGGGCAAGCCCTGGAAGGGCAAGACCCTGGCCTTTGGATGCCTATCCCGTTCCGTTTTTACAGATATTATTTGAGCCCCAGAATCAGAAGGATGGAGAACACACACACACACACACACACATCTATATATATACACACACATCATCTGCTCCTGCACACAAATGCCCAAAGTACACGCATGCACACGTTGCTGACGCCTCCAGCTCCATCGTGTCCCACTCACGACCTTTGCGACACAGGGCCTGTCAGGCATTGTCCAGGCCTTGGCCTTGGTGCAGGTCAAAGAGGTCTGAGAAATACAAAGGAGCTAAAG
This sequence comes from Canis lupus baileyi, assembly GCF_048164855.1. Classification (NCBI taxonomy): domain Eukaryota; kingdom Metazoa; phylum Chordata; class Mammalia; order Carnivora; family Canidae; genus Canis; species Canis lupus. Next base: position 106,565,582 of record NC_132838.1, on the reverse strand, counting down.
GTTCTGACAAGTCCTGCAGGAAAAAAAACCATTTAATTTTAATTAGTGTATCTCAAACTCGTTCCACCAGATGGTTCCTTAGCATCATGTAATGTCAGGCCCTGCCCTACTCCCTTCCTCAATCTCAGGGGCATGTGTTGAGAAGCAAACTTAATGTATACAGCCTGGAAACTTAGGCTCCCTCCTAGTGTGCCATAAGCCAGTCCCTTTCCTTCTCTGTGCCTCAGTTTCCCCACCTGAACATGGGCACAATTATCCCACCTTGCATTAACTCTTGGGAAATTCAGGTGAACCTAGGAAAGTGAGTGTTTCAAAAATGGTTGAATGTGAGTCACATGCTACCTTTCTTTCACTGCCTTTTTCACATCTTTGTTCCCTGAGAACACTCGGGAGTGGGCCAGCCAGGCCTCTGCATTGAGGACAGTCTCTTTGAGGGAGGAGCTCTTATTCTGGAATCACCCACTGTCTTCCCCCCAATACTGGCAACATGATCCTGACCCTGACGTCATCATGGGGCCTAGGAACTGGAGTGTGCCGTGTCTGTCCTTATATCTCCATCCCTCCCTCTCCTTCAGCTGTGGTACCACCAGCCTAAAATGTCACCATTGGATCCACCGGTGGGAGGAATGAGCCATCCCTGTCATCTCAGCTCTGTCATTTCTCAGCCCCACAGTCCCCATAGATAGGAGTAACAGAATGGGGAATGGTGGGGAAGGTGGCAGGGTGGGGGAGGTGACAGGGTGGGGGAGGTGGCAGGGTGGAGGGGTGCTCTGGTCAGGAAGGCTTCAATCAGGGAACTGAAAACATTGCTCAAAATTCTTCCCCCTCTGAACTTGTTTCCTGGAGTTGGGAAGATACAGCAGGATGTCTTCTAGGCGACCAGAGGGCACATTAGTCAGGCATGGATGGGCATTTATCTGCTACTGCCTGGAAGGGGCCCACCATTAGAGACCTGACATTCTGAAAGATGGGTGGGTCAATGTGGAGCAGTTCAGTGGTTACCTGCCTGGACTCCGGAGCCAGACATCCCAGGTTCTAATCCTATCTCGGCCACTTACTTTTAGGAAATATAAAGTGAGATATAACCTCGATGCCTCAGTGTCCCCATTTGTACATTGCGGGTAAGAATATCTAGAAGAGTGCTGGATACTGAGAGGTCCTTGCAACATTAGATATGGCTCTCACGTGGCAATTTTAACCTCACCCTCACCTCTGCATGCTCTGTCCAGACATTGTCTTTGCATATATGTACAGGTTCTCTCAAGAACTAATGTGTTACCCTGAACAACCCTCCCACCTCCCTCCAGCAGGGTTAGGTGCCCCCTGTAATGTTCCAGAACGGCTGGGTTCTCTTCTGACCTAAGCCCTGATCAGCCAGACTGGAGAGCCTCGCTGGGCAGGGCTGGGTATGACCAACTCTGCGTCCCCAGCATCTCCTGGCACAGCGCAGCTCTTTGTAGGAAGAAAGATGCCTGTCCCGGGCCATTTTTGGGATCTTGAGATGAGTTCCATCTCTGCTTCTCTTCCTCCCTGGCCTCCCCCCAAGCTGACTCAGGAGCCTTCCCTGGGCTCCCAGAGTCAGGGGCTCTCCTCATCACCCCATCCATTACTCTAGGTCACCACTGTTTGGTCACAAGCCCAGGGACATAGACTTGGGCGCGCATAGAGAGATAGGGTGGGGGGGCCCGCAGTGGAGGGCATTTTGCGAGCATCAATTCAGCTGTTTAAGCATCTGCTCAGCTGCCCTGTACGCTGCATTCTGGACTGATTCCTCAGTTCTGTTCATAGGGACCCTGCCCCCTCACCTCCGAGGAGCCCTCCCATGCCTGCCAAAAGCCAGCGTTTGCCAATGCCCCCGCCCTGGCTCTCTGTGGAGCACCTGCGGTCTGAGAGCTCGGAGTCGCGGACCAGAGAAGGCCTCAGCAGCTGCCTGGGATCGATGCATGAAGAGATTGCAGGGCGGTGGTAGAAGATGGGCTCAATCCTTGCGATGACCCAGCGGAGGAAGAAGAACCCGGCCGGCCCCGGTTTGCCAAGACTACAAATCCCAAGGGTCCGAGCGGCGGGCCCTCTACCTTCTCAGAACCACGTTTCCCAGCAGCCATCGGGAACCTCACGCAAGTCCTCGAAAGTCCCGCCTCCTCCTCCCACGTGAGGCTCGCTTACATTGCCCAGAAAGCATGACAGGTCAGAACTTGGCCGTCTCCAATCAGAGTACACACCCCTACTCCCCATCCGCCCGGCCTCACCCCAAGGTACTTTGGGAAATGTAGTCCTGTCGGGCGTCAACGGGAAGACAAACCCAAGGCGACGTCTAACATTCATTTAGGCTTAGACTGTAACCAGTACTGAGACCTTTCCAAGAGTTTTTAAAAATACGGGTGAATTTTACAGATAATTGGAAACTGATAATAAGCATTTATTTAAAACATAAGTGCATAGAAACATGAGAATGAATAGAAAATGGTTAAGAAATAGTTCTCAAAATTTGAGTATCTTGAGTATGTACTGAATTACAACATAAAATACAATATAAAAAGTCTTCCTTGGCCTAGAAAAAATTTGCTAAATACTAGTCCAAACTAATTTAGTTTCCTTAAAACACACACACATACACACACACACACACCTTTTTTGTTTGGAAATAATCTCAAGGTTACAAATAACCTGCACAAATACAAATAGTATCTACGCAGATTTATCTACTGTTAACAGTTTACCCCATTGCTTTGGCTTTATCATTATTTATCTATCTGTCCATCCATCCATCCATCCATCATCCACCCCTCCATCCTAACTCAATTATCAGGAAAGAATTAAAGTCAAGTTTACTAACCAATTGCAGGGAAGGAGACCACATCCCAAAGGAGAAGCTGTGATCAACTTATACGATTTGGGGGAAGAGAAGAATTTTGGTGAAATTTAAGTGAAATGGTGCTTTAGTAGCTTCAGAGCAAAGCAGGGATGTGTATAAATGAGTCAACAGTTACGAACTGCAAAGTGGACTCAGAATCCTGTTTCCTTGGAAACTGTAAAGTTAAGATAAACGTGGCATGCCATGCCCAGAAACTCTATATAAAGCTCTGCATCAGGGCTGGAAATTGAGGCTTCTTGTCTATATCAAAGTGACTTAGATATTCTGGGAAAAGTAGGATAAGTTTCATTCTTATGGATATATTTTCAAACAATAAAGTTTCTAAAAGCCTATGATTTTAGAGAGCAAACTTTCTCAGTGAGTAAGATAGCAGTAGTTGCTCACAAAGGGGGTGGTTGGGACACTTTACAGCTGCCACATACTGGGAGAAATGCTTCCTGTTAACTTTGCCCCTGGACTTATCTGTGTTTATAGATAGATGGTGGGCAGATTTTTTAGTTTTTGCTTCTCAATACATGCATTAGTTACACACACCATTACCCTTTGCCCCTGAATACTGCAGTGGGTATTTCCCAAGAAGAGAGATACTCTCTGACTTATTCTTAGCAATCGACCTCAATAAATGTAACATTTACTCAATACTTTTTATCTAATCTCCTTGTGGTGTCTCAATTTCATCAGTTGGCCCAAATGCTGTATCTCAGAGCACTTTCCCTTTCCAGTTCAGGATCCAGTCTGGGGTCAGGTATTGCATATTGTTGTCCTGTCTCCTCGAATCTGGAACATTCCCATATTTCTGATATTGACATTTTGGAAGAATGACCACCTTTTATTTTTTTAATAGAAGTTCCTCACTTGAGTTTCTGACATTTCCTTGTGGTGATTAGATTCAGGCTATACATTCTCCACCAGAATATATGAGGTGAGGTGTATCTTTCCCTTCTAGGCCCAGTTGAGGGAAGTGTGCACAGAATAGAATAACTTCTTTTGTTTTAGGTCATATTTCTGTCCTCAGGGATTCACTTTGAACATGACCCCCTCCTGGCTTCCATAGGCTTTTCTGTGCCAGCCCATGTTCTTTTTTTTTTTTTTTCAGCCCCATGTTCTTTATTCATTCTTTTGAACAACCTCTCCTCTGCTCCAGCCTCAAGCTATCACCTCATCCTAAAATGGCAGCCTCTCCCATTCCAGCAGCAAATTGCTTCTTTCCAAAGCACAGGTGGTTGTGTGAGCTGGGCCAGATGGCAGTGTAAGCTCAGGTTCTGGAAATTCCTGCAGGAGGCAAGTCGCCTTCCCTTCTCAATCTATTTCTACCTATTCTAAACACAACTGGACTTCAGGTTCTGACCCTGAGCCATGATAGCTCCTGGCAGCCTTCTGGGCAGGAAGCCAGAGCTGGGGTGGATTTGGAGGACAGAGGTGGCAGAAAGTGGAACACCAGCTCTGCCTTAAAAACAATCTTGTTTTGGGCAATTTTGTAATTGTGGGTACATGGAAAGTAGTATATGTGAAAGAAATGAGAAGACCAGCCATAGGGGCACCTGGGTGGCTGAGTGTCTGCCTTTGGCTCAGGTCATGATCTCAGGGTTCTGGGATGGAGCCCCACATCGGGCTCTCTGCTCAGCAGGGAGTCTGCTTCTCCTTCTCCCTCTGCCCCTCCCCCCTGCTCCTTCTCTCTCTCTCTCAAATAAATATAATCTTTAAGGAAAAAAAAGACCACTCATTAATTCACCACTCATTTTAATACTAGGATATTATTGTTTACTACTCTTTCCTTGTGCTGGCCCTCATGCCCACCTGAACCACTATCCTGAATCATGTCCATCCTTCACTCAATTTCCATGATTACTGTAGCACATATGTATGTATCCCTAAACAACATATGATTTAGTTTTGCTTGTTTATGAGCTTTATAGCAATGATACCTGCATTAGTATTCTAGGGCTGCCATAACAAAGCACCAGAGACAGGGAAGCTTAAACAACAGAAATTTTCTTTCTCACAGTTCTGGAAGGTAGGAGTTGAAGATGCAGGTGTCAGCAGGTTGATTCCTTCACAGGCCTCTCTCTGTGGCTTGCAGACAACTGCCTTTTTTGTGTGTCTTCACACAGTCTTTCATCTGTGTTTAGGCATTCCTGGTGTCTCTCGGTGTGTCCAAATTTCCTGTTACAAGGACACCAGTCAGCTTGGATTATGGTCCACTCTAAGGGCTTCATTTTAAAGACCTTATTTCAAGATACAGTCACATTCTAAGGTACTACCTGCTTTGACACATGAATCGATGGAGAGGGGTAAAATTTAGCTTGTAAACATATCTTACTGTATGTAGCTACAGATGTAGCTAGCTTTTTTTTTAAGATTATTTATTTATTTATTTATTTATTTATTTATTTATTTATTCATGAGAGACACACACACAGAGAGAGGCAGAGATAGGCAGAGAGAGAAGCAGGCTTCATGCAGGGAGCCCTATGTGGGACTCGATCCTAGGACTCCAGGATCATGACCTGAGCCGAAGGCAGATGCTCAACCACTGAGCCACCCAGGTGTCCCTGTAGCTAGCTTTAAGAGAAAAAAAAAGGGTTTTATTTTTTAAGTAATCTCTATGTCCAGTGTGGGGCTTGAACGTACAACCCCAAGATCAAGAGTTGAACACTCCACTGACTGAAGCAGCCAGGCGCCCCTAGGTTTTTGGTTTGTTTTTTAAATGAGTTTTTCTTTTTTTTTTTTTTTTTTTTGAGAGTAGTTTTAGGTTGACAACAAGGTTGAGAGGAAGGTACAGAGATTTCCCCTATACCCCCACCCTCACACATGCATAGCCTCCCCCATCATCAGCATCCCCCACTGGAGTGGATATATTTGCCACAATTGAACCTACATGGACACATTACCCCTCAAAGTTTACCTGAGGGCTCACTCTTAGGGATGTATGTTTGGGGGGTTTGGACAAATGTATAATGACATATATCCATCATTATAGTATCATACAGTACTTTTGGGGAGTCATTTAAGAAATCCTTCCCTGGGGGAGTATAAGAAGACTAGCCATAGGGGGCGCCAGGGTGGCTCAGTGGTTGAGTGTCTGCCTTGGGCTCAGGGCATGATCCCAGGGTCCTGGGATCAAGTCCTGTATCGGGCTCCCTGCTCAGTGGGGAGCCTGCTTCTCCCTCTCCTGCTTCCCCTGCTTGTGCTCTCTCTCTCTCTCTCCTTCCCTCTCTGTTTCAAATAAATAAATAAATAAAATCGAAAGAAAGAAAGAAAGAAAGAAAGAAAGAAAGAAAGAAAGAAAGAAAGAAAAGAATTCCTTCCCTGCCCCCAGAAGTGAAGGACATTTTCTCGCATTCTTAAAGTTTTCCCTTCCATGTGAAAGTCTTCAATCCACCTGAAGTTGTTGTTTATGAGGTGTGATGTATAAATCCAGTTTATTTCTTCCTCTAAGGATAACCAATGATCTCAACAGCATTTGTTAAATAATTATCCTTTCCTGATTCTCTGCGGTCCCTGCCCTGTCATATTTTAGAATTTGTGGCTCTTTTATGGGGCTCTCTGATCCACACATTGATTAATTTGTTTAAGCCTTCATCAAGACCATCCTGTCTCAATAACCATTGCTTCGTATAACATTTCATGAATGAACTTTGCAACTTTGTATAAACCCCCCCAAAAATTAGAAAAAGAAGTAACATTCTTCAGTTCATTTTAATGAGGTTACTACAATGTTAACACACAAAAAAATAGTCAGGGACAGGGGTGCCTGGCTGAGTCAATTGGTGGAGCGTGCAACTTTTGATTCCAGGGTTGTGGGTTGGCATCCCACATTGGGTGTAGAGATTACTTTAAAAAATCTTTAAAAATAAAAAATAAAAAAAAAAATCTTTAAAAATAGTCAGAACAGCCACAGAGCAGCCCCAGTGGCCCAGCGGTTTAGTGCCTGCCTTTGGCCCAGGGTGTGATCCTGAGGCCCCGGGATCAAGTCCCACATCGGGCTCCCTGCATGGAACCTGCTTCTCTCTCTGCCTGTGTCTCTGCCTCTCTCTCTGTGTGTCTCTCATGAATAAATAAATAAAATCTTTAAAAAAAAAAAAGCCATCTCTTAAAAAAAAATAGTCAAAACAGGGGCGCCGGGGTGGCTCAGTCAGTTAGGCATCTGCCTTCAGCTCAGGTCATGATCCCAGGGTTCTGGGGTCAAGCCTCTCATAGGGTGCTTGGCACCCTGCTTGGCAGGGAGTCTGATGCTCTCTCTCCCTCTGCTCCTCCCCACTGCTTGTCTTCTTTATTTGTCAAATAAATAAATAAAATCTTAAAAAGAATAATCAAGAACAGCATAAACAAGGAAAACCAGGGATGCCTGGGAGGCTCAGTGGTTGAGCATCTGCCTTTGGCTCAAGGTGTGATCCTGGAGTCTCCAGATCAAGTCCCACATTAGGCTCCCCGCAGGGAGCCTGCTTCTCCCTCTGCCTGTGTCTCTGCCTCTCTCTGTGTGTCTCTCATAAATAAATAAATCTAAAAAAATAAAAACAAAAACAAAACAAGGAAAACCGGACTATTTCTCTAGTGAATAAAAAAATCCTAAATAAAATATTACCATCTGATTTCATCAATTCATTAATTCTCCACAGTAACTGGTTAACAGAGGAAAATCTGATGATAATCTCCACAAATGGAAAAAAAAACTTGATAAAACTTGATCCAACAAGTAATTCTTTTCTACAATGAGCAAGCAATCTAATGCAAACAGTGGGCAAATAAGTAATAAAGAAGATCCACTGAAACAAGAGCAAAACAAATGATACAAAGGGGAGGGGCAGGAATCAGTGGAATGAAAGGGGGAAGAAAAGTCTAGCAAAACAAGAAGTTATTTTGATTTTTGAAAAAGTTATTAAGATTGATTGACTTTTTGGCAAAACTGAATAAGAAAAAAATAAAGGGGCTAAAAATAAGATACAAACAATAAGAGTGAAGAATTATAGCTAGGACTGAGATACAAAATGTAATTAGGGGCACCTGGCTAGCTCAGTCAATAGAGCACATAACTCTTGATCTTGAGGTTGTGAGTTCAAGCGCCACGGTGGGTATAGAGTTTCCTTAAAAATAAAGGAATAAACTTAAAAAAATAATTAGTACTATGACCAACTATGGGCTAACATTTAAAAACTTAAATGAAATGGTTAAACTACTAGAAAAATATAAAATGCCAAAAATTATGCAAAAATCAAGCACTTGAATAAACCATTAAGTACTGAAATATACAAAGTTATAGTCAAAGATTTCCATTCTCTCTCTCTCTCTCTCTGTCTCTCTCTCTCAAAAAAACCCCAGAGGCACAGATGGTCTTCTAGGCGACTGATATCAAACATTCAAGAAATGCTTAATTTTTATCTTATACACATTATTCCGGAAAATAGAAATCATGTAGAATCTGTCTAGTTCCTTTTTGGAAGCTAATGCAACGCTGATTCTAAAACCAGATAAGGAACATGTACAAGAAAAGAAAATTATAAGTCCATTTCACTTGTGAACGTGGGTGCAAAAATCCTGCATCACATAATAGCCTACTAAATCCAACACTATATCATAATTCATCATGATCAGGTAGGATTTATCACTAATTATCAAGGGTCGTTCAAAATTTAAAAAAAAATTTCTTTCAGCATAATTCACTAACAGACCAAGGAAGAAAAAGTACTGATTTCAATCAACGTGGAAAAATAATTTGATAAGGTTTTATACCTTTATTTATTTATTTATTTATTTATTCATTCATTTATTTATTAAATATTTTATTTATTCATGAGAGACAGAGAGAGAGAGAGAGAGAGAGAGAGAGAGAGAGAGGCAGAGACACAGGCAGAGGGAGAAGCAGGCTCCATGCAGGGAGCCCGACGTGGTACTTGATCAGGGCTCTCCAGGATCACACCCTGGGCTGAAGGCGGCGTTAAGCCGCTGAGCCACCCGGGCTGCCCTTTTATATATATTTATGATTGAAAATTAAAACAGTAAGCTGGGGGGGGGGTATTTTCTTAACTTTATAAAGCTTCCAGCAAATGCCATAAAAATTTTGGATGCCTTCCTTCCAAGACCAAAAATGACATTAGAATATCCTCATCATGGCTGGTGCTTAACATAGTACTGTGTATAAATCCTGATTAATGGTTTACTTAAAAAAGCTACAGGAACAAGTAAGAGATATTAGCAAGGTCTTGAGTTACAAGATTAACCTATAGGGGTGCCTGGTTGGTTCAGGCGGTGGAGTATAAGACTCTTTATCTCTGAGTTGTGAATTTGAGCCCTATGTTGGTTGTAGAGATTACTTTAAAAAATAAAAAATCTTTTAAAAGACAAAATACCCAGATTAACCTACAAAAATCAATCCTATTTCTCTATGCCAACAATAAATTAATATAAAATATAATTAAAAATACCATTCACTATCCCTCCTAAGTATGTAGACATCATCTAGGAACTAACACACAAAAAAATAATAATATTCTGGAAGTGAAAACTTTAAACTCTGATAAAGGACCCAAAGATGATTGGAATAAAAATAAAGACACTCTATGCTCTTTGCTGAGTGATTAAATATTTTTTTAAAGATTTTATTTATTTATTCATGAGAGAGAGAGAGAGAAAGAGAGAGGCAGAGACAGGCAGAGGGAGAAGCAGGCTCCACGCAGGGAGCCCGACATGGAACTCAATCCCGGGTCTCCAGGACGATGCCCTGGGCTGAAGGCAGGTGCTAAACCGTTGAGCCACCCAGGGATCCCTCTACTTGGATTATTTTAAAGTCTTATTGAGATTCACATGCCATACAATTCATACAACTAAAGTGGACAATTCAATGATTTTTGGCACATTCAGATATGTGCAATAATCACTATGGTCAATTTTAGAGCATTTTCACCATCACAAACAAGCAAACAAACAAACACCAAACCTGTACATTTTAGCAATTACCTCCGTATCTCTCCATCCACTCCCACCCCTAAGAAACCAAGAATCTAATTTCTGACTTTATAGATTTTCCTATTAACGGAAATTTCAGAAGGATGGAATCATATAAATGTGTGGGTTTTATGACTGGCTTCTTTCACTAAGTGTGATGTTCTCAAGTGGCATCTGGGTTGTGGCCTGGATTAGCACCTCATGTACACATTTTTGTGTGGTTGTATGTTTTCCTTTCTCTTGGATATCTATCTTGGAGGGGGAATTGCTGGATCCCATGATAACTCTATGTTTGACTTTTTGAGGACTGCCAGCCTGTTTCCCACAATGACTGCACCATTTTGCTTTCCAACCAGCAGTGTGTGAGGGTTTCAATTTCTCCACATTCTCGCCAACACTTGCTATTATCTGACTTTTTAATTTTAACCATCCTCATAGATGCAAAGTGGTACCCCCTTGTGATTTTGATTTACATCTTTCTGATGACTAAGATGCCAATATTTTCATGAGCTTCTTGGCTATTTGTGTATCTCCTTTGGGAAACATCTTTTCAGATTTCTTGCCCATTTAAAAATTGGTTTATTTGTATTTTTGATATTGAGTTGTAAGAGTTCTTTACATATTCAACTGGTTTTTTTGGTTGTTGCTTTGGGGCTTACCATATACATTTTAATTGATCAGAATCAGGTTCCAGAGGCACTTGGGTGGCTCAGCAGTTGAGCGTCTGCCTTTGGCTGAGGGTGTGATCCCAGGATCCTGGGATTGAGTCCTGCATCAGGCTCCCTGCATGGAGCCTACTTCTCCCTCTGCCTATGTCTCTGCCTCTATCTCTCATGAATAAATAAATAAAATCTTAAAAAAAAGAATCAGTTTCTGATTTATAGTAGCTTAATTCCAGTGAGATAGAGAACCGCTACTCCTATAGTGCTGTATTCTCTTTTCTCTCTTTCTGTGGTATTATTGTCATACATATTAATATTACAAACCCAACAATAGTTATTATTACTTTACCATACATAGTCATTTCCTTATCTTTCCTCCCACCACCTCCTTTTGTGTGGATATTGGCAAATATATTAAATCTCCATATGTTATAGGTCAATGATACATTATATGCATAATGTTTTATACAATTGATTTTAAAGTCAGTTTTGAGGATAATGGAGAAAAACTATGCATTAATACTGTCTTTTAAAATTATATAATTACCAGGCCACCTGACTGGCTCAGTTGGTGGAGCCTGTGACTCTGGATCTCAGGGTTGTGAGTTCGAGCCTCACTTTGAATGTAGAGATTACTTAAAAAAAAAAATCTGGGATGCCCGGGTGGCATAGCAGTTGAGCATCTGCCTTTAGCTCAGATTGTGATTCTGGGGTTCTGGGATTGGGTTTGGCATTGGGCTCCTGGCAGGGAGCCTACTTCTCCCTCTGCCTATGTCTCTTACCCTCTCTCTGTGTCTCTCATGAATAAGTAAATAAAATCTTAAAAAAAATACAATCGTGGGGCTTCTGGGTGGCTCAGTTAAGCTGGGCTCCCTGTGGGGAGTCCTATGTGGACTCGATTCCAGGACCCTGGCATCATGACCTGAGCTGAAGGCAGACACTCAACCACTGAGCCACCCAGGAGCCCCTTTAAAAAAAAATCTTAAAAAACAGCAAAAGGCAAGATGTTTCTCTTGCTTTTATTCTCCTTAGGTGACCTGCAGGGCCAGAAGGCATGTGGCCCCTTTCTTTGCTAGATGGTGTCACATGGCGCCCAGCGGGGCATTTCCCATGCTTCACCCAAGCCAACGTCACTGTCTTCCACTACCCTCCCACCCACCACAAGGAGAAGATGGGATCCCTATGAACTTCTTTTTTTTTTTTTTTTTTTTTAGATTTTATTTGTTTATTCATGAGAGACACAGAGAGACAGGCAGAGATACAGACAGAGGGAGAAGCAGGCTCCCTGTGGGGAGCTTGATGTCCATCCCAGGACCTCCGTATCATGACCTGAGCTTAAGGCAGCCGCTTAACCAGCTGAGCCACCCAGCCATCCCATGAACTTTTAAATTTGTATTGATTTTCTAATGAATGAGGTTAGGTTAAGTAGTCTTTCAGGAGACTGGTTTTAGAGCCAGCCAGAAGATTCTCCTCAGGGAGATCGTGGTCTTTGGTTGAGAAGATCCCTGCCCACGTGGTTGGTGAAGTGGATTTTAAACCCAGAGGGAGTACAGCTTCTTGGCGTGGCCAAAGGAAGGAATCAGCACTTCCTTGGGCAGCCTCTGTGAGAGAGGCTTGTGGAGAATGCCCTGAGCCTTGGATTTTAGGGACTGAAAGTCTCTTTTTAATAAAATTTCTCCCTTTTAAAAAATATTTTATGTATTTATTTGAGCGACAGAGATAGGAAAGCACAAGCAGGGAAGAGAGGGAGAAGCAGACCCCACACAGGGCTCAATCCCAGGACCCTGGCATCACAATCTGAGCCAAAGGCAGACATTCAACCAACTGAGCCACCCAGGTGCCTCTAATAAAATTTCTGTGTGAACCCAAGGAGGCGATTCGTACCTTCATTCATGAAATGAGGGCACTTTACAGGCATTGATTGGGTCCTGTGCACCAGGTCCTGTCCAGAGCTTTGTAAACACATGGATACCCCAAATCGGCATCTCGACCCTACCAGAAAGATTATGCTCATTCTACAGATGAGGAAACTGAAGAGTCAGAGAGGTTAAGCCATTTACCAATGATCACACAGTAAGCTTGAAAAGGCTGACCCCATGAATCCATTCAGTCATGATTATTGAATGTCAGGGAACTGAACGGCATGGTTCTAGGCTCTAGAGATAGTGAAGGAGACAATGATCCCAACTCGGAAAGGGACATTCAAAGAGAGTGGCCGATATTTGACGGGGAGGGGCTAACATTCCAAAAGAGGGAGCTGACATCCCTGTGGTAGAGGCTCACATTCTGGGGGAGGAGCTAACATCCCAGGGGGGAGGGGCTGACATTCTGGGGGAGGGGTTATGTCCCAAGGGGAAGGGCTGACGTGCTGGAGAAGGAGTAGATGTCCCAGGGGGAGGTGCTGGTGCTGACATCTCAGGGGGAGGGATTGACGCCCCAGGGGGAGGGATTGACGTCCCAGGGGGAGGGATTGACATCCCAGGAAGAGGGGCTGATATTCTAGGAGGTGTCAACAGCCCAGGGTAAGAGGTGATTTTCTGGGGGGAAGAAGTAACATCCCAGGGGGAGGGCCTAACATTCTGGGGGAGGAGCCAATGTTTCAGGGAGAGGGGCTGGCTGACATCTGGAGGGGGGAGGAGGAACTGACACCCCAAGGGGAGGGGCTGACATTCTGGGGAAGGAGTGGATGTCCCAGTGGGAGGGGCTGACACCCCAGGGGGAGGGGCTGATATTCTGGGAGAGGAGCTTACGTTTCAAGGGGTGGGGCCGACAACCCGGGCGGGTGGCGGTGGGGGGGACGGGGCCAAACATCCCCCACCCTTCAGAGCCTCCAGTCTCCTCACAATACTCTGTCCCTTCAAGTATTGGCTGAGCCGCGGCACCAACCTCTGCCATCCCCTGGAATCCCCGTGCCTGACCAGCGCAGAGCCTCTGCCCTCGCGGAGCCGGTAGCCTGGGGGAGACAGTCCTGAACGCAAACATATTTACCTCCCAGGCAGGAAGGAGGCAATTACTCGCTCGTAATCACTACCTCTGTTTCTCTCAGCAAAGAGCGAGGGGAGGCGGCGCCCCCAATCTGGCCTGGTTTGAGATGTTCCCAGCCGTGGGAGACAGACAGACTGTCATCAAATGTGGGGAAATAGCTGTCATGAGACTCCTCACCCCCTGACACCTGACACCTCTCCCTTCCCACCAGGAGCCCTCCTTCCGTGGCTGCAAAGGCGTAGGTTCTGTTCCTGTTGTCTGAGCACCGAATGCTTCCTAATCCTCACGCATCCCCGCGCCGGGTAGAGACTGAATTGCCGGGGGTCCCACTCTGGGTCAGGATGTCAGGGTCCAGGACGGTGGCAGTCCAGAGCCCACTCCCTTCCCGATGCGCACGGCCGGCTGTGCTATGGGTCTCCTGGTTCCCATTCTTGTCCATGTGGAATCAGATGAAGAGGGGATGGTGTGACAGCCTTACTCCTCTGTTTCATTTGCTTCTGTGACCCGCTCCTGAGATGTGGCCTGAAATGAACGATGTGCCATCCCCACCCTCTGGGTCTCACACTGACCCAGACCTGGGCTTACTCAGTGTTAATGATTCATTTCTTCGAAAATGGGGGCCTCCCACGTGCCTCCTCCTGTGGTGGGTGACACTGGGGACCCCGGAGGAGTCAGACCAGTACCCTGATCTCAAAGAGGCTGCAGGCTGGCCACAGAGACGGATATAGTCAGTGAGCTATCGAGTAGGCTGCGGCTGTGTCAGAGCAGGAGCCAGGTGTAAGGGGGAGGGGGCTTGAACCATGGAGTTGAGGGCTTTGATGGGCCTCATGGAAGGCCAGGCTCTGGGCACTGGGGAGCCGTGGGAGGTGTCTGAGCAGAGGAGAGGTGGAGTCAACACTGTATGTACAGAAGTCCCTCTGGGGTCCCCCGGGGGATGGAGATAGGCCAGGAGAAGGTAGGGGTGGGGGTCGTGGGGGAGAGAAGCCCTGAGTAGGGGCCAGGCCGTAGAGATGGAGGAGAGTGAAAGGAGGGAGAGGCTGGTAGTGGGCTCTAATCCAGGACACCGTCCCTCCCCTCCCCTCCTCCTGCTCTGGCAGAGCATGGTTCCCACTCTCTCCCCTTTACACCAACGCGAACCCCACACACCCTGTTTCTCCCAGCCTGGCTACACCCTCCGGGCCTCTCCTGTGGCCATCCTGGCTCCAGACTCCCCTCTTCCTGCTACCTGCCCTCAACTCCCTACCCTTGTCCTTCCAGAGGCAAACGTATTGACCTTCAAATTGCATGACCTTCAGAGCACCTCCATTTGCTGGTCTATAAAATGGGTGTATTCTCTTCTGATGGCTGCTGTAACAAATAGGGTGTCCGGCTTTGGGGTGCCACTGGGGGTGCCGAGCACCTTTTGCAGCCCGATGAGGGCCAGGCTACAGCCAGCAAGACTGACGGGAAGGCCCCAGCTGCCAGGGGTGCTGTGGGCCATGGGGACTGTCATTTCCATGCTGGTACCCCTTCCACCTGCTGCTTCGGCTGGAGCTGGTGGGGATGCAGAAGCCCAGGCTGGACATGGTAAAGGTGTGGCTGTGGCCAGGCCCTCTGCTTCTGCCGAGGGTGAGAGTCTGAGAAGGACACAGGTGAGAGGTCCAGCCTTCCTGGGAGGACCAGAAGAGAAATCCCAGAGGGGGGGGTTTGGAGACAGCATGGGGGAGGGCGGAAGGGGGGGGAGGTCCCAAATCCTCAAACTTGGGAGAATATGAGGCGTGAGGATTCAGCCAGAGATGGATAGCAGAATGGGGAGGCAGAGAGAGGGAGGTGTAGAGAGAGGGACAGGGGTGGGGGTGGGGAGACACAAGATCCTGAGAGACAGGGTGAGATAGAAGAGGTGGATGGGGGAGGGGAGGGGATATGTGCAGGTGTAAACTTGACTGCAAAGACGCGGGCTGGCAGATGGCAGCCAAGGCAGGGAGGGGAGGTGAGAGGCAGGTCAGGCTGCCGGGAGGGATCAAGTGGAAGAGGAGACAGAAAAAGATATGGAGACAAAGACCCAGTGAGAGACAGGAACACGAAGAGTTCTAGTGAAAGACGGAAATAGCACTGGCCTCGAGGCCTGAAGGACAGCGCTCGAGGAGACAGATGGACGGATGGACCGGGAGACAGACATGCAGACAGGGCCGTGCACCTGCAATGTAACGGTAGGACTGTGGACACAGCCGAGGAATTTGGAATGAGAGTGACCTGATTATCCCAGGTCGGAGTGATTCCTGGATGCGGGGCTCTGGGGGCACAGACTAGGACACCCTGGGCCCCCCGCTTTTCTGGCTCATGGGGTACCAACTATCATTCACGCCCATCTTCTCTTGCCACCCTGGGAAATGTGCCTCCCAACCACCTTTCCAATGCCCCCATCTTGGGGAAGAAACTACTTTGTTTGCTTTTCTTTGGTCTTCAAGCTCCCAAATGTTTCTAAGCCAAAGATTAATTTTTACTCCACGTTCTGAATCTTTGGATGGATCCACGGAGCTGCCTCAGAAATGCACTCAGCTCCAAGATTCGGGGCGGGGAATCTATCCTTTCCATCTTCAGAAAACCCATTACATAGATGCCTCTGACCCTGCTGCACATTAGAATCTCCGGGGGAGCTTTTAAAATCCAATCGATGTCCAGGCCCCATCCCCAGGCGTTGTGGTTTAAGTGGTCCAGGGAGGAGCTGGGCTCAGGAACTTTCAAAAGCTCCCCAGGGATCCCCCACAGGCAGAGGGCTGAGCCCCATCCATCTGAAGTGGCTGTGGTTGTGGAAATGCAACCTTAATAGCTCCTGGGAGACCAAGAACCACAGCACTAAATGGCTGGAAACTCTGGGGCAGGAGAAGGCACACACAAAAACAGACTTCTTTGTCTGTATTTGGCTGTTTTACAAGCATTAACAGCCAAGACTCAAGCTGGGGTCCCTTGGGAGTCAGATCCTATTCTGTGCACCCCATCTTCAAGCTCTCAGTCAGAGCCGCGAAAAACCAGGAGAGTGGGCAGCCACACTTGGAGCCGGAGGGATTTTAGGGAGTTGACACAGAGTAGACGCTGGAAAGGGCACTCCAGGCAGGGAGTATAGCACAGCACGTATGTGCAAAGGCACTGGGGAATGGCATTTGTTTACTATCTCTGAGATATATGTGGTTAAGCAAATACTGGTGGTTGGGTGGAGGTGGTAGGATGTAGGTGAGATGTAAAAAAGAAAAAAAAAAGGAAAAGAAAAGAAAAAAGATGAGAGGGAGTCAGGGCACACACAGTCTCCAAGGTCAGGCTGAAGGGCTGGGACTCTTGGGGCGGTGGTGGGACCCGGGGGTGCCACGGGAAGGCTGCGAGCAGGGAGGGACAGAGTCAGCTCTGGATGTACAAGGACCTCTGTGAGAGCTGAAGGAGAGGGACAGGCAGCAAGGCGAAGGTCCGGGGAGAGAGAAACCCTGGGTCGGGGAAGGAAGGTGCGGAATTCTGGTTTACGGAAGCCAAGTTCCCCCCAACAGCTCGGCCGAATAACTTCTGGCTGGGAAAATGGTCGCACACCGCCCCTGTGTGGTTGCTCGTGGTTCTGCAACCAGGGCCTCCCGCACGTTCGACCAGCCTCTAAATCAGGCCGCTTCTGAGAATGAAAGAGGGTGCTACTACCAAATACGCTGCGACAACCGGCCCAAAGTGTTTGCAGAATTGTAGTGAGGCTATAAACCCGTTCCTAACTGAAATGTGGCAGGCCGTTCCTGAGAAACCCAAGATGTTCAGTCACCCTATTCAGGAGCTGCCTTTTCAGCTGTTGACTGGAAATGAAATGGTTTATCAGATGAGAAGGTGGAGGAAGCTCAACCAAAGGCCAGGCTGTCACCCAGGGCGCTCCGTCTACTGGGGATGAAGGCAGGGAGTGGGGAGGAGGAGGTTAGTGAGGGAGCTGGTAACAGACTGTTTGGAGGTCTAGACCCTTCCATAGGAAGGGCCATTGACAAGTGGGTATTGAATAGGAGTTTTCTAACAAAAGAGGAAGATGTGTTAGTACAATATAACAATGAAGATTATAACTACAAACTTTTTGCAGGTGACAAATCCCATTCATGTCTTTGATCTTGAGTTTTTCTGGTTGTGACCCCCTGCGCCCACTGGACAAAGATTTTCACCTTTGCCTGACTGAGAAGAAAGCCAGGGTTCAGAGAGATGGAATATATCTGAAGTACACAGCAGTCTGCGTTGATACCAAATGAATCAGCCCAGCTCTCCCCCTCTCCCCTCTCTGTGCTTTTGCACCCAAAATTCAAATGTCCTTCCTCTTCTCCAACTGCTCCTGAAAGACTCTTACTCATCCCTCAAAACCCAGCTCAGATTCTGGGCTCCTGGTCTCAAACCAGAGAGTCCAGGGCTCTAGCCCCCTCCTTCCTCACACCCAGGAGACTGGACTCCTGGCCTTTCCTTCCTCAGACTCAGAGATCTGTCCCTCAAATAGAGCTGGGGATCCTGTGCACCAGCCAGGGATGGAACGAGATGTGCTGATTCAGTCCATTTATTTGGTCTCAGAGGCCAGAGTCATGATCCAGGGCAGAATGCTCTTGGGTTAGGTGTCCTGTGTTTGTCTTCTCATTGCTGAGCCTAAGGGAGGAAGACACAGAGATACACAGAGGCTTGGGGAAGGAGGAGAGGCTAACTAGATACAGTGAGGGCCAAAGAGACAGATTCAGGCCATCCCCCACCCTCTTCCTACTCACCTTGTTGAAGAAGTAGATGGAGGCAAGGATGGTGAATACAGCTATGGCCAGGGTTACATTCTGTGGGGAGCAGTCAGAGGTCAGAGCCCACTCCCTCCCTCCCCTCCTTCCCAGCCTCCCTCCCCCTGCCAGACTGCCCCCTCCTCACTTCCTGAAAGTTCATGGTCATGGTCTTGAGCTCTGTGTTTGCTTGACCTTCCTCTTCCCTTCCTGGATTCTGAGCCAGTGAGGCCAGATCAGCCACCAGAACCTAAGAGGGGTTGCTTGGGAGACCAGAATGGTGGCCGTGGTGACCAGAGAAGGGCATTCTGGGTAGAGGGGACACTGGGGGTGCAGAATGTTACATGCAGTATCTGAACTTGAGATTGGAACATTTGAGATTGGAGAATCCACACCTCCATTGCTACACTGAGGAATTTGTCCCCCACCTACCCACCCCAGGGGGCTGGGGAGGCATGGGAGGGTGTGAACAGGGGAGGCATTGAGTCAGCTCTGAGTGTCAGTGTACTGGAGCAGGGGGGAGGCTGGAAGCCTGCAGGTGGCCCAGGCCAAATTTCCTTCCTCACCGTCTGCCAGACACAAAGTTGAGAGAAGCAGCAGTTGGACTGGGCATTCCAGAGTCTCGTCACCAGTTCTGGGGGTGGGGGCAGTGGCAGCGGTGGTGGTGCCAACTTCCCCACCTGTGGGGCACAGACCTAGGGACAGCGCCGGAGACTTCAACAGTCCTCCCACTAGTATCACAGACATCTAACTCTCTGTCCATTAGGCCTTTAGAACCAACTTCTCGGAAATATAAGGGGAGAAAAACCAAGTACCATCAAATGTCATGACCCACAGATTCCATGTTTGTGAATTCGCTTACTCGCTAAATTATGTCATCCCCAAAGTGCATACTCGGTGCCCTCTCGCGGTCACTCCTGGATATGCACAGAACGGCTAAAATGTTGAGCTGCTGGTTGCACACGGATTCCCTGATGAGGTCGGATGAGGTGACGCTCTGCCTTCAGGTTTCTGCTCTCAGAGAGATGCCCAGAGATGGGAGCCCGGGCGCAGCCTGGTGCAGCGCAGGGACGTCCTGCTGGACAGTTTTGCATCCCAACTAGGGCACCTGTGACTGGAGTAACCTTAGGCAAATCATCCTCAGAGTTCCTGCTGGGCCCAGTCCTTATCCAGAGGGCAGGGAGCAAAGACCCAGCTGAAGACAGGCCTGATCCCATTCCTGGGGGCTCCTCCCTCACTACCTAATCACCTCCCAAGGCCCCACCTCCCAATACCATCACCTTGGGGGTTATGAGTTTGGGGAGACTCAGGAAGCAGGCTGAGGAGAGTGAGCATGCCAGTGAGCCATGCTGCGGTGCCCCTGAAGAGGCATCTTTATTTGTTTAAAGCACACTGCCACTGCCATGGATGGGACACTGTCTGAGACAGCCATGCTGTGATTCTCACTTTTTGGTGATCGATGCCCCTGTAGGCCACTCACTCCCTCATTGGACAGAACTGCTCTGTGAAAACGAAGCAGTTTAGGCTGGAAATAGTGTTGGGGACTTCTGGGGGCGTGGCTACAAAAGACACTGCTGTCCCTGTGGAAGAAGCCAGCGCGGGCCAGGAGGTGGGGAGCTGAGGCCCCTGGCCAGCAGCCACGCTGATGAGCTTAGAAGCAGCTCTTCCAGCCTCACTCAAGTACTCAAATGAGGGTCATCTGGGTGGCTCAGTGGTTGAGTGTCTGCCTTTGGCTCAGGTCGTGAACCCGGGGTCCGGAGTTCGACTCCCGCATCGGGCTCCTTGAAGGGAGCCTGCTTCTCTCTCTGCCTTTGTCTCTGCCTCTCTCTGTGTGTCTCTCATGAATAAATAAATAAAATCTTTAAAAAAAAAGTTAAAGAAATTTTCAAATGACTGTAGCCCCAGCCCACAGACTATGATCTGGTGAGGACCCTAAGCCAAGGCCACTTAGCTAGCTAGCTAGCCACTCCCAAAGTTGCCACCCACCAAAACTGGGAGGGAAATAATGAGTGGCTCTTGTCTCAAACCCCATGTCATCACCAATGCCCTCATTCCATTTTTGCAAATTTGCCTACTTGCTAAATACTTTGGTATCCCCAAATGCATACTGATTGCCCTCTCTGTCACTCATGGACATGCGCAGAATGGCTAAAATGCTGAGTTGCTGTATGAACACGTGTTCCCAGCTGAGATCGGACGGGGTGACACTGCGCTTGGAACTCACTAATCCTCAAAGCAACTCTGACGTACAGATTGCACTTGTTCCTGTTTTATGAATTTTATGAATGAGGAGGCACAGAGAGGTGCAGTGACTTGCCCAAAGTTGCACAGCTTATAAACAGTGAAGCTAGGATTGGAATCCAGGGATCCCTGGGTGGCGCAGCGGTTTGGCGCCTGCCTTTGGCCCAGGGTGCGATCCTGGAGACCCGGGATCGAGTCCCACGTCGGGCTCCTGGTGCATGGAGCCTGCTTCTCCCTCTGCCTGTGTCTCTGCCTCTCTCTCTCTCTCTGTGATGACTATCATAAATTAAAAAAAAAAAAAAAAAGGATTGGAATCCAGCCTATCCAAATCCAAATCCAGGATCTGGGCGTTCCACTGCTGGGCCATGCTGGCTTGGGCCAGTTGTGGGTGACACTGGGGAAAGGTGACATCTCTCAGAGGCCCAAGGGAGCTTCAAAGAGCTCCGACATTGAAGGGGTGAGAATAGGAAAAAACAGAACTTGGGCTGAGGGGAGGGAGGAGAAAGCAGAGAATGTGTCTGGAATGTGGGTCTGGGTATGTGTGTTGGTCTTGGTCTCCTTTTGCACCCAGGTTAAGGGCCCCTGGTTCAAATCCAGCTTTGCCACCCTCTGCTTATTATGCTCCCTCCGGCAAATTACTTAACCCCCCTGTGCCTCGGTTTCCCCATCTGCATGATGGGGATGGTGATAACCATATCAACCTCTGGCAGAGGTAGAGTGAGGATGAAACACGTTAATCCACTGGCTAATCCAAGGCCGTCAAAGGCCCTGGGGGGAGCTGGATCCCAGGAGGCCACCCTGGCTCCTGGGGGGAGGCATGCCGGGACCTGCTTTTCGGGGGGTGCTGAGGCAGGGGTAATGAGCAGGTGGGGCTGCGGCATAGACAGTGGGCTGAGCTCAGCGTCTGGGCTGTTTGGAGATGGCCAGGCCAGGGTTTTGGGGCCTCCCCGTTGGACCTCTCCTGCTCCTGCTCCTGCTGCTGCCACCGCCGCCCCAAGCCCTGACAGAAGGACCCCTGGTGTTTGTGGCTGTGGTGAGGTGTCCCCTGCCCCGGCCTGGCCCCTCAGCTCCCCCAGGCCGGCCCTGACCTGGCCCTGTCCTCAGGTGTTCCGCCACGGCGACCGGGCCCCGCTGGCTTCCTACCCCACCGACCCACACAAGGAGGCCATCACTGCTCTGTGGCCGAGAGGCCTGGGCCAGCTGACTACGGTGAGAAGCTAGGGGTGTGGGTGAGGAGTAGGAGGGTGGGGAGGGGGTCCGCTGAGGCTCGCTCCATCCTCAGGAGGGGGTCCGCCAGCAGCTGGAGCTGGGACGCTTCCTGAGGAGCCGCTACGAGGCCTTTCTGAGCCCGGAGTATCGGCGGGAGGAGGTACTGCCAACGAGGACCCTCCTGGCCTCCTGACCTCTCACCTCTGACTTCCACTGCCCCCAACACTCACCGTGGGCTTCTACCTCTGGCCTTCGAACTCCAACAACCTGACTTGCACCCCATATCTGATTTCTGACCTCCAAACCATCAACTAATTTACGCTGACCTCTGACCCCATCTAAATAGGAGTCATCAAGCTTCACCTCTGACCTCAGGCCTCTATCAACTCTGACTTTACCTTCTGGCCTCCACCTCTGTCTTCTGACTCCCACCAACTCCAACCAGCCCCTCTCACCTCTGGTTTCTAACTCCAAAACTTGCCTGGCTGGGACTTTGACCCTTGTCGGTTTAATTTGCCCTCCTTAGCTCTAATCTTTTATCTCTATTTTCCATCAAATCTGAGTTCTCTTTCCTGTGTCCTCCTCTGTCTTTGGATATCCCTTGATTAGGATTGTTCCTCCTGACGCCTGACCCCTGAGAGACAGGCACTGACCCCTGGGCCCACTTTGTCCTTCTAAACTTGAACCCCAAATTCTGGTCACTAGCAACTCTGATCTTCCTTTCTTTCATCGATGCAACTGATCCCTTTGAACCCCATGTCTGCCCAACTTCTGACCTCCAACCCGACGGCTCCTGAAATTGACCTCTGACGCCTGATCCCACCTTCCACTACAGAAGACCAGACACTCCAGCTCACCCTGAGCTTTGACTCCCAGCACCCAACCTTTGACCCTGAACTGAACCCGAAGCTTTTGGTTTGCTGCTGCAGCTGACCGACCTCCGACCCAACACGAGTCCCCTTGCCTGCCTTCTCCCCGCCACCTCAGGTGTATGTTCGCAGCACTGACTTTGACCGCACGCTGGAGAGCGCTCAGGCCAACCTGGCGGGGCTATTTCCCGAGGCTGCCCCAGGGCGCCCAGAGGCTGCTTGGAGGCCCATCCCTGTGCACACGGTGCCGGTGACTGAGGACAAGGTCAGGGGGCTGGACAGGTGCAGGGGGTGGGAGGCTTGAGGGGGACAGAGCCCCCGAGGTGGGGGAAGCCAATGACTGAGAGCAAATGAGACCCTCCCCGCGCAGAGCTATCTGGGCAGGGTGAGCCACCATCCCCATGCTGTACAGCCAGGTTGGGGGGGTACCATGTACTTTGAAGAGAGAGATCTGGACAAGGAGGGCTTCAGAGCCCCATCTCCCCATGTGCTGTGACTGTGGGGTCCCAGTCATGCTGTCCCCTCTGAGCCTCAGTTTTCCCCAGCTGCTGAGGTTCCCCACACGCAGCTGTCCTCGATACCATGAGCTGCTGAGAGAGGCCACGGAAGCTACGGAGTACCAGACTGCCCTGGAGGGCTGGACAGTGAGCGGGCCATGGGGCAGGCTGGGGTAGGGAAGGGTGTGGGGTGAGTGGGTGCATGGGCATGGGGGGTGCGACAGGGATGGGCGAGGAGTCCCGGCGGACTCATCTAGCCCGGTGCACGCAGGACTTCCTGACTCACCTTGAGAACTACACGGGGCTGTCATTGGTCGGAGAGCCACTCCGCAGGGCGTGGAAGGTTCTGGACACGCTGATGTGCCAGGTGAGCCCACCGCCCCACCCCCCAGCCCAATGATTAAGGGCACTGAGATTCAAATCCCAGCTTTGCTGCTCACTACCTGCGTTCCCTCAAGCGAGTACTTAAACCTTGGTGCCTGTTTGCCCATCTGCACAGTGGAGATGACAACACCCTTATCAGCACCCCTTGGGGCTTCTGTGAGGATCACAACAGGTCAACCCACAGGCTATGCTTAGGATAGTGCCCGGCACACAGTGAGGCCTGCAGGGAGGCTTGAGGCTCCTGGTCTCTTGGGGGGAAGCTCCCAGAACCAAAATTTGAGCAGCAGGAGCTGACGTGAATGGGCATGATGCTCTTCAGATAGTCTTTGCTTACCCCATTCTGTAAAAATTACCCTACTTGCACAGTGGGAATAGCAAGGTGTGCAATTAAGGGGGCTGCCCAGCCCCCGCTTGGATGTGTTCTGAGGGAGATGGTGTTGCCACCATGGGGCCCTTCTAGATTCCAAAGCATCTGAAGCTTGAAACACCTCTGGCTCCGTGCGTGAAGGCTCCTGGGCTGTGGGGTGATGATCATTATTGTTAATTAATGATTGCTATTGGCCATAACTTCCTAAGCTCGGTGCTTCCAGACCGAGCACATGAGGGATTCGGGGGAAGGGTAGGAGAGAGGACTGCAGCTAAGGCGGACAGCGCAGGCCCGGGGTGTGTGAGGGGAGCTCGGGATGTCCTGGTCACTTTGTCTTCTCTGTCTCTCTCCAGCAAGCCCATGGTCTTCCCCTCCCATCCTGGGCCTCCCCGAATGTCCTCCGGACCCTAGCCCAGATCTCAGCTTTGGATATTGGGGCCCATGTGGGTCCACCCCGAGCAGCTGAGAAGGCCCAGCTGACAGGGGGTGAGATGTGGGGCTGGGAGGTTGGGAGGCCAAAGCGCCTTCCGCTACGGGATTTTCAGCACTCTGTTCTTGCCCTCTCAGGGATCCTGCTGGATGCCATTCTTGCCAACTTCTCTCGGGTCCAGCGCCTGGCACTGCCCCTCAAGATGGTTATGTACTCAGCTGTGAGTCTTTGGGAAGGGAGGCAGTGCCTCTGGGCACAGGGATGAGGGGGATGGCAGATAGCAATGTGGGTGAGGAAGAGCTGGTGGGGTGGTCTCAATGGAACTTCAGCCCACTGCCTTGGGTAACTGATATCTCCAAACCATACTCTCAGACCATACACTAGAGGTACACAGTCTGAAAGGAGGGAAGTGATGGGGTTGTAAGATAATTTAGCTCTTCTGGAAGGACAAGCTGTTTAATCAAGCTGCCCCATCACATTTTTGCATCTATCTGACCAATGTTCATTAAATGATTCCCTGTAACTGGTGGGACGGACTGCCTCCAGGGTGAGTCGATTTGGGAGGTGGGTTGGTCCTAAGAGATCTGGGGGACATCTGGGAGGCAGCTGGATGCACAAGTCTAGAGATCAGGAGAGAGGAGACATCAGAGAGGAGCCCTGTCTCAGCCCTGGGATCCACTTGCAGCACGACAGCACTCTGCTGGCCCTCCAGGGAGCCCTGGGTCTCTATGACGGGCACACCCCACCGTATGCTGCCTGCCTCGGCTTTGAATTCCGGAGGCGCCTTGGGGACCCGGACGAAGATGCAGGGTAAGGAGGGCGTGGCGCCTGGGAATGGGCAGGGCAGAACTGTCTCAAGAAGAGAGATCCGGTCCCAGGTGGAGGGGGATTTGTGCAGGATGGCAGGAAGTTGACAGGTGAGGAGGCAGGAGCCCAGTGTCTCCGTTTGGCTACTCTTTCAGGTTTATATCAGTGGTGGGGAAGGTAAGGAGGGGCCTGGGTGTTACCACCTCCTGTCTCCCTCCAGGAATATCACCATCTCTCTTTTCTACCGAAACGACTCCACCGGCCTGCCCCTGCCCCTCAGCCTTCCCGGGTGCCCAGGCGCCTGCCCACTAGGCCGCTTCCGCCAGCTCACCGCCCCGGCCCGGCCTCCGGCTCATGGGGTCCCCTGCCATGGCTCCCATGAGCCTGCCACCCCTGCAGGTGACGGCCATTGGCGTTGGGATGGGAGCGTGGGGGGACCCCAGTCCCAAGACTCACACTCCCATGTTCTCCCCACAGCCACTGTGGTGCCCCTGCTGGCTGGGGCAGTGGCAGTGCTGGCAGCACTCAGCATGGTGCTGGGCCTGCTGGCCTGGAGACCCAGCTGCCTGCGGGCCTTGGGGAGCCCCGTGTGAGCTGGGAAACCAGGCACCCCCTCTCCCACAGCTGGCATTGCATTCCAACACGTCTGCTCACCTGCTGCTTTGGCTTCCGAGACTTACTGTGTGCGCCCATTTCTGTGGGAAATGAGGGGAGGGCTCCCTGGCCTGGAAGTGGCAAGTTGTGTGCACACACGTGTGTAGGCCTGCATTAAGGGCACTTTGCACATGTGGCCCATGTGTTTACATTTGTACAGACACGTGTGAACGTTTCTGCATTGATATATGGGTACATGCAGGGTGGCTGCACCTATACATTAGCACACATCCATGTGACCCATTTCCATGCACACACGTGCATGGGGTAGGAGTGCAGTCCCTATTGGTAAGTGAAGGTGTGTCTGATGTGTTTGGGTGTCTGTACTCACACACTTTTATCCATGCAGAGTGCACAGTATGTCAGCACATGTGATGCGTACACCTCCTCAGTTAGCCCGTGGGGCACACTCTATGGTGACCCGGCCTGAGAGTCAGGACAGCAGGACTGCGGTGACCCTTGCTAGCCCTCAATGCTGTAGGGACTGGTGGCACCTTACTGTCCATCCTCTGGGAGCAGGGGACAGGTCAGGCAAGCCTTGTAGAGTGAGAGCTCACAAGAGCAGGGCCCAGAGCCACAGGCAAGGTGGAGGCCATGACTCAAGTGACCCACCTCTATGCTTCCCTCATTTGGCAGAGCCAGGACTAATTCATCAGACCCAGCAACCCTGGCTGTTAATCTCCTGGAAGCCAGCAGAGCAGGTGGGGCTCAGGGCTGCTCAGTGCAGCACAGGCCATTATGGGTTTGGACTCACTTGGGTGCTATCTGCTGCAATACCCACTGGCTGCCATGTGGCTATTTGAATAACATGGAAAATTCAGGTCTCAGCTGCACTGGCCACAATTCAGACTGGCTACACGTGGCTGGTGGCTGCCCTACTGGTCAGACAGTACAGACAGGGTTCCTATCATCCCAAGCAGAGTAGGACAGTGCTCAAGATTAAGAAAAGCTATTACACACCTACTAATAAAGCCAGCAGGCACTGAGGCCAAATCTGGGGTACCAGCCCTGTCCCTGGCCACATCCCAAAGCATGGCACCAAGGGTCATACCTGTCATTGGGTCTGTGTGGACACACTGTTCTATCAGTGAGGAGCCTGGAGTGCAGCAGGTACCTATTAGATGGAACAGTTGAGAGGTGGTCAGAGGTGAGGTGGGGGCTTATAGCCAATAGCTACTCCTAACCACCAGGACCCCAAATATCCTTCTGGACAGAGTAAGGTGCAAGGCTCCTTGGAATGGGTGATGGAAATGGCTGGGGTGGGGTTGGACTGGGGCCAGCAGCCGTCTTAATAGCTTAGAAAGGCTTGCAACTTCCCTCCTTGATAGCATCTCTGGGTAGGGGGCAGGGACTCAGTAATTCATAGGGCCCTGCCCATCATTGCCCCTGCAGGTATGGAGTGATCACAGGGCCTCAGAACGCCTCCACGCACTTCTGGGTGGAGGGGCATCATTCAGACCCAAAAGTTCTAGTTGTGAGCGGCCCAAGTAGGAGCCCAGCCTTCTCAGCATGCTGGAATGGCCCAGGCAGAGATGGTAGTTTCCCTGAGGCCGCTGTGCATGATCCTTACCTTCACCCTGGAGGGCTCTGGATTCAGCTTCACACCAGGACGACAAACCCAGTCAGACACCACAGTCCACACACAGCAATGCTCACGCTTTTTAATTAGTGCAATGTGCCTAGCATGGCCTGCCATGGTGGCCATCTGTCATGAACCTGATTCTTGGTGCTGACACTTTTAACCCAGTTGTGACAGACACTGGCTGGTCAGAGGTGACACATCCACTTAGAGAAATCAGATGGGGCTGGCTGCCCCCTCTCCAGGTGGGCAAACAGCAAAAGTCCACTTTAAAAGGGAAAGGAATCGGAAAAGTCTTAAGAGAAACACCATTCCAAGAGAACAAAGCATCCGTTAAAACCAAAGTGTTGCATATGCTTAAATTATTAGATAAAAACACTGCATTTAAAAATACCTTAAGAAAAAGGGTGCAAATTTCAAGGTGCTTTCATGTCATGGGCTGTGGGGTCTCCCCACTTGGCCTGTAGTGCTTTGGGGGCCCGTGTGGCAGAGGGCTGGGTGCCCACCCTGTGTGCCAATTAATCAGGCTGAAATTGAAATGTACCAGACCTCAACAGAGCAGGTGAGCAGGTTGTGCCCTGGGGAAATAAGGCACCAGGGCCACCAGCTAGCTTGCTGGCCTCCAATGCTCTGGCTGGAGACACCTGTAGGGTAGCCAGGAGGCAAGGAACATTCCTTTCTTCTGGGAACCTCAAATACAGTAATGGGGCAGTTTGCCCCAGGGAAGCTGGAGAACAGGCAGATGGGCCAGTCCTCAGTCCATGCTGCGGGTGCTTGGGAGGCACTGGCTCAGACTGTGTCTCCCCTGGAATTGAACCATCTGGAAGACCAGGCCTGGGAGCCCTAGTCATGACGCACGGGCACAGGTGGTTCCTCCCCACAGGCCTGGTCTGAGTAGGGGGGTGGTGGGGGCTGCTCCTCCCCCAGCATGTAGGCAGGGTGGCTGCGGCTGCGCTTGGCCTCTTTAATGTACAGCTCCAGGAGGACCTTGGTGGGCTGCTTGTCCACCCTCTCCTTGGGCACGCCATGGCTCAGCAGCCAGCCCATGAGATCTTTGCGTGTCGGGTTGGGCCCCAACATGAGCTTGGCTCGGCCTGGCTGGCTCTGGCGCCAGAGCAGGCCCACATCGGCGATGGTCTGGATCTCCATCACTGCCTCCAGCACCGTCATGCCCTTGACCAGCAGGCTGACCAGTGAGAGCCGCAGCTCAGAGGGTGCGGCTGTCAGCAGGCGCCGCTGGAGGCCCTGTGTGAAGGGCACATCCTTGGGCGCAGGCCTGGGCCCCTGATCTGCTGCAGGAGGTGATGGTGACTCACGGTAGATCCAGTCAAGCATGCCCAGCTCCCTCACCAGCTGGATGCCCTCCTCCATGGTGGTCCAGGGGCGGAAGGGCAGCTCGGTGGCCTCGAAGTGTAGGAAGGATTCCCAGCGCTGGCGCCAGGCCAGCAGCAGCCAGGTGAGCAGCGTCTTGCAGCCACCCCGCAGGGTCTTACAGCGGTAGTTGAAGATGGCATCGCTGGTCAGGTCACCCAGCAGGGCTAGCTCTCCAGAATTCAGGGACAGGGCTGGGCCTCCCTGGTCATACACCCGCAGGATCCAGGTGATCATGAGCTCATTGGGGTTCTGCTTGAAGCGCCGCGAGATGGCCAGGAGCTCGGTGTATGTGTAGTAACGGTCCCCCCGCCCTATCTGGGTAGGCGCCAGGGCTCTCTCGGCCATGATCACAGCTGTCCCCTGCAGGGAACTGTAGGAAGCCCGGAGGGGTGTGGCCACAGGAGCTTCAGGGAAAGACAGAAGTCATCAGGTGGGAAAACAGCCACCCCCCCTAGAGCTCCCCCCCTCCAGAGTGGGGCCCCTCAGATCCCCAGGTGTCAAAGGTCCTGGGGGGCACTGTGTCCTCAGGGGAGGTCAGAGCCCAGTGCTGGACATCATGGGGGTCCCAAGCACAGCCCCTTCAGAAGCTGTGACAGTGAGCGTTACTGCGACCTCTGCAGTAACCAACTCTTCTTGCCACCCCCGCTTCCTAGGGATACTGTGAGAAGTTAGGTCAATTTAGTGCTTGGCACTAGGCCCAGCTCTGAGTAAATGCTCAGCATTTGCTTTTATAGTACCATGACCTACAGATTTTATGATAAATTTATTATTATTATGGTATTGAGAGCAAAGCCTCTCTTGTTCTTACCAAGGACAGGAACGGTGGGGGCCTGGGACTCCTGGGGGAACCACCTGCAGACAGGAACGGGTCAGAGAGGGGGAAGAGCAGGTCATTGGGGAGTGGCAACCATGGACCTCCACTCCTCCCTCCCCAGAGTGGGGCCCCTCAGAACCCCTGGGTGTCAAAGGTCCCTGGGGGGCACTGTGTCCTCAGGGGAGGTCAGAGCCCAGTGCTGGACATCACAGGGGCCCCGATGCTCTTGTTCTCCTCCTCACTCAGGTCCCAAAGCCACCTGTCTCCAGTCCTAAGGGGAACGAAAGCAAGAGCTCATCCAGGTAGGACAAATGACCAATACCTGGCCATTGGGGTGTCACATGCCTTTTGATGCCATACCCCTCCACCACCTCCTCTCTTCTTGACCACCCCTCACTGTGGCTCATTCCTGGGTGCCACTTGTATGATCTGCAGCTACTGCCTTCAGCACCTGACCCCACAGCCCCCAACTCCGGGGCTGTTTCTCCTCCTGGAAAAAGGGAAGAAATTTGCCTGGCACACCAGTGAGGTGAAAGGGGTCCTCCCTCCTCTGCTCAGCTCCAAGAAGCACCCTACTGAACACACTCCCACATCTGTTCTGCTCTCACCTCAAGCCTGTTCTCCTTGTGCATCTTCCAAAGCCTCCAGTTCTGTTCTTGTTTCCTCCCCTCATCATCCCCGCCATACAAATGGCAGCTTCCTACCCCACTGTCCCGGATCTTCCTTCTCAGCAGCAGCGACCGTTCAGAGCTCTACAGGGGACACCTCAGGCCCTCAGAATGGTACTCCTGATCTGCCGTCTGAGCTCACCCATCACAGAAAGGAGCTTTTCCTCCTTAAAGTGCCTGTCAGCAAGAGTTGAAACCTCCAAGGACCCCAGAGAATACACTCCCAGTCCTATTATCACCACAGCCAATGTTCTTTCTGTTCCTGACACCCTAGGAACAGCCTGTTTCTTTTTAGATAATAGGTCTTTACACCCATTTTATGATTTAGTTCTTTGAAACACTTGAGAAACATTCTCCAGATAAATGGAGAATGGTTTACACAATGGTTTTGTGTAAATGAAGGATTACTTTAACAACTGTATCAGTTTATGCACACAGGATTCTTTTTTTTTTTTGCACACAGGATTCTTGAGACAAGCTCTGCTTCAAGATACAATCTACAAAACCCTGTTATCAACAGTGATAAATGCTGCCAGCTTGTTTCTTTTCTTCTGCTGACTCTGAAAACTAGATTTCGGATTAGTCCTTTTTCTTGAAACATAAACACACGTTTATTTTCTTTCCACAATCCTTGTATTCTCCAATTCGACCCTACCTTTGAAAGCAGGAAACATCACTGCCCCTCTCCCAACCGTGCGGAGGATTCAGGCCCATACGCTCCTAACATATATAGATATAGAAACTGCTCTACAGATATAGAAACTGAGGCTCAGGAGAGCCACCGCTTGACTAGCTCTCTAAGCCCATGAACAGCAGAGCTGGGATTTGGACCCAGGCCCATTCTGGCTAGATTTCCACTGCTATAAATGAACTGGGATTTGCATGTAAATCCCCAGCACAAATGTTGGCACATAAATTAGGTCCCAGAGAAATCTGATGTGAAATCATCCCAAATCAAAGTTTTTTAGACTGGGGGGTGGGGGTGGGGTGGGGCTAGGGAGTGGAAGCAAGGGTTCTCACCAAGATGGGAGTGGTAGTGGGTGGTCCCTCAGCTTGAAGATACACCTGTAACACAGGAAGTACTTGGTGAGGATGGAGGAAGAAACAGTCTGTGGCAGGGAGGGGTCCAGAGACCTCAAAACCAGGGCCTCTCAGATCCCCAGGTGTCAAAGGTCCTGGGAGGCACTGCATCCTCAGGGGTGATAGGAGCCCAGTGCTGAACATCATGGGAGGCCCGGTCCCCACTACAACCAGTCTCAAGGCCAATCATCTTCAGGAATGGAGGCCAAACTAACTGCACTCAAAGACTGGGAAACACAAAATCTATTAGGAAGGTATGAAAACCCCCAACTCTCCCCATGGAGACACACAGGATACACCACCTCCCCAGGGTCACAGGTCCATAGGGGACTGTCCAAACCCACTACATGGAGAAAACCCAGTGTCTATCACCCCCTGCCCAGCTTTACAGATTTTCACCATTCAGCTACCCTTGCTAGTCACTCGAAACAGTGAAAGTGGCTAAAATGCACATCCCTTGGAAGAACCTATTGGGAGATAAAAAGGAAGGAGCTATTCTAGGGGAAAAAAAACCCCTAGGATATAAGCAGCACATACAACAACCAGGGACCCTTTACTGCAACCACTGTGGAACAAATCAGCAGAGGAAGACATTTTGGAGAGGACTCCGGCTCTATAAACACAAAGCACACAGGAGACAGCATCATTTTGGAGATAAAGTATTAACGATATTGGGTGAGATTCAAAACGTGCTTTCAAAACACACACACAAAGCGCAAAGAAAGCAAACATGGGACACCTGGGTAGCTGAGCGGTTGTGCGTCTGCCTTAGGCTCAGGGCGTGACCCCGGCGTCCTGGGATCCCCAGTGGGAGCCTGGTTCCCCCTCTGCCCGTGTCTCATGAATACATAAATATAATCTTAAGGAAAAAAAAAAGCGCAAACAAGGCAAAATGTTACAAGTGCGAAACTGCTGGCTAGTTCCTGGCTACGCTTGAGGATTTTAATGATAAAACACGAAAGAGGAATACATCGGACAACTGCGAGAAGGCGCGCCAGGGATGGAGAAAAATCCTTCCCTCGCGACATGCCAATAGTTAGGGTGAAGCCCGCGGTATTCCAGGTGGCTGCCTGAAGGGACAGCAGGCTCCGCTAGACAGAATTTTTGGTGGGTGGTGGTTGGGAGACAGAACACGAGCCAGCTGCCCGGGGGCTGGGCCTTCTCGGCACTCAGGGGACGGGCGTCCGAGACCCCAGGGCCAACTAGCCCAGAAGTAACGTTTCACAGAACTGATGCGGGGAGCGAACACCAACTCTGGTATTCGGAGGGACCGTGTCATCCTGACTCCAGAGGGCAAATGCCCCACTTGCTTTCTCCTAAGGCCACACCCACGTGGTTCTCAGAAACAACCCGGTAATTCATTTCGAGGCTCCGCTCCCCCTTACTCCTTCGAAACCCCGAGATCCCGCCTCTCCCCCCTCCAACACCTTTGTTCTAGGTTGTACAGAACGTCAGCCACGTGGAATCGGCAAAAACAGCGACTGCCCGAGGAAAACACATGTAGCCAGCATAGGCGTGGAAAACCTCAGAGAGCAGAACTCAAGGGTCACACGCGCCCTCCGCCCCTCCCCCATTCCGCCCCCCAAGAAAAAAGGCCAAGATGGCGGAGCCCTGCGACGTGGGAAGCAGAGATGGCGCAGCCCGGCTGCGGTGCAAAGGCGCTGTGGCCCCGGAGGCCCTGGCGCGCTCCGGCGGCAGGAGGCCTCCCCTCGGGCCGCCACCGCCCGCTCTGCACAGGGCCCGGCTTGCCTCTGAGGGCGCGCCGGGGTCTCCCAGGGGCCCTGGCTCCGTCCCCGCCCTGGCGTGGCCGCCCCGCCGCAGCCCCGGGGCGCCTCCGGATGAGGGCGGCCCAGACCCCAACGCCCACCCGCACAGACGGAAAGGGGCCAAGAGGCCAAACACAGCTCACCAGCCCCTCACTCGCTCCAAAGCGTGCGCGGGT
The DNA here is from genome assembly GCF_048164855.1 of Canis lupus baileyi. Lineage (NCBI taxonomy): Eukaryota > Metazoa > Chordata > Mammalia > Carnivora > Canidae > Canis > Canis lupus. Next base: position 106,532,467 of record NC_132838.1, on the reverse strand, counting down.
GGCCTCGAGTCCCGCTTTATAGTGCGCGCCGCTCGCAAGGCCCGCCACACGCGCTCGCCCGGGCTCCGCCCCGAGGCGTCCAGCACGCGCGCCGGGGCCGGGACCCCCCCTTTGGCACTTGGGGAAGCGAATCACGGTTGTTTTCGCTAAAATCTTCCCGAGCGGACCGTCCGATGTTGTCCCTGGAGGCGGACAAAAGGAGGAGTGGGATATCGGGCCCCGTTGTCCTGGCACGGGCATCAGGCAATGCGAGGACAGCAGCCATGGCGGGCTGGAAAGGGGCAGGACCCCGCACGAGGACGGGGCCAGACCCAGAGGCAACTGGAATTGCCAGCGCGGCAGCCGCGCGGAGGCGGGTGCGAGGGGCGGGGCTGACCCCCACGGAGACCCGGCGCGGGGTGGGGGCGCGGCCAGCGCGGAGATTGACAGGGGGCGTTCCGGGGCCGCGCACGCGTGGTGGAGAATGAGAGGCTGGTCCTGCGCTGGGCGAGCAGGGATCGGTGCCTGGACGCGGGAGCGGGAAGGCTGCGCTCCTGGATCTAGGGGAGGGAGGAGGGGGCTGGGGGCCAGGATTCCCGGGCTGAGTGAGGGCCGGCCCCCCTGCTCCCGCAACCCGCCTCCCCTCCCAGTAGTTTAAATGATCTAGAACCTGGGGCTTGGATTCTTGGTAGACTTGGAGCTCTCTTTATTTTTTTTTAAGATTTTATTTATTCATGAGAATATTTTTAAGATTTTATTTATTTATTCTTTCTTTTTAGATTTTATTTAGATATTATTTATTTATTCAAATCCCAGCTCATAGGCAAAGGGGGAGGCCGGCTGCCTTCGAGGAGCCTGATGCGGGACTTGATCCCAGGACTCAAGCCCTGAGTCACAGGCGGACGCCCAACCACTGAGCCACCCAAGCATCTGGGATGTTTCATTTTTTATCTTTGAAAAAAAAAATGCTTACGATCATGTCAGTTTAAAAATACTTTGGTTTGGGACGCCTGAGTGGCTCAGCGGTTGAGCTTCAGCCTCTGGCTGAAAGCCTGATCCTGGGATCTGGTTTGAGTCCCACATCAGTCTCCCTGCATGGAGCCTGCTTCTCCCTCTGCCTGTGTCTCGGCCTCTCTCTGTGTGTGTCTCATGAATAAATAAAATACTTCAAACCCATCCATCAGATCGCCACTGTCGATGTGTAGACTTTTTACTTTATGGCTATACACCCACATACACGTGTTATGGGTAGATGCACTCCTCCCACTCCATTTTGTCCCATAAATAATCCCCCCCCCCATCAGTGCATGCAGTGCACTCATTGCTTAAACAGTGACAAAGCATTCCCTTCTGTGAGTGGGACACACGTTGTTTACCTGGTCTCCCTTGTCATTTGGATTGTTTTCTTACTTCCAGTGAGGAGATGCCTCCCATGAAGCTCATGGTATGAAGTTAAAGGAAGTAACCTATACTCTTCTGGTAAGAAAAGGATACCTTTCCCCTCACTGGTTTTTCCCTCACTCAGAGTGAAGCGAAGCCCTCACTGTGCCCCACAAGGCCCAGAGTGACCTGGCCCCTGTTCCTCCTATACCCCTGTCCCCCTCTCCCTTGCTTTGGCTGCACTAGCACATTGGCTTCCCTAGTCTTCTTGGAACGTGCCAAGGAAGGACATTTGTACCTCAGGACCTTTGCACTTGCTGTTCCCTCTGCCAAGAATCCTTTCCTCCAGTCTATCCCCATGGCTCTCCTCTCTTCAGTTATGTGTCTGCTCAGATGTCACCTTGGCAGGCAGCTCCCACCCCGTCCCAGACCCGCCTCTCTTCCCCTCCTTTATTTTTCCTCATAGCACTTATCCTTAACATATCTATTTGTTTGTGGGCATATATTTTTGCCTCTCTGGCAAAATGTCAAGCTGTAAAAACAAGGATTTGTGTCTAGGTTGATCCTTGCTGTAGATCCAGTGTCTGCCACATACTTGCAGCTCAATTTTCATTTAAAGATGAACAAATTTGAGAGCCTTTTGTGGGAGAGAAGCAGAAGGATTATTTTAGCAACGCTTTGTTCTTTAGCAAAGAGCACATATGATGGACTAGGTGTTATGTTAAACTCCACCTAGGTTGAGGTACTGTCATCATCCCCATTTTTACAGTTGAGGAAACAGACCGGATGGTTCAACACCTGGACACAGGTCACAGCGCTAATAAGTGGCAGAGCCTTATTACAGAGCCTTACAGCCTAACCACTGAGATGGAGGTAGAGGAGACCCCCCAAATCGAGACCCTGAGAGGGACCCAGGGAGTGAGATAAACTTGTACTTGAGTTTCGACCTTGTTCTGCTCAACAAATGACTTTTTTTTTTTTTAAAGATTTTATTTATTCATTCAGAGAGAGCGAGAGAGAGGCAGAGACACAGGCAGAGGGAGAAGCAGGCCCCATGCAGGAAGCCCGATGTGGGACTCAATCCCGGGTCTCCAGGATCACACCCCAGGCTGCAGGCGGCACTAAACCGCTGCGCCACCGGGGCTGCCCAACAAATGACTCTGATAGCAAAAATATGCTACATAGGTAGATGGGGGGACACTTGGGTGGCTCAGTGGTTAAGTGTCTGCCTTCAGCTCAGGTCATGATTCCGGGGTCCTGGGATCGAGTCCTGCAATGGGCTCCCCACAGGGAGCCTGCTTCTCCCTCTGCCTATGTCTCTGCCTCTCTCTGTGTGTCTCTCATGAATAAATAAAATCTTAAAAAAATAGGTAGATGGATAAATAGATAATTTTTAAAAAGAATAGCTCTGTGCTGGTGTGGGTGTGTTAGGGGACAAAAGGAGGTGGTGACAGGGGCTGCCGGTCAAGACAGGAGGTAAAGTGTGGGCGCCGGGAGAATTTGCCTCAGAAGGGGCATATTAGGGACACCTGGGTGGCTTAGTGGTTGAGCGTCTGCCTTCAGCTCAGGTCACGATCCTGGGGTCCTGGGATTGGGTCCTGCGTCTTCCTCTGCCTATGTCTCTGCCTCTCTCTGTGTGTCTTTCATGAAAAAATAAATAAAATCTTTAGAAAAAAAAGAGGGGGCACATTATTGCGGGTCATGAAATTAAAAGATGAAGCCCTAAAGGCCTGGAGAGAATCAGCTATTCAACAAATGTTGTTTGGCACCACCTGTGTTTTATGCCAGGCACCATCAGATCGGTCTGTTTGTTGGCCATGTATCCTGCAATGTCTTTCTCCTGAGCTCCCTCTCTCACCTGTCCCTCAACGCCAGAGGGCCCAAGGAATGGGCCCAGGGAGCGATGGTATTGCCCCAGAACACTTACAAGGTACTGAGCTAAGAGAACATTCTGGGCAAAAAATATAGATTATTTAAACATACTGATTATTAATCTGAGTGGGAGGATCTGGAGGACACTGAAAAAGGCGAGATTCTCAGTTGGGGCGGAGGACTAGAGAGTAGGGTTGTCATGTGCTTGGCAGGAAGCTATGGGAGCAGGCCTGAAGAGGTGTCCTAAGTCCAGATGGCCTGGAGCGCCAGGATGGACCAGAAATTCATGTAGTTCAGATAGGAAAAGAAACCTGGAAAAGGAAGAGAGCAGAGGGGGTGAGAAGTATAACTCACAGCCTGCCTCTGATCGCCATTCCCTCCCAAGCTCAATCATACCCTTACCCCTGTCCCCAATCCATTTCCAAACCCAAACCCAACCGCATTCCCACTTCTGGTCCCATGCCCACCCATCCCCACCCTCATCTCCCTAATCCTGTCTCCTACCTCCATCCTATCTGATCTAGCCATGTCCACAACCCACCCACCCATCCCAAATTCTATCCCACTCAATCCCTGTCTGTATCCCTGAAAACCCATGCCCAAACCCAACCCCATCCCAACCCAGACCAGTCATCAGGAAGAGAAAGACGCTGATCCATGCCAGGTAGAAGCTGCGCCCCAGCCTGTAGGTCATGCCTTCCTGTAGAAATTCATGGGCCTGCATCAGGTAGAACAGGATCCCCAATACCATGCTGGTCCCTGCATGAGTACAGGTGTTAGGAAGTGGGGCATCAGGTGTGTGCAGATCGATGCCCATAGTTGTGTGGCTGCCTGGCTCTTGCTTAGTATTCTCCCACTGTCTTTTGCCTCCCTGTACCTCTGTGCACATGCAGGAAAACAGGCTCCTGACAATGTCATGGTAGAGCACATTGGAAGCACAAGTCTGCCTTTCACCCGGCCATGTTGGTGTCTAAAACCATAGGCTTTGGGGCCAACAGACCAAAGCTCTTGTCCTGCCTTTCCTTCTTGCCTTAGGGCAACCACTCCATCTTTCTGAGCCTCATTTCCCTCACTGGTAAAGTGGGCATGACCATAGGGCTCATCTCCTTGGGCTATCATGAGAAGTTGTTGAGATTGGCACATTTCCTGGCACACACTGTAAGCCCACAAGAATTGAGACTGATTATTGCCATTGTATCAGGTCCTTAATTTTGGGCTTCTGAAGAAGTGGACAAGAAACCCACTCATTTTGGGTATTTCAACTTTTAAAATTTTGGGTAGTGAAACTCTGGGTGATTTTTTTCGTTATGTTATTGAAAAATAACATAGGAGATGTTCTTCATTTAATTAAAAGGAATGATCAGAGATGGTTGTTTCTTTTTGTAAAAAAATGTCATATTAGATGACATAAAACCCAGGTGTTTTCTACCCTTTGTACCTTATATTTCAACAATTGGAAAGAGCTACCAGACAAATTGGATAAATACTATTTGCACACAAGGAAGCAGGAAGTTGAGTGTTTCCTATTCTTGGCTTTGCTATCACTCTCCAAGAATGTTTTCTTGATACAAATAAAAGTTGTGGTCAATACTATAAATGGCAGGAACATAATATCCTTCATTTCTAAATTAAAGTGCTGCTCCACCTCCTTTTCTAAAAAGTGAGATTTGTCAGGCAAATGCGAAACTAGACTCCTCCTCCTCTTCTTCCTCTTGTTCTTCTGTTCTTGTCATTCTCCTCCTCCTCCTCCTCCTCCTCCTCCTTCTCTTCTTCAACTAGCCTGTTCTAATCAAGAGTCTCAAATTTGAGTAATTTGGGTCAGGTGGGAGGATGGTCATGGTAAGGACTCGGGCAAAATTAGATAGCTACTATCAAGTGCCAACATTTTCTAATTCAATCCTCTCTACACCTCCATGTAGTAGGAAATTTTATCCCCATCCTACAGATGAGAAAACTGTGGCTCAGAAAGATTAAGTAGCTTGAACCAAATCACAGAGCTGGTGATGGTGGGGAGACAGGATTTGGGATGCAGTTGGAACTGGAAATGGGTTTTGGACAAAGGTGGGTAGAAGTAGAAGGATGGAGGATGGAGTTGGGGATGGGTTGTGGTTGAGTTTGAAGGTGAGGTTCACAGGTGATTGGGTTGGGTTGAGTTTGGAACAAGTGTCGAGGGTGGTTAGGTATGGGGTTGAGTTGGAGATTGAGATTTGGAGGGGTTAGGGAAGGCAATAGGGATGGTTTGAGGATTGAAAAATACATAGAGTTGGAGAGCAGTTTGGGATGGGGATGGACATTCCAAAAGGGGAAATGGATGAGTTTGAGATTTGTTGGTGATAGAGATGGGAGGCGAAGTGGAAGCTGGTATTGGGGCTGGAGATGGGGTTGTATTGGAAGTTCACATTTTTTATTGGGATGGATTGGAGATTTGGAGGGACATGGATTGAGATAGGGAATTAAAGTGAGGATGGGGAAGGGATTGGAATATAGAATGTGGTGTGGAGGGGATTGGGTATCATGATGGGCACTAGGGAAAAATCTCAGAGCCATGCCTGCCAGGATGCTGATGATGACGTTGGAGAAGTCCAGCATGCGCAAGTTGGAGCTGGTGAAGAAGATGATATTTATAAGTATGATGCAGAGGAAGAAGCTAGCGATGCTGGCAAGGATGAGAAAGGCCCAGGCGAAGTCCAACAAGTCTGGGGAAGGAAGAAGACCAGGAACACTAAGAGAGGCCCTTGGGCTCTGAGCATGTGTCCCCAAAGAGGTTGGGAATATTCATGAACCCTCTCCCTTACAAACTCTTCATCCCCATTTTAAGAAAATTGGAATTGGGCTCTAGAGAAGGGATATTGAGGCAGATGCCTTTAGCATTGAGGGCTCACCTCTGGGTCAATGAGAATGGGTTCTTGGGCAGTGAGAGGTGGGGTGAGCATTGAGGAACCAGCTCTGTGTGATGAGGGCAGATTTCCAGAGGTGAAAGAGCCTCAGGATAATGTGTAAGATCTTAGGGTTCTGAGGACTATGAGGTTGGGTGTTATGGAGTTGAAGATGAGCACAGGGCAATGAAGATGGTCTTGGGGCAGTGAGGACCATCTGGGGGAAGGGATAACTATCCAGGGGTAGTGAGAACTATCAAGCGAAGGGAAGACTAATCGGGGGCAGTGAGGACCATCCCAGGGAAGGCAGAGAAGGGTCCCTGGGATGAAAAGGAAAGATGAATCCCGGGGATGGTGAGTATAGAACAGGCCTTACAAGCATTCTGGTCGTACTCCTGTATGCAGTAGATGTCAGGGCACTGCATAAAGAAGATGGTGTTGATGTGGATGGTCAGGGAGCCATCAGGGTGCCCAGGAGGTGTGAGTGGCACCTGGAAATGCATCCAGGGCTGGCCCAGAGAGATGAGACTGATGATCACCATGCCAGCCAGGGTCAGTGCCAGGCTCATCTGGCGGCTGATCTTCTTGGCTCCATGCAGCAGCTTCCAGGCCAGGGGCAGCTGTGAATGCCTGCGTCTACCCTTGTTCTGAAACCTGTAGCAGATCACCCACCACCAGTGTCAGCACCAAGCCCAGCCACCCACCCTAGCCACCCCAGGTCCAGCTGCCAGACCCTGTCCCATCCAGTCTAGCCTTCAGACTTTCTTTTCTCTAAGTCCGTCCTCCATGCCCTGTATCCCCCAAGTCCTGCCTCTAGAACCTGCTCACCCACATTCAGCCTTGAAGCTCCCTTGCCTCCAGATCTAGTTTCCAGACCCTGCCACCCCCACATTCTGTTTCCAGGTTGAGTCAATCACAGATCCAGCCTTTTTGCCAAGCCCTCCCCAGGGCCAACTTTCAGATTCAGCTTCCGGCCACAACTGGGTCCAACCTTCAGTCTCCAGCATACTGGCCTTGGTTCTGATCCTTGACCTTTGAGTGCTGCCCTCCCCAAATTCTAGCCCAGGACCTGGCCCACTGCCTAGACCTCTGCCTCTCACCCGCCAGAATCCATCTCAGTGGATATGCTTGTCTGTGTGCTCTGGATATTGTCTAGAGGATTTTGATAGAATTGGGAGCTGTTCACAGAGTCTTTGAAAATCTCCTGGGAGGTCCAGATGACTGAATCAACGCTTTTGACACTGACCGTGGGGCTGTGAGTAATTGAAGGGGGGACATTGACTCTGGCCTGGTTTGGCAATGTGAGGCCTTGAATGCTTAGGTGGGGACTCCAGCTTGTTGGCCAGCTGTCGTTGCTACTGGCTCGACTGCTATTGTAGATAACCGATTCCATATTGGACAATGGGGTGTGAGTGATTGACGGAGAGTTTTGGGTGTTGATGTAGGGAGTTTGGAAAATGGGTGGAACATCTCGGGTATTGAAACGGCGACTGTAGGTAACTGACGGTGCGCCTTGGATACTGGCCTGGTGACCACTAATAGTGGCTGGTGCATTCTCAATACTGACTTGGCGGCTGTTGATAACAGATGGTGTGTCATGGGTACTGGCCCAGTGACTGGTGACTATCAGAGACTCTTGGATGCTGACCCGGCGATTGTGGATAGTGGGCAGAGGTTCTTGGATGCTGACCCGGCGATTATGGATAATGGGCAGGGGTTCCTGGATGCTGACCCGGCGATTGTGGATAGTGGGCAGAGGTTCTTGGATGCTGACCCGGCGATTATGGATAATGGGCAGGGGTTCCTGGATGCTGACCCGGCGACTGTGGCGAATGGACTGAAAGCCTTGGGTCTCCTCTTGGGTATTTGTGGGAGCTGCTGGAAGGACATTTGGCTGGGTGCTCTTGTGGTCAGGTTGGGGTCTCTGGGACATGTGGAGATACAGGGAAAGGCCAGTCCCCAGACACACTAAACAAACTGCCAACTGCTTTAGCTCCTCCTTCCAGGCACCTTCATGGCCATGTGGAAGTCTCTTGGTCTCTTTCCCAGCTTCAAGCTCTGCTCTTTGTGGTTTGGATCTCTCTGACCCTTCTTCTGTGCTTTCTGGTCTCTCCTGCGGTCCAGGGTTAGACTTCAGGGCTTCAGTCTGACCTATAGCTGGGGGCAGGGGGAGGTTCCATGACAGTTGGAGAGATTCCAGGAAGTTAGGACATTGGCCATGGATTCATACTCTACCCTGTGTGAGTGACATGGGGGCTGGACTGGGTTAGGGTGGCTTCCATGTGGGGTATGGGCAGGGTCAGGATTGGGCCAAGAAGCGGTCATGGCTGGGTCTGAGAGATGTCAGGATTGGGCTGGGGGTGGGAGGGAGTGACCAGGCAGAGGCCAGAGTAGGGGCAGGGCTGGGCAGGGCTGAGCGTGCGCTGGGACACCGGCATCTCTGATGGCATCTCTGACGTCAGTTCTTAGAGTTTCTGGAAGGCTTGAGATCTGAATTTGTAAGGCCCTCCTCCGACTTGCCCCTCCTCCCACACCCCAGGGCCTTCCCTGAATCAATTTCTGCCTTTTATTCCCTTTTTGAGTTCAATGTCTCTCTTTCTCCTCTATTTCTGTCTTTCTTCACCTTTTTCCTGAAGCCTTGGGGGCCCAGGGACGTTGGACCTGTTCCCTACCCTCAGTGACCTGCAGTCTGGGCTTGGGAGGGGTAGGCGGACCAGCCACAGCCTGAGAAGGGGTCTGAAGAGGTTGGTGGGAATACAGGCACTCAGACTTCCCAGCCAGGGGTGGAGATTATTCAAATTTCTGTTTCCCCCCATCCTTCCTTTGGGCATTTGTGGTAGCCTTTTGGGGGTAGGGGGTGGGGACGGGGTGGGAGGAGATGGGGGAAGAAAAGAAAGGAAAAGAAAAGAAAAAAGAAAAATTCACCAACTTTGATGTCTTTGATTATTACATGAGTAACCAACAGTTCTATGCCTTAGTTTCCTCATTTGTCCAAGGAGGTAATGATACTTCAGAGGGGTGTCATAAGGATGGAGTCCATCAATAACAGTAAAAGCACATAGAACCCATTGTATTAAAAACCTACTGAATTTTTTACACTTCATAGACACTGATTTTGACTCTCCACTTTCTCCATTCCCCAAATTCCTTCTCAAGTCCTACACCCACATACCCAACATCTCTGAAATCCACAGTGAGAGATGCCACAGAAATATGGGAAGGAATTACTATAACTAAATACCATGGAGAGGCACCTGGGTGGCTCAGTAGTTGAGCATCTGCATCGACTCAGGATTTGAACCTGGGATCCTGGGATCAAGTCCTGCATTAGACTTCTTCTTCTCCCTCTGCCTTATGTCTCTGCCTCTCTCTATGTATCTCTCATGAATAAATAAAAAAATCTTTAAGAAAAACCAAAAAAGAAAATTAGATACTATGAATGCACCCACCAGTACATTATTCTTGTGTTCACTCATTACCTTTTTATCTTTTTATTTTATTTATTTATTTATTTATTTATTTATTTATTTATTTATTTATTTTGCTATCTTTTATTTTTTTTAAAGATTTTTTATTGATTCATAAGGGAGAGAAACAGAACATGAGCAGGGGGAGGAGCAGAGGGAGAGGGAGAGGCAGATGCCCCATTGATCAGGGAGCCCTGACATGGGGCTCAATCCCAGGACCCAGAGATCATGACCCGAGCTGAGCAGATGCCCAATTGACTGAGCCACCAGGGCGCTCCTGATCCTGACCTTTTTAACTGACAAATAGCATAGCTCCATACCAGCTGATGAGCGTGCAGTGGGAGACAGAAGATATTTGTTCCCAGCTATCACAGAAGTCCATGGGGGAAGACTGGTAGTGAAGAAACTAGTGAAATAAGGAGGGAAGCACAAGTCTGTGGGATGCCAATGTAGGAGAGAGTTGCATCTGGCACAGTGGGAGCATTTGGTGGGTGAGCTTGCCCATGAATTGAGGTTGGACTGGGCTGGGGGAGCTCTGGGAAGGAGACATGGAAGGAGTGCTGTGGGAGCTGAGATGTAGAGTGGTTAGGGTGGACTGGGTATGGGTGGGAGAAGAGTGCTCCAGGCAGAAGGAGCAGCCTGAACCACATGTGGAGGTGCTGAGGTGGGAAAGCTCTGGGTGTGAGAGAGACCCTGTGAAGTCTAATGTGACTGGGGGTAAGTGAGCAAGGGATGGGGAGCAGGGGTCCCTGTCAGTTGGGAAGATTGGGGCTTGGTGAATGCAGAGTGCACTACCTGCATTCATTCTGTCGACACCATGAGTCTCAGACTCACAAACACACTTTGGATGTTGTAGCAGTGTGTGTCCTGGACTGGGGTTTGTGACAGGGCTCTAGATAAGGGGGTGAGCTGGAGAGTAGAGATGGAGCTGGGGTTTTGGGGACAGGTAGTGGAAGATGGGGAGCTGAAGACAAAACAACTAGGTTTGGACTTCAAATGGGATTGTGCAGGGGGCTGAGTTGGGTGTTAGAGATGAGAGTGAGGGTGGGTTTGGAATCAGAGATGGGGCTGAGGTTGGAACTGGGGTGTGAGTGGGGGTGAGGAGATGGCTGTGGGAGGAAGGATTGAGAATGGAGTAAAAGGTGAGGTGTGGGTGGGCCAGAGATGTGGCTGTGGTTAGAAATGGAGACTAGCATACAGCAGCGGGTCATAGGTGGAACCTGGTCCCCAGAACTCTCTTCTTTCCCAGCCAGTGTGGCCTATTCCTGGGAGGAGGACCCCAAGTTCATCCTGCGGGGCTGGTCTCTGGTCTTCAGCATCCTTGCAACCTTGTTGGGGCTCAGCGTGGTGGATGGACGTCTGGCCTACTTGCAGGGATCTTACACTGGCTACCTGGGCATCTGGATAGACTGCGGGAGGCATAAGTGCGCCAACCTGGGCCAAGTGACCGGTCAGTAGGAGCCTGGACAGGCTACGGGGTAGTACTCAAAGGAGGGGGTGTCTCAGGAGATTAGAGGGGGAAAATCTCTAGGGGATGCTCTTTGGATGCTCTTGGTGGAAATGTTTGGAATTCTGAGGAGGGTCTCTGGAGATTCTCTGAAGTTCCTTGTGAAGGAGTTTCCTGGCCTTATATGTGGCTTTTGAGGAAACAGGGAAGTAGGACTGTCCTGGGGCATGGGAAGAACATTACAATTGGCCAAAAACCAATCTGCCTCATGGTTAGATGGCTAAAGATGCCATCATTCTTTCCTCTCCTTTTTTTTTTTTTTTAAGATTTTATTTATTTGAAAGAGAAAGAGTGCAGGAGCAGGGTGGAGGGGTAGAGGGCAAAGCAGACTCCTGACCGAGCAAGGAGCCCAATGCAAGACTGGATCCCAGAATCTTGGAATCATGACCTGAGCCGAAGGCAGATCTTCACTGACTAAGCCACCTGGGCACCCACTTTTCCTAACTTTTAAAAAATATTTATTTATTTATTTATTTATTTATTTATTTATTTATTTGAGAGAGAGAGAGGGAGCACACAAGTGAAGGGAGGTAGGGCAGAGGAAGAGGGAGAGAGAGTCCCAAGCTGACTTTGTGCTGAGCTTGTTGCCTGAGATGGGGCTTGATCTCAGGACCTGGAGATTCTGACCTGAGCTGAAACCAGGAGCCAGTCATTCTTCTGACTATGCCACCAGGTGTCCCTCTCCCTCATTTTTTTCAAACAGTGTTTTTTTAACAAGATGATTAAAAAAAAAACCCAAAAGAGGATTTCCAGCTCCTTCAGAAACATTTTGCTTCCCTGTAGATCTCTGTGTGTTACTGGTGCTTCTGAGTACTGCAACAGAACATGGAACCAGAATGCCTGGGTGTGGGTCCTGGCTCAACCATTTGTTGGCTGGGTGATCTTGGGCATAATCTTTGACCTCTTTGTACCTCAGTTTCCTTGTTTCTAAAATGGCAGTGGTAGTGATCCCAGATCATGCATTGTTTGAAGAGTAAGCAAGTTAAAACACGTAGAGGATGGGGCGCCTGGGTGCTCAGTTGGTTAACCATCTGCCTTGAGCTTGGGTCATGATCTCAGGGTCATTATTATCTGTATATTTCTTGGCTACTGGAATTGGCTTCATTCCATATAGTGGTAAGTCAGGATCTAGTTAAGAAAATAAATCATTCTAGACGCTTCAGAGGGTAATAAAGATAGAGACAGAAGAAAGGGAGGTGGTGGTATTAGCAGAGCCCGGAAGCTGGAGCCATCTGGAAGGCATAGACTCATGTAGGATTTGCTTAGAGGTGGCTAGAGTCACAGAAAAAAAAATGTGGCTACTGCTAAAGACACCAGCTGAGGTGGTGGTGGTGGTGGTGGTGGCATTAGTGAGAGGGAAATAAAGGCCCTGGCTTGTCCTCTTCTTCCAGAGCCAGTCTTCTACTGGTGCTGCCCATTAGCCAAGCATACTGCTAAGCTAGTGAGCAAAGGAGGCTCAGAAATGTAGTCCTTGCAATACAGAACAGGCGAGGGTGGGGAATGGATCTGAGAGCAGACAGACAAACAACTGGCAGAACTGCTAACAATGTGGGCCTCAGGTCAGGCAGGAAAAAGAACACAAAAGGTTCTGGCAGAAGTCTTGTATGATCGGGTCCCACGAGTACCCCAAACCCAATATAGTGGCCAGAGCAATGCAATGCACTGATGAGGTGTGAGTGGGGATGGGCATTAAGGCTTATGCCACAAATGTCTACTTCTGACCAAACCACAAGATGGGTTAGTCTCTGGGATGACTTGAATGTCATCTCAACTCTTTCTCCTCTACTCTTGTCTGTGTTCCTTTCTTAGTTTTAATCTATCAGATCTGCTGCCCGCTTCAAACTGGGTCCAGGGCTCAGGCACAGGCTCACAATCCTATAGACTAGGGGAAAAAAGCCCTTAGCCGCTTCAGTTAGAAAAAGTCCCAGGGCAGAGCCTGACTGGTTGGCTTTGCTCATGTACCCATCTTTGGGCCAGTCACCGTGGCCTGGGTTGTGGGGCACTGAAATTGGCACAGCCAGAGTCATATGACTCTTTTTGTGGCCCCAGAAGGCAAGGATATGTCATGAGCAGCTCTCTACCGGGATTCTGTGATTGAACCCCACAGGAATCTTGCTATTCTGTATATATGACTAAGCTTTTACAATCTGGGTAGGTTTCTGGTTATGTGTGAAAGATACACAGTTTGCCAGAAACAAAGCAGATGGAGTCTTAGCTTATTTGGCTGAAGCAGGCTCGCACTGTTCAGAAAGTAGGCAATGTAGGGAAGGGCGAAAAAGAGACGTAATTCTCAGAAGGGGACAAAATTCTTGTTCTTAATCGTGTATTGGATACATAGTAACTTAAACAGAGTGATTATGTGGTTTTCGGTTATCTGGAAGTTTTTCTTGGGTGTACATATGTGTGTGCTCTGGGGATCAAGGTGGGTAATTTGGAGAAAGTCTGTAGGGAGCTGTGGGATGTGAATGGGACTGATATTGGGGGACATTCTGGGAGTGTAAATGGGATGCCTAGGGGACCTTGAGATGTGAAATGGAGAGACTTTTTTTTTAGCAGAAGTAGGGTGACTTTAGAGACTGGGGGTAACTAAAGTGTCGAGTAATTTTGAGGGTGCCGTTGGGGGTGTCTGGTATGATATAGAGGATATTATTGTGAGTTTCTGTGGGATATCTTTGGGAGTTTGAGTGGGATGGCTTTGAAAATTTCTGTCAGGGTGACTCTAGAGATGATTGAGATGATTCTGTGGGGTGACTTTGAGGATATGAGTGGGGGTGACTCGGGTCATCTGTGGGGTTGCCTTAGAAGTATGGGTGGAGTTGATTATGGGGGTTCTGGGATTGACTTTGGGGTTGGTGGGGGTGATCTGGGACAACTTTGAGGGTACAATTGGGGATCATTTTGGCTTTACAGGTACCTGGGGTGACTTTGTGAGAGCGAGAGTGATTTTGGGGTTTCTAGGAAGGGACTTAGGTAACAGGAGTGGGGGTGAAGTTGAGGATATCTGTAGCCAAACTTTTGGGGTATCTGTTTGACCGCTCATGGGGATGTCAGTGGGATGAGATTGGAGGGTGACTTTGGAGACTGTGTGTGGATGACTGTGGAGCATTTCCTTCTCTCCTAGTTCTTATCCATATGAGCATGGGATTCATGATGCTGGCCCTGACCCTGTGTCTCTTCCTCCTCCTGGCCATGGGGCTCTCCTTCCGGCCAGGCTTCAAACGCCTTAGTAAGATTGATCTTGTCTTCAGTTCTCTCAGTTTCAGCATTGGTAAGTGTGGGCCTGGGGGAAGGGGTGCCTGCCCCCCCCCCCCACCATTGTCTCTACTCAGGACTCTCTTTTTGGCTTTGGGGAGAGCTATCTTAAGGTTCTGTCCTGCTATGTGCTGGGTCTCTGTGTTTGAATGTCTCTTGGGGTCTCTGCCCCACTCTTTCTGCATGGATCTCAATTCTACTTTCTCAGTCGAGGTGAGTGTAGGGGTAGGTCTCTCTCCTTCCTGTTTCCCATCCCGTGCTTTCCACTTCTGTCCGGGCGTCTTTATGTCTGTCATTTGAGTGTGTGTGCGCATTGCATGTCACGCAGGGTGGGAGGGGAGAAACTGTCTCTGTCTCTGTTCTCTTTTGGGGGGTCCTGGGATCCCTGTCCATTCTTGTGTCCATCTCTGGCTCCACTCCAGTGCAGGGTTCCTGATTATTCTCAGTATGACGCTCTTTGTAGTCAACTGCGAGACACTGAAGCCGAGGCCACAGGTGTCCTACCTGGTGACCACCTATCTGTGCTGGGGCGCTGGTGCCTTGATGCTGTGGGTCGGTGAGGGCGGGGACTCGGGAGGAAGAGGGGGTGCTTCGGGGGGCAGGGGGCGGAGCCGGGGAGAACTCGAGGCAGGGCAAGGGACCAGGAGAGGGGCGGACCCGAAGGGAGGCGGCCTTGTGAGAAGAGGCGGGGCCTAGGGCGGTGCTCGGAGTTCCACGCCCACTAGCCCCTGGCCCCCAGGAGCTCTGAACTACTTCAACCACTTGGGCATGTGGAGCCAAGGGACGGCCTTCAAGGAGCGGCGGGTGAGCTATCGTCGGTGGGCCTCGCAGCAGAAGAGCCAGAGACGCGAGTCCGAACAGCCGTCCACCGCGGACCGCAAGCACACGGTGCAGCAGCCCCACGCAGTCACCTCCGCGACTCTCTAAGCAGGCGCACCCGAGCTTCTCAGGATGCTGCCGGTGACCTCAGTCAGGATAGCGGGCCCGCCCCCTCATCGTGGCCACGTGCCGAGATGAGACCTCCCTTCGACGCCCCACTCCCAAAGAACCTGCCTTGCCTTCCGAGGAAAGCCCACCCCTCGAGCTGGGGCCTACCCTTTGCAGCTCTGTTCCCGCCCACTGAAGCCTGAGCTGCCCCCACCCCTGCAGTGTGACACCGCCCCCTCCCGTGGGGTTTCGGCACTCAGCCTGCCCGGTGTCCGGACCTAGCTAGGGCCATTCCTTGGGTGCCTAACCTAGCCCTCTCAGGCCACGCCCCGAAGGTGCCTTCCTCGCTTTCTGAGGGCGAGTCCTGCCCCAGGAGATCCAGTCACACCCCCGGTGGGACACTATGCGTGCGTTCCAGCATTTAATGTAGCTACGCCCCGCTTGAGAACCGGCCTCTCCCCCAGAAAGGCGTGGCCTGGGATAAGATTTCCTCCCCCCTCGCCCTCCCTGACTTCTCCACCACAGTAAAACGTGGGCACCTCACAACCTCTAAGTCTGACCCTTCCTTGCATCACTGCCCCAGCGCAGGGTTGGGCCCAGTGTGTGTGAACTGGTGTGCCAATTGGTCTCGAGTCCCTGCCTTGCCCTTTGGGGTCGGAGCCTCTCTGCAGGTTTGTCTATGCCCGCGTCTGCTCCTTCCTGCTCGCCTCCTGCCTAGGGACTGATAGGGCTGGAGCGGCTGTACACAGGTGGGATGGGTTCCTGGCTTCCAGGCACCCAGAGTCTGGAAGGCCAGATGATACCAAACGTGATGTGAAGTTGATGCGTATTCGATTTGATGCGTATTTGATTTTACTGGGGGTAGGTACATGATGGTTGCATTCAGGGGTTGGCTGTCATGGTCTCCTTGATCCACTCCAGGTGTGAAATCACTTTGGTGTAGACCGCAGGCATATTGGGACTGCCACATGGGACGTGGCCCCAGGATGTAATTCCTTGAAGCACACCATCGCAGATCAGTGGGCCCCCTGAGTCACCCTGCAAAACAAGGGGGGGAGGAAAGGAAAGGTCAGCCTAAGCACCAGCTCTAACAGCACCAGCTCTAACAGCTGGCTCACAGAGGCAGAGTGTGACTCCCCAGCTCCCAGAAAGGACACAGTTCTCTCCAGAGGGCAGGTGGGATTCCACCAGAGAGGACAGCCTCCGGGTTCGAGGCTTGGCCAATGGGGATGGGACTTCAGGGTCCAGTTTTTGCACACAGCACGGGGTCCAGGAGAATAGTCCCATCAGACAAGTCAGTTAGGAAGAGGAGGGGGATCCATCCACCTGACCCTCTGACCTTCAGGGCTCATCTCTGATGTCACCTCTCCCAAACAGCTTTCTCTGACTAGACAGTAAATAAGTGAAGGAGGAAGGGATGGACTCTGATGTGGAGGGAGATTGGTGTGATATCAGGATGAGGGTATGGGAGGAAAAGGGGCAGGGGGAGGGCCCAGAGGCTCCCTTGGGGGAGCTGGTGTTGGGAAGCAATGGAGACTGCAGTAGGCAGTCTGGCCCTAAGTCCCCTCCCCCAATTCCATGATGCCTGGGGGTGGGGGAGGAGGACAGGCTGGCTCACCACACAGGTATCCTTGCCGCCCTCCAGGTGTCCAGCACACAGCATGAACTCTGTAACCTTCTGGGAGTGGGCATTGGCACATATATCATTGGACAGGAGTTCGAGGTCCACACACTGGAGATCATCTGGGTATATGACTACAGACCAGAGAGAAAAAGGGCGGTGGCCAGACCCCAGGTGACTCCTCAGCCCGTCCTCCCTCAGGTCCAGAGTCCAGACCCCAGCCCCCTCCTCCCGACAGCCAAATGTCTGGACTAAAGGCTGCAGGGTCTGGCCCTGGCATACACTTATCGGGTTCGATGCTGCCCCAGCCAGAGGCATAGCAGGTGCTCCCCACTTGGGGTTCCTGGGTGGGCAGGTCCAGGACCCTCACAGCATCCGTAATCTGAGCGGGCTCTGCGAGGCGCAGCAGCATGATGTCATGGCTGTAGTCCTCTTCTGGGAGGCGGGTATGGTTCTTCAGGAGACTCAGGTTAAATTCAGGGTGAGGGAAGCTCTCTCTGACCTGGACAAACTGGGCCGTGTCTTCATGCTCGAACAGGTTGTAGCGACCCAGCCAGAGCTGGTAATTGCTGAGGAGAGAGGGGGCCCCAAGGAATGAGGATAGAGAGGCAGGATAGGGAGAAGAGACCAGGGAGCTGGAGGAGGGTCCCGAAGACAGACAGACACGTGGAGAAATGGGGAGAGAGAGACAGTTGAGAAGGAAAAGAGCTACGAGGAAAAACCATAAGTGAGACAGAAGGACATGACAGGTCAGCCAGAGAGGAAGACGAGGAGGGTGAAAAGAGAGAGCACAAAGGGAGAGAGTGAAGACTACAGGCAGTGTGAGGAAGAGAAAGAGCAGAGGGGGAGACGCGGGAGGAGGGGGGGCCTGGGACTGGTTCAGCTGCAGCAGGGGCTGTGGGGCTGGTTCCCAGCAGCGGGTGGCCTGGCCACCAGCCCAAGGTCGGTCCGGTCCCTCCCTGGACCTTCTCCCCCTTCCTCCACCCCCTGCCTACCTTCCTCCTTCCCTTCTCCTCCTCCTTCCTTCGGAGCCCCAACAGGGCACCAGCAGAAACAGCCCTCCGTGTGTACCCCTGGAGGGCATCCTTGTCATACACACACATGTCCGGATAGTCCCTTCCTGTTCTCTGGGGGTCCCTCGCACTCCCGTCCTGGGGGGTGTTCAGCAGCAATGGGGCAGAGACCCAAGGAGAGAGATGGGGCAGAGAGATGAAGAGTGCGACATACAGTGACAGGCATGCAGCAGAGAGACCCAGAGGAGGACAGACACAGGGACACACACAGATACCAGAACAGGAGAGAGTAGGAGATAGAGATAAGTCACAGTCAGACACCGACAGCACCAGGTGCTGAGAGACACAGAGAGACAGGGCGGGGAGACACAGGAAGATAGTTGTAAGGAGAGACAGAGAGACACAGGCTGTCTGGGAGGGCTTCCCTGGGGTCGTCCCTGCCACTCTCCATGGGACCTAGAGGAGGACCACCTTTGTTTCCCTCAGTTCCCCAGCCTCCCCCTGAGGCTAACCCAGGGACAGTGCCAGAGTGGATACCCCGTCGTCCGCAATGCCCTGCCCTCACTTACTCGTTTATGCAGTGGGCAGCGGTGAGCACCCACTCTGGGTGCACCAGGACACCCCCACACTGGAACTTGCTGTAATGGTACAGAGCTGCCTGCCACGGTTGAGAATTCTTCGTACAATCCCAGCCGCCTATGATCCGGGACTGAACAGGGGGTGCGGCACCTGCAGGGGGTGCTGGGTCAGGGCAGGTGGGGTGGCAGTGGGGCCCAGGGGGCCAGGGCTAGGAGAGGCAGCTGTGCTGTGCATGCGGTTGGAGGGATGTTGGGGCAGGGGAGCAGGACAGGGTTCTGGGGAGAGGGCAGGGATTTTGGGAAGGTTCTGGAATTCTAGAGCCATCCCTGGGGTTGTGGGTTGGTGGTGGGTCCTGGGTGGGGAGAGGATGCTGAGAACAGAGCCAACCACAAGGATCAAGCAGGAGACAAGAAGGCAGCATCTGGAGCAGCATGTGGTGTAGGGATTGGGCAATGTGGGGGAGATTTGGGGTCTTGGGCTGGGGAGCAGAAAATTGTGAGTTCTGAGAGGGGAAAAAGGAAGCTAGAAACAGAGAATGTGTGCTCCGAGACAGTGGCTCAAGAGCTGGGTAGAAAGATTTTGGGGGTTCCAAGAATCCCAGGCTGAGGGATTAGTTAGGGTCATGTTGGGCTTTGGGGGTTCTGGAAGATGCAGGGAAGGAGGTCTGAGAGGTCAAGAATAGCATCTGGGCTAAGGAGTCTGTCTGGCTTTGGTCCTTTGATTGGGGCAGGGAGAAGATCCCTTGGGGGCTTGGGCCTTGAACAGGAATGGCTTTGTGAGAGGGGTGGGTCCCTGGAACTGGGGTTGGGGCCAGGACTGGGAGGGGGCTCAGGGGGAGACAGAGCCAGATGGTAGTTCTTCTGGATTGGGTGATTGTCATGCAGATGAGGTTCAGGGTCTGAGGGTAGTGGAAGGATCTGGGGTTCTCTGCGGGGGGGGGGTAGTCTGGACAGGAATGAAGATGGAGGCATATTGGGGCCAAGCAGCTGTGGGAATGCAGGGAGGACACACTTGATGTGGGGTTTGAGAGTCATGTGCTGGAGTCCGGGTGGGGGAGTGGGGCAGGCCAGCTGGGCTCTGAAGGTATTTGGGTTCCTGGAGGGAAGTCCAGAAAACCAGCGCCAAACTGGAGGGATTCACTTAGGGAAGCCTGGATCCTGGGGAGGAAGGAAATTCTACAAGGAAAGGAATCCGTAGTTTGGGGTTCCGGTGTTGTTCCTCAGGGAGAAGAGGGGGCGATGCTGGATCAGGGTTCAGGGGTAAGACTTGGGAAAGGAAGAGACATTTGTAGAATCCTCATACCAGGACGGGGGCCCCACCTGGAGTCAGGGGCCAGCAAGTCTGTGTGGGGAGAAGCATAGGTGTCTGGTGGGATTTGGGGGTCCTGGGAAGATTTCAAGGGAAGCAGATGCCAGGCAGTGGAAGACCTAGTTGAGAGCTGACAGCTGGGTGGGAAAAGTCACCAGGGTGCCAAAGGATTTGCAGACTCAGGTGCCAGAGCCATAGAGAACTAGAAGGTGAGAGGGGGTGATCGGGACTGGGTGCACTCCTTGGAAGAGTTGGAGCCCCCCAAAGAGGGAGACAGAGGTGGCCCAGGCTCTGCCCCTTTGGTCAAGTGGCTCAGAGCAGGGTCTGAGTGAGGAAGAGGAGATAGTTCTGGGGGTTCCTGGGAGGGAGCAGGGACTTAGGGCAAGAGTGAGGACTGTGACAACGAGGACAGGCTGGGGTAGGACTTTAAGGGCCTGGGAAAGAGCCTGGGACCTGGGTCTGGGGTGGACTGTGGGAGGAGAAGAGGTCGTGGGGAGGTGAGGGAGCATGAGAGTCAGGCCCATTCCCCCTCCCACATCATCCCCACTGTCTCACCAGTCCCCGCCAGGGACAGGGCAAGGCACAGAACCAGGAACCACATGGTGACCACGGGCAGGCTGGTGGTGAGCTGGGAGCTTGGAAGCCTCCCCAAGGAGTGTTTTAAATCCCTCATCTCCCCCCCCCCCCCGCCCCGCCCCGCCCCACCCTGGGGCTCCGCCCCTGCCCTGCTGGCACCCAGATGCTGGCCAAGGCCCTGCCCCTGCTGCCTGGGGACTGGACACCTACTCCTACCCCAGTGCTATGCAAGGGGCGGGAGAGTGCGCACCTGTTGTTCTGCAGGGTCTGATTATCCTGGAAGCATTCCTGGGGCCTGAGGCCAGACAGGGCAGGGCCTGGAGCTCCTGGGCCCCTGCTCTTGGAGACAGAGCCAGTGAGAGGATGTGGAGGGTGTGAGTAAGGGGGACAAGAAACAGAGCGTGGAGGAATCTCTGACCTCCAATACAAAGCCCTGCATACCGGAACCCCAAGTAAAGTCACACACCCGAAAACCCGGTATATCTTCAAACACCAGCAGTGGGGCTCTGAATCCCTTCTCCCCGCACCGCTTGGAGCCAGAGTGTAGATTCCCAGCTTCTGCCGCCTCTGAAATGTAAGGCTCAGCTCTCAGAACACCCTGGTTCTTGCACTGCCTGACTCAGGATCTAGGTCCCTTCCTGTTGTTTCTCTCCAGATAATTTCTTAGGGTACCTACCACCACAATCCTAGTGCCCCCAGATCCAGAACGATGAAGTTTCAGTGGTCTCCCTGAATAAGTTCCCTCACATTTCAAAATCCAGAGTTCTTTTTGCCCCCAGGCAATGTTGGAATCCCATTACGCCCTGCCCCCCACTCCATGCTCCCCAGATCTGGATGCTCAAGGTTATATCCTCCAAAGTTCCACGAATACCAGACTGTCTGCCTTCTATGGTCAAGAGCGTCCCCTCCACAGAGACTGATTCAAAATATTTAGGTCACAGGAGCCAGGTTGATGTAGTTCAACTATCAGCGACCTTGAAAATCACCTTTTGGGGTGATCTCTGTGGAGAATCGGGAACCAGAAATCTGCAGCCTCAATGTTAAATTCAAAGGCACATTCCCTTGGCTCTTCTGTAAAATTAAAGTAGGCCACAGGGTAACCCAGCCTCTGCTGTGTGTCTAAGGGGAGGAGAGCACTGGCCCTTTTGCCTGGCCACCAGGAAGCCCACAGCTAAATATCGAAGAAAATGAAGTCATTCTTGATCATCTAGAGTGTGCTGGGTCCTTTCACTGGGGTCCAGAGATATATTTGCCCAGGGCCAGGCACTATTTGAATCAGTTCATGGGAACTTCCTCATTTGATCCCTTACAACCCCGTGAGGTAAGCAATTTGATGAGCTGTGTTTTATGATGGGGAAATCAGAGCTGAGGGGCATTGGGTCTTTTCCTAAAGATTACACAGCTGATCCTATGCATATGTGAATGGAGGGAGCCCTCCTTCAAGCCACTTCTCTTCACCGAGGCATCGGGGCAGTGGGTGAAAAGGAACAAGGTACAGAGGTTCTGGGTCTGCTCCCAGTGTCTGGTTCCCACTTCCCTTCATCGCCAGGAGAAAGTCACAGAAACTCCTACAGAGAAACTTGCATCAGCACTCTTGTTATCTCAGTGTTTCAACAGGTGACCTTGAGCACCGGCTCTGGCCTAAGACGGGACAAGCCCTAACATGTGGGCCTTGGACAAATGAGGTCTTGAGGGATGGCTTGATTCTGTCCCTTCTGTCCCAGGTCAGGATGGGGTTGTTGGCCAGCTGTGGGAGCTTGTGCTCAGCCAGAGACACAGTGTCAGGCCCAAATAGTTAGTTCCTCTTCATGGTTTCCTTGATCCACTCCAAGTAGCTGCAGACTTTGGTATAGACCCCAGGCTTGGTGGTAGTGTCACAGGGGACGTCACCCCAGGACACAATGCCCTGCAGGACTCCCCTACAGACCAGGGGCCCCCCGGAGTCACCCTGTGTGGAGAAGGGAGAGTTTGAATGGGAAACTTCTGGATCCAGTGTCCCCATCCTTATCCTAATCACCATTGACCATCTCGGTCAAACTCCAATCCCACCCCACCCCACCCCACTGCATGCCATCCCACCCCACCCCAACTCAATATAACCCAATGTAAGGCACACCAATCCAACCCAACCCCGTGCCAACACAATCAATACAACTCGGCCCACCCATGTTCAGTCCTCCCCGTGTAACCCCGACCCAGGCCAGCCCCTACATCTTCCCCATTCAGAGTCAAACCAGACCTACGCCTATCCTCACTGGCAACACAACCAATCCCAGTCATCATGTCTGTCACATCCTAGACAAAATGTACCCTGTCCCCAATTTCACCCAACATATTTTCCATTTAAAATCAAACCAGGGGGTTGAGGGTTTGGGCAGCCTAGGTGGCTCGGCGGTTTAGTGCCGCCTTCAGCCCAGGGCGTGATCCCGGAGACCCAGGATCCAGTCCCACATCAGGCTCCCTGCACGGAGTCTGCTTCTCCCTCTGCGTGTGTCTCTGCCTCTCTCTCTGTCTCTCATGAATAAATGAAATTAAAAAAAAAATCAAACCAGGGCGCGGGGTGGCACAGTTGATTAGCGTCAGATCTTGACTTTGGCTTGGGGTCCTGGGATGGAGCCCCACATCATGCTCCAGGCTCCAGGCTCCATGCTTTCAGCAGAGAGTCTGCTTTTCATTCTCTCTCTCTCCCTCTCTCTCTCTGCCCCCTCCTCACCTTCTGCTCTCTCTCTCCTGAAAACAAATAAATCTTAAAAAAAAAAAAAAATCAAACCAAGCCCATTCCTATCCCTAACTCAAGCTCAGGATGTTGCAAACGGAACAGCACATCATCCACCTCAAACCCAACTCAACCTCATCTTCAGCCTCCCCCTGGCCCCATTCTAACCGCTCTTTCTTCTCCATCCCCAAACCTATGTCTACATCTTCTGTGGCCCAAAGCAAGCACAACCTTACCCCATCCCAACTCCCAAACCATTTCCCCTACCCCGTGGCTCTGACCTCACAGGACTCGGTGCCTCCACCCTCTGCTCCTGCACACAGCATAGAGGCCACCAGGCGCCCTGGGTAGTCCTTGTTACAAGAGGCGGCCGGGATAACACTGATGTTGGCACAATGCAGGGTATCTGGGAGACTCACTGGGGAGGACAGTGGACTTGAGTGAATCTGTATTTTCAGGCCCTTGCCTGCCTCGCCCAAGAGCCCTGGACGGCTAGGGTCCCTGGAGGCCTGACACCCAGCCCCTCCTGTCACGCACCTTGTGAGTCTGTGCTCCCTTTGGTCCCAGGCTTGTGATCAGACACCAGCCCCCAGCCGGACACCACGCAGGCCTCGGCCGGTTGGGGGCAACGCGTGGGCAGCGCCACGGGGCGCACTTGCCGGGAGAGGCGCGCGGGCCGGGTTAGACGTAGCAACATGACGTCGTGGCGATGGCTGTGTGCTTCATAGAGCGGGTGTGGGATGATGCGAGCCAAGGTCCTCAACTGCTCGGGACCATCGCGCTTGCGCAGATTGTGCTCGCCCAGGCGCGCTCTCATGAAGCTGTGCGGGCAGGTGATGATTATCGCAGGTGGAGCGAGGAGGAGGCACAGAGATCAAAGAGTGGGCATGCTGGGGTCCCCCACCCTTTGGGAATCTGGAGATGCCATTCCGCCCCTGCCCGGGGCGCTGAAGCCAGTAGTAGTGGTCACCTCTGGCCTCTCGGGACCAAGGAGGTGCGGCCACCTGGAACTCAGCCCCTAGGCTCCGGCTCTTTCCTCCTCACAATCCGAGATTCTCTGATCTCTAGACCCTTGGTGCCCCTGAGGACTTTGAGCCCTGCCTTCATACCGGGTTTGGCAGTGGGCTGCAGACAGCACCCAGTGCTCAGAGATGAGGGAAGCACCGCAGTTGAACCGTCCACGCTCAAATAGGGCCACTTGCCAAGTGGGGCTCACACTCTTCGCCTCCCAGGATCTTGTCAGTGTCGTCCTGGACCGCTGGGAGAAGGGCAGAGGAGGATCCCTGCGGACAGAGGCTTTTCCCTGGGTCCCACACCTTTGCGTGCACTCTGCCCATACGATGTATTTTTCATTTGTGCTTTCCTCCAACCTCTGAAGACATCCCTGTCCTTGAATTTTTTAGCCCTGCCTTCTGTTGGCCTTTACAAGTGCTGCTGCTTTGCTCCAGGACTGTCCCCCTGCCCTTGGCCCTTTCCTGTGTACTACGGGATTCTGGGAGAGCACATAGGTGGGAAAGGTTCAGAAGCCAGGAAGTCCCCTGAGGTGAGAAGTGGAGACCGGGACCAGGAAGATGGCCACTTGGAACCAGCCATTCAAGGTCACCAAGCTGTCACAGACCATCAAGTGGATGTGGGCACTCGGTATGTATGACACACAGTCTTGGCTCTAGAGTCAGAACATCTCAGCCAAATGCGCATGTGGCCACACAAGGTCATGGGCAAACCTAGAGGCACAGCCAGTGTTCCAAACTTAGGAACTGATGTGGAGAGCAATTTAAGCTGAAATTCACCTGCATCTCCATGGGTTAGCAGCTTCAGAAATCATCACAGCACAGACCTTCACAGGTATGTATGAATCTGGAGAGTTCAAGCATGGGTATGCGCGTGCACACGCAGACACACAGACACTGATTTGGACCTCAAAGCTCACACCTAAATTTCACACAGGGGACCTGGTTCCCACATGTGGACTGGAGTTGGACACACAGGGCTTTGAAAGCCCACCACACGCAAACACACACACACACACCCAGAGCACCATGCATAAGGCTACCTAAGCAGGGATATTCCAAGGTCATAAGACCATGATCCACTACTGGGCAATGGGGGTTATGACCCCTGAAGGTCACAGCAAGACACACAGACACCCACCCTGGGGCAGGAATTTGCACAGCCAGACCAAATGCACATATTCTGCCTACCAGGGTCAGGAACTGGCCAAGGGCCCTGGCAAGGTCAGGGGAATGCGGATGTGGTGGACAGGGGGCTTAAGAAAGCAAGGGTGGGTGGGGTTGTTGTTCGCCAAAGACGGACGGAGGGTGTGAGCTGAACAGCTGGGCATCGAGGCTGCACCCAGCCAGTACCAGCTGGAGGAGGGTGGAGGCCCTGGCTGAGTGCAGCAGGCAGGAGGGAGGCAGGGAGAAGAGAGCACAGAAGGAGCCTCAGGGGAGGCTGACAGCAGGGGGTAGCTTCAAGGAGCCTGCAGAAGTGAGGGTCATGTGGGGCATAATGAAAATCCACCTTCAACTTGTCCAGAGTAGAGGCATCAGGTTACACTTAAATTCTCCATGGGTGGTAGCTGAACATGGTCTGGAGTTTTCCTAGTACCCAGGGTCACCTTGACATAGTGGCCACCTCTCTCCAGCCTCAACCTGCTCCCCTGTCAAATGAAAACAAGTGAACCTGGGTGGCTCAGTGGTTGAGCATCTGCCTTTGGTCAGTTCGTGATCCCGGGGTCCTGAGATGGAGTCCTGCATTGGACTCCCCTCAGGGAGCCTGATTCTCCCTCTGCCTATGTCTCTGCCTCTCTTTATGTATCTCTCATGAATAAATAAATAAATATATTTTTTAAAAAAACAAAAAAAATATTTGGTCCCAAATATTTTTGGGATGCCAAAATAGATACCATGGATGCACCCATCAGTTTATATGTTCTTGCCTTGAATTGTTATATTTTTATACTTTATATTTATTTTTTTAAAGTTTTTTTTTCAACTGATTCATAAGAGAAAGAGATAGAGAAGGAGCAGGGTGGAGGGGTAGAGGGCAAAGCAGACTCCCCACTGAGCAAGAAACCCAATGCAGGACCGGATCCCAGAACCCTGGAATCATGACCTGAGCTGAAGGCAGATCTTCACTGACTAAGCCACCTGGGCACCCACTTTTCCTAACTTTTAAAAAATATTTATTTATTTATTTATTTATTTGAGAGAGAGAGAGAGAGAGAGAGAGAGAGCACACAAGTGAAGGGGGGCAGGGTAGAGGAAGAGGGAGAGAGAGTCCCAAGCTGACTTTGTGCTGAGCCTGTTGCCTGAGATGGGCTTGATTTCAGGACCTGGAGATTCTGACCTGAGCTGAAACCAGGAGCCAGTCATTCCTCTGACTATGCCACCAGGTGTCCCTCTCCCTCATTTTTTCAAACAGTGTTTTTTTAACAAGATGATTAAAAAAAAATTCAAAAGTCAGGATGTCTGGGTGACTCAGTGGTTAAGCATCTGCCTTTGGCTCAGAGTGTGATCCCGGAGTCCCAGGATTGAGTCCCATATCAGGCTCCCTGCATGTTGTCTGCTTCTCCCTCTGCCTGTATCTCTGCCTCCCTCTGTCTCTCTGTGTGCCTCTCATGAATAAATAAATCAAATCCTAAAAAAAAAAAAATACAACCCAAAAATGATTTCCAACTCCTTCAGAAACTTTTTGCTTCCTTGTAGGTCTCTGTGTGTTTCTGGTGCTTTTGAGCACTGCAACAGGAGGCTGACCAGAATCTGGATCTAGGGTGCCTGGGTGTGAGTCCTGGCCTAACCACTTGTCAGCTGGGTGATCTTGGGCATAATCTTTAATCTCTTTGTGCTTCAGCTTCCTTGTTTCTAAAATGGTAGTGGTAGTAATCCCTAATCATGCATTGTTTGATGAATTAGCAAGTTAAAATATGTAGAAGACAGGGTGCCTGGGTGGCTCAGTTGGTGAAGCATCTGCCTTGAGCTTGTGTTGTGATCCCAGAATCCTGGGATTCAGCCCCACATTGGGCTCCCTGCTCATCATCCCCTTACTTGTGTTCTTGCTCACTCTGTCACTTTCTCTCTCAAATAAATAAAGAAAATGTTAAAAAACAAAACAACACATAGACAGATTAGAATCATGCCTGGCACGTATCAAACACTACAGCAGAGTTAGCTATTATAAGGATTTTTTTCCCCAGCCAATTGCACCTACCTTCATTTCAGACCTCAAGTAAGCTCATGATACTTCTGCAACACTGTGTGGTATTAATCTTATTTACTTATTTTGGATATCTCTTTCTTGTATACCTCCCGAACTCAGGTTGGTGGATGTACATTATGGAAAAGAATAGAGGCAAAGATCTAGCCCCGGTTCAGGTACTACTGGATCATGGTGCTTAGAGGGTGTCATTAGGGGACTTATCTCTTGCCATGTCTCTGTGAACTTCCTCTGTATTGGGCCCTCAGGCCAGCTATGTCCATGCAGTGGCAATGGGGCCCATCAGCAGCACCCAGATTCTGTTCTCTTTTTGTGAACACCCGGGGAAAAGACAGTAAGTTGTCTTCTGTAGCCTTCAAGCAAGGATCTCAGGATGAGCTCTGATGGGATCAGATTTACTTCCCTGGGATTTCTCACTCTGCTCCACAAAAGTTGCTGTGGTCAGGAAGATGTCATGCTATGACTGGCTGGGTCTAGATCACATGCTTTTCTTACGAGTAGGTGGAGGGGTCATTTCTGTCAGAAGCAGAAGGACAAAAGGTGGGCAGAGAGTTCCTCTGAACAAAGTTAAGTTGCTATTGCCAGAAGAGTGGGAATGGATATGGAAGGTGGGCAAAAAACAACAGTTCAGAACTTCCTCCCATATTTATGATACTGTTTTGGAGCACAATTACCCTGGGGGTATTCCCAAGAGCAGAATAGCAGTGCTTCAGAAGAGCTTGGGGAGACTTTGTACGGCGTTGATATACACTCCCTAGAGGAGTCAGGATTCTCATGACAAGCAACAAACCAATTAAAGCTAGTTTAAGTAGAAAATAGATTTATACAGGATGTTGGGGGAGTTTGCAGAATCTGTGGAAGGCCAGAGAATTGGGCTCCCAGGGACAAGTGATCAGGATCATGCCCAAAAAGCCCCTGGAGGACTGGCTGGTTGGGTGTGACACTGCCGCTTGCCCTGTGCACCCCCATCTCTGGGGCCTGGACTCTACTGGGGAACCCCTTTCTCTGGTGCCCTGGGACCCTGGAGGTAGCTGTGGCCACACCTAGCAGAATAGGGTCCATGCCTACTATTGGAGGCGGATTCCAAGTGTAGTATGGCTCTTTATTGGTAGAGTCTGGTCATGTGCTGAGGTCTTAACTGTATGGGAGGCTGGTTTCCTTCCTGGAAACTGTGGATGCCTGTGTTGGGGAAAATATTCCAAATGTGGACTAGTGTTTAGAGGTGCTGGGAAGACAGAGAGAGTAGTGAATGTTCATTTCATTTCCCCTTTGCTCTAAAATGGTAACTTTGTGTGATTTTAAAATTTAAGTTACTTTTATTTGAACAGACACTATATGTATATGGTTCAACATGTGAACAAGTGCAAGTTTCCCTCTAGCATTTCTGTCCACCATCCCACTCATTCCCCTTCCTGGGGACAACTGATGCTACTAAGACATCTTTTAGCTCCTGTGTATTCTTCTAGTCTTATTTTCTGCACATCTGAGAAAATAGCTATGTCTATACACAATATGGCTTTATAAACATCTACAAACACATACATATACACCCATACATATAGCTATGTCTCTATAGATACTGTATATGCTTGACACTTAAAAAACACACAAGACAGTATTACAATTCTCTTTTTAAAAGTAAATCATTTATTCAAGGCTAAGAACATACAATGTTTATGGCTGGCATAGAAACATAACATATAGGTTATGAGGGGTTTTCTTAAGGTGTAGAAATTTGTAATTTTTATGTTCTAATTTGTCCACCTTTGCCTCTGAGACTTTACCAATTACTTTTCAGGATTGGGGAGTTCTTGTCCCTCTAGATTTTTGGTGAAAATTCAATTCTGGTTGCGTGTGTGTGTGTGTGTGTGTGTTAGGGTTTGATTGTGATTCTAGAGTATGGTATGCAGGCAGCATTGAATCCTGTGCTCCTTGCCAACTTATGGAAAGGGTTTGAATTAGTCAGGAGTCTTTAGATCATAAATAATAGGAAATCTAACCTGAAATGGCTTGAGTGAAGAAATTTATGGTCTCACCTAAATGGAAAAGGGTGAAAGTAGGAATGCTTTCAGGCAGGGCTGAATTCAAGAGTCAAGTAATAGCATCAGACATTATTGTCTGTTTCTTGACTAATTGATTTGGCTTCATTCCACATAGTAGTAAGTCAGGATCTAGTTAAGAAAATACATCATTCTAGGGATGCCAGGGTGACTCAGTGGTTGGGCGTCTACCTTCAGCTCAGGACATGATCCTGGGGTCCCGGGATCGAGTCCCGCATCGGGCTCCCTGCGTGGAGCCTACTTCTCCCTCTGCCTGTGTCTCTGCCCCACCCCTCTCTCTGTGTGTCTCTAATGAATAAATAAATAAAATCTTAAAATTTTTTTTAAAAAAGAAATCATTCTAGATGCTTCAGAGGGTAGTAAAGATAGAGACAGAACAAAGGGAGGTGGTGGTATTAGCAGAGCCCGGAAGCTGGAGCCATCTGGAAGGCATAGACTCATGTAGGATTTGCTTAGAGGTGGCTAGAGTCACAGAAAAAAAAATGTGGCTACTGCTAAAGACACCAGCTGAGGTGGTGGTGGTGGTGGTGGTGGCATTAGTGAGAGGGAAATAAAGGCCCTGGCTTGTCCTCTTCTTCCAGAGCCAGTCTTCTGCTGGTGCTGCCCATTAGCCAAGCATACTGCTAAGCTAGTGAGCAAAGGAGGCTCAGAAATGTAGTCCTTGCAATACAGAACAGGCGAGGGTGGGGAATAGATCTGAGAGCAGACGGACAAACAACTGGCAGAACTGCTAACAATGTGGGCCTCAGGTCAGGCAGGAAAAAGAACACAAAAGGTTCTGGCAGAAGTCTTGTATGATCGGGTCCCACGAGTACCCCAAACCCAATATAGTGGCCAGAGCAATGCAATGCACTGATGAGGTGTGAGTGGGGATGGGCATTAAGGCTTATGCCACAAATGTCTACTTCTGACCAAACCACAAGATGGGTTAGTCTCTGGGATGACTTGAATGTCATCTCAACTCTTTCTCCTCTACTCTTGTCTGTGTTCCTTTCTTAGTTTTAATCTATCAGATCTGCTGCCCGCTTCAAACTGGGTCCAGGGCTCAGGCACAGGCTCACAATCCTATAGACTAGGGGAAAAAAGCCCTTAGCCGCTTCAGTTAGAAAAAGTCCCAGGGCAGAGCCTGACTGGTTGGCTTTGCTCATGTACCCATCTTTGGGCCAGTCACCGTGGCCTGGGTTGTGGGGCACTGAAATTGGCACAGCCAGAGTCATATGACTCTTTTTGTGGCCCCAGAAGGCAAGGATATGTCATGAGCAGCTCTCTACCGGGATTCTGTGATTGAACCCCACAGGAATCTTGCTATTCTGTATATATGACTAAGCTTTTACAATCTGGGTAGGTTTCTGGTTATGTGTGAAAGATACACAGTTTGCCAGAAACAAAGCAGATGGAGTCTTAGCTTATTTGGCTGAAGCAGGCTCGCACTGTTCAGAAAGTAGGCAATGTAGGGAAGGGCGAAAAAGACGTAATTATCAGAAGGGGCCAATAACCGAGGCCGAGGCCACAGGTGTCCTACCTGGTGACCACCTATCTGTGCTGGGGCGCTGGTGCCTTGATGCTGTGGGTCTGTGGGGCGGGGGGGGGGGGGCGGGGGGGAGGGGGGGGACTCGGGAGGAAGAGGCGGGGCCAGGGAGAACTCGAGGCAGGGCAAGGGACCAGGAGAGGGCTGGCCCGAGCGAGGGGAGGCGGCCTCGTGGGAAGAGGCGGGGCCTAGGGCGGCGCTCGGAGTTCCACGCCCACTAGCCCCCCGGCCCCCAGGAGCTCTGAACTACTTCAACCACTTGGGCATGTGGAGCCAAGGGACGGCCTTCAAGGAGCGGCGGGTGAGCTATCGTCGGTGGGCCTCGCAGCAGAAGAGCCAGAGACGCGAGTCCGAACAGCCGTCCACCGCGGACCGCAAGCACACGGTGCAGCAGCCCCACGCAGTCACCTCCGCGACTCTCTAAGCAGGCGCACCCGAGCTTCTCAGGATGCTGCCGGTGACCTCAGTCAGGATAGCGGGCCCGCCCCCTCATCGTGGCCACGTGCCGAGATGAGACCTCCCTTCGACGCCCCACTCCCAAAGAACCTGCCTTGCCTTCCGAGGAAAGCCCACCCCTCGAGCTGGGGCCTACCCTTTGCAGCTCTGTTCCCGCCCACTGAAGCCTGAGCTGCCCCCACCCCTGCAGTGTGACACCGCCCCCTCCCGTGGGGTTTCGGCACTCAGCCCGCCCGGTGTCCGGACCTAGCTAGGGCCATTCCTTGGGTGCCTAACCTAGCCCTCTCAGGCCATGCCCCGAAGGTGCCCTCCAGGTTGGGAACCCCTCGCTCTCTGAGGGCGAGTCCTGCCCAGGAGATCCAGTCACACCCCCGGTGGGACACTATGCGTGCGTTCCAGCATTTAATGTAGCTACGCCCCGCTTGAGAACCGGCCTCTCCCCCAGAAAGGCATGGCGTGCGATAAGATTTCCTCCCCCCTCGCCCTCCCTGACTTCTCCACCACAGTAAAACGTGGGCACCTCACAACCTCTAAGTCTGAACCTTCTTGCATCACTGCCCCAGCGCAGGGTCGGGCTCAACGCATGTGACCCGGTGTAGGTATTGCCACATACATCATTGGACAGGAGTTGGAGGTCCACACACTGGAGATCATCTGTATATATGACTACAGACCAGAGAGAAAAAGGGCGGTGGCCAGACCCCAGGTGACTCCTCAGCCCGTCCTCCTTCAGGTCCAGAGTCCAGACCCCAGCCCCCTCCTCCCGACAGCCAAATGTCTGGACTAAAGGCTGCAGGGTCTGGCCCTGGCATACACTTATCGGGTTCGATGCTGCCCCAGCCAGAGGCACAGCAGGTGCTCCCCACTTGGGGTTCCTGGGTGGGCAGGTCCAGGACCCTCACAGCATCCGTAATCTGAGCGGGCTCTGCGAGGCGCAGCAGCATGATGTCATGGCTGTAGTCCTCTTCTGGGAGGCGGGTATGGTTCTTCAGGAAACTCAGGTTGAATTCAGGGTGAGGGAAGCTCTCCCTGATCTGGACAAACTGGGCCGTGTCTTCATGCTCGAACAGGTTGTAGCGACCCAGCCAGAGCTGGTAATTGCTGAGGAGAGAGGGGGCCCCAAGGAATGAGGATAGAGAGGCAGGATAGGGAGAAGAGACCAGGGAGCTGGAGGAGGGTCCCGAAGACAGACAGACACGTGGAGAAATGGGGAGAGAGAGACAGTTGAGAAGGAAAAGAGCTACGAGGAAAAACCATAAGTGAGACAGAAGGACGTGACAGGTCAGCCAGAGAGGAAGACGAGGAGGGTGAAAAGAGAGAGCACAAAGGGAGAGAGTGAAGACTACAGGCAGTGTGAGGAAGAGAAAGAGCAGAGGGGGAGACGCGGGAGGAGGGGGGGCCTGGGACTGGCTCAGCTGCAGCAGGGGCTGTGGGGCTGGTTCCCAGCAGCGGGTGGCCTGGCCACCAGCCCAAGGTCGGTCCCGTCCCTCCCTGGACCTTCTCCCCCTTCCTCCACCCCCTGCCTACCTTCCTCCTTCCCTTCTCCTCCTCCTTCCTTCGGAGCCCCAACAGGGCACCAGCAGAAACAGCCCTCCGTGTGTACCCCTGGAGGGCATCCTTGTCATACACACACATGTCCGGATAGTCCCTTCCTGTTCTCTGGGGGTCCCTCGCACTCCCGTCCTGGGGGGTGTTCAGCAGCAATGGGGCAGAGACCCAAGGAGAGAGATGGGGCAGAGAGATGAAGAGTGCAACATACAGTGACAGGCATGCAGCAGAGAGACCCAGAGGAGGACAGACACAGGGACACACACAGATACCAGAACAGGAGAGAGTGGGAGATAGAGAAGAGTCACAGTCAGACACCGACAGCACCAGGTGCTGAGAGACACAGAGAGACAGGGCGGGGAGACACAGGAAGATAGTTGTAAGGAGAGACAGAGAGACACAGGCTGTCTGGGAGGGCTTCCCTGGGGTCGTCCCTGCCACTCTCCATGGGACCTAGAGGAGGACCACCTTTGTTTCCCTCAGTTCCCCAGCCTCCCCTGAGGCTAACCCAGGGGCAGTGCCAGAGTGGATACCCCGTCATCCGCAATGCCCTGCCCCCACTTACTCGTTTATGCAGTGGGCAGCGGTGAGCACCCACTCTGGGTGCACCAGGACACCCCCACACTGGAACTTGCTGTAATGGTACAGAGCTGCCTGCCACGGTTGAGAATTCTTCGTACAATCCCAGCTGCCTATGATCCGGGACTGAACAGGGGGTGCGGCACCTGCAGGGGGTGCTGGGTCAGGGCAGGTGGGGTGTCAGTGGGGCCCGGGGGGCCAGGGCTAGGAGAGGCAGCTGTGCTGTGCATGCGGTTGGAGGGATGTTGGGGCAGGGGAGCAGGACAGGGTTCTGGGGAGAGGGCAGGGATTTTGGGAAGGTTCTGGAATTCTAGAGCCATCCCTGGGGTTGTGGGTGGGTGGTGGGTCCTGGGTGGGGAGAGGATGCTGAGAACAGAGCCAACCACAAGGATCAAGCAGGAGACAAGAAGGCAGCATCTGGAGCAGCATGTGGTGTAGGGATTGGGCAATGTGGGGGAGATTTGGGGTCTTGGGCTGGGGAGCAGAAAATTGTGAGTTCTGAGAGGGGAAAAAGGAAGCTAGAAACAGAGAATGTGTGCTCCGAGACAGTGGCTCAAGAGCTGGGTAGAAAGATTTTGGGGGTTCCAAGAATCCCAGGCTGAGGGATTAGTTAGGGTCATGTTGGGCTTTGGGGGTTCTGGAAGATGCAGGGAAGGAGGTCTGAGAGGTCAAGAATAGCATCTGGGCTAAGGAGTCTGTCTGGCTTTGGTCCTTTGATTGGGGCAGGGAGAAGATCCCTTGGGGGCTTGGGCCTTGAACAGGAATGGCTTTGTGAGAGGGGTGGGTCCCTGGAACTGGGGTTGGGGCCAGGACTGGGAGGGGGCTCAGGGGGAGACAGAGCCAGATGGTAGTTCTTCTGGATTGGGTGATTGTCATGCAGATGAGGTTCAGGGTCTGAGGGTAGTGGAAGGATCTGGGGTTCTCTGCGGGGGGGTAGTCTGGACAGGAATGAAGATGGAGGCATATTGGGGCCAAGCAGCTGTGGGAATGCAGGGAGGACACACTTGATGTGGGGTTTGAGAGTCATGTGCTGGAGTCCGGGTGGGGGAGTGGGGCAGGCCAGCTGGGCTCTGAAGGTATTTGGGTTCCTGGAGGGAAGTCCAGAAAACCAGCGCCAAACTGGAGGGATTCACTTAGGGAAGCCTGGATCCTGGGGAGGAAGGAAATTCTACAAGGAAAGGAATCCGTAGTTTGGGGTTCCGGTGTTGTTCCTCAGGGAGAAGAGGGGGCGATGCTGGATCAGGGTTCAGGGGTAAGACTTGGGAAAGGAAGAGACATTTGTAGAATCCTCATACCAGGACGGGGGCCCCACCTGGAGTCAGGGGCCAGCAAGTCTGTGTGGGGAGAAGCATAGGTGTCTGGTGGGATTTGGGGGTCCTGGGAAGATTTCAAGGGAAGCAGATGCCAGGCAGTGGAAGACCTAGTTGAGAGCTGACAGCTGGGTGGGAAAAGTCACCAGGGTGCCAAAGGATTTGCAGACTCAGGTGCCAGAGCCATAGAGAACTAGAAGGTGAGAGGGGGTGATCGGGACTGGGTGCACTCCTTGGAAGAGTTGGAGCCCCCCAAAGAGGGAGACAGAGGTGGCCCAGGCTCTGCCCCTTTGGTCAAGTGGCTCAGAGCAGGGTCTGAGTGAAGAAGAGGAGATAGTTCTGGGGGTTCCTGGGAGGGAGCAGGGACTTAGGGCAAGAGTGAGGACTGTGACAACGAGGACAGGCTGGGGTAGGACTTTAAGGGCCTGGGAAAGAGCCTGGGACCTGGGTCTGGGGTGGACTGTGGGAGGAGAAGAGGTCGTGGGGAGGTGAGGGAGCATGAGAGTCAGGCCCATTCCCCCTCCCACATCATCCCCACTGTCTCACCAGTCCCCGCCAGGGACAGGGCAAGGCACAGAACCAGGAACCACATGGTGACCACGGGCAGGCTGGTGGTGAGCTGGGAGCTTGGAAGCCTCCCCAAGGAGTGTTTTAAATCCCTCATCTCCCCCCCCCCCCCGCCCCGCCCCGCCCCACCCTGGGGCTCCGCCCCTGCCCTGCTGGCACCCAGATGCTGGCCAAGGCCCTGCCCCTGCTGCCTGGGGACTGGACACCTACTCCTACCCCAGTGCTATGCAAGGGGCGGGAGAGTGCGCACCTGTTGTTCTGCAGGGTCTGATTATCCTGGAAGCATTCCTGGGGCCTGAGGCCAGACAGGGCAGGGCCTGGAGCTCCTGGGCCCCTGCTCTTGGAGACAGAGCCAGTGAGAGGATGTGGAGGGTGTGAGTAAGGGGGACAAGAAACAGAGCGTGGAGGAATCTCTGACCTCCAATACAAAGCCCTGCATACCGGAACCCCAAGTAAAGTCACACACCCGAAAACCCGGTATATCTTCAAACACCAGCAGTGGGGCTCTGAATCCCTTCTCCCCGCACCGCTTGGAGCCAGAGTGTAGATTCCCAGCTTCTGCCGCCTCTGAAATGTAAGGCTCAGCTCTCAGAACACCCTGGTTCTTGCACTGCCTGACTCAGGATCTAGGTCCCTTCCTGTTGTTTCTCTCCAGATAATTTCTTAGGGTACCTACCACCACAATCCTAGTGCCCCCAGATCCAGAACGATGAAGTTTCAGTGGTCTCCCTGAATAAGTTCCCTCACATTTCAAAATCCAGAGTTCTTTTTGCCCCCAGGCAATGTTGGAATCCCATTACGCCCTGCCCCCCACTCCATGCTCCCCAGATCTGGATGCTCAAGGTTATATCCTCCAAAGTTCCACGAATACCAGACTGTCTGCCTTCTATGGTCAAGAGCGTCCCCTCCACAGAGACTGATTCAAAATATTTAGGTCACAGGAGCCAGGTTGATGTAGTTCAACTATCAGCGACCTTGAAAATCACCTTTTGGGGTGATCTCTGTGGAGAATCGGGAACCAGAAATCTGCAGCCTCAATGTTAAATTCAAAGGCACATTCCCTTGGCTCTTCTGTAAAATTAAAGTAGGCCACAGGGTAACCCAGCCTCTGCTGTGTGTCTAAGGGGAGGAGAGCACTGGCCCTTTTGCCTGGCCACCAGGAAGCCCACAGCTAAATATCGAAGAAAATGAAGTCATTCTTGATCATCTAGAGTGTGCTGGGTCCTTTCACTGGGGTCCAGAGATATATTTGCCCAGGGCCAGGCACTATTTGAATCAGTTCATGTGAACTTCCTCATTTGATCCCTTACAACCCCGTGAGGTAAGCAATTTGATGAGCTGTGTTTTATGATGGGGAAATCAGAGCTGAGGGGCATTGGGTCTTTTCCTAAAGGTTACACAGCTGATCCTATGCATATGTGAATGGAGGGAGCCCTCCTTCAAGCCACTTCTCTTCACCGAGGCATCGGGGCAGTGGGTGAAAAGGAACAAGGTACAGAGGCTCTGGGTCCGCTCCCAGTGTCTGGTTCCCACTTCCCTTCATCGCCAGGAGAAAGTCACAGAAACTCCTACAGAGAAACTTGCATCAGCACTCTTGTTATCTCAGTGTTTCAACAGGTGACCTTGAGCACCGGCTCTGGCCTAAGACGGGACAAGCCCTAACATGTGGGCCTTGGACAAATGAGGTCTTGAGGGATGGCTTGATTCTGTCCCTTCTGTCCCAGGTCAGGATGGGGTTGTTGGCCAGCTGTGGGAGCTTGTGCTCAGCCAGAGACACAGTGTCAGGCCCAAATAGTTAGTTCCTCTTCATGGTTTCCTTGATCCACTCCAAGTAGCTGCAGACTTTGGTATAGACCCCAGGCTTGGTGGTAGTGTCACAGGGGACGTCACCCCAGGACACAATGCCCTGCAGGACTCCCCTACAGACCAGGGGTCCCCCGGAGTCACCCTGTGTGGAGAAGGGAGAGTTTGAATGGGAAACTTCTGGATCCAGTGTCCCCATCCTTATCCTAATCACCATTGACCATCTCGGTCAAACTCCAATCCCACCCCACCCCACCCCACTGCATGCCATCCCACCCCACCCCAACTCAATATAACCCAATGTAAGGCACACCAATCCAACCCAACCCCGTGCCAACACAATCAATACAACTCGGCCCACCCATGTTCAGTCCTCCCCGTGTAACCCCGACCCAGGCCAGCCCCTACATCTTCCCCATTCAGAGTCAAACCAGACCTACGCCTATCCTCACTGGCAACACAACCAATCCCAGTCATCATGTCTGTCACATCCTAGACAAAATGTACCCTGTCCCCAATTTCACCCAACATATTTTCCATTTAAAATCAAACCAGGGGGTTGAGGGTTTGGGCAGCCTAGGTGGCTCGGCGGTTTAGTGCCGCCTTCAGCCCAGGGCGTGATCCCGGAGACCCAGGATCCAGTCCCACATCAGGCTCCCTGCACGGAGTCTGCTTCTCCCTCTGCGTGTGTCTCTGCCTCTCTCTCTGTCTCTCATGAATAAATGAAATTAAAAAAAAAATCAAACCAGGGCGCGGGGTGGCACAGTTGATTAGCGTCAGATCTTGACTTTGGCTTGGGGTCCTGGGATGGAGCCCCACATCATGCTCCAGGCTCCAGGCTCCATGCTCTCAGCAGAGAGTCTGCTTGACATTCTCTCTCTCTCCCTCTCTCTCTCTGCCCCCTCCTCACCTTCTGCTCTCTCTCTCCTGAAAACAAATAAATCTTAAAAAAAAAAAAAATCAAACCAAGCCCATTCCTATCCCTAACTCAAGCTCAGGATGTTGCAAACGGAACAGCACATCATCCACCCCAAACCCAACTCAACCTCATCTTCAGCCTCCCCCTGGCCCCATTCTAACCGCTCTTTCTTCTCCATCCCCAAACCTATGTCTACATCTTCTGTGGCCCAAAGCAAGCACAACCTTACCCCATCCCAACTCCTAAACCATTTCCCCTACCCCGTGGCTCTGACCTCACAGGACTCGGTGCCTCCACCCTCTGCTCCTGCACACAGCATAGAGGCCACCAGGCGCCCTGGGTAGTCCTTGTTACAAGAGGCAGCTGGGATAACACTGATGTTGGCACAATGCAGGGTATCTGGGAGACTCACTGGGGAGGACAGTGGACTTGAGTGAATCTGTATTTTCAGGCCCTTGCCTGCCTCGCCCAAGAGCCCTGGACGGCTAGGGTCCCTGGAGGCCTGACACCCAGCCCCTCCTGTCACGCACCTTGTGAGTCTGTGCTCCCTTTGGTCCCAGGCTTGTGATCAGACACCAGCCCCCAGCCGGACACCACGCAGGCCTCGGCCGGTTGGGGGCAACGCGTGGGCAGCGCCACGGGGCGCACTTGCCGGGAGAGGCGCGCGGGCCGGGTTAGACGTAGCAACATGACGTCGTGGCGATGGCTGTGTGCTTCATAGAGCGGGTGTGGGATGATGCGAGCCAAGGTCCTCAACTGCTCGGGACCATCGCGCTTGCGCAGATTGTGCTCGCCCAGGCGCGCTCTCATGAAGCTGTGCGGGCAGGTGATGATTATCGCAGGTGGAGCGAGGAGGAGGCACAGAGATCAAAGAGTGGGCATGCTGGGGTCCCCCACCCTTTGGGAATCTGGAGATGCCATTCCGCCCCTGCCCGGGGCGCTGAAGCCAGTAGTAGTGGTCGCCTCTGGCCTCTCGGGACCAAGGAGGTGCGGCCACCTGGAACTCAGCCCCTAGGTTCCGGCTCTTTCCTCCTCACAATCCGAGATTCTCTGATCTCTAGACCCTTGGTGCCCCTGAGGACTTTGAGCCCTGCCTTCATACCGGGTTTGGCAGTGGGCTGCAGACAGCACCCAGTGCTCAGAGATGAGGGAAGCACCGCAGTTGAACCGTCCACGCTCAAATAGGGCCAC
This sequence comes from Canis lupus baileyi, assembly GCF_048164855.1. NCBI lineage: Eukaryota > Metazoa > Chordata > Mammalia > Carnivora > Canidae > Canis > Canis lupus. Next base: position 106,493,218 of record NC_132838.1, on the reverse strand, counting down.
TTGCCATGGCTGGGAGTGGGGCTCACACTCTTCGCCTCCCAGGATCTTGTCAGTGTCGTCCTGGACCGCTGGGAGAAGGGCAGAGGAGGATCCCTGCGGACAGAGGCTTTTCCCTGGGTCCCACACCTTTGCGTGCACTCTGCCCATACGATGTATTTTTCATTTGTGCTTTCCTCCAACCTCTGAAGACATCCCTGTCCTTGAATTTTTTAGCCCTGCCTTCTGTTGGCCTTTACAAGTGCTGCTGCTTTGCTCCAGGACTGTCCCCCTGCCCTTGGCCCTTTCCTGTGTACTACGGGATTCTGGGAGAGCACATAGGTGGGAAAGGTTCAGAAGCCAGGAAGTCCCCTGAGGTGAGAAGTGGAGACCGGGACCAGGAAGATGGCCACTTGGAACCAGCCATTCAAGGTCACCAAGCTGTCACAGACCATCAAGTGGATGTGGGCACTCGGTATGTATGACACACAGTCTTGGCTCTAGAGTCAGAACATCTCAGCCAAATGCGCATGTGGCCACACAAGGTCATGGGCAAACCTAGAGGCACAGCCAGTGTTCCAAACTTAGGAACTGATGTGGAGAGCAATTTAAGCTGAAATTCACCTGCATCTCCATGGGTTAGCAGCTTCAGAAATCATCACAGCACAGACCTTCATAGGTATGTATGAATCTGGAGAGTTCAAGCATGGGTATGCGCGTGCACACGCAGACACACAGACACTGATTTGGACCTCAAAGCTCACACCTAAATTTCACACAGGGGACCTGGTTCCCACATGTGGACTGGAGTTGGACACACAGGGCTTTGAAAGCCCACCACACGCAAACACACACACACACACCCAGAGCACCACGCATAAGGCTACCTAAGCAGGGATATTTCAAGGTCATAAGACCATGATCCACTACTGGGCAATGGGGGTTATGACCCCTGAAGGTCACAGCAAGACACACAGACACCCACCCTGGGGCAGGAATTTGCACAGCCAGACCAAATGCACATACTCTGCCTACCAGCGTCAGGAACTGGGCCAAAGGCCCTGGCAAGGTCGGGGGAATGTGGACGTGGTGGACAGGGGGCTTAAGAAAGCAAGGGTGGGGTTGTTGTCCTCCAAAGACGGATAGAGGATGTGAGCTGAACAGCTGGGCATCGAGGCTGCACCCAGCCAGTACCAGCTGGCGGAGGGTGGAGGCCCTGGCTGAGTGCAGCAGGCAGGAGGGAGGCAGAGAGGAGACAGTACAGAGGAAGACTGAGGGGAGGCTGACAGCAGGGGGTAGCTTCAGTGCGTCCCCAGTGGTGAGGGTCATGTGGGGGCATAATGAAAATCCACCTTCAACTTGTCCAGAGTAGAGGCATCAGGTTATACTTTTATTCTCCATGGGTGGTAGCTAAACAAGGTCCGGAGTTTTCTGGCACCCAGGTCACCTTGACATAGTGGCCACCTCTCTCCAGCCTCAGCCCGCTCCCCTGTCAAATGAAGCCAGGTGCACCTGGGTGGCTCAGTGTCTGGCTTTGGCTCAGTTCATGGTCCTGGGGTCCTGGAATGGAGTCCCACATGGGGTACTTGCAAGGAGCCTGCTTCTCCCTCTCCTTACGTCTCTGCCCCTCTCTCCGTGCCTCTCATGTATAAATAAATACAATCTTTTTTTTTAATTTATTATTTATGATAGTCACACAGAGAGATAGAGAGAGAGGCAGAGACATAGGCAGAGGGAGAAGCAGGCTCCATGCACTGGGAGCCTGACATGGGATTCGATCCCGGGTCTCCAGGATCGCGCCCTGGGCCAAAGGCAGGCGCCAAACCGCTGCGCCACCCAGGGATCCCAATAAATACAATTTTTTTAAAAAAAGTATTGGAATTGAAGCCAGCAGAGCTCACTCCACAGAGATGTTTTGCGATTAGGTGAGCTCTGGCATTAATCCACACGAGTGCCCTGCATATACCCAACACTCGCTCGCTAACGGGCTCTTGCAGGGCAGTACCGTAGACCCGGTACCTTCTCATACCTTGCATACAGGAACAGATTAATCCTCACAACCCTGGGGGCTTCTGCTTTTACCTCCATGGTCCAGTTGGGGATCCAGAGTGACAAAGATGTTAAGTAACCAGAACACGGTGAGTTGGAATCAAGCCCATGGTTTGTGTTCTTGGCCTCTTAACACTTGTTAAAGACTTAGTATGGGCATTATCTGCATCATGCTATTGAAACCTCGCCATTATTGTCATAGGTGGGTGCTGTCTTCTGGAGAAGGCACTCTGGGTAGGGAGGGGTGAAGTAATTTCCTCAATGTCACATAGCAAGGAAGGGGCATCCCCAGAACTCAAACTCAGGTCTCGGTCACCCCGGGGTTGTTCTTGTTGTCAGGAGCAGCAGGAGGCCCCAGTTGGCATGGGGGCTCTAGAGCAGCCCCAGTTCTCTGACAGCTCCTGGGTGGAGTGATGACCCAGCAGGGAAGGGGTCAGGGAGGAGGGGTTGGGGATGGTAGAAGATTGCAGGTCTGGATTTGCTCCTGATGCATGGAGGGTGGGGGCATTACATTCCCACAGACCCAGACCTGACCTGGGCCCACCTCACCTGCTGCAGTCAGCAAGAAGGAGAAGGTGAGGAGAAGCCACATTGTGGAGCAGGGATGAAGGTTCTGCTGAAGTCTGGGGAGGGGAGAGAGTGAACTGGGGTGAGACTGGACACTTGTGCCCCGCTGGATCCCTCCAGACACAAACTCATCCCACCAGCTACTTGAGAAACTTCTTCCACCATCTTTGCCCCACCCCCACCCCAGAGTGCTCTTCCTCCTAGGTTCTCCATCTCCAAGGGTTCTCTTGTTCCTCCAGTTACCAGAACAAACCTTCAGGTGCCCCCACAGACTGTCAGACCCCAGCACCATCCCACTTGCTCCTCGATCTCTCTCCATGCTCGATAGAGGCTCTGACTCAGAATACCCTATCCCAGCCTCCTCTCAGGCCTCCAGGGTGCCCACCTCCCCACCACCGCGTGCTGCCTTCTGCCATCTGTCCATCCAATCAAATTCCCACTCTCCCAGCCTGTTCCCTGAAGGGTCTTTTGTGTCCCACCCAGAGTCGAATGTGTCCCACTCTGCTTACAGCTCTCATGGGTCCCCAGCACCCCCAGGATAAAGTCCTAGCTCCCCTGCCTCACTTTTGAGGACATGAGTGTTTTCTCCCCCTCCACCAGCCCCTCTGACAGGGTCTGTCATGACCTTGCCCTTTGAGACGCAGCTGCTTCTCCCACTTTCCTTCCTGTGATTCATGCTTCCATGCCTTTGCTCAGGCTGTTCCTCCTCCAAGGTAAGCCATTCCCTTTAAGGTCCCCTTATTCCTTGAAGCATTTTCTGACCTTCTCCATTCCCAGGGTGTCTGCCTCCCCCACCAGGCTAATAACTTCCTGTGGGCAGGCCTGGACCAACTGGATACCGCATTCCCCGTGAAGGGTCCAGTCCCAAGCTTTGAGAATGAATTAAAGACTTCCCCTCATTTTCCAAATTCATATTGGCCCTCCAGGGCTCAGCTCCCCCCACCTCTTCTGGGAGGTCCTGAGACCTAAGAGCTATCTTCTCTGGACCTCACTGCCCCTGGTCCACCTCCATCACATTGCAGATCCCCAGGGATGCTCAGGTAGGGTTCTCTCTGGGTCCCCAGCACTGCCCAGCATGGACCTGGCACATGGGACACTGGAGGTGGCGATGGAGGGGGGGGGTGTTGAGCTGAGTTGACCTGAACCTCTGATAACTCCTGACCTTGTCTTTGGCTCTGGTACAAGCAATTTTGGGGACATCCTTCTCCCGATTCACTCCATCCCCTCCCCCCCACCCCCGCAGCTCCTTCTGGCATTTCAGGACATTTTCTTGGTTCAGGTTCAACTTGGGGCCTCAGTAAAGGACACATGGACTTACACAGGTGCCCTTGAAACTCTACTCCCTCAGAGCAGTTCACGTCTGCTCCCTGGGACCAGGGCATCCAGTGTCTCCCCTAGACCAGGCCAGACCTGTGTCTCCCTGAGTGTCTTCCCCTACTCCCCCATCCCAGCCTCCACCACCCCAACTCTTGTCTCAAAGATCTCACCCACTCTAGATCCTCCAGCTTCATGTGGTACAGCTTGAATGCCAGAAGAAGGGGATCAGGCACCTGAATACCTGAATTTATAAGCTTCCAGCCCCACCCAGATCTAGGGGATAGGGTGGGGTGGGAGGTGGCTGAGAGTCAGGTTTACAGGCGGGGACGCCTAGGTGGCTACTGGGGTGGGGGACAAGGCCTAATGAGCATTTATTAGGTTGAAGCTTTTGTCTGAGTCTGTAAAAAAGCATTCCTTGCCAGGGACAGTTCCTTGAGGTAGAGGAGGTAGGAGGGCAAGAGCCCTAAATCAGAGATCAACAGATAGGACCAGGAGTCTGGAACCTGCAATTTGGGGTCTGGAGTGTGGAAATTGGATTCTAGAGTCATGCTTCTCATACTTGGAGTAGGGTTCTGAATCTTGGATTCTGGATGTGCATCTGGACCTCCAAATTCTGGATTCTGAACCTTGGATCTCCGATTTTGGACAGCAGGTTCTGGATCTGGATCTCCACTTCCTGATTTTGGGTTCTGGATTCAGATCTCTGATTCTGGATCTGGGTTCCAGGGCCTCCTAACTCTGGAGCCTGGGTATTGGATTCTGGATCTTAGGTTTTGCACTTTCTGTTGTGGATCTCCAACTCTGGACTCTGAGTTTGGAGATCTGGAGTCAGGCACTTATGACCTGAAGTATAGAGCATGGATTTTGGAGTCTGAATTCTAGAGTTTGGGTCTGGAATCTGGATCCTAGAGTCTGATCTTTGAGTGACAGGTCTTAGTCTTGGATTCTAGATCCAGGGCCTTTGAATTTAGAGTCTAGACTAGAAGCCTGGAATTTGGTGTTTGGAATCTAGGACTTGAGGTAAGAAACTTTCACATCTGCTGTGTGAAACCTGTGGCTTGGAGGATGAATGGTAGATTTTGAATTTTGAGTTTTAGGGCCTGGATTCTAGAGTCTGGGTCTAGACTCTTAAAATTTCATGGATTAACTTTGGAGTGTGAAGTCTGGAGTTTCAAATCTGCATTGTGCATTTAAAGGGCTGGACTGGGATCCCTGGGTGGCGCAGCGGTTTGGCGCCTGCCTTTGGCCCAGGGCGCGATCCTGGAGACCCGGGATCGAATCCCACATCGGGCTCCCAGTGCATGGAGCCTGCTTCTCTCTCTACCTATGTCTCTGCCTCTCTCTCTTTCTCTGTGACTATCATAAATAAATAAAAATTAAAAAAAAAAGGGCTGGACTGGGAGATATGAGCCTGAGTTCCATGAATGAATTCCTAGAATCTTCCCTGTTATATGAATTTAGACACTGGGTGACTGGATAGAAGTCCTTAATCTGGATCTTGCAGTCTTGATCATGCATTTTGAGGCTTGTGATCTGGATTCTGCTTTCTCAGAGCTGGAGATCATTATTAAAATGACTCAAAGCTTTGGGAATTTGAAGTTGTCTTCCCATGTCTCAGGACCATAGGAGGGCTCTGAGCAATTTTCTAGAGTCTATCCTGGCTTGTTTAACTAATGAAGAGGCACAGAATGCAGGAGGGAGTGACTTCAGGTCACCCAGTGAAGGCTGGGACCTAGTATAAACATGGGGCATCTGCTTTCAGCTCAGGTCATGGCCCCAGGGTCCTGGGATTGAGTCCCACATCAGGCTCCCAGCAGGGAGCCTGCTTCTCCCTCTGTCTGTGTCTCTGCCTCTCTCTGTATCTCTCATGAATAAATAAATAAAATCTTTTTAAAAAAATTCTGCAGCCCCAGCCTAGACCTGCCCAGATAACATCCAGTCTAGGCCCTGCTCACCCTGTCCCCAGAGCTGAGACCACATACCTGTCCAGTCCCTTCAGAGGACCAGCAGAGAGATCACAGACCAGTCTTTGGAGTGCTGCTCTTAGAGTGAGCTCAAGTTCATAGAGCTGCTTGTAGCACACTGCCCTGAAGTGAGCACCCAGGAGCAAAGGCAGTTCTGAGTTTGGAATGACCTACTGGGCAGGAGGGGAATGGTGTAGACGGGTAGAATGGGAGCTGGAGGCCTATGAAGGTGGCTGGAGGCCTATGAAGAGAGTCCAGATGTTCACAGACCTGACACCTGGGGCAAGGGGACAGAGGAGGGGACAGTCAATGAGAGCCAGGAGGCAGGCGGGTCCAGGCTTGGGGATGGATGTGTTGGGGGAGGGGACGTTAGGGGCTTGGTGAAAAATTGTGGGCTTGAGTGGGGCTTGGGGAGGTGAAAGGCTGGGGCGCCCACCATGTGTGTGTGGGGACGTGGTGAGTGTAGACATTTCCTTGAAGCTGCTTAGCCGAGAGACTAGGGCCAAAGTTCAGACCATTCTAGGTCTTGTCTGCTCCTCTGTTCACATGCAGTCGCTCAGCATACCCTGGGGGCTCCCTTTAGGGGTATCAGAAGTGGACTCCTTCTCCTTCCCTGCCTCCACCCTGGCCACCCCCATCCTCACTGCACCAGGCCCCCCACCTCTCCTCACCCCTGCGGTCTGACCACACGGACGCTCAAGGGACTTGTGAACACCCACATCAGGCCTTGTCCTGCTTCTGCTGAGCTTTGCCCACAGCCCCTGGGTCCCTCAGGGAACCACAGTTACCTCCCTGTGGCCCCAGGTAAGGCCCCACAAGATGGGTGCCTTTCTTCCCTCTGGTGTCACCTCCCCCTCTCTCCCCTTGCTTGCTGGGCTCCATTCACACTGGCCTCTCTGACATCCTCACAGGCACCCAATCCACCTCCCTTGGGGCCACCACTCCTGCTCTTCTGCATTTCCCCAACCTTCTAATTGGCTCATCCACACCTGAGCAGGTGTGCTCCTCAGCGGCCCCCCCCCGCCTCCCCCCCCCCCCCCCCCCCCCCCCCCCCGCCACCAGACCCAGGTGTCCTGAATGCACTGGGCAAAGTGGCTCCGGCATATATTATTTGATGCCCCAGCTCGTGAGGTGGCTTTGGCACAATGCCATATGGTGGAGGAGAGTTGCTGGGGAGGCCGGTGGACTTGGGGTGGACCCATAAGTTCATGTCTGTCTGCCCAGAAGCTGAGGAGTCTAGGTTTCCTGGACTGTGGGCCTCTGGCTCCTCTATAGCGTCTTCCACCTCTTGGTTCCCTGAGGTCCCAGGCTCCTTGTGGGACACCAGGGCTCAGCCAGATGCCATGCAGGAAGCAGCCACAGGGGGCAAGCGTGGGCCACATTATGAGAGGAGGCACCTGACTGCTGCAGCGCTGGGTACTGGCTCCTCGCTGCCAGACCACGTGGAGGTCATGGTGGAGGCTGATGCCTGACTCAGCCCACTCGGCTTTGGGGCATTGCACTTGTGCAGATTCTGCTTGTTCAGGGGCACCTGCCGGGAGGCTTGCAGGCGAGTGTTTACCTGCAAGCGGAGTGAGAAGACAGAAAAGATCAACCCAGAGGGTAGCCTGGAGCCTCTGGCCCTTTGGCAGTGTGGAGATCACTAGACCCTGGAGCCACTGTCCCAGCCTCTGCCTCTCAGCCTCCGTAGAGTTCTAAGCCACACACGGTGGCTCTAGCTGCAGGGTCAGACCCACTGTCTTCTTCCCCTCTCTAACCCAGAAATCCAGAACCCTTTCTTTTACTGCTCACAAGATCCAAGAGTGAGTGCAAGCCCTCCTGTCCTCTTTCCCTCAGGTCCCCAATCCTAGAGTGTTGGCATCCTAGCCGCACTCCTTTGGGACACAGGATTTTTTCATACCTTAATGGCAGTGGGCTGCAGACAGCACCCTGGAAAATAAGGAGCACTGTGGGTAAAGTGTCCAGGTGCATCATGCCTTCCTGATATAATATCTTGTTTTACTAGGAATTGTTTTAGGTGCTGGAGATACAACCAGAAATAATATTCCATGGCATTATTTGACCATCAGGTTGATATTGACCTTCAAATAAATATTTTTAAATATTTATTTATTTGAGAGAGATTGAGGGTGGGGGTGGAGAGAACAGAAGCATGGGGAGCTGCAGGCAGAGGCAGAGGGAAAAGCAGGTTCCCCGCTGAGCAAGGAGCCTGATGTGGAGCTTGATTCCAGGACCTTGAGATCATGACCTGAGCTGAAGGCAGATGCTCAAACCACTGAGCCACCCAGGTGCCTTCACCTTCAAATATTTCTAAAGAATCAATAATGAAAACCAAATTTTGATCAACTATGGTAGAGGAAGGATGGAATAATTTCTCTCTCCTCCAGAAAATACTACGGAACTGTTTGATCTCAGGCAGAGGTAATCAAAGAGTATAGAAACAGAAAGTGTAGGGAAGACACAATATAGAGGCCTTCCTACCAATTAACGAAAATATTGTGCATTTTCTGCATTTTGTGATGAATTTAAACCTGTCATTTGTTGTTACTCTTTTTTCCATGTAGATCTGCAATTTATATTTTGTATTTCTTTTGTCATGAGAATAATCAGGTTCATATCTAAGTTTACACTGGTAATCTTGTATTCTTTTATTGTTATTATTATATTAATATTTATATTTATATTTAGGGGATACTCTCTGACCATTCAGACTCTCTCCTTCTCTCTCTTCTTCCCTCCTTCTCCCCATCCTCTTCCCTCCTCTTTCCTCTTTCTCTCTCTTTCTTTCTCTGGGTTCCTCTCTGTCTCTCTGCCTTTCTGTCTGTTCCCTTCTTTCCTCTGTCTCCCTCCCTCTGCCTAGCTCTGTCTGTTGCAGTCAGAGCTCCTCTGAGTCTCCCTCTCTCTCTTTCTGCCTCTTTGTCTGTAACTCTTCTTCTGTCTGCCTCTGTCTCTGATTTTCCACCCATGACTCCATCCCTTTGCATGTTAACATACCTGCCTTACCTACACACTTTACCATGCCCTGGCACCAATAGGAGAGGCTGACAAAGAGCCCCGGGATTTGGTGGTAAGGAGGGGCCAGGCCCTGAGATCCTGCTAGTTTTCATACCTGGAAGGCAAAAGTCAATATTGAGGGAGGCAGTAACCCTGGGGAGCAAGGCAGAGAGGCAGAGTGCAGAAGGAGGAAGTTGAGAATCAGTTGATGGGTCAGAGTATCAACATCTAGAGGCAGGAGCTGGGTGCTAGAAACTACAAGAGTCTGGAGCCAGAAACTTGGCACCAAGGATCTTGGGTTTGAAACCTGGATTCTGGAGTTTGGAACCTCAGGTCTGGAGTTCAGGATCTGGGCCCAGAGTCCAAGTGTGGGAACTTGATTCTGGAATTTGTTATTGGAATCTAAAATCAGAAAATAGGGGTGCCTGGGTGGCTTAGTCAGTTAAATGTGTGCCTTTGGCTCAGGTCATGATCTCAGGGTCATGGGATTGAGCCCATGTGTGCTCAGTAGGGAGCCTGCTTCTCCCTCTCCCTCTGCCTGCTACTCCACTTGCTTGTGCTCTTTCTCTCTCTCATTCTCTGTCAAATAAATAAATAAAAATCTCTAAAAAAATTAGGAAATAGGAGTGAAGGGGTGTCTGGCTGGCTCAGTCAGAAAAGCATGTGACCCTTGATCTCGGGATCCTAAGTTTGAGTTTCACATTAGGTGTACAGATTACTTAAATAAATAAAACTTTTTAAAAAAGGAAAAGAAAATAGGACTATGAAAATGAACTCTACTCTCCAGAGGCTGGGATCTGAGCCTTGGACCTGAAATCCGGATTCCAGAGCAGCAATTCTCAAAGTACAGTTTGTGGAACTCTGAAGGGGCTCATGAGACTGTTACATGGGGTCTTATGAGGTCAAAAACGGGTTTCTTTCTTTCTCTCTTTTTTCTTTTCTTCTTTTTTTTTTTAAAGTAGGCTACACACCCAGCATCGAGCCCAATGAGGGGCTTGAATGAGAGATATAGTCATATCTGTAGCAGACTATCTCTAGACTATCTCTGAGATGAAGACCTGAGCTGAGATCAAGAGTCAGACTTTAACCAACTAAGCCATCTGGGCACCCCAAAAAACAAATTTTATATTAATCCCAACACATTATTTACCTTTCTCACTCTGACTCTTACAAGTGCACAGTGAATTTTCTGGAGCCTACATGACATGCGATATCACAGCAAATTAAATGCAGGTAGATGGGGAAATCAGTCTGGCTGCTTTCTGTTGAGCCACACATTAAAGAGACTTGCAAAAATGTAAGCCACTGGAGAACCTGGGTGGCTCAGTTGGTCATGATCCCAAAGTCCTGGGATTGAGCCCTGTGTGTGTGTGTGTACGGTCCCTGATCAATGGGAAGTCTGCTTCTCCCTCAGCCTCTGCCCCTCCCCCTGCTTGTGCTCTCTCTCCCTCTCTGTAGCTCACTCACTCTCTCTAAAATAAATAAGTAAAATTTAATAAAAAGTAAAACATTGTCATCTTTCCAATAGTTTTTTTTGTCTCAGAAAATAGTTATTTTTCATTAAAATATGTTATTTATATTAACATGTATCTATAATTGTTGTCTTAAAATGAACCAATGGATAAATATTTTGAAGATGTCTCAGTTTTAATTCCTAATATGATCAATATTGATAGATAGAATCCATATAACCAAAAAATTATTGAAGGTACTCAATAAAATTTTAATAATTTTTTAAGTGTGTAAAGGTATCCTAAGATGAAAATCTTTGGAAACCTCATTCTAGCGGTTTACCTGAAGTCTAGAGTGTGAAGAGTATAAGACCCAGAGCATGGATTCTGTCTCTGATTTTCCACCCATGACTCCATCCCTTTGCATGTTAACATACCTGCCTTACCTACACACTTTACCATGCCCTGGCACCAATAGGAGAGGCTGACAAAGAGCCCTGTAGAGGGCTCTACCTACCTACCTTTGGAGGTAGAGTCTGAGGTTTGCCTTCAGTGATGTGGGGCTGGATTCTGGAACACAGATCTGACATGCTGGGCCTGCGCTATGGGGCTTGTTACCTGCCTGCAATTCTGGAATCTCTGGCCTTAAAGGATGTGGAATATGGAGTCTGTGGTCTGAATTCTCATATCTCCAGCAGACTATCTCTAGTCTGTGTTTTGCTTTCGAGAGCCTGTAATCAGAAGCGTGGTATCTACAGTTCCAAGGCACAATCCCGAGGTATGGGGTCACAGATCTGAGTCTAGAATCATGAAGTCTTGAATTCTGGGTTTGGGACCTAGAAGACTGAATTCTGGATTGGGGAGTATGGATTATGGGGACTGGTATGGGAATATGTATTTCAGAATCTATGAAATTCAGAAATCTGGGTTTCAGCTCTACTTTGACCATGATGTATCGATTTAAAACACACGGTTGGATTTGATTAGCTTATATTTGTTTAATATTTTTCTCATGTATATACAAATTGAAATTAGCCTATAGTTTTCTTATACTGTCATTATTCAGACTTCAAAAAATAAACTGAGCTTCAAAAATAAATTGCACCTTCTTGCTTTTTTCCTTCTTTCAAAAGGAACTTGTCTAAGACAAGAATGGTCTGTTCCTTGAGAGTTTGATAACAAGATTTCTCAGGTTATTATTTAAATATCTTAAATGATTATTATCCTTTCAAATTTCATGTTTAACATAGTATATGCAGCATTTTACATTTCTCCAGAAATGTAGAAATTTGCAATTGCTTGGATATATTTGTTTTACTGTTCTTTTATTAGAAAGAACTGTTATAATTTATTTACCCTTTTATTTCCACATTTAAAATTTAATGTTCTTTTGTCTCTATTGTTTTTATTATTCATCTTTTAAAAACATTTTAAAAGATTTTATTCACTTATTTGAGAAAGAGGGAGAGAGAGAGAGAGAGAGAGAGAGAAAGCGAGCTTGAGTAGGGGAAGGAGCAGAGGGAGAAGCAGACTGCCCAATGAGCAGGGAGTCGAGGGGCTGGATCCCAGAATCCTGATTTCATGACCTGAGCCAAAGGCAGACACTTGACTGACTGAGCCACTCAGGCGCCCTAGCTCAATCTTTTTTATGCCTGTGCTTGAAAGTCTTCTGCAACTTCTTATTCCTCAGGCTTCTATCTAAGGCCCTCCAAACTCTGTCTACTGCCTGCCCACAAACCATTATTTTTCATTAATTATCTTTCCCTACTCCCAGTCTTCCTTTTATTTGAAAAACCCTTACCCAGTTTTGACTAGCAGCTCCTGGGGACAGTGACTGCCTTGTTCATGGCTCAGTTTATTGGTGGTTATGATGAAGGAGCGGAGGCAAGCTGAGGACAAAGCACAAGCTGACACCCTGCAACCCCCCCACCTCAGGTCCTGTCCTTGTGCTTTAATGAAACCACCATTTTGCACCAAAGTCATCTCAAGAATTCTTTCTTGGTCATTGGCTCCGGACCTCACCCCATCAAATCTCACCTATATTCCAAAACTACATCAGTTATACTTTCTCCACAGATAGTTGCCAAAGACTAAATGTCAACTTACTCAACTTCTTCTCATTTTTTTCAAGCCCCAACTCAAAAGATACCACTTCGAAGAAGACTACTCTGATTCCTTTATCTGGAACTAACTTCTGCCTCCCAACTCTGTAATCCATTGCTCCTTGTGTTACACTTTCTACCCAACCCCCCTCCCCTTTCTGATAATCTCTACTCGCTCACCTTCAAGAGCATGGGAGAATAGAGAGGCATTCCCACTTTTTCCCATCAAAAAATCGCCAGCTAATCTGATGTCTGCCCTGAATATTTTCCTTTTCTCCTTTGACAAATGACACTGTGCCCCTTTTCCTACAAAAATTTACTCTTTCTGCTTATGTTCTGGAAACTACCCTCTTTTTCTTAAGATTTTGCTCTCTCTCTCTCATATGTCATTTTAATGTTAATTCATCAATCTCTCTCTTTATAGCATAATTAAAAAATATTTTTAGTAGCCTTTATTTTTTAGAACAGTTATAGATTCTCAGCAAAATTGAGTGGAAGGCACAGAGATTTCCCATACACCCCCTACCTCCACACATGTACTACCTCTCCCTTTATTAACTTCCTGCACCATAAAGGAACATTTATTACAATCAACAAGCTTATGTTGACACATCATTATCACCCAAAGTCCACAGTTTATGTCAGGGTTCATTCTTGATTTTGTACATCCTATGGATTTTGACTTTGGATTCACATTAGTTCATTTTGTCCCACAAGACCCACAGGGGTGAGCAGAGCAACCCAGTGGATTCTGTGCACACAGTGGTTTGTGCCACAGCCGGGAAACCTGAGTTTACAAATCCTCAACCTTATAAGGGACTGCTAGCAAACTTCCCTGACCTTCATCCTGGTCTTTATTATCTTTATTATCTGGACCACAAACATATTTGCTCTGGAGGAACATATTATACTTTCTATTTTGACCGCAAACAAATCTGTTGTAAAGAAGGCATTATCTTCATTATCTAGGACAGTAAGAAAACCTATTCTGAAGGCAATAACTATCTTGCAAGGCTGCCTGCTATACAAACATCCTCTAAAAGACAGTCTAAAAAAATAGTGTTAATGCCTTTGCTGAGAAGACATGCAGAAACATAAAAGGCCCATGGAGAATTGTCTCTCAGCACTGTTCAGCCTCAGGACAACCACCAGACACCCACATCATTTTATTATTATTATTTTTAGATTTTATTTATTTATTCATGAGAGACACAGTGAGAGGCAGAGACATAGGCAGAGGGAGAAGCAGGATCCCTGCAGGGAGCCTGATGTGGGACTCGATCCCAGGATTACGACCTGAGCTGAAGGCAGACGTTCAAACACTGAGCCACCCAGGTGACCCGCATTCCATTATTAAATACTATCTAACCCACCCTGGATCCGCCTGCCTAACCAGGATTCTCAGTCTCATTTCTGACTATGTCAGAGATTTGGTCTGACCATATTTGAACACAGACACTGGAACTGAGATGCTTTCCCCCACACGTTGAGCACACTGCCAAACTGGGGAGGAGGGAAAGGCTCAGGATCCTGAAGTGGTGTGGCTGGGGATGAGAAGTTCTGGGTTTGAGTGGGCAAGGATCCCAGACTTCTGGGTTCTAAAGGAGGATGAGGTTGGAGGTCAAAGTCCTGGATGAAGAGGAGTATGGTTTCCCTAGGCTTAGACCCCTGAGGGATGAAGGAGGAGACTGGAAAGGGCTCATTTCTGATGTACTCATGTGGGAATGGCCTAGGGTATTTAAGAATCCTCTCTCCTGAGGAAGGAAGATCTGGAACCTGGCAGTTGAGTTTTGGGTGTGTGTGGCTTAAGACTCCTTGGTCCCATGGGAGCTGGAACCATTGGCTCCGGGGTTGGAAGAAAGGTAATGAGATTCCCAAAGGGTCAAGAGACCAAAAGTTGCCTACTCTTTGAACTTCCCATCTACTCTCACTTCACTTGCAAGTAGATACCCACCTGCATGCTCAGGCCCATGATGATGCGCTTGGGTGAGCACATTCTGTGAGTACTCGGTGGCCCAGCACAACTGTGGTCAGCATCCCACATCCTCCAGCAAAGGTGTTACTAACAAGCATGTAGCCACCACCATGATGTCATGTTCCTGCTACTAGCCTCACCTGTGCACCTCTCCAGTCACATGCCTGCCATGGCATGGCTCATATATGCCCCTTTGTGTGCATGGGAATTTAGGGGGCCAAAGGTTGTCATGTGCTTGAGAATGGCCAGATTTGGGCCATCTAGGAAGTCTCAAGCACTTCTGGATAGAGTGGATAAGGGCCTGATCTTATGAGTCTGCTCCAAGTCCACGTCCTTCCCAGTGAGTCTACCAGATATGCTGCCTTGTACCAACTTCAGCATTATCTCAGCCACATCTCGTAACAAAGACATCCAGGGCAACTGATGATCACACCAGGGTGACGTGCATGTGTGGAACCACAGACTCTTGGAGACACAGACTCCCATGAAGTCAGAGCAGAGAGTGGACCATGGTGGGGAGGGGAAGAGGGATATGGAAGGTTTTAAGAGTTGGGATGCAACTGGGTTTGGCTTTCGTTGGCCAGAGAAAATGCTATGTATAAGTTTGGAGATGAAATATGACAACCTCTTAGAATGGGCGGTGAGGCTGAAGTTGAGTTAGATATGGAGATAAATTTGTGCTTGGATTGGGTTTGGGAATGACAGTGTTGGGTGGTTTAAGAATGGCATGGGTTAGACTGGGTTTGGAAATGGGTTTGGTTTGCTGTTAGATGGAAAACATGTGAGCATTGAATTGGGAATGGGGATAGGTTTGATTTAGAATGTGAAAAGCATGGAGCAAATGGAGGGTATTATGCTGAGTGAAGTAAGTCAGTCGGAGAAGGACAAACATTATATGTTCTCATTCATTTGGGGAATATAAATAATAGTGAAAGGGAATATAAGGGAAGGGAGAAGAAATGTGTGGGAAATATCAGAAAGGGAGACAGAACGTAAAGACTGCTAACTCTGGGAAACGAACTAGGGGTGGTAGAAGGGGAGGAGGGCGGGGGGTGGGAGTGAATGGGTGACAGGCACTGGGGGTTATTCTGTATGTTAGTAAATTGAACACCAATAAAAAATTAAAAAAAAAAAGAAAAGCATGGAGATAAATTTGAAGTGTGTTGACTGTGACAATAGGTATGGGTTTGATTTGGTTTTAAATAGAGGAAGATGTGGGGATTGGGTTGAGTTAGGTTAAGTTGGGTTGTGTTTGAGATAGGTCAGGTACAGTTGGATTGGATGCTGTTAGATTGGGTTGGGTTGTGTGTGGTGTGATGTGATTGGATTGTGTTATATTCGATTGGGTTTAGTTGAGTCAATTTAAGTTCGGTTGGGTTGAGTTGAGTTAGGTTGGGGACTGTGTTGGATTAGGTTGGACTGGGTTAAGTTGCATTTGTTTTCGTTTGGTTGGGTCTTTTTTTTTTCAACAAATGATAAATATTTATTGAGCATCTATTATGTGCCAGGCACTGTTGTTCTAGGAGCCCCTCCTCCAAAAAAAGGGAAAAAAAAAACCCAAGACAGGCAGAGAATGCGAATTCTGAGGGAGAGGACAGGGGCAGCTGAGGAAGAGGAAATGGAGAAGCCTGAGGTGATGGTGCTCTGCCTTAAGCCTCCTCTTCGGCCTCCTCACTGAAATCCTCTTCTTCTGTGGTGACATCCTGGTACTGCTGATACTCAGAGACAAGGTCGTTCATGTTGCTTTCAGCTTCGGTGAACTCCATCTCGTCCGTGCCTTCACCTGTGTACCAGTGGAGGAAGGCCTTGCGCCGGAACATGACTGTGAACTGCTCTGAGATGCGCTTGAAGAGCTCCTGGATGGACGTGCTATTTCCAATGAAGGTGACTGCCATCTTGAGGCCACAGGGCAGAGATATTGACATTATTGGGGATCCATTCCATGAAGTAGCTATTCTTTTTTTTTTTTTCTAGTAGCTACTATTCTTGTTTTGCACGTTGAGCATCTGCTAGTCTACCTCCTTTATGGACATCCGCCCACGGAAGACAGAAACCACAGTGAGGTAATGGCCATGGCGGGGGTCACAGGCAGCCATCATGTTCTTGGCATCAAAGACCTGCTGGGTGAGTTCAGGCACAGTGAGGGCCCGATACTGCTGGCTTCCACTGCTGGTCAGAGGTGCAAAGCCAGGCATGAAGAAGTGGAGACACGGGAAGGGCACCATGTTGACTGCCAGCTCGCGGAGGTCAGCATTGAGCTGATCAGGGAAGCGGAGGCAGGTGGTGACACCGATTATGGTGGCTGAAACAAGGTGGTTGAGGTCCCTGTAGGTTGGCGTGGTCAGCTTGAGGGTGCGGAAACATCTGTCGTACAGATGCAATAGGTCTCATCTGTGTTCTCTACCAACTGATGGACAGAATGGGTGGCATTGTAGGGCTCGACCACCATGTCAGACACTTTGGGAGAGGGAACCCCACTGAAGGTGTTCATGATGCGGTCAGGGTACTCTTTTCGGATCTTGCTGATGAGCAGCGTGTCCATGCTGGAGCCCATGCCCCCGCCCAGTGAGTGGGTCAGCTGGAAGCCCTGCGGGCAGTCACAGCTCTCAGCTTCCTTCCACACCACATCCAGGACTGAGTTCACTAGCTCAGCCCCCTCTGTGTAGTGGCCCTTGGCCCAGTTGTTGCCAGCCCCAGACTGCCCCAAACAAGGTTGTCTGGTCTGAATATCTGCCCAAAAGGACCTGAGCGAACAGAGTCCAGGGTCCCGGGTTCTAGATCCACCAAGATAGCACGAGGTATGTATTTGCCACCTGTAGCTTCATTGTAGTACATGGAGATGTGATCCAGCTGCAGGTTGCTGTAACCGTGGTAGGTTCCAGTGGGATCGATGCCGTGTTCATTTTCATTGCTGATGACCTCCCAGAACTTGGCACCGATCTGGTTACCACACTGACCGGCCTGGATGTGCACGATTTCCCTCATTGTTAAAATTTATTTTAATTCATTTTGCTTCCCTCAAAGGTGTGTATTGGGCAGAAAGTGAGATGAGATTTTTTCCTATACTGCTATTCACAGGCTGGAAGGATGGGATGTGTCCAGAGGCTGGGGCAACAAGGTCCGAGCACAGAGACAGGAACGTACTCGGTTGGGTCTGGTATTTATTTATTTATTTATTTATTTATTTATTATTTATTTATTTATTTATTTATTTATTTATTTGGGTCTGGTTTTGATTAAGATTGAGAACAGGGATTAGGATGGTTTAGAGGACTCTGGATCCAGTGGGTTCTCACACAAAAGGAGGCAAACCTCCCTTCATGGTAGGATTTCAGGAAACCCTTGATCTCTGTGAGGGGGAGGTCAGTCTGACCCACTATGGCTTAATATATACCTCTATCCAGTCCTTATGGTCTTAAATTGTGGTTATTTGAGTTCACTTATATTTCTCTCACTATACTGGAATTTCTCTGATTTCTCACATAGAAAAAAAAGGGAAGATTTTTTTTTTTTTATCAAATTCTTAAGATGTAGCTGGAGGTGGACCTATGTTAACTGCTCTGGTTACTGAATAGCTGAAATAACCAACTTCTTGGAAATATATGGAATCTTACAGGGTTAATAATGGATGCTGCAAGGTTCTCATTCCTGATTCACTTCTTAAACCTCAAAAGTGTGGTGATTTCCAATACCACTTAATCTTGAATTGCCTGAACTTGGTTCATGAGATCTAAATAGCTCATTGGGGAGAGGGCATTGGATTTTGTGCGAGGATGTTCTTGACTTGGAAGAGCACATCAACAGGGATCATTCCTGGAGCATCAAATGCATAGATCTGGAGAACAAGAAGTGGGGGTCATTGGAACCTCACATTATTTGAAGGACATTGGATTTTGAAATGCTGAATAGCTAAAATAAGTAGTTTTGGGAGACTCCTGGATTTTCGTGGTTAAGGGATCCAAATCCCTAAGCATGTGGACCTCTGGGACTATAGGATTTTATTATGGAAGGGAAAGTAGATTTGGGGAAATAGATTATGGGTGTGAGAGTGCCAGATTCAGGGAGTTCTGAATGCTACAGCTTTGATTTCAAGGACTTGAGATGCTGAGGTGCTGGCAGCTTGGCTCGTAGTCTCCTAGGCCAATGGTGCTGATATTTCAGAATACCCTAAGTCCTGGGGTGCAAAGAACTCACTTGGAGTTTAGGCATTTGAATCTTTGTATTGAGGGTCAGTTGTTGTCCAGTCTTCTTTTCCTGTTTACCCTGGGCCTCTCCTCTCTGACTCTGTCCCCTATATCAAGATTCCATGAGTTACAGGCCCTCCCCCATCTGCCCTCATTTCCTGGGAACGCATCCAGGGTGATCTAGTACGTATAGAACAACATGTATTTACTCTCCTGCCCCTTCCACAGCTCTGCGGGTGAGAGGAGGTTGTTCAACTTCCAGCAGCAAATGCAGGGCTTTGGCCACCATCTGGGTGCCAGTGGGGCAAGGGTGGGGCTTTGGGGGGCTGAGGCTTTAAAATCCTTCTCAGAGAGGCTCCCCAGCTCTAAGCTCACTCCCTGCCTCCTTCTGGACACTTCTGTCACCATGTGGTTCCTGGTTCTGTGCCTTGCCCTATTCCTGGCTAGAACTGGTCAGACATAAGGATGGGGGACGCAGAACGGGGAGTGGGCTGTGACTTTCATGCTGCACTCACTTCTTCATAAGTTCTTTCCCTCCCATCCAACACCCTAGCCTATGCCACTTCAATTCATAGTCCACCCCAGAACAGGGTACCAAGCTCTCTTCTATCTCTCCTAGCCCTTCCTCATTGTCACATTCCCCACAGTCCTCACTCCCACTCTAGGTCCCTGCTCTCTTCCAGGAACCCTCAGAACTTTCTACTCTTCCTAGCTAATGCTCTGCTCCTAGTCCCTTTACCAAGAGGACAGATCCTGAGTCATCTCTGTTTCTGTGGAGCTAGAAGTCTTCTGAGGATCTTCTCCAATGTCATTGGTTCCCTGGACCTTGATCATTGATTTGCCTCTTAAGCTGCTAAATCCTATCACAAACATGCAGAACCCCCCAACATAATGGCCAATTCTTCCACAGAACTGATATTCTAAATCTGCATTCTTTACACAATTTTTAAAGCTTAACCCAGTACCTAACCATTTCCTCAGCTTGGGAGCCCTCTTCTATGAGGCTTCATCTCCCAGCCTCAGGCTTTCTTACATGGGGCTCTTATCAGTGCTTTGGGAAATGCTTATTCTCATAGAATCCACACTTCCACCATCTTCTTTCCCTCAGTCAAAGATGCCAAATATCCCAACACAATCAACCCCCATAACTGGAGCCTACTCCAGATGCCATCTTGTTATCTCCTGGCCTGATGTCTGGAGTGAGCTCTGTCTCAGCATGACGTTTTCTCATCCAAGACCACCCAACAGTCCACAATCCTAAGGATGGCTCCAGAATTCCAGAACCTTCCATACCTCTTGCCTATCTCTCTAGACCCTTAGCTCTGCTTCCTTGCCTCCAAGTCCCTCCAACCCTATAGAACAGCTCCATCTCTTAGTCCAGACCCTCCCAGATCCACTCTCTAAAAAAAACATTTTAGAAATAAAATGTTAAAAAGAAAGAGCGGAGAGTTGATGTATCCAAGAGGTAGGACATATTTTTTGACATATGGTATATTTCTAATTTGGGAGCTGAAATAAATAGTTCCTGGTGGTCTTTACCATTTTATGTTTCTCCTGAAATAAACTTTTATAGCAATAGGGCTGAGATTTCTGAAATCTAAACCTAGAGTCTTACCCTATGAGTGGCTGAA
This sequence comes from Canis lupus baileyi, assembly GCF_048164855.1. NCBI lineage: Eukaryota > Metazoa > Chordata > Mammalia > Carnivora > Canidae > Canis > Canis lupus. Next base: position 106,473,008 of record NC_132838.1, on the reverse strand, counting down.
TTACAAAGCAACATGAATTCCCAGTCATCTGGGTGTCTGCTGCTAAGATGAAGGCATGATTGGGAATGAAGAGCATCCGGAAGTCAGAAAGGAGACATATGGGAAGACCCTGATGAAAGGGAGGATAATGTGGAGAGGGTCCAAATAGAGATGTGGTCTGAGCTAGGGACTAGGGGATGGAGAAGATCCAGGGAGCAAGTGTGATGTGGCTGGTGTCTGAAAGTCTATGAGGCACCTGGGGTCTGTCAGGGTACCTCAGGGAATGGTGTACTCTCCCAAGAGGGACAGCACAAGAGGAAGACCATGTTGGGCAGGGGGAGGGACCCAAGTAGTGAAAAAAGTTTTTAAAGCAGAAGATGTGACAAATTTGTGTCTGGAGGGAGCCATGGGGAGAAGGGTCTCGCGTCTCCACTGTTTACAGCTCCCCCCCAAAGTTCATCTCAGTCCTGGTCTGTCCTCCACCATGTGGTTGCACCCAGCAGGTCCCTCTGCCCACCCCCAGCTCCATCTGGCCAGGTGTTGCCTCAGTGCCTAGCTGTTTGTCAAGAACTCTGAAGAGTCTTAAGATTTCACAGACTTGCAAACAAATGTTAGGAGACCAGCTTCATGGGTACTGGCAGAAGACACCAGATCCTGGGTCGGGGCAGAATTTTACTATTCATGGTGCAGCAGGGGGCATGGGCTTGATATTCATATCAGTTCACCTGGTTCCCCAAGTCCCATGAGGGTGATCAGAGGATGATAGGTGGACTCTGTGCACACAGTGGTTTGTGCCACACTTTAGGACCTGAGCTTAGGAATCCTTAATCCTATAAGAGGGCTGCTGGCAAATCTGCCTGAAGTTTGTCCCTGATGGAGATATTATCTTTACAACTCTGAGTTGCAAACAAAATTGCTCTGGAGGGACATATTATACTTACTGTCCTTGGCAGTAAACAGATATTATCTTTTATTAAATCATGGACAGCAAACAAAGGCTTCTCTAAGGGAGATACCATCTTGAAAGTCTGCATGAAGGCCAAACAATCTTGACAGACAGTCCAGAGTGAAAATTTTAATTCCTTTGCTCTGTAGACAGGTGACACCCATGGAGAACTTCTCCCCACATGAGTTGGTTCTCACCCTCTATCTTTCCCTGCCAGAAAGGGAAAGGGAACATTACTCTCTTTTCCTCACGTTCTTCATCCACTACATCTGTATGCTCAGATGCTCACCATCCCCAGACACTTGCCAGACTTCCAGGCCCACTTCCCAACAACAGGGGGAATAATATGGCCGTTTGGTCTGTGTGATCCATGTCAAATCCTGCCCTAGTGTTGTCACCTCTGTGTGTTTGTGTGTGCATGCATGTGTGTTTATGTGGTTTTTACCTTGAGGGGATATAGCTATGTTTTCCAGTATAGAGGTTCACAGTCCTTTACCTTGAAAACTCCTTGTTTGGTACTTGTGCATAGTGCAGCTCTGTGTGTGTGTGTTTGTGTGTGTGTGCGTGTGTGTGCATGTGTGTGTGTCTGTCAAGTGTGCAAGGCCCTACTTGTGTCCTAATGCCTGTACGTGGGAACTTTGGCATCATATGTAAAACAGAACAAGAGACCTTGAACATCAATCATCTGACTTGGGGGCTGGTGTAGAGATGGATAAATATGTCCTGCCTGTATCTTCAGCTATGTCTCTGTCATCTTCAATGCCCAGCCCTGTGTTCAGGTACTGCCCTGGAGTCTGATCCACTGGGTCCACACGGGAATGCTTGGTCTCTGGGTTTGTGCCTGCCACCATGTGGGTTAATCCAGCTTTGACCTTGACCATGTGGACCTGGATCTGCATAGATGTCTGACTGTGGCCATATTTGTGTTCACAACATGAATATTCACAAGTATGTTCCCCTAGTAGGGGAACTAGTTCTTGCACCTGAAAGTGCGGGAACCAGGGAGTTCTGGAAGTCAGCTCTTATTTCAGAGATGTGGGAAGTTGGGGAACACAAGCATCTTGGCTCAGAGAGGTGCGGAGATCAGAGAGCTTCAGGGACATAGTGCAAGTATTTGGGGGTCTAATGGGCTTTGGAGTACAAGATCTCTCTTGGGGTGTAGGCATTAGAAGCTTTGTGATAGGCATCATGATTCTCCAGAGCTGCTGATTCTGTCATTCTGGGGCCTCCCCTCCCTGCCCCTGTCATCAAGAGCAAGGCAACAGGGCTATAGGTCCTGTCCCATTTGGCCTCAGACCTTGAAATATATCCAGCATGATCAAGGACCTAGGACAACAGGTGTTTGCTTTTTCATCCCTCCAATAGCCCTGGGGGTGGGGGCTGTCCACACCCAGAAGCAGGGCCAGGCCTTGGCCAGCTTCTGGGTGGCAGCAGAGCAGGGGCGGGGCCCTGGGGGTGTATGTAGGCTTTTAAAGGCTCCCCAGGGTTGCTCTCCAGCTCCTAGCTCACTGTCTGCCAGCTCCCAGCACTCCTGTCACCATGTGGTTCCTGGCCCTGTGCCTGGCAATGTCCCTGGGGTGGACTGGTGAGTAGAGTGGATCTGAGAGAGGGAGAGGGGCCCTGACTCTCACGGTGCTCTGACCACCCTCCCCTGCCTCCACAAGACCATCTCCTCCCGCCATCAGGCAGCCTATTCCTCCAGCCCACGGTCAGGCCAGGCAGGGTACCAGGCTCCATTCCCACTGCCACCTCCTACCTGGCCTGACCCAGCAACCCTCTGCAGGTGCCGAACCCCACTTCCAGCCCCGGATCATAGGAGGCAGGGAATGTTTGAAGAATTCTCAGCCCTGGCAGGTGGCTGTGTACCATAATGGTGAATTTGCTTGTGGGGGTGTCCTGGTACACCCAGAGTGGGTGCTCACAGCTGCCCACTGTGCAAACAGGTGAGTATGGACAGAGGGTGTGGTGGGGTTTCTGTGCTCCACAGGAATCAGCAATTGGGCACTGCCTGGGTTTGCTTCAAGGGCGGTACTGAGGGAAAGAAAGATGGTCTTGGTCTGGAGATCATGGAGAGTGGCAGGGACAACCCAGGGAAGACCTGCCAGGACAGCATGTGTCTCTGTCTCCCCTTATAACTGTCTTCCTGTGTCTCCCCGCCCTGTGTCTGTGTCTCTCAGTACCTGGCTCTGTCATGTATCTGACTGTGATTTATCTCTATCTCCCTCTCTTCCCTGTCTTGGTGTCTGTGTGTGTCCCTGTGTGTGTCCTCCTCTGGGTCCCTCTGCTGCATCCCTGTCACTGTATGTCTCACCCTCCATCTCTCTGCCCCATCTATCTCCTTGGGTCTCTGCCCCATCTATCTCCTTGGGTCTCTGCCCCACACCCTCTGCCCCATTGCTGCCTAGCACCCCCCAGGATGGGAGTGAGGGGGACCCCCAGAGAAGAGGAAGGGACTCTCCTGCCGTGTTTGTGTGTGTGTGTGTGTAGGGGGGCTCTCAGGTGCCCCGCCCCTCCCTCCCAGAAAGGATGCCTTGCAGGGGGACACATGAAAGGGCTGGTTTCAGCTGGTGCCTGGTGGTGGTTCCAGAGGAAGGAGGAGGAGGAAGGGGAAGAGGAAGGTAGGCGGGAGGCTGAATGTCCAGGGAGGGAGGGGGACACAGACCTTTGGCTGGGGGCCAGGCCACCCACTGCAGGGGAGCTAACCCCACAGCCCCTGCTGCAGCTGAATGGGTCCCAGGCTCCCTCCTCTGCTCTGTCATCCCTCCCTTCTCTCTCTCAGGTTGCCCCTACACAAACACTGCCTGTAGTCTTCACTCTCTTCCTTTGTGCTCTTTTTCACTCTCCCCTTCATTGACTCATGCTTTGACCTTGTCATGTCCTTCATCTCTCACTCATCTTTTCTTCATAGCTCTTTATCTTCCTGTCTGTCTCTCTATGGCCGTTTCTCTCTGTCTTCAGGACCCTCCCTCATGCTCCATGGCCATTTATCCCTACCTTTCTCTTCTCTCCTCATTCCTGGGTGTTCCCTCTCTCCCCAGTAATTGTGAGGTCTGGCTGGGTCGCCACAACCTGTCGGAGTCGGAAGATGAAGGCCAGTTAGTCCAAGTCAGAAAAAGCTTCATACATCCACTCTACAAAACGAAGGTCCCTAGAGCCGTCATCCGTCCAGGGGAAGATAGAAGCCATGACCTCATGCTGCTGCACCTGGAAGAGCCCGCCAAGATAACAAAAGCTGTGAGGGTGATGGACCTGCCCAAAAAGGAACCTCCATTGGGGAGTACCTGCTATGTCTCTGGATGGGGCAGCACTGATCCAGAAACGAGTATGCTGGGGCTAGACCATATATCCTGGAGCCCAAACTTGGGTGTAGGGAGGAGGGTGCTGAGGACCTGGACTTCTGGGCCTGAGAGAGGAGGGGGCTGGGGCCTGGGCTCCTGGGTCTGAGGGAGGAGGGCTGAGGAGCCACCTGGGGCTCTGGCCACAGACCTTTTTCTCTCTGGCTTGTAGTTTTTCACCCAGGGAGTCTCCAGTGTGTGGACCTCAAACTCCTGTCCAATAATCAATGTGCAAAAGTATACACTCAAAAGGTGACAAAGTTCATGCTGTGTGCTGGTGTCTTGGAGGGTAAAAAAGATACCTGCAAGGTGAGCCAGGTTTGCTTGCTTGCTTGCTTGCTTGCTTTTAAAGATTTTATTTAGGGACATTGGGGTGGCTTAGTGGTTGAGCATCTGCCTTCAGCTCAGGGCGTGGTCCTGGGGTCAGGGATCGAGTCCCGCATCAGGCATCCTGCAGGGAGCCTGCTTCTCCCTCTGCCTATGTCTGCCTCTCTCTCTCTCTCTCTCTCTCTCTCATGAATAAATAAGTAAATAATTTTTTAAGGACTTTTATTTATTTATTCATAAGAGACACACACACACAGAGGCAGAGACACAGGCAGAGGAAGAAGCAGGCTTCCCACAGGGAGCCTGATGTGGGACTCGATTCCAGGATATCAGGATCATGACCTGATCCAAAGGTAGATGCTCAACCACTGAGCCAACCAGGTGCCCCAATGAGCCAATCTTTCACTTCAAGGCCTTGAGGGGAAAGAAAGGAGATGACTATGGTTAATGCTGGAACCTGAATGCTGTTTTATCCCCCTCCTTGTGACTTCTTCAATATACGGTGTTGACCTTATTCTTTTCTTGCTTACCCCTCTTCCAGGGCTCCCTAGGGCCCTAGGGGGAGTGCCTACTCAGAAAAAAAAACTCTGGGAGAGTTAATATCTGAGATGAGCTGTGATGGTGGGAGGTCCCTTAAATGGTCCTGCTCCTCCCTGCTGACCCATCTGTAGGGACTGTCCTTCTGGACTCTGAAGTGCCATGTCTAGTAGCCAGGACTTGAGACACTCTCCTCTGTGTTGGAATTTCCACCTACCTTGTGGGGAGAGGACTCAGGCAATTGCTTCTTTCCCCATCACCGCTATTGCCGTGTGAGATACGCAAGTCCAGGTTTGACAGCTTGGGTTCCCCAGGCAGAATTAGGGCTGGCCTTCCTCACCCTCTGTCTCTATCTCTTTCACTTGCAGGGTGACTCAGGAGGCCCTCTGATATGTGATGGTGAATTGGTAGGTATCACATCATGGGGGGCTACTCCATGTGGCAAGCCTCAAATGCCATCCTTGTATACCAGGGTGATGCCTCATCTGATGTGGATCAAGGACACCATGAAAGCCAACACCTGAATGTCCCTTTCCTACTCTCTACTCCTAGTAAAATTGAGTATACATCAAGTTGTGGAATCATCTGGTCTTTCTGGATACAGGGTACCTGGAAGTTCAGGACCCACCTGGAGGAAGCTAAACTACCCCTGTCTTTCCAACCTGTGTCTGAGGAGTGGAGCCAAACATTAGTGGGGGGCAGGGAGGAAGAGGCAGGGACAGGTATGGTCCAGTGGTTCTCAAATAGGGCAGTTTTGCACGCCTTCACCACCACCTAGAATATTGGCAATGTCTGCAGCCATCTCACGTAGGGTTCTGTAGGGACACATAACAAGGTGGATATCCATGTACTGTGTGGTGATGGTGACATGGAAGAGAGATGTGTGTCCACCCGGAGAGAGGGGAGAGTGACATGTGGTCAATGCCATACAAGGAACAGAACTGGGAAGCAGAGCACATCAGACATACACAAGGATGAAACTTAGAATAATCACTTTGTCCTGGGGGCTGTGGGAAGTCCTAGAGAAATTGTGAGTAGAGGAGCAGTAGAGTCAGCATTATGCTGTTGGGGGACAGACTAAGGAAGAGACTGGAGTCCCTGGAAGCTGACTTACTATGGGGGAGGGTATGTTGGAGGTGTCCACAAACACCCTCAGATTCAATGATTTCCTAGAGGATTCGAGGAACTCAGAAAGGCTGTTATACTGTGATTTCTATGGTTTATACAGTGACAGGGTACACATGAAAATCAACAAAGGAAGTAGGCATAGTGATTGAAGTGTACAGAGCTCAGAGACAAACCTGCAGTTGTCTCTGGCAATGGAGTCATATGGACAGCACTTGATTCTGCCAGCAATAATGTGTGACAAGTACAAAGTATTTCTACCCAATGAAACTCATCCAAGCCTTGATGTCCAGAGTTCGTAGTGGGTGTCATTATAATTGGCATAGAGTACCTGTATGACTGACCTTAGCTACTCAGTCTCCAGTCTCTCCAGAGGTCCAAGTGATAGAGCATGGCCCAGGCCCAGGTGTACAAGAACAGGCATTCACCATAAATCATATTGGTAGAATAAGCTACCTGGCATGGTTCAAGACACCAGGTATGTAAGGCACTGCTTGTCAGGCAGAAATTTCCAAGATGTCGGATGTCACCTCCCAGAAGCCACTCAAGGGGCAGTCTTTTCTTTGGACTACGCATGCTTTGAGCACCACAGGCCTGCTGAATTAACCTTTGACTGCACAGTGGGTAGGGAAGGGAGGGATGAGGAAAGCACTTGGAGACGTTGTTTGGATTGGTGATTGAGTGTTTAGTGGAAGCATCCCTAGGTTGGGGAATCCAGAAGTAGGAGCATGTGTGAGGAAAGACACTGGGCTCAAAGGGAACAGAGTGATTGTTTTATTCAGGTCTTCTTCACACTGTTGATAAGGAAGAGATTCCCACGATAAGGTTATGAGGAAACCTGAGCACACCACACACAGCACTGGACAGATGAAATGGTTGGTATTTATTAGCCACATATATTCACAGCCTGGAGAAGGAGGGCACTGGATACAGTGCCCCATGCAGCCCCATGGGGTGACATGGGGATGCCCTCAGGATCAGCAGGAGCAAACAGGGACTGTGGGAGGCAGGCACTGTAGTAATAAGAGGGTGATGTGAACTCTGCTTATCATGGGTAGATGTTATAGACAATAAGTGAAACATACTTCAAAGTGTCACAGGCTGACAAGGAAGTAAAAGCCATTAGGCTGAAGACTTTCTAGAATGAAGCTTGTGAAACCTATGGAGGAGCTGGCCAGGGGATGGTCTTTCCTATTGGGTAGCGGTCATATCTGGTAAGAGCAGGAGATCCTGAGTTTAGACCTTCTGAGGACCTCCCAGTGATAGATATCAAGGCAACACATAATATTGAATCTTGTTTTCAGGGCTTTCATCACATGCACGTGAAGGGATCATTAAAAAAATGTAAAAGTTCATAGATTTTAGATTGAATTAGAAATTAGCCTAATAGGGATGCCTGGATGACTCAGCGATTGAGCATTGAGCGTCTGCCTTCAACCCAGGGCATGATCCTGGAGTCCCGGGATCGGGTCCCACATCTGGCTTCCTGCATGGAGACTGCTTCTCCCTCTGCCTCTGTCTCTGCTTCTCTCCCTGTGCCTCTCATGAATAAATAAATAAAATCTTAAAAAAAGAAATTGGCCTAATAAACCTTGCAGGAAATAAGGTATTAGGTATTTGCAAATGACATATCAGATAAAGGGCTAGTTTCCAAGATCTATAAAGAACTTATTAAACTCAACACCAAAGAAACAAACTATTCAATCATGAAATGGGCAAAAGACATGAAGAGAAATCTCACAGAGGAAGACATAGACATGGCCAACACGCACATGAGAAAATGTTCCGCATCACTTGCCATCAGGGAAATACAAATCAAAACCACAATGAGATACCACCTCACACCAGTGAGAATGGGGAAAATTAACAAGGCAGGAAACCACAAATGTTGGAGAAGATGTGGAGAAAAGGGAACCCTCTTACACTGTTGGTGGGAATGTGAAATGGTGCAGCCACTCTGGAAAACTGTGTAGAGGTTCCTCAAAGAGTTAAAAATAGACCTGCCCTACGACCCAACAATTGCACTGTTGGGGATTTACCCCTAAGATACAGATACAATGAAACGCCGGGACACCTGCACCCCGATGTTTATAGCAGCAATGTCCACAATAGCCAAACTGTGGAAGGAGCCTCAGTGTCCATCGAAAGATGAATGGATAAAGAAGATGTGGTTTATGTATACAATGGAATATTACTCAGCCATTAGAAATGACAAATACCCACCATTTGCTTCAACGTGGATGGAACTGGAGGGTATTATGTTGAGTGAAATAAGTCAATCGGAGAAGGACAAACTGTGTATGTTCTCATTCATTTGGGGAATATAAATAATAGTGAAAGGGAATATAAGGGAAGGGAGAAGAAATGTGTGGGAAATATCAGAAAGGGAGACAGAACATAAAGACTCCTAACTCTGGGAAACAAACTAGGGGTGGTGGAAGGGGAGGATGGCGGGGGGGGGTGGGGGTGAATCGGTGACGGGCACTGAGAGGGGCACTTGACGGGATGAGCACTGGGTGTTATTCTGTATGTTGGTAAATTGAACACCAATAAAAAATAAATTTATTATTAAAAAAAGGAAATAAGATATTAGGAATATTGCAAAAGAACAAGAAAACATAAAATAAAACCAAAGAGAAATATTAGATAGAAGAAACGTAATCATTGTAAAAAGTGAAAACAATTACAGAAAAGCAGCAGCATGGAATACACAATAATGAAATGATTAGACTGAAGAGACAAAAATGGCTTATTAGACCAGAATGAAGGAGAAGGAAAAAGTTTAAAGTAATGCTAAGAGAGATCAATGCTGGAAGTACAGAAATTGACATTAAGGTCTCAGAAAGAGAGAAAAATAGAAAAGAGGAAATATGTGGGAAAATGTAGTAGAAGGGTGCCTGGGAGCTCAGTGGTTGAGCATCTGCCTTTGGCTCAGGTCATCATCCTGGGGTCCTGAGATGGAGTCCCACATCAGGCTCCCTGCAGGGAGCCTGCTTCTCCCTCTGCCTATGTCTCTGCCTCTCTCTCGGTGTCTCTCATGAATAAATAAAGAAATAAAGTTTTTTTTTTTTTAAAGAAAATGAGGGAGGTAGGGTTTAGAGAATTTAAAATGATTGAACGAGGGGCTCCAGGCTGGCTTAGTCTGTGGAGCGTGGGACCCTCATTTTCAGGGTTGTGTGTGTGATCCCCATGGTAGCTGGAGAGATTGCTTATTTCAAGGAGAATGGAAAAATAAATAGGGGTTAGATTCATCTCAATGAGGAAAGCGTTTAATGAACAAGGATTATGAGTCATGCAAGATAGGGGAAGAGAGAGAGACATAGACACACACAGAGAAAACCAGAGACATGGGGACACAGGGAAGATAGAAGCTGAGTTAGAGATAGAAATGACAAAGAATGAGAGAGAGTAAATAAGACGGCCTGAGACACAGGGAGATGGGACACAGAGGGAAACAGGAAGAGAGCCTCACTCGATGGTTCATATCACAGCTCCTGTTTATTAAGCACCCAGTATATGCCAAGCACTATGCTAGAACTTTGCAGGCTCCAATGAATATTTCCTACTATCCCAAACCATACAGGTAGCAAACTGAATCCAGGGAGGCTGACTCCAGTTCATATACTGCTTACTACAATATCATGGAAAAGTGAAGGGGAAAAAAGACCAGAAAGAGAGAGTTGAAGACATGGATAAATGGACAGAAAGAAGAGGCATGAGGGCAGCATGGAGGGAAAGAGGGAGAATGAGATCATAAACAGAAAGATATTTACAGGAGACACAGAAGAGACCAAACAAACATAGGGCAATGACATGAAAATGAAGAAGAATATCTTTGTAAAGGAGGGCAAGGGAGGGTATTAGCCGTGATGTCAGACACAGTCTTAACGCAAACACATTATGGATTTCATGTCTTGAAATTAAGAACTGTTCATGGAAGGAATCATAGGCTAGATAAGTGAGTAGATGGCAGAATGAAAGGAAAGAGCAATTGTGCCCCCTAACAGATGAGAAATCTGAATATATCAGACAGTTCTGCAGGTGGGCAAGAAATGGATGGCCTGTCTTATAGAGAAATGAGCATCAGTATGAACAAGTGGTGTACAGAGGGAAAATGAAAGAGCTAACAATCATTTGAGAGATGTTCCAAATCACTAGTAAGATAAATGCAGGGTGACACAGGGATATATCTTCTCACATCTCACAGATTGCCACCCTCAGAAGCTGAGTAACACCAGGAACTGATGGAGGTGTGGCTGTGTGAGAACCTTCCATATGCTGCTAATGAGACTGTGGACGAGGACAGTCATGATAGAGACTAACGTGGAGAACTAGTCAAGCTGAGACAAGAGATGAAAGTGAGAGAAAGAGAGACAGACAGACAGACAGACACATCAGTATCCTTTGGGAGTGGCTCAGGGGTCTTTCCTTGTGTTCCTGCACTTGACTTCTCTCCTGGCTCCTTCACCTGGGTCTGGGATCAGAGCAGCACAAGAGTTTAGCTTAAAAATTAGGGCACCTTGAGTGTATCTGCTGCCATGGAGTCAGGACATACCCAGTCCAAGATGCTCATCAATGTATCCTCATCCTCATCAAGGAAGCAGCAGGCAGGGGCTCAGCCTGGAACTGTACCCAGGAGTCCAGAGGTAACCCCATGAACAGCCTTGTGGTGCATCTACTCGATTTGCTGTTTCCCAGATCCTATGCCTCCATCACTTCCTCCTGGGCTCTGTCCTCTGTGTGTGTCCTCCACTAACTCAGTCTCTCTGTCTTTCTGACTCCATTTCTGACTGTTTCTCTCTGGGTCTCTCGGTCCCCAAGTCCATCTCTCCTCCTCCTTCCTCTAGGTCTGGCTGTGGAGCCGAATGGAGCCAGTGCCCAGCTCTGTCTCTCTCAAGTCTCTGACTTTCTCCAACTTCTTCTACTTCTTTCTCTCTTTCCCTCTCACACTCTGACTTGCTGTCCTCCTACGTTCAATGTCTTTGGGCCATGATTTCAATGTCATTCAGCCCAGCCCCTCCCTGCCCAGTGACTTCCTGGAGGAAGGAGAATGGGGGGATAAGGAGAACTTGTAGAACCTGGACTCAAAGTCCTCAGGTGAGTCCTCATCTTTCTAGCAGGTACTAATATGATGACCATACACAGAATGACTTGGGTCTGGTGCCTGGGTTCTGACCTTCCCATGTTAGAGATAACTGAATGTGTGTGTGTGTGTGTGCAAATTGGAAAAGTAAAAAAGCCGACACTGTCATGCTCATGAAGTTGAACACATCAGCCACAGAGGGGAACCTCATCTATGAAAACCTCCTGGTGTTTGACCTTTGGGATATCCATTCATGGTCAGATGGATGGGGTCAGATGCTGGAGGGTGACCTCCCATGGGCCTGCCTCTGAACATCTTCTCTCTATTTGCCTTCCCTGACCTCTCTGTTCTGTGTCTCAGACCAGGAACCCCCATTGCTGCAGTGAGTGAATCTCCCATTGGTGACAGAGGAGGACTGAAAGGCAAAGTAAGGCTTGTGTTCATTTCCTGGAGCCACCATAGCCAAGCACCACAGACAGGGTGGCTTTAAACACCAGAAATTTCTCCTGTCATAGTTCTGGTTGCTAAAGGCTGAAGTCAAGTTGCTGGCAAGGCCACGATCCTCTGAAGTTTCCTGGAAAGAATCCTTCCTTGTCTCTTCCTGGCTTTTGGTGTGTTCAGTTCTTATTTAGTATTCCTTGATTTTGACTGCAGATTCTGTTTCCATATAAAGTTTCATTCACAGGTACTGGGGGTTACAATTTACACTTATATTGTTAGGGGGACACAATTCAACCTTGTACACAGATGATGTTGAACATCTTTTTGTTTGCTTGTATGGCATCCATCATTTGTTCTCTATCTTCTTTGGTTAGGTGTCCATTCAGATCTTCTGCTTGTTTGTGAATGGATTGATTTTTTTCTTCTTGTTGAATTTTAAAATTTTTGGAAAGATTTTATTCATTTGGCTCAGAGAGAAAAAGCATGCACAAGCAGAGGGAGCATCAGAGGAGAGGGAGAAATAGGTCATCCTCTGAGCAAGGAGCCCATTGTGGGTCTTGATCCTAGGACCTTGATCCTAGGACCCTAGGATCTGACCAGAGCCCAAGGCAGATGCTTAACTGATTCAGCCACCCAGTTCACCCTATTATTGTTTTATCTTAAGAGTTCTTTGCATATTTTGGATATTTATCAGATATGTGTTTTGCAAATATTTTCTCCCAGTCTGTGGCTTGTCTTTTTATTTCTTGACAGTGTTTTTCAGAGTAGAAGTTTTACTTTTCATAAAGTCCAACTTAACCATGATTTTCTTGGATCATGTTTTATTGTTGTAACTGAAAACTTATTGCAAACTCCACATCACCTAGGTTTTCTTCTGTATTAGCTTCTAGAGGTTTTATAGTTTTGTTCTACATTTATAGTCCATTCCGCATTAGTTTTTGCAAAAAGGTAAAATCATACTGTGGATTCTTTCTGTTCTTTTTTGGCCTGTGGATATCTAATATGTTTCCACAATAATTGTTAAAAAGACTATGACTTTCAGCATTGAATTGCCATTGCTCCTTTGTAAAAGGTCAGCTGACTATATTTGTGTGGATCTGTGTTTTCATTCTTTATTCTATTCCATTGATCTATTCTCCCACCAACACAACACTGTCTTGATAGTTGTAGCTTTATAGTAAGTCTTGGCACGGTGTCAGTTCTCAAACTTTCTCCTTGTTCTTCTTTTTCTTCTTCAGTATTTTGATGACTGTCCTGGGTCTTTTGCCCTTCCATATAAAGCTGATAATGAGTTTGTCAATATCTATGAAGTAACTTTCTGGGACGTTGATCGGGATTTTCAACAAATAAAATTGGGAAGAACGGGCATCTCAAAATATTGAGTGTCCCTATCCACGAACATGAAATCTCTCTCCATTTATGTAGACCTTCTTTGATTTCCTTCATCAGACTTTGGTAGTTTCCTTATATAGGTCTTACACACATTTTGTTATATTTGTTCCTAAGATCTCATTTTTGTGAGTGCTAATGTAAATGGCTTTGTGTTTTTAATTCCAAATCCCAACTGTTCATTGCTGGTATATAAAAAGACAGTTGACTTATATATATTATCTTTGCATCTTGCAACTGCAAAAATTAATAAAAGGAAACTTAAAATGTAATCTGGAGTCAGAAGTGGGAGCTCTCGTACTCTACCATTTGTCAATTGCAGACGCCAGCAAGAAGAGACATGTCTTACATTTTCAATAGAAAGAAGCCTATGCTTAACTAACCCAGCAGGAAAAAGAAAAATTTTTTCCATTCTGGGCAACAGCCCCACCAGTGAAAGACTGCCACAACTCAGCCAATGAGAAGCCACTAGAGTTCAAACTTCCAGTGGGCTTTTTCTTTATAGCAGCCCCTCCAACTCTTTCCTTTCCTTTATAAAAGAGCATTCCTCCCTTGTGTTCTTTGGACTTGCCGATAGTTTTGCCATTTTTTAATGTCCCAAACTGCAGTTCTCTGGTATTCTGGATAAACCCATCTTTTTTTTTTTAATTTATTTTTTATTGGTGTTCAATTTACTAACATACAGAATAACACCCAGTGCCCGTCACCCATTCACTCCCACCCCTCGCCCTCCTCCCCTTCTACCACCCCTAGTTCGTTTCCCAGAGTTAGCAGTCTTTACGTTCTGTCTCCCTTTCTGATATTTCCCACACATTTCTTCTCCCTTCCCTTATATTCCCTTTCACTATTATTTATATTCCCCAAATGAACGAGAACATATAATGTTTGTCCTTCTCCGACTGACTTACTTCACTCAGCATAATACCCTCCAGTTCCATCCACGTTGAAGCAAATGGTGGGTATTTGTCATTTCTAATAGCTGAGTAATATTCCATTGTATACATAAACCACATCTTCTTTTGGATAAACCCATCTTGCTGGTAAAATAACTGACAGTTTTATTTTAGGGTTAACACAAACTTGTTATAATTGTTTATTAATCTCAGGAGGTTTTGTCAAAAGTTTTTGTGATTTTATAGATAGACCATCATGTCATCTGGGAGCAAAGACCATCTTACTTTTTCATCATAATTACTATACCTTTAATTTACTCTTTTTTGGCAGGGGGTCTTACTGCATTAAGTAGGAGTTCCATTATAATGTTGGATAAGCAGTGTGAGAGAAAACACTTTTTTCCCTGTTTGCAGTTACGAGGAGAAAGAATCTAGTTTCTCACTATTAACAGATGTGATCTGTGAGATATTTGTATATGTTCTTTATCAAGTCGAGGGAGTCCCCATGTCTAGGTTTATGCTGTAGACACAGTGTTTTGTACCTCAAAGGCAGAAACCAAGCTTATAAATCCACAGTCGTATCATAGGGTTGGCAAGAAATCTGCCCATACTTTGCCAGGAGAGAGATATCATCTTTATTAATCTGAGCTATAAACAGATATGCCCTGGAGCATAATTATTGTTTTGGACAGCAAATAAATCTTTATGAAGGTGGAACATTATCTTTATTAACTAGGACAAGAAACAGATTTTTTTTTTCTGGAAGGACATCTTTATTGTCTTGAATAATAAACTGTTCTGAGGGAAATAACTGTCTTGCAAGACTGCTTGCCAGACAAAACTCCCATGTAAGCAAAATATGTTCATGCCATTGCTCAGAAGACATGCAGAAACATGTGAGTCTGTGGAGAATTCTAACCTGACACTGTTTACAACACACTTTCCATCATTTTCTGCAGGATAACCTCATTTATCCTTCCATATATGGCTACTATAATACATCCATGTTTCCCCAGCCTGACCAGGCAGAAGGTGGTCTTTTGATCCGGATATGCAAATCCTGCCCTAAGGCACATGTATATGTGTGTGTGGCTGTGACCTTAAGAATATATCTGTGGACAGTTAAGACATGATACATGTGTGCCTGCGCACGCGCGCGCACACACACACACAACACGGGTCTATAGCTAATAAGATCAAAGGAAGTGGGGGAAAGTTGTGAAAAAATAGACAGCAGTTGTAAAACCTAAAGAAATAGTATTGCTTCTGAAAATTAGGGGCTTCTGGAGAAGTTGCAGGAACAGCATATGGAAGTGATATACAAGGAGGCGGGGTAAGATGGCAGAAGAGTAGGATCCCCAAGTCACCTGTCCCCACCAACTTACCTAGATAACTTTCAAATCATCCTGAAAACCTATGAATTAAGCCTGAGATTTAAAAAGAGAACAGCTGGAATGCTACACTGAGAAGAGTTTGCGCTTCTATCAAGTGCAACATGTTTTTAGCCACTCTGCACTGAGCAAAATGACTAGAAGGAAAAACTCACCAAAAAAGAAAGATTCAGAAACATTACTCTCTCCCACAGAGTTACAGGATTTGGATTACAATTCGATGTCAGAAAGCCAATTCAGAAGCACAATTATAAAGCTACTGGTGGCTCTGGAAAAAAGCATAAAGGAATCAAGAGACTTGATGACTGCAGATTTTGATATAATCAGGCCGAAATTAAAAATCAATTAAATGAGATGCAATCCAAGCTGGAGGTCCTAACAACGAGGGTTAATGAGGTAGAAGAACGAGTGAGTGACATAGAAGACAACTTGATGGCAAGGAAGGAAGCTGAGGAAAAAAGAGAAAAACAATTAAAAGATCATGAGGAAAGGTTAAATAAATGACAGTCTCAGAAGGAAAAATCTACGTTTAATTGGGGTCCGAGAGTACTGAAAGGGACAGAGGACCAGAAAGTGTATTTGAACAAATCATAGCTGAGAACTTCCTTAATTTGGGGAGGAAAACAGGCATTCAGATCCAGGATATAGAGAGATTCCCCCCCCAAAAAAATCAATAAAAACTGTTCAACACTCTGATATTTAATAGTGAAACTTGCAAATTCCAAAGATAAAGAGAAGATCCTTAAAGCAGCAAGAGACAAGAAATCCCTAACCTTTATGGGGTGAAGTATTAGGTTAGCAGCAGACCTCTCCACAGAGACCTAGCAGGCCAGAAAGGGCTGGCAGGATATATTCAGGATCCTGAATGAGAAGAACATGCAGCCAAGAATACTCTACCCAGCAAGACTCTCATTCAGAATAGAAGGAGAGATAAAGAGCTTCCAAGATAGGCCGAAACTGAAAAAATATGTGACCACCAAACCAGCTCTGCAAGAAATATTAAGTGGGACTCTGAAAGAGAAAGAGGAAGTGCAAGGAAACAATCCACAAAAACAGGGACTGAATAGGTATTAGGAAGTGATATACAGGTAGAGCAAGGCACAAGGAAATGGTAACAGTGCAGGAAAAGGTTCCTGTCCCGAGGGATTTTCCACTCACTTTCCCAGAGATCCAGGATGGTGACAAGGTCCTGGAAGGTGAGGAGTGTGGGCTCCAGTCCTAGCTCTGGCAAATGGCCTCAACATGTGGCCATTTGGCCGTGTTGCTTTCCTCATCTCCCCATAACATGTGCTGCATGGGACCCACTGCCAAAGGCTGTGTCAATGCAAGGCTTAGGGTCCTAATGAGGCATGACTCGGGAGGTCACAGAACAACAGGATGCTGGATCCGGGGATGGAGACATCTGAGGGTTGGCTCCTGGTGTTGTGGGAAGTAATCTGGAGATGTGGACTCCTAGGTTGGGGAAAAAGATAAGGGACATTTCCCAACTCTCATACTATGTGGAAGAATGTACCAGAGTCATGGGACTGGAGCCTTGGGACTGCAAGGAAGCTGAGAGGCAAGGCATGACTGTGTTGTGACTCTAGGATGTTAAGAGCAGGTAAGTGGAATGCCAGCATCCCATAGGTTTGAGGGAGCTCAAGTTGCTTACACTTTGCTTTTTGTCTACACTCAACTTGTGCAAAGCCACCTTCCTAAATAGCTCCACATGGGTGCTTGTAGTGAGAATAGTCTTGTATAAAAGCAACTCGAAGGACAACTGTGGGCTGTTGCACGCATCATCCAGCAAGGACTGTGAGACACAGGCCACCACATTGAGGTCATGTTACTGCAACTAACCTCACCTTGGTGAGTGAGTGTGACCTCACCCAGCACTCACACTTCTCAGAGTGCTGCCCATGCCACCCCTTTGTGGGTAGAGTCTGGGTGGCATCTGGCTGAGCCCTGGTGTCTGACAAGGAGCCCAGGACCGCAGGGAGCCATGGTGGAAAGGTGTATGAGAGAGGCTGGATGTCAGCTCTCCATGTATCCTAGGCTCCAAGGCTCCATTCTGGAAGGGCCATGGCCAGAACTTGGATTGGGTTGAAATTAATTGAGTTGGGGTTGTATGGAGTTGGGTTGTATTGAGTTGGGTTGGGTCAGGTGAGATGTTGGGTTTGTGGATGAAGGTTAGGAATGGGATGCCGTTCTGGATTCAGTAGGTCCTCTCTCGACAGAGTGACTCAGGAGAACCCCTGACTGCATATGGGTTATGAGGTCCCTGGCTGACTATATTCCACTGCTCTTATGGTGTTAAAACAGGTTTATCTATGCCCACTTCTTTTTTTAAATCGCAGTATAGTTAACATGCCATGTTACATTAATTTCAGGTGTACAATGTCCACTTACTTATTTTATTTTTTAAAGGACAAGATTTTATTATTTTTTTAAGTAAGGTGTACCCCCCAATGTGGGGCTCAAACTCACCTGCTGCATGACCTGGAGATCAAGAGTCCCATGCTCTATAAACAGACCCAGCTAGGTGCCCCTCAAGCCCACTTCTTTTTCATTCATAATCTTGAGTGCTTTTCTGGTTATTTGGCTAGGAAAGGGGAAGGATTTTCTATTAAGTTCTTAACACATTTCTTTTTTTTATTACTTTCCTTTTTTTAAATAAATTTATTTTTTATTGGTGTTCAATTTACCAACATACAGAATAACACCCAGTGCTCATCCCGTCAAGTGCCCCCCTCAGTGCCGGTCACCCATTCACCCCCACCTCCCGCCCTCCTCCCCTTCCACCACCCCTAGTTTGTTTCCCAGAGTTAGGAGTCTTTATGTTCTGTCTCCCTTTCTGATATTTCCCACACATTTCTTCTCCCTTCCCTTATATTCCCTTTCACTATTATTTATATTCCCCAAATGAATGAGAACATACACTGTTTGTCCTTCTCCGATTGACTTACTTCACTCGGCATAATACCCTCCAGTTCCATCCACGTTGAAGCAAATGGTGGGTATTTGTCGTTTCTAATGGCTGAGTAATATTCCATTGTATACATAAACCACATCTTCTTTATCCATTCATCTTTCGATGGACACTGAGGCTCCTTCCACAGTTTGGCTATTGTGGACATTGCTGCTATAAACATCGGGGTGCAGGTGTCCCGGCGTTTCATTGCATCTGTATCTTTGGGGTAAATCCCCAACAGTGCAATTGCTGGGTCGTAGGGCAGGTCTATTTTTAACTCTTTGAGGAACCTCCACACAGTTTTCCAGAGTGGCTGCACCATTTCACATTCCCACCAACAGTATAAGAAGGTTCCCTTTTCTCCACATCCTCTCCAACATTTGTGGTTTCCTGCCTTGTTAATTTTCCCCATTCTCACTGGTGTGAGGTGGTATCTCATTGTGGTTTTGATTTGTATTTCCCTGATGGCAAGTGATGCAGAGCATTTTCTCATGTGCATGTTGGCCATGTCTATGTCTTCCTCTGAGAGATTTCTCTTCATGTCTTTTGCCCATTTCATGATTGGATTGTTTTCTTAACACATTTCTAATGCTGGACCATCATGACTTGTTCTGGTTTTTGAATAGCCTTGGTAATCAAAATGGTGGAAACCTAGAAAACCTTCCTGTTTTTTCTCTGAGACCCCAAGGGCCAACCTTGAGAGGCATGAATCTAGCTCCTGAGAGCTGCATAGTCTATTGCAGGGAGTACTGGATTTTGCATGAGGACACTCTTGACAGAACATGAGAGAAAGGAGTGGGAAATATCAGAAAGGGAGACAGAACTCTGGGAAACGAACAAGGGGTGGTAGAAAGGGAGGTGGGTGGGGGGTGGGGGTGACGGGCACTGAGGGGGGCACTTGATGGGATGAGCACTGGGTGTTACGCTATATGTTAGCAAATTGAACTCCAATAAAAAATAAATTAATTAATTAAAAAAAATAAAAATAAAGCAGAGGATGTGACAAATTTGTGTTTGGAGGGAGCCATGGGGAGAAGGGTCTCGCGTCTCCACTGTTTACAGCTCTCCCCTAAAGTTCATCTCAGTCCTGGTCTGTCCTCCACCATGTGGCTGTACCCAGCAGGTCCCTCCACCCACCCCCAGCTCCATCTGGCCAGGTGTTGCCTCAGTGCCTAGCTGTTTGTCAAGAACTCTAAAGAGTCTTAAGATTTTACAGACTTGCAAACAAATGTTAGGAGACCAGCTTCATGGGTACTGGCAGAAGACACCAGATCCTGGGTCGGGGCAGAATTTTACTATTCATGGTGCAGCAGGGGGCATAGGCTTCATATTCTGTGGGCGACCACGAACTAGCTGGAGTAACTGAACCAAACCAGGCCCGGACTTGCGTCCCTCATTCACTCAAAAGGCTCAGGAGCCTAAAGGGTGAATAGTTGGTAGACGCTTGAGAAAGGGCTTAAGCAATGGTTCTCAGGGCTTGCTCGTGCGTGATCGCCCACATAACACAATAGATACAACTTATTCTGACGTGGTCATAAATGTAAATAAGGGTCTGTCTGTCCTTGCTGGTCTGTTTACCAAACCTAATATTCCTTTGAAGTATGCACATCTGGAGCAACAAGCTTATCTATTTACCAAGGTCTTCTGCACCCGTGAGTCTGTCTTGCATGCTGAGAAAGGGGAACTTTGGAGACTTTCACAAACCTGCTAAAAATAAACACCTTCTTGGCTTTGTTTTGCTCATGCTATAAAATGTTGTAAAACCTTGAATAAAGCTGGCACTGCTTAGACATCATCCACTGTGTCCCTGCTGTCCCCATCTCTTTACTTTTCTTTTATTTTCCTCATCCCCTTATCCTTAGGACCCTGATCGTGTTGCCACAGCGCGCGCAACAATATTCATATCAGTTCACCTGGTTCCCCAAGTCCCATGAGGGTGATCAGAGGACCATAGGTGGACTCTGTGCACACAGTGGTTTGTGCCACACTTTAGGAACTGAGCTTAGGAATCCTTAATCCTATAAGAGGGCTGCTGGCAAATCTGCCCGAAGTTTGTCCCTGATGGAGATATTATCTTTACAACTCTGAGTTGCAAACAAAATTGCTCTGGAGGGACATATTATACTTACTGTCCTTGGCAGTAAACTGATATTATCTTTTATTAAATCATGGACAGCAAACAAAGGCTTCTCTAAGGGAGATACCATCTTGAAAGTCTGCATGAAGGCCAAACAATCTTGACAGACAGTCCAGAGTGAAAATTTTAATTCCTTTGCTCTGTAGACAGGTGACACCCATGGAGAACTTCTCCCCACATGAGTTGGTTCTCACCCTCTATCTTTCCCTGCCAGAAAGGGACATAGTGCAAGTATTTGAGGGTCTAATGGGCTTTGGAGTACAAGATCTCTCTTGGGGTGTAGGCATTAGAAGCTTTGTGATAGGCATCATGATTCTCCAGAGCTGCTGATTCTGTCATTCTGGGGCCTCCCCTCCCTGCCCCTGTCATCAAGAGCAAGGCAACAGAGCTATAGGTCCTGTCCCATTTGGCCTCAGACCTTGAAATATATCCAGCATGATCAAGGACCTAGGACAACAGGTGTTTGCTTTTTCATCCCTCCAATAGCCCTGGGGGTGGGGGCTGTCCACACCCAGAAGCAGGGCCAGGCCTTGGCCAGCTTCTGGGTGGCAGCAGAGCAGGGGCGGGGCCCTGGGGGTGTATGTAGGCTTTTAAAGGCTCCCCAGGGTTGCTCTCCAGCTCCTAGCTCACTGTCTGCCAGCTCCCAGCACTCCTGTCACCATGTGGTTCCTGGCCCTGTGCCTGGCAATGTCCCTGGGGTGGACTGGTGAGTAGAGTGGATCTGAGAGAGGGAGAGGGGCCCTGACTCTCACGGTGCTCTGACCACCCTCCCCTGCCTCCACAAGACCATCTCCTCCCGCCATCAGGCAGCCTATTCCTCCAGCCCACGGCCAGGTCAGACAGAGTACCAGGTCTTCCTCTCCCACCCCCATCCCAAAGCCTTCCTCACAGCCCTGTCACTGCCACATGGGTCCCTGCTTTCTCTTGTGATCCCCAGGCAGTTTTGCTAGAAGCTCAGCCTGAGGTTATCTCTGTGTTTCACTTTGGGGTTCCCCAACTCTTCCAAGCAGTGTCCCCTTCTCACTGGACCCTGGGACCTCCCCTCTTACCTCCAGTTCTCCAGGGTCCAGTGCTCTGGCTCCTGAGTCCCCAGGTGAACTTTCCCATCCCTGAAGCTCTCTGATCTCCGCACCTCTCTGAGCCAAGATGCTGTGTTCCCCAACTTCCCACATCTCTGAAATAGGAGCTCTGACTTCCAGAACTCCCTGGTTCCCGCACTTTCAGGTGCAAGAACTAGTTCCCCTACTAGGGGAACATACTTGTGAATATTCATGTTGTGAACACAAATATGGCCACAGTCAGACATCTATGCAGACACAGGTACACATGGTCAAGGTCAAAGCTGGATTAACCCACATGCCACTTAGTGGTGATTCATGGTGGCAGGCACAAACCCAGAGACCAAGCATTCCGGTGTGGACCCAGTGGATCAGACTCCAGGGCAGTACCTGGACACAGGGCTGGGTATTGGGTCCCATGGAGAGTGGCAGGGATAACCCCGGGGAAGCCCTCTCAGGGCAGCCTGTGTCTCTCTGTCTCCCCTTATAACTGTCTTCCTGTGTGTCTCTGCCCTGTCTCTGTGTCTCTCAGTACCTGGCTTTATCATGTGTCTGACTGTGATTTATCTCTATCTCCCTCTTTTTCCTGTCTTGGTGTCTGTGTGTGTCCCTGTGTCTGCCCTCCTCTGGGTCCCTCTGCTGCATCCCTGTCACTGTATGTCTCACCCTCCATCTCTCTGCCCCATCTATCTCCCTGGGTCCCTGCTCCACTCCCTCTCCCCCATTGCTGCTTAGCACCTCCCAGGATGGGAGGTGAACAGAACCTCAGAGAACAGAAGGGATATCTAGCCATGTGTGTGTGTGTGTGTGTGTGTGTGTGTGTGTGTGTGTGTGAGGGGGCTTCTCAGGTGCCCCACCCCTCCCTCCAGGATAGGGTGTCCTGCAGGGAGACACATAGAATGACTGGTTTCACCTGTTGCCCCATGGGGGCCCAGAGGAAGGAGGAGGAGGGAGGGGAGGAGGAAGGTAGGCAGGAGGCAGAAGATGGAGGAGAAGGTCCAGGGAGGAAGGTGGACACTGGCCTTGGGCTGGGAACCAGGCCCACAGCCCCCACTGCAGCTGAGTGGTCCCAGGCCCCCTCCCCACTCTGTCCTCCCTCCCTGTTCTTTCTCAGGCTCCCCCCTCCCGCCCCCCCGCCAGGGTCTGTATTCTTCACTCTCTCCCTTCGCTTCTTGTCTCTGTCTCACTGGACCTCCACTGCTCTTACTCTTCCCTGTTCCTTCCCTCCTGCTCCTTCCAGGGACCCTTTCTCAGGACTGCTGCCTTTTCCCTTCCACTCCTGCCCCTGTAGGCTCCTTCTGGCTCACTGTTCTCCCCTCTGCCTCATCCCTTTTCCTGTTTCAAGCTCTTTCTTTTTCACTGCTTCTTAGTCTCTGGATCTGTCCTTCATGCTGTCATGATCTTTTGTTTTCCCAAGGTCTCTATTTTTCCATGACTAATTCTTTCCTGCAGCCTCTCTCTCCATGCTTACTTACTTCATGTTGCTCCCTGGCCGCGTCTCCCTATCCCACTCCTCTCTCATTCCCTGGGGCCCCCTCTCTCCCCAGATATTATCAGCTCTGGCTGGTTCACCACAACCTGTTCGACCATGAAGATACTACCCAGTTATTTGAGGATGTTACAAGCTTCCCTCACCCTAAATTCAGCCTGAGTCTCCCGAAGAACCATACTCGCCTCCCGGAAGAGGACTATAGCCATGACCTCGTGCTGCTGCGCCTCGCAGAGCCCGCTCAGATTACAGATGCTGTGAGGGTCCCGGACCTGCCCCCCCAGGAACCCCAAGTGGGGAGCACCTGCTATGCCTCTGGCTGGGGCCAGACCCTGCAGCCTGGAGCCCAGACATTTGGGAGTCAGGAGGAAGGGGCTGGGAACTGGGCACCTGGTTCTGGGGAACCTCCTTCTGAGGAGCTTCTGAGGAGCCACCTGGGGTCTGGTCACAGCTCTTTTTTCCTCCTGCTCCTAGCCACATACATTGGCAATTTCCAGTGTGCAGACCTCAAACTCCTACCCAAAGATGTATGTGCCAAGGCCTGTTCCCAGAAGATGACAGATCAAATGTTGTGCGCTGAGCCTTTGGAGACCATCAGTGACAGCTGTCTGGTGAGTCAGCCCCTCCCCCTCAGTCACCTGAGCTGGTGGAGGGGACCCAGCTTCAGTGCAGGGGGTGTGGGGTTAACCAGGCATCTGTCCCAGTGCTGCCTGGGTGTAGCCCCACCCCCACAGTGCCTGCATTCTGCCCTTTTCCACATCTGGATCCAGGTACCACCTGCCCCTCAGTCTCCCACATCACAGTTCACCTCCCCCTCCATGCAGCACATACTTACTGAACATTTACTATGCCAACTCCTGGGAAGACAGCAGTGACCAACAGAGAACAGCCCCCCTCACAGAGGCTCCCCACCTCTCCCTGCCCCCATGTGAAGGGACACAGATGGACACAACGACTGTGACACAGAAGTGATAGTGCATGTCAGGAGGTGCTGGTGCCCTGGGGCAGGAGGAGACCTAGCAGGGCAGGGACAGATAGCCCAGTGATGAGGGAGAAGACAGGAAGGAGGTGGGACTGAGTGAACACCTGCAGCAGGTGAATGTGTGTGTGTGTGTGGGAAGAGCAAAGGAAGAGCAGGTGCTGTGGCTCTGAAGGAAGTGGGCCAGGTGGCATGCCTGATGCGGGATGTGAGGGTATCAGTGACGCCAGTGTGGATGGAGCCCAATGAGCAAGGGGAGAGAGTGGGAGGTGATGCCAGAGGGAAGAAGGGCACCCATCCTGTGGGGCTTCACCTGGGGCAAAAGGGAGGTAACTGTGGTTCCTCTGAGGGACACAGGGGCTGTGGGCAAAGCTAGGCAGAAGCAGGACAAGGTCTGATGTGGGTGTTCACAGGTCCCTTGGGCATCTGTGTGGTCAGATCGCAGGGGTGAGGAGAGGTGGGGGGCATGGTGTGGATTGAGGACAGGGGTGGCGAGGGTGGAGGCAGGGATGGGTCCCCACTTCTGATACCCCTAAAGGGAGCCCATAGGGTTTGCTGAGCGACTGAGAGTGAAGAGAGAGGCAGACAAGACTTAGAATGATCTGAACTTTGTCCCTAGTCTCTCAGGTGAGCAGCTTTGTGATCTTTCTTTTCCTCTCCCCTTTGTGCTGCAGGGTAACTCGGGCAGCCCACTTATCTGTGATGGGATGCTTCAAGGAATCACATCCTGGGGCCAGATCCCATGTGGCAGCCCCAGTATGCCTGCTGTCTACACCAAATTGACTCCACTACCTGCAGTGGATCAGAGACATTATGTCAGTGAACAACTGAATGCCTCTGATCTTCTCCTCCTCAGTCAATAGAATACACATCAAATTCTGGCATCATTGAGCCTTTCTGGATACAGAGCACCTGGGAGTTAGGGACCTGCTTGGCATGTGTCCTAAAGTGTGGAGTCAGAGGCAGAGACTGAGACCAGTGGTTTTCAAATGGGGGTGTCCCTCCCACTTCCAGCAGACATTAGGCAATGTCTGGAGACATCTTCTCACACAGGTTCCGCAGGGATGCACTTATGGTGGGGGTGGCCATGGTCCTGTGGGAAGGAGGGTGTCCACCCTCCCAGGGTCGGTAGTGACATATGGCAGATGCTCTGCATGTGGCACTGAGCAGAGTCAGAAGGGCAAAGCAGATGTATGCACACCAAGGATGAAGTTTAAAACACAGCCAGAAGTAAAAAAGTGTGAACACACGATGAGTCATGGAGCATAACAGCCTTACACAAATTACAGTATGAACCCACAATACTCATTCTGCAGAACACAGTCAAGTAACGACACCCAATGAAAACACTAGAAGGGGTGCCTGTGGGGAGTGGGGAGTGGGAGTGCATCATGAGGATGAGGGAAGCTTTTTATCTTGATGAAGTCCCAATAATTCATTTTTGCTTTTGTTTCTCTTGCCTTCATGGATGTATCTTGCAAGAAGTTGCTATGGCCAAGTTCAAAAAGGGTGTTGCCTGTGTTCTCCTCTAGGATTTTGATGGAATCTTGTCTCACATTTAGATCTTTCATCCATTTTGAGTTAATCTTTGTGTATGGTGAAAGAGAGTGGTCTAGTTTCATTCTTCTGCATGTGGATGTCCAATTTTCCCAACACCACTTATTGAAGAGACTGTCTTTTTTTCCAGTGGATAGTCTATCCTGCTTTGTCGAATATTAGTTGACCATAAAGTTGAGGGTCCAATTCTGCATTCTCTATTCTGTTCCATTGATCTATGTGTCTGTTTTTGTGCCAGTACCACACTGTCTTGATGACCACAGCTTTGTATACAACCTGAAATCTGGCATTGTGATGCCCCCAGCTATGGTTTTCTTTTTTAAAATTCCCCTGGCTATTCGGGGTCTTTTCTGATTCTACACAAATCTTAAGATGATTTGTTCCAACTCTCTGAAGAAAGTCCATGGTATTTTGATAGGGATTGCATTGAATGTGTAAATTGCCCTCAGTAGCATGGACATTTTCACAATATTAATTCTTCCAATTCATGAGCATGGAATATTTTTCCATCTCTTTTTGTCTTCCCCAATTTCTTTCAGAAGTGTTCTGGAGTTTGTAGGGTATAGATCTTTTACCTCTTTGGTTAGGTTTATTCCTAGGTATCTTATGCTTTTGGGTGAAATTGTAAATGGGATTGACTCCTTAATTTCTCTTTCTTCAGTCTCATTGTTAGTGTATAGAAATGCCACTGATTTCTGGGCATTGATTTTGTATCCTGCCACACTGCCAAATTGCTGTATGAGTTCTAGCAATCTTGGGGTGGAGTCTTTTGGGTTTTCTATGTACAGTATCATGTCATCTGCGAAGAGGGAGAGTTTGACTGCACAGCAAAAGAAACAGTCAACAAAACTAAAAGACAACCTACAGAATGGGAGAAGATATTTGCAAATGACATATCAGATAAAGGGCTAGTATCCAAGATCTATAAAGAACTTATTAAACTCAACACTCAAGAAAAAAACAATCCAATCATGAAATGGGCAAAAGACATGAACAGAAATTTCACCAAAGAAGACATAGACATGGCCAACACGCACATGAGAAAATGCTCCGCATCACTTGCCATCAGGGAAATACAAATCAAAACCACAATGAGATACCACCTCATACCAGTGAGAATGGGGAAAGTTAACAAGACAGGAGACAACAAATGTTGCAGAGGATGTGGAGAAAGGGGAACCCTCTTGCACTCTTGGTGGGAATGTGAACTGGTGCAGCCACTCTGGAAAACTGTGTGGAGGTTCCTCAAAGAGTTAAAAATAGATCTGCCCTACCACCCAGCAATTGTACTGCTGGGGATTTACCCCAAAGATACAGCTTCAGTGAAATGCAGGGACACCTTCACCCTGATGTTTATAGCAGCAATGTCCACAATAGCCAAACTGTGGAAGGAGCCTCGGTGTCCACCAAAAATAATGGATATAGAAGATGTGGTCTATGTATACAATGGAATATTACTTAGCCATTAGAAAAGACAAATACCCACCATTTGCTTCAATGTGGATGGAACTGGAGGGTATTATGTTGAGTGAAATAAGTCAATTGGAAAAGGACAAACATTATATGGTCTCATTCATTTGGGGAATACAAAAAATAGTGAAAGGGAATAAAGGGGAAAGGAGAGGAAATGAGTGGGAAATATCAGAGAGGGAGACAGAACATGAGAGATCCCTAACTCTGGGAAACGAACAAGGGGTAGTGGAAGGGGAGGTGGGCGGGGGGTTGGGGTAACTGGGTGATGGGCACTGAGGGGGGCACTTGACGGGATGAGCACTGGGTGTTATGCTAACTGTTGGCAAATTGAACTCCAATAAAAAAAAATAAAGAATGAGGACGAGGAAATCATTAGTTGTTAGTCGAAGGTGTGAGTCAATGAATTGAATGTAAACACAGTGAAGGGGCTTGTCATGGATGCTGTCAAGGGTCTATGAACCAAGGAATACAGTTACCTCAGCCCCCTGCCCATGAGGCCCCCAAAAGAGAGTGAATCAAGAGGGAATTGTGTGACAGACTCCTTGGACACCACTGCAGGACGGTTGGGCTGCCGTCTCGGGACAGGATCCAGGCTCAGAGACGCACACTGGGGACAGAGCTGTTAGGGAGAGACTCCCATCCCGTCTCTAACCCTCTCCAACTTCTGGGAGACCCCTTTCCAGAGCTGAGGAAAAGCACTTCCTCTTCTACGTAGGCCCCACCCCAGAGAGGAAACCCTGCCCCCAAAGCCCCGCCCCACGCCCGCCCCTGCCCCCAGCCCTACACTTCGCTCCAAGAGGTAGGAGCAGTGGAGTCCCTCCCGCTGCAACACCGCCACCTTCCAGGGTGGTCTGCACTCCGTACCATTAGTGCTGGGGCTTTGGGCGGCCCTGGACTCCTGGAGGCGGGGCCAGAGCTCAGGGGGTGGGGTCAAGGACCAAGGAAAGTTCAGGAAGGTGAGGCCTGGACACTGTCTCCCATCAAGAAAGTTATACGTTGGAACCCCTCTTTTGCAAATCTGTCCCTCCACCCCTCGCCTCTCCCCACCCTGACACAACAGTTGAAAAACCTGCCTGCGTGCACACAGCATCTCACATTCACACGCTTTCCCTCCCCAAGAGGAATCTCTCTGCCTATGCAAGAGTCCTGAGGATGGCTCCTACTCTACGGAGTCCTCAGCTGAGTGTGAGGCCCTTAGCTCAGGTCTGTCCACCCTCCTTCTCTCTAGGCTCTTCCACTATCTCCCAGGATATCTGGGGGGGGGGGGGGAGGGCTGCAGAAAGGGCTCCTGCCTCATCCTCAGCCCTGAGATTTTAGCTCTGAGATGAGAAGCCTAGAGACCTAGAGCCAGGAATGCAAGACAGCTGGGAGGAAAAGACAGAGAAAGTGTCTGGAAGAGTGGCAGCAGAGGGAAAATGGCCCAACAGTGACCAAAACAATAAAATAAAATAAATTTTAAAAAAATCAGAGAAACACAGTGAGGCTCAGAAACATAGAGATTCAGAAAGAAAGACAGAAGGTTAAGGCAAGAGTGTCAGAGCGGGGCCGAATCAGGTGATGGAGACACAGAGAGGGACAGGAGAGCTGATGGATGCTGTGTCTGGAGGATACAGAGATGAAGCAGAGACAGAGGGAGAGATAAATTACCAGGCCGAGATATAGACTCCGACTCCCAGATGGAGAGACAGAGACCTCAGAGACCTGGAAGGTGACATGGGAGCCAGAGAGGCAGGACATAGACTCTCGTGTCACTCACTCACTCACTCACCGGGCTGATCTGGGCTGGGCTGGACTCCAATCTGCCACTGCTTCCTGGAGCCACCCAGAACCTTATAGGCTCCTCTCTGTGGACTTTCCCACCCCTATGGCTGGTGGACACAAGCCTCGGGGGTCAGATGCTGCCTTCTTCCAGTCCACAACCCCTCCACCCACCATCAGGGTGTTTAGAGTTTGGGGTGGGAACAGGCACTTTTAGGGTGGCTTCTGACCCAGAGCCCCAGGAGGCTCTTACCTCCAGCTAGCACCAGATCTTCATTTCCGGAGGTCTCCCCACCTCAGTCTTCTTTGTTTACATTTATTGGAAATTTTGTTTTAAGGATTTTATTTATTCATGAGAGACAGAGAGGGAGGCAGAGACACAGGCAGAGGGAGAAGCAGGGTCTTTGTAGGGAGCCCAATGCAGGACTCGATTCCAGGACCCTGGGATCACGCCCTGAGCCAAAGGCAAACACTCAGCCGCTCAACTGCTGAGCCACCCAGGCAGTCCTTATCTTACTTTTAAATTACCATTTGTCTTGCTTCTTCTATGTTTCATGCCTTTTGGGATCATATGATTTTGTGGGGGTTTTTCCTTTCTACTTCTCTGGACTTAATATATGCTATTTTTACTCATTAGTGGTTACACTTTATATTTTATACTATGACATATTTTTCTTGTCATGCAATTCAAAATATTTTCTAACTTCCAGTATGGTTTCTTGTTTGAGCTGTGGGTTGTTTAGAAGCGTATTTCAAAATTCAAAACATGCAGGGATTTTCTGCATAATCATTTTGTCATGATTTCTGGCATAATTACTTGTGGTCAGACAACATACTCTGTATGTTACATATAAACTTTGAAGTTTGTTAAGACTGGCTTCATAGCTCAGTATCTGTTCACTTTTTGTAAATGCTGTATGAAGTTTTTTATTGAGGTATAATTTTTTATTGAGGTATATACAGTGTAACAGACAGGCGTCAAGTGCACAGTTCAATGAGTTTTAACGAATGCATCACCCCTGTAACCCACACTCCTGTCAAGTTCTAGAGAATTTCCATCACCTCAGAAAGTTCCCTTACAACACCTCCCATTGCTTCCACATCTACTCCTCCTTCCCATGCCATGATTAGTTTTGTCTGTTCTAGAATTTCATATATAAAAGGAATCATACAGTGTGTAATATTTTGTGCCTGGCTTCTTTCACTCAGTGTAATGATTTTGAGATGTGCCTACATTGTTGGGTATATCAACAGTTCATTTCTTTTTATTATTAAGTAGCATTCCATTGAATGAATATGTCATGGTTTGTCCATGCACCCTTTATGAACATTTGGGTTTTTTCCAATTTGAGCGATTGGGAGGAAAGCTTCTATGGGCATTCTTGGAAAGTCTGTTGTTGTTTTTTTTTTTGTTTTCATTGCTCTTACATAACTACCTAGGAGTAGACCTCCTGGTTATGGGGTAGATGCATGCTCATCTTTCTCAGAAACTGCCAAACTGTTTTGCAAAGCAGTTGTACCATTTACATCCCCTCCGCAATGTATGAGTTACAGCTGCTCTACATGTTAATCAACATTCGGTGCTGCAATTCTTTTTAAGTTTAGCCATTCTGATAGATGCACATTTTGGAAAGATTGTATATTCTTCACGTACTGGGTGCAATGTTCTATATATAGCCATTAAATAGAATTTGTAAATCCTATTGTTCAGGTCATCTATGTCCTTATTCACCTTGTTCATTCTCTTTCTTCCTTTCTTTCTTTCTTTCTTTCTTTCTTTCTTTCTTTCTTCTTTCTTTCTTTCTTTCTTTCTTTCTCTTTCTTTCTTTCTCTTTCTTTTTTCTTTCCCCTCCCTCCCTCCCTCCCTCCCTCCCTCCCTCCCTCCCTCCCTCCCTTCCTTCCTTCCTTCCTTCCTTCCTTCCTTCCTTCCTTCCTTCCTTCTTTTCTTTTTCATTGTAAGTAGGTTCCATGCCCAATGTGAGGCTTGAACTGAGATCAAGAGTTGCATGTTTTACTGACTGAGCCGGCCAAGCCCCTCTGTTGTATTATTTTCTTTTTAAAAAATGTTATTTATTTGTTCATGAGAGACACACAGAGAGAGGCAGAGACACAGGCAGAGGGAGAGGCAGGCTCCCTGTGGGGAGCCTGATGCGGGACTCAATCCCAGGACCCTGGGATCATGACCTGAGCCAAAGGCAGAGGCTCAACCACTGAGCCACCCAGGTGCCCCTGTTCTATTATTTTGTAAGAGGCATCTTTAAATCCTCTTCTGTGAGTGGAGGTTTGTTTATTTCACTTTTAGTTATTTTACTCCTTATTTTATACATTTTGAGGAATACCTCCAGATTCCCAAATAATACATTTATTAATATATTCTTGAATAGATATTCTTAGCTGTATGTTCTTATGAATACAATTTATCAGTGAAAAGTATGAGAACAATTCCAAATATTTTTGGACCCTCAGTCTCCCTGCATCTCTGCCCTCCATTTCCCTATGTCTCTGTGACTCTTCCCAACATACTCCAGTTACAGCAGGAGGGTTCTGAGGCAGATTCAAATGAAAAATTCTTCAAATGCATTTAAGAAAACAAAACCAAAACAGGTTAAGCAAAGCAAAATAAACCAAGCAAGAAACCCTCATTAACTTGCCATTTGCCAACTTGACTTTTTTTTTGAAACTGGACAATATCCACAGAATCAATTTCTCTTAATCTGTCAAGCATATCTCCTCCCCTGGGAATCCAGTGACCCTCCTGGGGGAAACTATTTGCTGGAATCCTTTGAATGGGAATAGAAGCAAGGAAGACAGTTCAAACAGAGCCTGTGCTTCTCTTGGATTTTATTTCTGGGCTTAAGAGAAGGGGACAAAAAAAGATGAAAAACCAATCTTCTCTGCCCCTGGTAAGGCCAGGTCAATTTTGTGTCGCAAGGGGGCACTGTGTACAGGAAAAGATTCTCGGTGGGATTGGATTCTTGGGGCTGAGGGAGGAGGGGATTGGGGGTCTAGACTCCTGGGTCCTAGGGAGGAAAGCACTGCAACCCCAGGTTCCTGAATCCTTTCCACCAACATATATTGGGGGGCTCATTTTCTTGGGTCCAAGTCCTAGGAATTAACTGTCCTGGATGGTTTTCTGTATCCAGTCCTTGAACTTGCAGAGGTTGGTGTAGACGCCTGGCACGTGGGGTAGGCCACACTGGGCTTGTCCAAAAGACACGAGGCCCTGCAGGGACCCGTTGCAGACCAGGGGGCCCCCAGAGTCACCCTGTTGTTGGAGAGAGAGACAGAATCCAAAACACAGAGAGGTGGAGACAGATTGAGATCAGAAAGGAACCAAAAGACACCAAGAGACAAAGACAGGGAAATAAAAGATAACAACATACACCTTCCAGAACTCTGACTGGTCCCTTTCAGAGTGAGCCTTGACTCTAGGGAGTTCTGCACTCCTCTTTCCTCTCTCTCTCTTTTTTTTAAAGACTTGATTTATTTGTGTGAGAGAGAGAGAGAGAGAGAGAGAGAGAGAGAGGCAGAGACAGGCTCCATGCAGGGAGTGGATCCAGGACTCGATCCTGGGACCCCAGGATCACGCCCCAGGCCAAAAGCAGGCGCTAAACCACAGAGTCACCCAGGTGTCCCTACACTCTTCTTTCCCAACAGCTGCTTGGTTCTCCTGGGTTTGTTATTCTCTCTTGCTCTATCTCCTCCCTGTGGCTTCTTTGTCTCTGACTCCCAGAGTCTTTGTACCTCTCTGCATGGCTTTGTATATTCTATCCCCCCTCATTTCTCTTTCTGTTTCATCTCTACCAGTCTATTTCTCCCTGAGGTACTTCTTTAAAAAAAAAAAAAAAAAGATTTTATTTATTTATTCATGAGAGACACACAGAGAGAGGCAGCCTCGGTGCACGGAGCCTGATGTGGGACTTGATCCCGAATCCTGGGATCACTCCCTGAGCCAAAGGCAGGCGCTCAACTGCTGAGCCACCCAGGCGTCCCTCCCTGAGGTATTTCTGTGTATGTGCTCCTGTCTATTCCTCTGTTCCTCCATCTCTCTCTCCCCATGTCTGTTTCTCCCTGAGTGTCCCTCTCTCCCTTCTCTACCTCCCTCCTCCCTCTCCCCATTCCCATCTCTCACGTGGCAAGAGTCCTTTCGGTCCTGTCCTCCGCCTGCGCAGAACATGCTGGGGTGGTACACAGGGGCATAGAAGGCATTGCAGGTCTCCTCGGGCACCACCGAGATATTCACGCACTGGAGCACTTGGGGCTGCCTGCCTGCGACACAGAGCTCTGGGTCAGCGCCTCTGGCTGGGAGGAGAACCCTGTAGGGAGGGTGGACGCACTCATACTTGGGAGCTCACCATCTATCAGCTGACCCCAGCCAGAAACGAGGCAAGAATCCCCAGCGGTCGGGCACTGGGAGGCGATGCTGATGTTCTGGATGGTGTCAGACTCGGACACCGATTCTTTCAACTTAATGAGCATGAGGTCGTTGGCGACAAAGGGTTTGTTGTACTCTGGGTGCTGTATGGAGAGGTCAGTCTCCATCATCCGGCTGCCTGGATCCTGGTTGGGCTCAAGACTGTGCAGTCCCAGCCCGATGGTGTAGGAGCTGAGGACCACCGGGCACTGGTTAGTTTTGTGGCAACTACATCGCTATCTACATTGTCACCCTCAACCTCAACCCCGTCTCCACCCACTTACCCCAACTCCATCCGCCTCGCTAAACGCGACACTAAGAGCTACCTAACCAGGATCTCAAATCCTCCTCATTTGCACAATCAGCAATTCAGCGACAAAAACTTGTCTTAATCCACTCAGGACTCAGCAACTGAGCTGGGATTTCGACCCTGGGCTGAGGCTTTGCAAAGCAACAGCTTCCGCTTCGTCTGCAGTCTCGCTGCACAGAGGTTCCACTCTTAGCCCGAGATTAGGCCCCTCCGCACAGCTAACGTTACCTCCAGGTCCCCCCCACTCGGGCCGGGCCCCAAGCCCCGCCTCCGCCCCCACCCTGCCCAGCACTCACTTCTGGAAACAGTGTGCGGCTGACAGCACCCATTGCGGATGCACCAGAACGCCCCCGCAGAAAAACTCGTCTTCCGTGAACAGTGCCGCCTGCCAGGGCTGTGAGTGCGGGCTGCAGTCCTCGCCGTTGATGATGTGGCTGCCGCCACCCGAGGCCAGGGATCCTGAGGGCGGATCGGGGCTGGGGGCGGGCTCCGGGTGGAACCAGGGCTCCGGGTGGAACCTGGGCTCCGGGGGGCGTGGCCACGGGCTAGGGGCATGGCTAGGGCTTCAAGGGTGCAGGCGGGACTGGGGCTGGTCTCAGGGTGGAGCCGAGGCTCCAAGGAGCAGGCTTCGATCCGTGCAGGGGAGAGGGACAGGCTAGGGGGCAGGATCAAAAAGCAGGACTAGGGCTCCTAAGGGCGGGGTCGCAGCGCACCGGGCGCGGCCAGTGCTTCAGGGGCGAGGCTATGGTGCAGGCGCGTGACCGGGGCCCCATGGGTGGGGTCAGGGATCCCGAGGGCAGAGTCAGGGCTCCTAGGGGCGGTGTCAGGAATGCAGAGGTAGTCTCAGGAGGTGGCACCAGGCCTCCTGGAGGTGGGGTGTTGATGCAGGGAGTTCAGGGACCAACTTTCTTGGGGTGGGATGGGAGTCCGGAAGCGGGGATCAGAATAAGGAGAGGGGAGTTGCAGCTTTGAGGCCGCCACATCCAACTCCAAGACCCACATGCAATCCCTCTCCGTCTGTCTCCCTCCCTCCTCCCATCAGTGCGCGCGCGCGCGCGCGGGGCACACACACACACACACACACGCGCGCGCGCGCGCACACACACACACGCAACACGCCAGGTTCGTGCACTATCCGAGCCACAATCCCCCAGAACAGACAGAAACCCTCCAACAGGGTGCAGAGACAAGAGTGACACCCCAGATGCTCAAGGACATCCCCACCCTCAGTGGCCCTCCGAGTTACGCCTTCCCCAGCTCAGCCTTCTCCACAGTCGCACCAGCAACAAGCTGGCTCACCGAGAAACCCCATCATATCCGCCCGTGACATGGGCCCCTGGGGGTCCCTGGATCAGAGACTCCGGAGGTAGGCACATATTCCCAGCAATGGGTGACCAGAAGCACCATCTTCCTGCCAGCGGCACCCTGGGTTCCCCAGGCCCTCACAGCATTATCCTTCCTTCCCCCCCCCCATTACCCTCCGGGGGGGTTTCAAGGCACAGACGGTCAGAATTCTTCATCGGAACGCACTGACTCACCGGTTCGACTACACAGCCCATCACCCTGTCACACACAGAGGTGTGCAAAGCTACACACAGTACACAGTACACACACACACACACAGTACACCAGCAGCACACACACAAACTCTCTGTGATACGAGGAATCACATATGTTTAACCAGAGAGCATCAGTCACATGGTACTGTCATGCAGGCAGCTTTAGTCATACCTGGGAGGACCCTGATTCATGCCTGCACAGCCACAAATACTGTGCCCTCAGGCACAGACAGTCACACACACACACTCAGATACCTGTGACACCAAGGATGAGGTACCCCAGGAAACAGCCCCAGGGGCTTCCTGCTGTGGTCATCACGTCAGCGCCTGGACACGAAGGTCAGTTTCTGATGAGTCTGGGGGACCTACAGCCCAAATCTATCTGTTTCTGTCTCTCTTTCTGTCCCCGTAGGGTATCATTGGTCAGACAAGGACCTGTGCCACACCTGCTCCCACTAATAGACACATCATAGGTCTGAGATCCTGGCCCAGAGCCTCAGAACCTGGAGAGATTTAGAGAGGGAGAGAGGAAGGGAGAGAGAGAGAGAAATAGAAAGAGAATTCTGCAGAGAGGAAGGGATGGAGGAATTGTCCTTCTATGTCTCAGCTGGGAGATGGGAGAGTAGGAGCATGGAGGTCGGAGGGAACTGAGAAGGAGCACTTGCAAGAGATAATCAGAGACAGTCTGAGAACCAGAGTCATGGAGAGAGACATTCAGAGAAACAGACTAGGGCAGCCAGGGAGAGAAATGAAGAGACACCCTTAACTAGAAAGAGAGTGAGAGAGTGAGAGAGACCTCTTTGGAGGGGAGACACAGAGACACAGGGTCACCAGGCTGAGAAGATTCACAGTGACAGGGGCTTGTAGGGAGACTGCACTCTTAGGGACGGTGGGCGGGGTAGGGACCACAGGGGCACTCACCTGGCTGCCTCTGGACTCTGGGATCCTGCGCTGGGCTGCGCTCTCACTGGCTGTTTCCTGCAGGGGCCCCTGTGGGACTTATAAGCATCCCCAGCTGGGCCGGCCTGCCCCCGGGGACACATTCCTGGGGTCAGGTGCTGCATGTTTCCAGCTCAGCATTCATGGGGCTGCCCTGGTGCCAGGCTACCGTCAGGGGGCCAGAGGTGCTAGAAGCAGTGACCCAGCAAGGATATCCTGGAATTAGGGTCCCACTTGTTTCTTGGTTTTCTCTCTCTGTCATGTTCTTAGTCTCTCTTGCTCTCTTTCACTTTCTTTTTTTTTTTTTTAAATATTTATGTATTTATTTATTTGAGAGAAAGAGAGCACAGAGGGAGAGGGAGAAGCAGACTCCTGCTGACTAGGGAGCCTGAGATGGGGCTCAATCCCAGGACACCAAGATCATGACTGGAGCTGAAGGCAGATGCTTAACCATTTGAGCTACCCAAGCGCCCATGTTCTCTTTCATCTTCTCTCTCTTATTTTCTCTCTTACTAAATCTCTCCCATTCTCCCTCCCTCCCTCTGTCTCCCTACTGTGCTTCCCCAGCAAACCTTCCTGGGTTCAAATCCAGACTGCGTCATGGTCTACCTGTGGAACCTTGGGGTCACTGCATCTCTCTTAGCCTCCATTTTCCCATCTGTGAAATTGGGGAACCATAGTTATTCACTCCTCAGATACATCCAAAGAGATAATGCAGGGAAAGTGCTTTGGCACAGTGTTGGGCATGTAGTAGGTGCCCAGTGAGTGGGAGCAAGGTGAAGCCCTTGCTCAGTGAGGAGCAATTGTGTACCTGCCACCCTCTGAGCTCTGCTGTCTGCCATGGAGATGCAGGAAGGAACAAGCAAATTCCAGCACTCATTAAGCTCTCATCCTAGTAGGGGAGACAAACAGAAAAACTGAAAGGAAATATCTGAGAGTCACCTGTGTGCAGAGAACACGGGCAATGGTAGAATGACTGGGGCAGCGGGCTTTCAGCAGATAAGGGGGTGATTGGGGAGCCAGAGGAGGGGCTATTTAGGTTGACAGCCAGCATGCCATGTGAGCCTTGCAGAAATAAAGAGAGAACTTGATGTGTGCAAGGCCGAATAAGGAGAAGGAACAGAGCAGATTGTGCAGGAGTTTAAGGGCTGGGGAAGATGTTTGGGGTTTATTTTAAGTGCAATGGATTTTAAGCATAGGAATAGAGGGAGTGACATGATTTCATATACTTTTAAGAGACATCTTGCGTGGAGAATGGCTGTAGGGTGAGAGGGGAGCAGAGACAAGCACGGAGGTGGGGTGATGCTGTGGTCCCAGGAGAAGAGGAATGAACAGACAGATGCAGGGCTCATTTTGGAGGTAGAGTCAATATACTCACCAAGGGGTGGAGAGTGGAGAGGGAGGGGAGGTGAGAATGGTGCCTCTGAGGATTGGTCTGACCATTTGTGGTGCCATTTGTGGAGGTGGGCAAGGAGATGTGGCGGCAAGGTGTAGGTGGGGATGCCAGTCCAGAGCCAAGTGGTTGGACGCATGGGCAGGCAGAGGTGCAGGCAGAGGTCAGCACTGTTGAAGAGCAGTAGGGAGTCACAGGGGAGAGGTGGTGTTTAGAGCCATGGGGTTGGGTGAGATCACCTAAGGAGCAGGTGTGGACGGCTTTGATGAGGGGTTGGGTGGCAGATGACCGTGATGATGAAGCATGAATGTCTGTGCTTCTCTCTGCCTCTCTCTGGCCTTGTCTGTTTCTCTGACCCCCTCTCTTTCTGTGTCTCTCTCTTAGTACCTGTCTGGTTCTCTAGCCCTGTCTCCATTTGTCTGCCTGCATTCAGTCTCCTGGTGGCACACAGACCTCCACCCCTGCCCTGGTCCTGGAACCAATAGCCTGACCACAAGGACAGAGGAGGCTGAGAGGAGGGTAGGGACGGGTCGGCAGGAAGTGGTGTGGTGCAGAGTGGGCTCAGGTCCCATAGCCACCCAGACGTGACTAAGGTCTGGTGGGTTGCAGGAGGCAGGTTAGGGCCAGTGCTGAGGCCCAGGGCTGGGCAACTGAAAGAAAAGAGAAGAAAGGAGACATCATATCCTTCTGTCCCTGTTTTGTGGCCTTTCCTATGCCCTGTCGTGCTTGAGGTCACGTAGAAGTGACCCACTTATTTGGGGGTGGACAGAGACAGAGACAAAGAGAGACAGATGAGCAGAGAGAAAGTTGCAGAGCTGAGTAGATGGAGAGGAACAGAGACAGGGAGAGAGAATAGGGGAAAGAGATAAAGGCAGAGGGAAACAGAGACTAGAAGACCAGAGACCAAAAATGAGACAGAGACAGATAGATCGAGTCACAGATGGAGAAATTATCATGCATCCTGGAAGTCATTTTATTTTATTTTATTATTATTTTTTTTTTGGAAGTCATTTTAAAAACAGGGACAAAAGGGAGTGTGAATTTCTCCCAGCGTGACCCACCCCAGCCCCCGGGGTGAATTCTGAATAAGTGGCACCCCATTCACAAGTCCCCTCTGATTCTGCAGCAGGCACAGCAGCCCACCTGCAGGATGCCCTGGCAGCACCTCCAAACATAATTCAGACCTCGCAGGTCCCCCACCTCGGCTCCTCTCTCCCGGTCCAGACCCTTTCCACCTCATGCCAACTTCAATCTATTCCTAGAGGGATGTGGCTCCTGTCAGATGCCCCCCAACCCTGTCTCATGTAATAATGAAATCGACATTGGGGCAGATTATATCACCTGAAGAGAAGTGAAGCGTTTTCCTTCTTTACTAAGAGCAATGGGGGATTCGGTAGGGAAAGCCCCACAAATCCTCATGTGGGCATCTTCCTTCTCTGTTCCTAACTTAGGGAAGAGAGAGGCCAGCAGTGAGCAGGGGCAATCCTGGGGTCTGCCTGGAATGGGAGAGAATGGAGAGAGGGAGTTTTATTGGGGAGGAAGAGCAGTAGCTTGCTCCAGCCTGGGGGAGCCACAGAAAATGTCCTGGCTGCATGTACCAAGGGAGGAAAGCTGTGGGCTGTGGGAACCACCATAGGGAGCATCTCCCAGCTCTTCTGCAGCAGGAGGGTTTGGGAGAGACCTCAGCAAATATCAAAGGAGCAGAAGTTGAGATGGTGCCCCCCGTGCACCAAAGGCCTGGACATTCCCCTATTTTTCTAGCACCAGCCAAGTTGAGTTATCTGTTACAGATTTGCAGAAGAGGATGGGAGACCCTGGAAGTGGCTGAGACATTTCCTGTCAGGCAGATTTAGGTCTGCTTCATCCAATACAGTAACCACCATGGGTGGCTACTAAGCACTTGAAACATGGCAAGTGTGGTAGAGGCACCGGCTTTTAACTTTTATTCAATTTTAACTAATTCAAATGTAAACATTGAAACATGATTCAGTATTGAAAAAGTTTTGAGTACATTTGGAACAATCTGTGTACATGAATCTACATTTTTCAAGTCAAAGTTTTATAGACTCTGCATAGAGATCAATTCTTGTTTTTTAAGATTTTATTTATTTATTTGAGAGAGAGAGAGGACAAGCAGAGGGAGCAGCAGAGAGTGGGAGAAGTAGAAGTAGATTCTCCACTGAGCAGGGAGCCCGACATGGAACTCGATCCCAGGACCCCAGGATCATGACCTGAGCCAAAGGCAGATGCTTAACCAACTGAGCCACCCAGGTGACCTGAGATCAGTTATTTCTGATGAAAATTTAGCATTTGGATGCGGATGCTGCTGTAGGTGTAAAATATCCACTAGGTCTTGAAGACTTGGTATAAAAGGATGTAAACTATCTTATTAATTTTATACTGCTTACATGTTGAAATGATCATCATTTGGATATGTTGGGTTAAAATAAAAATAATACTAAAATTAATGTTTCACTTGCTTCCCCCTTCCTCCTTTTTTTGAATGTGGCTGCTAGAAAGTTTTAAATCACATATTTGGCTCATTGTTGCAAATTCAGCTGCCAATTTGTTAATTAAAAGTAGATTCCTCAGGATCCCTGGGTGGCTCAGTGGTTTAGCGCCTGCCTTTGGCCCAGGGTGTGATCCTGGAGTCCTGGGATTGAGTCACGCATCGGGCTCCCTGCATGGGGCCTGCTTCTTCCTTTGCCTGTGTCTCTGCCTCTCTCTCTCTCTCTGTCTGTCTCTCATGAATAAATAAATAAAATCTTTAAGAAAAAGGTAGATTCCTCTTGGGATGTCCGGGTGGCTCAGTTGGTTGAACATCCCACTCTTGATTTTGGCTCCGGTCGTGATCTCAGGGTTGTTGGATGGAGTTCTGAGTCAGGCTCTGCATCATGCTCAGTGAGGAGTTTGCTTGAGATTCTCTCCCTCTCCCTTTGTCCCTTCCTCTGCTTGTGTGGTGTAGGCTCACTCTCTCAAATCAATCAATCAATCAATCAATCAATCAAAAATCTTTAAAAGTAGATTTCTCTCTTCAGGGGGAAAGTCATGGTTTATATTTCCAATCTGAAAGGGGGGTGGCTTATGACTTCTGGGCCCTTAAAAGGCACATGTTGTTTTCTGTGGCAGAAAAACTCTGGTTATGGAGAAAAATTCGTTGCACTTCCCTGGCTCATTTTGGCAGGCAACTGATGCATGGCCCATTGACCTAATCATAGGCTGCAGGCACATCTGGCCTGCTTCGCGGAGTTTGGGCATCTTGAAAACTTGTGGTAAGAATACCTACCGTGAGATTTACCCTCTTAACACATTTTTAAGTGTGCGCTACGGTATTGCTATCCTAGGCACTCGGCCAGACAGCAGATCTCCAGCACTTAATCATCTTGCGTGGGCGAAACTTTATACTTGTTGAATAGCAATGTCCCATTTTCCCTTATGCCCAATCCCTTGGCAACTACCGTTCCCCTCTCTGGTTCTATGTGTTTGATTATTTTATTTATTTTTCAGATTTTATTCTTAAAGTAATCCCTATACCCACCGTGGGGCTTGAATTCACAATCCCAAGATCAAGAGTCACATGCTCCACCAAATGAGCCAGCCAGGCATCCTCTGCTTGACTGTACTGTTTTATTTTATTTTACTTTAACCATGTAGATTGGATTTTATCATTCAGAGCTGCAGAAACATTAAAATGAATGTAGGTAAGAAGAGCCTATGCAAGGGTTTGCTTTTCATTTCAAAGTTCCACGAGAAACTAACATAAAATAGGCAGTTACAAATTTGCAGAAGCCACAAATGGAAGCAATCACCCATATATAAAACATCTAGAAATTTGCTAGCTATTTTAATATCCCAATGAAGAATCTGAAAAATATTCTTCACTAGGAACATATGAAATCCACTCTTAAACAAAAAGTCTTATCCAAGTGTGTGCGTTGATGGTTAGATAGCCCATTTTTTATAAGTGTAATCATGCAGTATTTCTGGGACTGGCTTATTTCACCTTAGCACAACGTCCCTCAGGTTCGTGCATGTTGTCACACATGGCAGGATTTCCTTTTTAAAGGCTGAATAGTATTCTATTGTGTGGATATGGTACCTTTTCTTTTCTTTCTTTCTTTCTTTTTTTTTTTGGTACCTTTTCTTTATCCATTCACTTGTTGATGGACACATGGGTTGTTTCTACACACAAATAAACATCTCTTGGAGACTCTGATTTCAGGTCCTTTAATAAATAATCAAAAGTGAGATTGCTGATCATACAGTAATTCTACTTTTAATTTTTTGAGAAACTGCCACACTGTTTCCCATAGCAGTAATACCATTTATGTTCCCACCAACAGTGAACAAGTGGTCCAATGTCTCCACATCCCTACCAACCCTTCTTACCTCTGTTTTTGTTTTTGTCTTTGTTTTCATAATTGCCATCCTCACAGGTATGAAGTGATATCTCCCTATGGTTTTGATCTCCATTTCTTGATGAAACATTGATCATTGTTTCATATACCTGGAGGTCATTTCTATGTCTTCTTTGGAGAAATGTCTATTCAGGTCCTTTGCCCATTTTTAAATCAGGTTATTTGTTTTTTGTGTGTTTTTGTTTTTGTTTTTGTTTTTTTTGGTTTTTGCTTGTTTGTTCCTGCTATTGAATTAAAGGAGTTCCTTATGTAGTTTGTATATTAAGCCCTTATCCGTTGTATGGTCTACCGGTATTTACTCAAACTCCATAGGTCACCTGTCACTGGGCATGGTTCCCTTTGCTGGGTGGAACATTTTAGTTTGATGTGATTCCACTTGTCTATTATTTGCTTCTGTTGCCTATGGTTTTGGTGTCATAGTCAAGAAATCGTTGCCAAGATCAATGTCATGAAGATTCTTCCCCCCCTATTTTCTTCCAGGATTTGGATGGTTTCAGGTCTTCTGTTTAAACCTTTAATCCACTTTGAGTTGATTTTTGTGTAGTGTGTAAGATAGGGATCCAATTTCATTCCTTTGCATGTGGATATTCAGTTTTCCCCCCACCGTTTGTCAGAAAGGCTGTCCTTTCCCCATTGTGTGTTTTGTGTGTCACCTTTCTAAGATCAGTTGACCACATATATGTGAGTTTATGTGCTCTTGATTATGGGCTCTTGATTCCGGGCATTTTTTTTAACAGGCCACCAGCATTGATGGATCAGGAGATTTCAAGCTTCTCTTGAAGAATCAATATCACGTTTGCATTCCCACGGACATAATCCATCATCAGCAGGCTGAGTGGCCACTATCCTAGGGGCAGCCTGCGGGTTTCCTGGCCCACACCCAGAGGCTTCCCTCATTTACATTACCTGCCTGACCCTAGGAGGCAGCAGAGTTCATGACCCCAGTGGGGAAAAAGAGAGAACACATGGATACAGACTCAGACATAGAGAGATCAGAGGAAAGCAAGCCGCAGAAAACAGTAATGGTCATACACTGAAATCATAATCATACAGCATCTACATATAGACCTACTTATAGATTATACAAACAGTTCTTTTTTTAATATTTTATTTATTTATTTGAGAGAGAGAAGATAGAGACAGAGCGTGAGTAAGTAATGGGGAGGAGGCAGAGGGAGAGGCAGAAGCAGACTCCTTGCTGAGCAAAGAGCCCAAGAGGGGCTCGATCCCAGGACCCCAGGATCCCAGGACTCCGGGATCATGACCTAAGCTGAAGGCAGACACTTAACCGCTGGGCCACCCAGGCGCCCCCAGACAATTCTTACTTTGTTCCAGGCACTATTCTAGGTTCCTCACAAGTGTTAATTGGTGTAACGTCCTTAACGTCCTATGAAATAGGAACTATTATCACCCCTACTGTATAGATGAGAAAAATAAAGCACAGAGAAGCTAAGAGCCATTTGTGGTGGTAGAGCTGGGATCCAAACTCTCATTGGCATACAACCCCAATGTGTGTGCCTAACCACTAGGCAACACTGCCCCCTTGTGGAGCCAGACACACATACAAGGAGAGTTAGAGGGTGTGGGGGTAAGGGACAAAGGAGGAGCCCCAAGTTCTGCAAGGTGAGCCTCAGCATCCGGTGCTGGTGCTAGACAGGGAACAGAGGTGCCGGTGTACCCCAGGTGGTGGCAGGAGGAGGTGGCCACCTGGGCCTTGTCCTTGGTCCTGATCTTGGGTCTCTCAGGTTCTAAAGGGAAGGATTGAGAGTGTGGCATCTGGGGTCAGACCTACTTCAGTGAGACACTGGGTAAGAGATGGAATATTTCTGCCCCAGTGTTCAGCCACTGTTATCTCCAAGTATTGCCACCAATTTAATGATTTAATAAGTCAGAGAATTGGGGCCCCTGTGTGGCTCATTTGGTTAAGCATTGGACTCTTGATTTTAGCTCACGTCATGATCTCCAGGTCATGAGATTGAGCCCCTCAGTGGGCTCTGCAATCAGTGAGGAGTCTGCTTGAGATTCTCTCTTCCTCTGCCCTTCCCCCTCAAATAAATAAATAAATCTTTTATTTTTAAAAAATATTTTATTTATTTGACAGAGAGAGGGAGCACAAACAGGGGGAACAGCAGGCAGAGGGAGAGGGAGAATCAGGCTCTCCCCTGAGCAGGGAGCCTGATGTGGAGCTCGATTCTAGGACCCTGGGATCATGACCAGAGCTGAAGGCAGACGTTTAACCTACTGAGCCACCCAGGCGTCCAATAAATAAATCTTTTTAAAAAAATAAGTTGGAGAAATTATCATCATATCTCTGTTTTTTCTTGGGTCATGGTGACCCTGATTGTCTTCCAGAACCATCTCCTCTATGCACCAGGATATCCAAGTAATGATCATGATAAGAATAATAGTAATGATATAATAAAGAGCTCACATGCATCAAGCAATTGTAGTCACTATTTTACTTGTGTTGTTGTACTTAATCTTCTGGGATAAAATCAGGAACCTGTCTTAAAAAAAAAAACAGAGAAATAAAGAACTAGATTTTCTCATTATAAAAAGAAGTAACTTTTTTCTCAGTAAAATCCTCATTGGCTAGGTTTGTTAGGGTGGCAGTGGAGGTGAAAATAAAGTACTTTTTTGTTTTTGCTTACTCAAGGAGGAAATGTTAAGACTATGGGCTAACATATGCTGAGCACATGGTCTGAAGAATTTTTAAGGGTTTTGCATGGATTAACTTTCTTATTTTTAAAAATTCTTTTAAAAGATTTATTTATTTATTTATGAGAGAGAGGGGGAGAG
This sequence comes from Canis lupus baileyi, assembly GCF_048164855.1. NCBI lineage: Eukaryota > Metazoa > Chordata > Mammalia > Carnivora > Canidae > Canis > Canis lupus. The sequence continues at coordinate 106,428,329 of NC_132838.1, read as the reverse complement.
AGAGAGAGAGAAGGGGGGGAAGGGCAGAGGGAGAGGGATAGGGAGAGGGGGAATTTCAAGCAGACTCCCCAATGAGCACCAAACCTGATGTGGGACTCAATGTCACAATACTAGATCATGACCTGAGCCAAAATCAAGAGTTGGTGCTCAACCCACTGAGCCACCCAGGCACCCCCAGATTTACCTTTTTCTATTTCCATAAACTTTGCTGTCGTTGCTGTCCTCACTATAAACAGAGGAAATTGAGGCCAAGGGCCATTAAAATCATTTTCCAAGGCCACACAGTGAGAAGTAAACTGGGTTTGGGGCACCTGGGTGGCTCAGTCGTTAAGTGTCCAACTCTTGATTTCAGTTCAGGTCATGATCTCAGGGTCATGACATTGAGGTCCCTCCCATCCCCCCTACCCTTAGCCCCCTCAAGCTCCATGCTGGACATGGAGCCTGCTTAGGATTCTCTCTCTCCCTTTTCCTTTGCCCCTCCCCTCCTCTTTCTTTAAAAAGAAAAAGAAATAGCGAAGTTAGAACCCAGAGAGACTTGCATGAGAATCTGTGTGTGTGTGATGTAAAACATCATTTCTACTTAATTTTTTGAATAGGTGCTATTTCCATATGGCACGAAAATAAAGTATGTTTGTTGAAAAGGTATCGAGTGCTAAATCATGACCATATCCCTTCCCTTTCTTCAACTAGAGTATGTTACTTGGGTCATTTTCAAAGGTTTTGTTGCACATAACAGGCAAAGGCAAGGTTGTGTTCTTATTTTTCTCTTGTCTTTAACCACCGGGCTGGGCTCCTAGCAAAGTAAGGCGTCTCCTGGTGTTCAGGACACTTGGTTCATTCTTTTTCCTGTTATAAGCAAGGAAGACCTGCAATGCCTGGGTAGTTTCAAGGTTTGTGAAACACTGTTTAGATGATTACATAAGTTATAAAACAATGACTGATGTGAAATTTACAGATGAATCATAATTGTATCTGTGGCTATAAAGCTTTCTGCTGGGAAGTCTTTCAGTCTGGGAGAATTTAGTGGAAGGCATTTTTTCCCTCTTCTCAAGGGGCCTTGCTATTCATTTTGTGCAGCTTAGAGCTGGCTAGAAAAGAAATTGAAAAGAGAGCAAATGAAAGGTGCACACAGGGAGATCTGGGGCCATGATGACTACTGTTCATTGAACACTTCCAGGGGTGCCAGGCGCAGTTTTTAGCATGATGCTTCATTTTGAAGTAATTCAAGAGTCACAGGGAGTCGCAAAGGAGTGCAGAGAATTCTCACATAGCCCACAGCCAGTTTCCGTCAATCATATCACTCATAACCACAGTACTTCATCAAAAAACCTGACTTTGCTACAATAGTAAGTGAGGCACAGATCTTATTTGAATTTCATCATTTTTACACTTCTTTCTCTGTCTCTGACTCTCCCATCACTACCATGAGGATACACAATTGTTGCATCACCCGGAAGAAAGTGTCTTGTGTTATCCGTGAGGGACCACACCCTTCTCCACCCTCAAGTCCTGACAACCATGGTCTGTTCTCCATCACTATAATTCTGTGACTTTGAGAATGTTATATAAATGGGATCATAGAATATGTAATGCTCTGAAATTGGGGTTTCCCCCAATCATCATAATGCCCTGGAGATCCGTCCAGCTTATTACATGTATCAATTGTTTGTTCCTTTTATAAGCATTAAAAAAATACTTTGTGTATATCCAATCGGTACTTTCACAAAAGCCTGAAAGTCATAGGTTCTTTTTTTGTTTTTTAAGATTTTTACTTATTCATTTGGGTTTTTTAATTTTTTTTTTTTTGCTTATGAACTTATTCATTTCAAAGACAAAGAGAGACAAAGGGATCATAAACAGGAGGAGAGGCAGAGGGAGAGGGAGAAGCAGACTCCCCGGTGAGCTGGGAGCCTGTCTGTGGCTCAGTCCCTGGACCTGGAGATCATGACCAGAGCTGAAGGCAGACACTTAACCATCTGAGCCACCCAAGAGCCCCTGAAGGTTGTAGGTTCTGTTAATATTTTTATTTGCAGAAGGGAAAACCAAGGGCAGAGAAATGAAGTAACTTGTCCAAGGACACATAGCAAGTAAGTGGTAGAGCTGAGATTTAAACCAGGTAACCTGACTCCAGAGATGCTCATAGAAACAAAACAAAACAAAACAAAACAAAACAAAACAAAACACCCACACATGTACTTAGTACTAATGAAACTTGATACCTTCTTTTCCTTTTTCTATAATCAAATCCAACTTATGGATATATATATTTAAAAGGATTGAGAGCAGGATCTGAAAAAGATATTTGCACATTCATGTTCACAGCAGCATTATGGACAACAGCCAGAAGGCAAAAACAGCTCATCGATGGATGAATGGATAAACAAAATGTGATGTACCCATAAAATGGATATTATTCAGCCTTTAAAAAGGATATCCTCTCACATGCTACAACACAGATGAACCTTAAGATGTTATGTGAAGTGAGATAAGCCAGTCACAAAAAGACAAGCACTGTGTGATACTTCTTATAGGAGGTATCTAAAATAGTTAAATTCAGACAAAATAGAACAGTGGTTTCAGGGTGGAGGGCACCAAGAAGAGGGGGAATGAGGAGTTAAAATATACAATGGGTACAGAGTTTCAGCTTTGTGAGATGTAAAAGTTCTGGAGACAATGTGAATGAACAACAATATAAATGAACACTACTGAACTGTACTCTTAAAAATGAATAAGATGGAAAAATGGATAAGATGGTGGATTTCATGTTCTGTGTTTTCCCCAACCATTAAAAGTAAAATATTAAAAAAAGTCTTCCCTAATGCTTGAGTTGGTTACAAAGTTTGTGATACACCACTTAGTCAATTGCATAAGTTATAAAACAATGACTAAGTGTGAAAATTAGTAATGACTCCCTTAATGTTATCAGTGGAGGTAAATGATACAGCCCTGAAGCTCCCCTGGCTTATTTCTTAAGGTACATTGTTTTAAGAAGCTATTAAAACTCATCACAGACTCCTAATTGTGGAGATGAATAGTTTCACTCTTCTTTATCTACTGCCCCAGAGGAGTGCTGGGTTGAGTGATTTCCCGACAATTTTTTTCTTGAAACACAAACACAAAGCCTTGTTGAGCATTATGTTTCATTACCCTTGAAACAATCCCTTTGAGGGGGATCCCTGGGTGGCTCGGCGGTTTAGCGCCTGCCTTTGGTCCAGGGCGCGATCCTGGAGTCCTGGAATCGAGTCCACGTCGGGCTCCTGGCATGGAGCCTGCTTCTCCCTCTGCCTGTGTCTCTGCCTCTCTCTCTCTCTCTCTCTCTCTCTCTCTCTCTCTCTGTGTGTCTATCATAAATAAATAAATAAATCTTAAAAAAAAGAAACAATCCCTTTGAGATTGTACTATTCTGGCAATTTCGTGCACATCCAATTCATAGCAGAGCTAGGGTTAGGACTGTTAGGCTGTGTAATTTTACTGTTCTGCTCTCCTGCCTCATGGAGGACAATGTCAACATTGGTTTTTTTCTGTTTCTCTGGATGATGAGATCATGGTGGTGGTGTGGGGTTTGGGGGATTATTTCTTTCATTTGTATAATTCAGTGTTCCTCAGAGTAACTGGTCAGTCTCTCACACTCACATAACTCCACGCTTAAAGATGCACTGAGTTCAGGGCCAAGATCATAGTGAACTGCCTCTTCATTCTGTACCATTTCTAGGGGTCTCTGGGATAGCACCAGCACTGAATGTTCTGCTCTCTTTTGCTCCCAAGGAAATAGAACTATGATAAGCTCCAAATGGTCTAATCCAGCCTAAAGAGCAAGGAAAGAAAACCTAAACCCATGGGGTGCCTGGGTGGCTCAGTCAGTGAAGCATGCAACTTTTGATCTTAGGGTCATAAGTTTGAGCCCCACGTTGGGGGCAGAGTTTATTTGATTAAAAAAATTAAATATGTATATATATTCCAATCAGCTATGAAGGCTTGAAGAAAAACAGCAGCAGCTACACAACAACGACAATTTTACCTGGTGGAACAAGGTCCTGGTTAAGCTGAGTGTAATTCACACATAATAGCTTATTCTCACAGAATAACTCCTGGTTGGTTTATTTGCTCCAATCTTCACATGATCATACGTTTATTATGATCATCCATGAAATAGGAACCATTAGTGAAGACGATGTTACGCAAACTTTGTTGACATGTTTCTTCCAGATAAACTATAGCTGTTAGAGTGACAGTTTTAGAATATTTTGTGTTTTCTGAAAGTTAAGAGCTATGTAGCAAGCAAGTGAAGAGAGTTTCAAAATCATCAGTAATTCGAGAAACTCAAGGTTTGATCCACAGGGTATTATTTTACACCGATTAGATTGCAGTGGAGGTGGGGTCATGTTATGCAGCAGCAGTAACCCTAAGTCCAGGGATCCTCAGGTTCTGTTCATGGAATGTGGAGGACAAAGCCATCCAAGAGAGTGACCTGGGTCCTCTCCGTCAAATTAATCGTAAGCCCACGCTATCACCCAGAAGATCCACTCCTGGGTTTAGATTCTGTTTTAGTCTATTGCTAGGTAGCAATTCACCCCAAATTTGTCAGCTTAGCACAACAAACTTTACAAAAATCTCACAGTTTCTGAGGATCAGGAATCGAGGAGCAGCTGCTGGGTCTCTCTCTAGATTATAGTTAAGATGTCAACCAGGGCTGCAGTCACCTGAAGGTTCCACTGATGGAACTTCACCTGAAGGTTCTACTGAAGGTCTACTTCCTGGATGGCTCACTCCAGTGGTTGCTGGCTGGAGGCTTCAGTTCTTCACCATTTGAATTTCACCATGTGGGCTATGGAGTATCCTCCCAACATGGCATTAAATTCCCCCAGAGCAAGGGAGGGGAAGAGGGGGTGAGAGCGAGGGAGGGAGGATGTGCCTTTTATCACTAAGTAACATACATTATCACTTCTGCCACATTCTGTTCATGAGAAGTGAGTCAGTAAGTCCAACCTACACTCAGAGAAGAATTCAGATCCAACCTTTGGAGAGAAGAAGGTCGAGAATTTGTGGATGTATTTTGAATCTCCACAGATCCCAAAGAAATTCTCACATCGATTCTAAGGGGACACAAACAAAGCACTGTTCACGGAAGTGAGGAGCTGGAGGTGACCTCTGTCTCCATCCCTGTGGTGATGGATGATAGGTTGTGCTGAGTGCCCCCCAAGGGGAACTCTGCACCAGTTAAAAACAGCAGATCAGGTGTATATATATCAATTATAGATGGATCATAAGAGCACAGTCTTGAGTGAAAAAAAATTAAGGTATGATTTGGGGCATAACCCATATAATTTACATGCATTAAAAACATATGCACAAGGGATGCCTGGTTGGCTTAGTTGCTGGATTGTGTGACTCTTGATCTTAGAGTTGTGGGTTCAAGCCCTACATTGGGTGTAGAGATTACTTAAAAATAAAATCTTAAAAAGAAAGCATATGCAAAAAAACCGAAAATCCCTACACATTTTGTAAATGTGTACTAAATAGAACTTGGCTGGTCTCTGTTCCCTGTTCTTGGGAAGTAAACTCTAAACTTTTGGAGTGATAGAAGTGTCTTTGTTATATAAGGCAGGTCTCTAAAGCCAAAAAGACCAACCATGTGTTTCAAATGTTGGGCTTTTGGGCCACTTGATATCAGCCTAGGGAGGAAAGAGGACTGGGATGCCTGGGTGGCTGGGTGGTTGAGCGTCTCCTTTCGGCCGGGAGTGATCCTGGGGTCCTGGGATTGAGTCCCACATTGGGCTCCCTGTGGGGAGCCTGCTTCTCCCTCTGCTTATGTTTCTGCCTTTCTGTCTGTGTCTTTTATGAGTAAATAAATTATATATATATATTTCTATTATATATATAATAGAAAGAGGACTGGACTGAGTTCAATCACATGGCCAATGATTCAATCAATCATGATCAATCACATGTCTATAATGAGACCCCAATAAAAACCCTGAAATTCAAAGTTCTGATGAGCTTCCTCGTTGTCGACACACTGATGTGCTGGGAGGGTGACAAATTCTGAAGACAGAGATGTTTGGGATCTTCCTAGATCTTATTTTATATACATCTTTGCATTGGCCTGATTTCTATATTATATTTATAATAAAGCTATAATCATGAGTATAGCACCTTCCTGAGTTCTGTGAGTTGGTCTAACAAAATATTGAACCTGAAGAGGTAGTGGAAACCCTCAAACGTGTAGTGAGGTGGCCTGTCAACCACACCTACGTAATGTAGCTGGATAAAAACTCTGCGTGCCAAAGTTTAAGTGAACATCCCTAGCTGGCAATACTGTTTGGCAGCTGTCACATTCCGAGGCTGGGACGCTAACATGTCCCTGAGGATGAGGAATGCTTCACATTTGGGTGTAGAGATTACTTCACACAAGAGCCCTCCACTTCATTCTATGCATGTCTTCTAATTTCTGTCTATTTGCTATAATAAAACTGTAATTGTGAGGATGGTGCTTTCCTGAGTTACGTGACTGTGATTTACTAAACCCAAGGGAGTCTGTGGGAGACACCAAATTTGTAGCTAGCTGGTCTCAAGTGGGGGTGACACTGAAGGCTCCCAAAACTGCAGCTGGTATCTGAAACAAGAGCAATCTTGTGAAGAAATGTGTCCTTAGATTCAGCAGTTTGGCACACTCATGGTAAGAAGAAACACACAAAAACACAAAGATATGAATGAAACATAAGAGGATGGTTACCTGTGGGAAAACTCATAAAACCAGGAGTTGGGGGGAAAGAGGGTTTAACATAATAAGCATGCACCAAAAACCTCAGTAATCAAGAGTAGATCCTATTTTAATACAATATTTAAAAAAAATCAAAATTAATGCAACAATCTGTGATGAACTGAATACCAAGATTTAAAATAAAGACAGCATCCACCGGGACTGGGATTAGGGCGAGGTATGAATATGAATCATGCTGGGCAGAGTCAGATCCCTGTGTGGACTTGTTTGTGTTCATTTTTACTTTTTAAAATATTGTTTGTCTTGATTTCTGAGGTTTTTGGCTACTCCTTAAATTTTGCTCTTGAGGCAAAATACCTCATTTGCCTCTAGTTCTAGAGCAGAGTAAAAAGGGAGTAAGAACAGGGGATGGAGGGGGGATAGATCAAAAAACATTATATAACAAAACAAGATAGTGTAATAAAACAAGAGAAGCCTTGTTAATAATGTGTCAGCAAATGTGCCTTATGATGAACACAACTCCTCTTATCATTGATCTAAATGAAATACAAAACACAAACCACGCTCGATAGAGAATATTGAGTTTGCTCTACAATCCAAGAGAATTTGACTCACTGATTTATGGACCCACTTGGTTTACTCAATGTGTGTGGCTAGGAAAAGTTCTTTATCAGGATTTTTCATCTTTGCATTTTTTTCTTTGTCCTCCTCTTCCTCCTTCTTCTTCTTTGCAAGTGAAACAAAGAAAGATTATAGATAATTTTTTTTTAAAGCAAACACTCTCTTTTTAAGTTCCCCAAAGGGATCCTCCAACTCAGGCCTCATCTGAGGCATGGAGCAGAGGAGCGCTGCCTGACTGGGCTGGAAGTAGGAAACTAACAGGGGACAGACCATGTCAGCCTCTGAAGGCTCTGGTGACAAGTTTGGGCTTTATCCTAAAAGTAGTGGGAAGCCATCAATGTTGTCTTGAAACAGAAAAGGTCTTGAAACAGAAACTTCAGCCAAGTTCTCCCCTGGTCTCCATGAATAGTTCTAGCCCTGCCATCTACACCACCTTAGAATCCTTTGTTACTTGAAGGGATACACTTTTTTATTTCCACACAAAATGCTGGCCCAGGCAGTCCCTACTGTAGGAAGCTTATCGATCCCGGGGTTTGCCAAAAAGGGTCACCTTCCAAGTAAGGACTTCAGCCTTGAACTTTCAGCATGCTGGCTCCTGAAAGCCCCTCCAGGTCTCCCGCCCCCTTCTGGGTGAAATGCTTGCTCCACTTTCCTCTTCCCTGTCATATCTCTCCTCTCCACCTTTACCTCCTAAAGACCCTCCCAGGGACCCTCAGTTCTTCTCACTATTAAGCTGAGTGGTCCATCCCCACCACCAAACTCCACCACAAGTCCTACCTAGCTTGATAGTCTCTGCCCCTGACCTGCATAATAGAGAGCGTCTCCTTCCTGTAAACACTGTCAACCCTCCTCTGTTTTCTGTGGGAGAACAGATGAGGGGCAGAGCAGGGCAAATGCAAATGCAGAGACTAGTGCAGGGAAGCAGAGAGGGTATTTGCAACAGTCCAGTGCACCTGCATTGGCCGCACATCCTGGAGCATCCGTCACCACTACGACTCCCTCCCTCGCTGCTTCTGGTCTGTGGTCTGAGTTACATCCTAGAGAAGCCTCTCCTGACCAGCCAGTGGGAAATAACACCTCCACCCCCACCGCCAGCCCTTTCTGTCCTCTTACCCTGCTTGCTTTATTCACCTTCATAGCATTCAATGTCCCCATGGATATATTACATACTTATTCATGGTTGTCTTTCTCCTCCAGGAAAAAAACAAGCTACAGAAAAAGAAACTTTCTCTGGCTTATTCAGTGCTATGATCTGGAAACCTAGAACAGTGCTCGGAACATAGTAGGTGCTAAGTAAGTGTTTGTTGAATGAATGAATGCCCATGGGAGAAAGGAGAGCAGCTCCGGCTAAGGCGGTGGCAATCAAGATGGAGAAGAAATTATTTACTGCCACTCAACTAGACACATGTCTGATTTCCCTTCAACACTTATGAACATTTTCAAACACAGCAAAGTTAAGAGATTTACAGCAAATACCCATATACCTGATACCTACATCCCACCATTCACAATTTGCTATACTTGCTTTATCACATATCTGTTGATCTTCCATGCACCCACGCACCCAGCCAGCCAGCCATCCACCCATCCATCTACCCACCCACCAACCCACCCATCCATTCACTCGTTTATCTATCTATCTATCTATCTATCTATCCATCCATCCATCTTATTTTTTAAAAAGATTTTATTTATTTATTCATGAGAGACACACAGAGGCAGAGACATAAGCAGAGGGAGAAGGAGGCTCTCTGTGGGGAGTCTGATGTGGGACTCAATCCCAGGACCCTGGTATCACGACCTGAGCCAAAGGCAGATGCTCAACCACTGAGCCACCCAGGCATCCCCCCATCTTATTTTTGATGCATTTTATAGTAGGCCACAGGCCTTAGTATACTTCATCATAAACTCTTGAACTCATGTGTCATGTACTACAACTCAAACTTAATGTTTCTTTTCTAAGGTAAAATTCACATACAATGAAATGCACAAAACATAAGCTGTACTTTTCAGTGAGTTTTGGCCACTACACACACCAAAACCCTCGGAGAGAACAGAACATTCACTATCACCCAGCAAGCTTCTTCACATCAGTTCTGGCTATCCCAGCCTCCACCCCAAGAGGCAAGCATCATTCTGATATCTCTCCACCATAGAGTAGCTTTGCTTGTTCTAGAATTTCCTATAAATGGAGACGTAAGTGTACTCTTCATGTAAGATTTTTTTCATTTTGAGTTCCCTCATGCAGCAGCAATTTGTTCCTTGTGATTGCTGTTGCATATCCCATTGTTTGAACATGCCACAGTTGGTTTATCCTTTCTCCTGTTGATGAACATCAGGGTCGCTTCCAGTTTGGGGCTATTACAAGTAAAGCTTCTAGGAACATTTGTGTAAAAGTCTTTGTGTGGATATGTGCTTTCATATATCCTGGAGAAATACCTAGCAGTGGGGCTGCTAGGCACAGAGTAGATCATGTATTGTAAGAAGCTCCCTGACCTCTCTCCAAAGTGCTTATGCCATTTTACACCACCAGCAACAATGGGTGGGAGTTCTGGTTGCTCTAGGTCTCTGCTACATTTGGGACTTTGGGGATTTAAAACATTGTTTTAGCCAGTCTGGTGGGTGTGTAGTAGTGTCTCATTGCAGTTTTAAGTTGCATTTCTCTTGTGACAAAAGATGTTGAGCATCTTTTCATGTGCTTGTTGGTTGTTTGTATATCTTTGGTTGTAAAGTAGATCTATGTTTAATTTCTTCCTCTCAAGGAAAGGGTTCTTGAGATATTCTAATACCTTTATCTGGCTTACAAAGAAGATTAATCTTCCCATGTGTAGTAGTTTCCTAGGGCTGCTGTAACAAAGTTCCACAGACTGCGGGGCTGAAAACAACAGAAATTATTCTCTCACGGTTCTGGAGACCAGAAGCCCAAGATCAGCGTGAGAGCAGAGCTGTGCTCCCTCTGGGACTCTAGATAGAATCTTTCCTTGCCTCTTCCAGCTTCTGACAATGGCTGTCAATCCTTGGCATTCCTTGGCTTGCGGCTGCATCACCCCAATCTCTGCCTCTGTCTTCACATGACCTTCTTCCCTGTGTGTATGTCTTTGCGTTGTCTTCCCTCTTCTTATAAAGACACCAGTCATATTGTATTAAGAATCCACCCTACTCTAATATGACCTCATGATAACTAATTACATCTGCAATGACCCTATTTTCAAATAAGGCTATCTGAAGTCCCAGGGATGAGAATCTCAGCATATCTTTTTGGGGGACACAACTTAACCCATAACACTATGGATTCAGTAGTCTGCCCAGCCTCTGTCTCAGACACAGCGGTGCATTCTAAAACGGTAGAACAGTTTTTCAGCACCAACTCTGCAGCAGGCACCGTGCATGTGGTGCAGTTGTGATCTCAGTGTTACAGGTAAGAGTGTGAACTATCCACCGCTCAGAGAGATCAAGTAATTCGCCCAAGGTTCCAGAGTTAAGCAGTCCGGAAACTGGCACCAAGTTCACGGCTTTCCGGGGTCAGGTCTTCAACTGGCCTCCAGGTGGCGCCCTAGAGCAAGTGGTGGATTCTCACACCTCAGGTTTAAAATTCCTTCTTCCTGGGGACTTTCGGGGCTCATCTCAAACTCAAAAGTGCACACGAATCAACAGCGGATCTTGTTAAGATGCAACTCCTGATTCATTTGGTCTGGGAAGGGGGTGGTGGCAAGAATTTACACTTTCTAACAAGTTCTCATGAGATGCTGATGTGGCACAATGGCTCTCTTTGCACCTGTGCAGGCTGCTCAAGGAGCTCCAGGACAATGGTAATCATGGTCATAATACTCACAGAATGGGACACCTGGGTGGCTCAGCGGTTGAGTGTAGTCTTCGGCTCAGGGTGTGGTCCCGGAGTCCCCAGATCAAGTCCCACATCCGGCTCACTGCATGGAACTTGCTTCTCCCTCTGCCTGTGTCTCTGACTCTCTCTCTCTCTCTCTCTCTCATAAATAAATAAAATCTTTTTAAAAAATAATACTCACAGAAACAACTACTTTTACACACCCATTCAGTGCCAGGCTCTTTGCCCTCACCTTTATGTGCATTCTCTCCTTTAATACTCAGAATTGGAAAGAGACACAGATTTGAACCCAGCCTGCCTGTTCTTTAGTATAGGAGGGAGTCTCTTTGCTTGTGAGGAACGAATGTGGGTCTCAGACCAGAGCCTGAGGGAAGGGAGCTGGGGGCTCTGGAGGTCTGGCTGCAAAGCCTAGAGGTAGAGTAGGGGGAACTTAGGCATCTGGAAGATGGGGGGAGAGTGAGATTAAGGGTATCTATCTATCTATCTATCTAATCTATCTTCCTATCTATCCTACTCTCTCCATCTCCTGTAGGCCCTCCTTCAGAACCTTTCTCTATGATTCTCTTTCACTTTCCCTCTTTCCAAAGCTCCAAGTCTCTTTACATCTGACTTGTCTTTAAATGTCTTCTGCTCTCTTTCTATAAAGCTCAATCTCTTCCCCTCCCCTGCCCCATCCACTCCTTTCTTCCCTCTTCCCACTGCCATAGTCAAAGCTCCCTGGCTTTGGCCCAGTGCCCTGTGTTTTCTTCTGTTGGCTAGAGCAGAGTGTGGTTTCAGGCATCGGCTCAGGCCTCCTAGTCCCTTGATTCATATCCCAGTTCCCACATGTACCAGCTGTAGAAACTGAGCCAACTTGGATACCCCTCAGCTTCCTGACTTGTTGAGGGCCACCCTCCTGAAGTTGCTGTCACAATTGGGAGAGATGAGGCATGCAATGAATGCAGCAAGGTGTTAGGCACTCAATAAATGGTTGCTGTTGTCATCATCATCATCATGATTACTAATAAAAGGTAACCCACAGCCAGCCTCTCTGTAGCCAACAATTAGATGCTTATCTGGTGTGTGGAATGCATGGGGAAGATCCTCCCACTGACAAAATTGGAGCCACTCCCTGACCTCAGTTTTTAGCCAGGATCAACCACCCCAAGAGTGAGGGCACCAGGTGGAGGACACACCAACTTTCCAAACCACACCTGATGACAGTTTTCGACCTGAGTTGCAGCCTCTCTGAGGTCCTGAGCCAATTCTGTGTATTTCAAAGGAGTGTGGAATCAAGCAAGAATTAGCCACAGTTGGGTTAGATTAAGTGTCTGATTTATAATTCTGGGATACAGAATAGTATCAGAAGGTGCCCAACAGTGATCGGGGACGCACAAAATGCACACAGCTTTCCTAGGCTCGCAGAGGGGCTCAGCCTCTGGACACTGTTTATGTAAGATGTGGCTTCACAATTTAACAAGCTTATTTTTTTATTAGACCTTTAGACCTTGAGTGCAGAGGTTCAACGTCAAATGCATCATTATCATCACTGGTTTATATAGAATCCTTCTTTTCTCTCTCCTTCCTTCCCTCCCTCCCTCTGTCCTTGCCTTCCTTCCTTTCTTCCTTCTTTTCCCCTCTTCCCACCCTCCCTCAGTCTTACAAAATTCATAGTGTGGTTCTTATGGCCTGTAATTTTAATTTATGTAATTGGGGTTGGATTATATCTCATTCTCTTCTAATTCACTTTTCAAACAGCACTCTTTTGAAGACCCAGCCATGTTGCTGTGTTCACAGTTCTGCCCTGTTGCACTGAACTCCATGATGGGGGTCACACATTTAGTCAACAATCCCCCTAGGGATGGACACATGGTGGTTGCCAACTCCCAGCCACCAAAAAGAACTCTACAAGGCACATTGTGTCCCCTTGTGAGTGTGGAAGAATTTCTTTGGGATGTATAGCCAGGAGAGAAATTACTTAGTCATAAGGTACATATATACTTAATTTAATGAAATAGTGCTTGATCCTTCCTCAGGACTGGAGACCCCACGCTAACCCCAGTAGCTCTTGAACATTCAGGGATGCCTGTACATCTGACAACACTAGATATTACGCATCCTAATTTTCTCCAGCCTAATTGGTGTAAAGTGGCATCTCATTGTTATTGAAATTTACATCTCTTTGATAATGAATGAGTTTAAACATCCCCTCATATGCATGAGAGTTTTTGGATTCTCCTGCAAATTGCCTGTTCATATCCTTTACCCATTCCCCCCTCCCCCAAAGGTGCCTATTTATTTATTTATTTATTTATTTATTTTTTTTATCTTAAAATATTTTATTTATTTATTTGAGACAGAGAGCTAGTGAGGGAGAGCATGAGCAAGGAGGAGAGGGAGAAGTGGCTCCTTGTAGGAGCCTGACATGGGGCTCTATCCCTGGATCCTGGGATCATGACCTGAGCTCAAGGCAGATGCCCTACCAACTGAACCACCCAGGTGCCTCCAATTTTTTTCTTACTAATTCACAGGTGCTTCCTGCATATTATAGGTATTAGTCCCTTGTACATTATGAATGTCATAAATAATTTCTCCCATTCTGATAAATGTTATAATGGTCCGTTTTACTCTCCTTTTAATTTTGATATAATCAAACTAATGAATGTTCTGTTCTATGATCTGTGCTTTTGAAGTCTTAAGAAGTTGTTCTCTGTCACAGAGATTTGAAGATTATCTCCTTGATTTTCTTCTGTTTACTTTGTAAGTTTATCTTTCACATCCGGAGTCCACCTTTGTGTGTGGTGTTAGATAGAAATCTAAGTATATTATTCTCTGCACAGAGAGCCAGTTTTCCTGACACCACTTACTAAGTTTACCATCTTCCCCTCTATTAATTTGGGTTGCTACTTTATCATATTTTATAGCTCCCCATATATTATATAATATTATATTGAATGCTGTACTCTCTGAGCCATTTGTCTATTCTTGTGCTAATACTACACTTTTAAAAACTACATTATTTTGTTTTGCAGCCTGTCTTAATATCTGGTAGGGCAAGAGGCTTATTTCTTACACCACCAGAGGCCTGTTCTCACCACTTACATCACCATGCAGGAAATGCACTGGTCGTTTACACCCTTAACAGGAACCATTTGCAGACATCTGTTCCCTCCTGGTTCTGGAGCCAGTCTTCATACTGAATAAAAGCACATCCTCATCCAGGAACAGAAAGTCAAACCTGCCCAGTAAAATCTGCACAACATCTTAGCTCTGTTTTTGTTCCTAGAAACTTCACTTCTTCTTATCAGCATACCTGAAACCAACTATAGTAGCCCAGATGCTGGAGGTTTTGTTCTTTCTGTTTCATGCCCAGGATGTTGGGAGTGTGTGCCTGAAGCAGGGATTTACGCAATCACCAAGAGAGCAGGCTTCTCTTTGCTTCTTGCACCCCCATCTTTGTCTTGTGCCTTTTATCCTTAGAGTGCAAAGTGGTTGGTCCACTTCCAGGCACCCCCATTCCAGGTGGGAAGAGGGTAAGTTCCAAACATAATGCCTACCCTTTTATCAGCAGAACAAAAATTTCCCAGAGAAACCCAGCCACTAGGTTTCGGCTTACATCTTATGCTTAGAACTAGATCAATGGACACCCACATGGAGGGCGAACATCTTTATCCAGGTTACCTGCCACCCTGAGCAATAGTTGGGTTTGTGTGGTAATCAGCAACTACATCTCAATTTTGCCCAGGCTGCCCTGCACTGAGTCAGACGAGATCACAACGTGTCAACATATCTATCTCTGCCCCTGGCCTACACACCTTCCTTCTGATCTCTTGCTCACCCTTGAGCCTAAACATGACCCAGGATACTTCCAGGCTCTGCCACAGGAGGAAGAAGTATAAGGATTGGGGGGTTGGAGGGGCAGTGTCAAGCACACTGCTTCTCCTAAACTTTTCACTATAGCTTTGGCAGATGTTAGATCAGCATATTGCCTTTATTTATTTATTTTTAAAAACGTATACAGTTTTTAAAAAGATTTTATTCATTTATTCATGAAAGACACACAGAGAGAAGGAGAGACATAGGCAGAGAGAGAAGCAGGGTCCTCGCAAAGAGCTTGATGCAGGACTCGATCCTGGGACCTCAGGATCACACCCTGAGCCCAAGGCAGATGCTCAACTGCCGAGCCACCCAGGTGTCCCAGCATATTGCCTTTAAAATTGTTGAAGAAACTACCCAATGTCTATCTATGGTACTAATGAGAAGGGGACGTTTACAACTAACTATAAACAAAAATCTAGATGAAGCACACAGATATAATACTGAGCAAAACAAGTCAAACACAAGATAATTCTCTGTGTGATTTTATTTATATACATTTAATATATTTCCACAAATCGATATAAATACATTTAAAGTTATTCATACAAAGTTTATAAATGGACGAAACTGAAGGATGGTGATAAAAATCAGGAAAGTCACTACACTTGGCAGGGGCAGTGACTGTAGGGGAACCCCTAGAAGATCTTCTGGAAAGTTTGTCATATTCTGCTGCCCCATCTGGGTGCTGGTTACAAGACAGTCATCTGTTTTGTGAAAATTCATTGGGTTTATAATATTTATAATAAAGACTCATTTCTGTTTGTATATTATTCTTTACTGAAAAGTTAATTTAAAATATTGCTAAAAGACAGGATGCCTGCGTGGCTCAGCGGTTGAGCATCTGCCTTTGGCTCGGGGCATGGTCCAGGAGTCCCAGGATCAAGTTCCACATCGGGCTTCCTGCATAGAGCCTGCTTCTCCCTCTGCCTCTGTCTCTTCCTCTCTCTCTATGTCTTTCATGAGTGAATGAATAAAATCTTTTAAAAAATTGCTAAAAGGATGTCTATTACAGACACCCTTAGCTGTTTACCTACCATCCATTTTTCCCTTCTTTGATGAGAGAATCTTCATCTTATTCAGGGAGCAGTCCCTTTGGTCAAGCTTACAAGACTCAGGGGACTTTCTTTTTTTCCTTTTTTTTTTTTTTAAAGGTTTTATTTATTTATTTATTTATTTATTTATGAGCGATACAGAGAAAGGGAGAGACACAGGCAGAGGGAGAAGCAGGCTCCCTGTGGGGAACCCAATGCGGGACTCAGTCCCAGGACCTCGGGATCATGACCTGAGCCAAAGGCAGAGGCTCAACCACTGAGCCGCTCAGGCACCCCTCACAGGAATTTCTGATCTCAATCTCAGAAAATGAACCTTGATTGGTGCAAATCAACAATGTTAATCCATTTTCCTTGGCCTGTGATTAGTTTAGGAGAGAACATGTGGCCCAATTCTGACCAATAATAATGAAGGGAATTCTGCTGGGGCTGTTCCTGAGAAAGGGTCATCCTTCTCTAAAAGATATTCACTACAATCTTTAATCTTGAGGATGAGGAACCCACACTAAGGAGAACCAAGAGAAGCAGAGAGAAGTGAAACTGGAGCCCTGACATCCTTTGCCTGGAGCTTCCCTTACCTGTATTTCTTGGCATGCAAAGTGAAAACCTATTTGAAACAGTATTAATATTCTTGTGTTGCCAAAAGCAGATGGACTAACAGAGTCATTTTGGAAAATATACTTGATTGCCCCTCAGCTAGCATTCTGCTCTGTTCTAGATATTTTTCCCTTAATTTTCTAACTTTGAACTATCTCTACCACCTGTAATTGTGTCAGGGTTATTTGTCCCTATCTTAAACCACATTACCCATCTTGTACTTGCTTATAGAGAGCAGTTGGAGCTGGGCTAAGTCCACACCTATCACAGTATACTAGATGTTAATCCTAGATTGGTAACAGCTGACATGGAGAGATGAGAGATGAATCCTTGGGGAGGTCAATGACCCCAAACCTGGCACCCCAACCTTTGTAGAATGTCCCCCCAAATTGTTGTGAGGAGTTGTAAATTCCTGAGCACAAGGGAGGTAGTTATCCAACAAGCCATTTCTCATCCCCTCTTCCCTCTGGACAGAGACTGTACCCCGCAATAGAGATTGAAAGTGCCAGAAAATTTTTTCCAGCTTCTCTTGCAGCAACAGACATTAGGACTCTCTTCCATTGAGACCCAAAGAGAAGTCTGCAGAGGTGTGTGTGTGTGTGTGTGTGTGTGTGTGTGTGAAAGAAAAGGAGAGGGGGAGAGAAATGGGGGTTAGAGAGGGATTCTGGAGAAGGACTTTCTCTCCCTATGAAGAGATCTTTGCTAGGAGAAGGTCTCCTTCCTGCCTTTTATCATGTTTACATGAGGCTGTGATGGCTGGAACTGTGGCAGCCATCTTATACCTGCCAGGTTACAAGCCTGAAGAAAAAAATTGGACATATTTTCTTCCCCTTGCTAAAATGTAAGCTGAAAGAAGGAAGAGATTTTTAAATGTTTGTTAATTACTCTATCCCAAGTGATTAGACTATTACATGGCTTAGTATATCATCATTGAGTTCATGAAGGAATGCAGAGGGTGTTAGAGAAGAAAGATGGAAAGAATCTGGACCCTGAGTGACATCACACTGACCATGTAACTGTTCTCACTTTGAGTTTCTTTTTATGTGAAATACTAAAAGTCCTTATTATGTAAGTCACTTTTAATTTGGTGTTTTGTTACTTATGAAATTCCCTAATATAATTCCTTTTCTAGAATATTCCATTTCCGGGGCATCTGGCTGGCTCAGTCAATAGAGCATGCGACACTTGATCTTAGGGTTGTGACTTCAAGCCCCATATTGGGACTAGAACTTACTTAAAAAGAAAATGATCCATTTCCAAGGTATTTCCTGGAGTGACTTTCTGTGTCCACTCCTGACCACCAGGAATACATTATTTCAGGGGTTGAGCCCACATGTGAAGATCATTACATTGCAATCTTCCCATTTTATGGATGGAAAAACTGAGCTCCAGAAATAGCATGACTGTTTGAGAAATCTCTCTGTCCTGTTCCATTGACTCCCATGTGCATAGCCTTCTCGAGGGCAGTGCTTTGCTCACTGCTGCTGGTGAAGGGGTGATGGGGGGGATTCACGCTGTACTATGTGCCCTCCCCTCTCTGGCCATGGCTGATGTACCCAGAGTCAGCACCTGACCCACAGGCAGCCAACACCAGTAACTGGAACTAGTTATCAGGGTGAGGCTATGGTAGGCCACATGCCACCCAAATCTGAGAAGGAAGTAGAAGATGCCCTTTGGAGAAAATGAGAAGAGGGAGACATGAAAGAAAGATCACCGGAGGAAAGTGAACAAGATCCCACAGGCAGCTAGCTGCTCCTGGGCTGTCATCTGACTGTCCCAAGTCTTGGATATTCTTTTGATAACTGACCCTTCATTTTCTACTCTGGCCAATAAGAAGCTCCATTGATTGTGTCCTTCACAAACAGGTGAATGATCTTCTTACACAGGAATCAGATCATGTTGCCCTCTGGCTAAAAACATCCAAAGGCTTCCCAATCTCGTAGGGAAAACCAAGAGGTTCCAGGTACATTGGTCCTCTTTCTGTTCTTGGGAAATGCCCAGCCTGTCCCCATATCAGAGCCTTTGCCTTGTCCTTCTGTCTGGAACACTGAACCCCCCCAAAATTCACTGGGCTAGCTACTTATCATTGTGTAGGACTCCACCCAAATGCCACCTCCTCCCAGAGGCCCTTCATGTTAGTTTCTGCTAAAACAAATTATCACACTTGATATCTTAAAATAACATCAATTTACTCTCTTATTGTTCTGGAGGACGGAAGTCTGAAATGTCATGCTGGGCTAAAATAAAGACATAGACAGGCAGGGCTGAAGTCCTTCTGGAGGCTGGGAGGGAGAATCCATTCCTGTGCCTTTTCCAGCTCCTGGAGACCACCCACATTCCTTCCGCCCCTTCCTTCATCTTCAGAACCAGCTTAGCAGCATCTTCCAATCTCTCTCTCATGCTCATTGCTCACCCCCCCACCCCCACAACTTCTTCTTCTAAGGACCCTTGGAATTATAATGGTTTCACCTAGAAAATCCAGGATCATCTCTTCATCTCAAGATCCTTAATCACACCTGTGAAGTCTCATTGCCATATAAAGCCACAAATTCCCAGGTTCCGGGATTAGGCTGCAGACATCTTGTGGATGCAGGTGAGTTGTTATATCGCCCTCCTGCACCCTCCTTGACCATCCAATATAAATAGGTCCGCTCCTCCCAAAGGTCCTCTTTCCACTTGCTCTGTGCTCATTTTATTTACATCACAAGTAATGTATTCATCTATCTCTTTACTGTCTGTCTTCCCCTAGAAGAAAAGGAGCTCTGTGAGGCAGGATATTGTTCTGTTTTGCCTGTTGTAGTATCTCAGCATCTGGAAACTTCCTGCCACAAAATACTCAATCAGTATTTGTGAAAAAAATGCAAAGCAGCCTGGATGGATTTCTGTTTCTTGCAACTGAAATAGTCCCAAAGAGCAAACATAGTGGTACAGAAGGGGAAAGTGACTTGTTCCTGGCTGCCTGGCCATTCAGTGAGTGGGGGACACCGCACACAGAGCCCACTTCTCCTCAGATGCTTTATTTCTGAGACCAAATTTGGGGAACAGCTGCAGGGCAAGGACAGCCTCTGGGTCTAAAGAATGAAGCATGGGGGACACTGAAGGGCAGCCCTCACCTTGGTCATTCTGGGAAACTGCCTCTAAGGCCTGACTGGAAAGACAGGGTAAGCCCAGGTTTGGGGAATGGGGAGCCCGATTCCAGGAGACGAGGAGGGGCTGGAGAGATTAACAACCCCAACACCCTCAGTAAGGAGCAGGGTCTGGAGACAGTGTCACGGTCCCTTCAGGAGTGAGGGACCACAGATCGTGGGGCCACACCAGAATGCCAGGTCCCGGGATGCCTCATGAGTTCGACTGGATGGTGTCCTTGATCCACTTAGTGAATTGGCACAGGTTGGTGTAGACGCCGGGTCTGTTGGGCTGGGCACAAGGAAAGTCTCCCCAGGACACGAGGCCCTGTAGGGAGCCATTGCAGACCACAGGGCCACCTGAATCACCCTGCAGAGGAAAAAGGAGCCCATCCCCAGTGATGTGGGGAGGTGGAGGGAGGGAGACACACAGGGAAGAGACAGAGATGCAGAGGTGGAAAAAGTAGAGAGGTGAAGAGACACAAAGACAAGGAAGGAGACACAGATAAAACAGAGACACACAGAGAGGAATGTTAACATTTCCCTGTAAGTCCCACCTTTAGAAGTTCTGTTTGTCCTCTCCACCCAGTGCCATATCTTCTCTATGTGTCTCCCTCAGTGCATCTCCCTGTCCCTATTTGCTTTCTCTCTTTCAGCCTTTGAACACCATATTTTTCTGACTAAGCATGCTTGGCATGGCTTCCTTTCCCTTCCTCATCCTTTGGCTGCCCCTGACACCGGTCCATCTTGTACCTTTGCAGAGAGGCAGCTCTCTGCCCCTGAAGGATGAGGCTTTCCCATCTTGGGCACCACTGACATTGGGGCCAGATCATTCTTTGCTGTGGCGGCCATCTTGTGCCCTGTCAGATGTTCAGCAGCATCCTTGACCTCTATACATTAGATGCCAGTCACCCTCTTCATCCCCCAGGTAGAGCTGTGACAACCAAAACTATCACCAGGCATTATCATATATCCCCTGGGGTGGGGGGACAGTTTGAGAACTGCTTCTTTGGGTTGCCTGTCCTCAACTCCCGCAAATCCTACAGTTACTCTCCTATAATACTACTCACCACTCTTTTTTTTTTTTTAAGATTTTATTTATTTACTCATGAGAGATGCAGAGACGTAGGTAGAGGGAGAAGCAGGCTCCTTGTGGGGAGCCTGATGTGGGACTCAATCCCAGGACCCCAGGATCAGGACAGGAGCCAAAGGCAGATGCCCAACCACAGAGCCACCCAGGCGTCCCTACTACTCACCACTCTTTACTGTGATTTCTTATGTATGTTTATACAAAATACTGGTATCAGTTATAAAGAAACCCAGAGCCTGGTTTCTTTCCCCAACAGCAGACACTGTTTCAAGGCAAAAGACCCAGGCGGCCTGAATCTCTAAATTTCAACTTTCTTGCAGCTTAATTCTTCTCATTATATTTTCTGTAATATCCTTGCAGAGTTTTCTTTGAGATGCAGTTAGTTAACTGCTCTGAGCTTGGCTCCTTGTCTGTAAAATAGAGCTAATAATCATGGCTAAGTGACGGACACCTTGGGGCTCAGATGGTTGAGCATCTGCCTTTGACTCGGGTCATGATCTTCAGGTCCTGGAATGGAGCCCTGCATCAGGCTCCCTGTTCAGTGGGGAGTCTGCTCCCCACTCACCCCTTCTCATGTCTCTCTCTCTCTCTCAAATGAATAAATAAAATATTAAAAAAACATAATGGCGGGCGGCCTGGGTGGCTCAGCGGTTTAGTGCCGCCTTCGACCCAGGGCGTGATCCTGGAGACCTGGGATCGAGGCCCACGTTGGGCTCCCTGTGTGGAGCCTGCTTCTCCCTCTGCCTGTCTCTCTCTCTCCCTCTCTCTCTCTCTCTGTGTCTCATGAATAAATAAATAAAATCTTAAAAAAAAAACCATAATGGCTAAGTGAGTTAATGAGCTGATGTGTGGGAACCACATAAAGCAGAGTCCCACATTATATTATCATAGGATTAGTGTTGTTACTACTTTTTGCTCTGAGTGGCCTCACCCTGACCACAAACTGGTATGAAAAGCCACTTGAGGTCTGCAAAATGAAAAACAAGGTGCTAAGCTTGGCTCCAGAAAAGCTAAGTGGTTTTAAATGCTGACATTTGAGGGGCGCCCGGTTGGCTCAGTCAGTGGACTGCATGACTCTCAATTGTAAATTCGAACCCCATGTTGGGGGTAGAGATTACTTAAAATAATCTTAAAAATACTGACATTTGAATTAGATATGCTTTCTTCTGATAAAAATCCCTCTGGCTCCTCCTCTATCCAGATATGTGTTTCCATATTAAGTGAGAACAGAGATGACGCTGGGAAGTTGCTGTAATTTTCAGGCTTGTAAAATATGGGGAGAGGCACCTTTCCCCAGCCATCAGAAATGGACAGGAGTGCTCTCTAAGGCCCCAGCTTACTTACTAATTCCCAATATTACTGAAGTGTATGTACATCCTGCCAGCAGAAAGTGCCTTCCTTTACCTCCTTCTAGAACCCTTGAAAACCTGAATACAGGGAAGGGTTTTGATTCCTGCAACAGTTTAATTTTAAGTTCTGTCATCCTCAACAGATAGAGCTTCCATGAGGACGTAGAGGAGCTCTGTATTGGGAATTAACTGGCCCCTACCCATCTCTTCAGGCTCAACTCTTACTGCACCACTCCCCTTACTCCCCTAAACATTCTGTTTTTTTTCTGTCCTTTGGACCAGCCAAACTCCTTCCTGCAGTAGGGCCTTTGCACATGCTTTTCTTTTCCTTAATCTGTGCAAGGCTGGCTCCTTTGTGTCATTCAGTCTCTACCCACCTCTTTGAGGAGGCCCTTCCAACCACCCTTTTGAATATTGCCTCTCATCACTCACTATCATAAAACTATGTTTTATTGTCTACATAGCTCTTATATTCTCTGAAATTATCCTATTATGCATTTTATTCACCATTGGGTTTTTAAAAATAATTTTATTTTTTATTTTATTTTAACTATTCTCCATACCCAGTGTGGGACTTGAACTCACAACCCCGAGATCAAGAGTCATGCACTCTTCCAATTTAGCCAGCCAGGCACCCCTGACAATTTTTTTTTTTTTTACCATTTTTGCCCTGCCAGCCATTCCAACGAGTTTGCAATCAAGTCTCTGTATTAAACATTCTTTTTTCAAATACCTAGCAAAGGTTTTTATTTTCCTTCCTCAAGACAGTGTATTAGCATTTGTCAGAAAACTTTCATACTGTAGGCTTTGTGATGACAAGATACTTAACTGCCATCTGCTTGAAATTTACTAAAATAGGGATGCCTGGGTGGTTTAGCAGTTGAGCATCTGCCTTCGGCTCAGGGCGTGATCCCGGAGCCCCGGGATCGAGTGCCGCATCAGGCTCCTTGCATGGAGCCTGCTTCTCCCTCTGCCTGTGTCTCTGCCTCTCTCTCTCTCTCTCTCTCTCTCTCTCTCTGTGTGTGTGTGTGTCTCATAAATAAATAAATAAATAAATAAATAAATAAATAAATAAATAAATTCTTTAAAAAAAAGAAATTTGCTAAAATAAATAGACCAAACTGTGATGTCTATTACATGAAGAGTGCCTCCTTAACGGTGATATCTGTATACAGTGCACAACCTGCCCAACCATATAAAGCAGACTTGATTTCTCCCTCTAGACCAGTGCTGTCTAGTATGGTAGCCACTAGTCACATGGGGCTGTTGAGCACTTGAAACAAGGCTAGCCCAAATTGAGATATGCCGTCATGTGATGCACACTTCCACAGACTTACTATTAAAAAAAAAGAATGTAAAATATTTCATTTATAATTGTTTTATATTGACTACATTTTGAAATCAAACTACTTAGGATACATGGAGTTAAATAGAATTTGTTATTAAAACAGCTAACTTTACCTGTTTCTTTTTTTTTTTTAATTTTTATTTATTTATTTATGATAGTCACAGAGAGAGAGAGAGGCAGAGACACAGGCAGAGGGAGAAGCAGGCTCCATGCACCGGGAGCCCGACATGGGATTCGATCCCGGGTCTCCAGGATCGCGCCCTGGGCCAAAGGCAGGCGCCATACCGCTGCACCACCCAGGGATCCCTACCTGTTTCTTTTTCGCTTTTTAAAATGTAGCTACCAGAAAATTTAAAATGACATGTATGATTCATGTTGTATTTCTATGGGACAGGGCTGAGTTCTCAGCACTTAGCAAGGTTTCGGGTTACACAGTTGGTGCTCAGTGTGAATCTGCTGAAGGAATGCAGAAGTCCTGAGCCTTACCTGGCAGGAATCTCTGCCCGCCTCGTCGCCAGCACAGAACATAGTGGAATCTATCTGTCTGGGATAGGCCTTTCTGCACCGGTCGTCACTTAGCACAGTGATGTTCAAGCACTGGAGGACCTTGGGGAATTGTACTGTCAGAAACACACAAAGCAGGGCCACTGTGAGCAACAGAGAAGGATGGGGAGAGGCAGTGCTCAGAGGCAGAGAGGGGGAGAAGGCAGACACGGGTGGGCATCAAGAGGGACCTGGACTCTCACCGTTGGGGCTGTTGGTTGTTCCCCAACCAGATACCATGCAGCTGGTCCCAGCAGATGGACACTTTGAGGAGATGTTGATGGGCTTAACTCTCTGAGTCTCACGGATCTTTCTGTTCAGTTTGATGAGCATGAGGTCATTAGAGTGGCCAGGATGGGAATAGCCAGGATGGGGGATGGATTTGATCCCTTTGAACAACTGTTGCCCAGCTTCATAAACAGGTGACAGGGAATGGTGGCCAAGACGGATTCTGAAAAATCTAAAGAAGATGGTGCAGATTTACCTGATTCCTATGCTCATATCCAGTGCCGAGCACATCTCAAATCTAGTTTCAACCCCAATTCCACCCCATCCAATCCCCAACCTGAATCCTTTCCCCACACAGAAACCACCACATCCATATTCCCAAACTTTTTTTTCTAAAGATTTTATTTATTTATTCATGAGAATACACAGAGAGGAGAGAGAGAAGCAGAGACACAGGCAGAGGGAAAAGCAGGCTCCACGCAGGGAGCCCGCAGGGAGTCTCCAGGATCACACCCCGGGCTGAAGGCAGCGCTAAACGGCTGAGCCACCGGCGCTGCCCTGTATTCCCAAACTTTGATCTAACCACCTCAACCTCAAATCCAACCACCTCCAACCCCTCATAACTCTAATTCCAACCCCATCCTCAATCCTACATCCATTCCTGCCTCCAGCCCTATTTCATCCCAATTCATTTCCTCCCATCTCCAATTCTCCTAATGGCATCTCCTTTCCAAATCATCAGCACATGCATGCCCAGCCCCAAATCCAACCCATTCCCATCCCTGAACCTCACTCTAATTTTTCACCCACCCTCAAACCATCAACACACCAATTCCCAACTCCAAATATAGCCATCTCTAGTCCCATCGGTAAGGCTAACCCTAACTTCATCTTCAACCCCACAGCTATTTCCAATCCCAACACCATTTTCATCTCCACCCTACTCCACCCCAAACTAAAGCCACTCTGAATCACATCTCCATTCCAAACCACTCAACATATGTACCCCTCACCCCAAATCCAATGCATCTCTAACTCCCACCCGCTACCACAATTCTCTCCCCAGCCTAACCCCAGCACACCCAATCCACCCCAACTCCATTCTTAATCTCAGGCTAACTGTACCCATTTCTCATCCGTGCTGCCTCCTCCCCCCAGGTCCTTCCTCCAGGCCCCTCCCCCCAGGCCTCCTCCCCTCCAGGCCCCCTGTCCTCCAGAGCCCACCACCCCGCCCCTGCCATGTGCAGCCCTGCTCTTGTAGCCCCACTCACGGTTTCCGGCAGTGGGCCGCTGTGAGCAGCCACTGAGGATTCACCAGCACGGCCCCACAGTAGAGCTTGTTGGGCCCCAGCAACAGCGCACCCTGCCACGGCTGGGCATTTTTCTCGCAGTCGGTTCCATTCACGATGCGACTGCTGCTCCCCTCGTCTGCCCTGGTGTCCTCCTGGTCCCCAGCTCCAATGTCCCGGGTGCTTTCAGAGGGGCCAGTGTCAGAGGGGTTGTCGCAGGAGGTAACATCATTTGCAAGAACAGGCTCTGGGGGCAGAAAGCGGGCTGGGCTCGGAATCGAGGCGGAGCCTGGGCTCAGTGGGTGGGTCTTAGATCCAAGAGGTAGGACCCGGCAGAAGTCTGACCTCCAGAAGGGCTCCTATATTGAGGGGAATAGGGCTGGAGCTTTAGGGGTGGAGTCTGGAGTTGGAGGGTGAAGCCTTTGAGGATTGCTAAGGCTTAGAACTCAGGAAAAGATCTGGTCCAGGATCAGGTGGTTTACAGGATTCGGCTGCACCTCAAGGTTCCTGGGAGTGGCTAGAGCTCAGTGGACGAGGCCTGGGAGGGGAAAGTAGGACAATCCCAGGGGCGGAGCCAAGGCTCAGGGGGTGGAGCCTGGGTTGGCCAGGAGACCAGAGCTTTCATGGTGGGACCTCTCAGCTCAAGAAGTGGGGTCAGGCCTCAGTGAATGAGGTCAGGGTTGGAGGGGGTAGTTGGAGAGGCCAGGGTCACATGGGGAGATTGAGTCTATCAAGAGCCCTGACTTCGGGCAAGGAGGTAGGGGTTGGGTTCTGGAGCTGCAGATGGGGAGAGCCATGGAGGAGGGGGCCTGGCTTGCGGGAGGTGGGGGCGGCAGCCCAAGCGGACCCTGACTGTGGATAGTCTGGGCTAGCGGTGCGGGTGAGGAAAGAGGGCCAAGTCAGAGCCCGTGGGTGGAAGGAGAGTTGGGGGAACAGAAGCAGAAAAGTGCTCAGCTAGAGGGGCCCGGTGGTGCTGGCAACAGAGAGCAGAACTGATTTTTTGGAATTCTCAAACACAAATGTACCTCCTGGATCCTCCTAGCAATACCCTCCCCTCTACAGACAGACACAGATACCCTACTCCATCACCAGTCCCCCATAGTCTGTCTACTGATTCATATTCTTGCCAATGACCCAGAGATGCCAGGCGCTGGCACTGCCTTCACACTTTCCGCACATACTCCAGGAAACACGCACACAACTACTATCACAGATAAGCACACACACAGTTGCATGAGAGACACACATCGTCTCCCCCGGGGTAGCTACAGGCACAGCTCCGTCTCATGGTGCACACGCTTGCTGTGTGCACACAGTTGGTGGCAGCCTCACAAGATCTCATGCAGGCACGCAGTGTCTCAGTAACATGTACGCATGTATGCATATACGTAGAGACCACCACATGCACTTCTGCGTGCAGGCACACTGGCATGGCGACAATATTATACTAAGTAAACCCCACATGGCAGAGTGCAAATGACCTGGCATCATACACCTTCACAGAATCACTGCCTCATAGTGACAGCCACTTCAGCACACCCAATCCCTTAAGGCAGGGATGGAAACTCCACCCACACAGCAGCACCACCACACAGACAGTCCCCAATAAACATGCAGTCACAATCACCGGTACATAGAACCTCAAGAGGTCACACAGCTCAGATAGAGCCACACGTAGTCTCGCACTCAGCCACAATCACACAACGGTAAACCGTTACCTGCAAGCACCTAGCCATACATTTTCACGGTAACAAGCACTTCTGTTACATGCAATCTGGTGACACAGGGACAGTCATGCACAGCCACACACATAGTGTGCATTTGTCCACACAGATATTGAGCCACACATGATCTTAAGTGCACACACACCCAGTCACACAATCACACACACAGCCTCCAAGGTAGTACATCTGTTACGGGCAGTCCCTTGATATGAGGAAAGTCAGCCCCCGCCTTCGTCACCCCCCCCAACAGTGACAGGCACCCAGCCACACACACTGCCTGAACATGAATACGGACACCAACTCATAGTCACCCAGTCCTGGAGCCATACTCAATCACACAGAGTCCCCCAGTCACCCACAGCCCCATGCATAGTTAACCGACAGGCACATACAGGGGTTCTGGTTACCTGTCACCCCCAGAATCAGGGCTGTAATCAGGGCACTGACCATCCACATCCAGGGGTGTCCTGCTGTAGCCATGGCCACTGTACCTTAAGGAGAGGACAGAGGGCAGGGAGGTGCAGGTGATTCTGGGAGCCCTTACCCCACCTCCCTTCCTTTTCTGCCCCATTTCCCAGCTCAGGCAGGAACTACAGGGACACTGACCCCCAACCCAGAGACTATATAGACTTCAGAGGAGCAGACATCCAGCCCCCTCCATTGGGTAAGGAAGGAGGATAAAAAGAGGGAGTAGGGGTGCATCCAAGACACAGACACCTCTCCCTCCCTGTCCTCTTCCCCAAGCCTCACCTGCTATGTCCCCCAAGTAGGGGGTGGGGAACCCGCTCCCAGCTCAGCCACAGACTTCTCAGGCCTGTGCCGTCCTGCAGCCACCTCCTCCTCAGCTCCCGGCACTCAGCCTGGGTTATAACCACCCACTGATCCCCGGGGCGCATTCCCAGGTAGTGAGGTGCCCTGCCAGGCCTCAGTAATCACTCCTCCTGCCTCCCCCCACCTCCACCCCAAGAGCACCCCCCCCACCCAGTCCCGAAGGCCAATCCCTGCTTCCCTGGCCCAGGCAGCTGAATGGGGAGGGGTCTCCGCAGGGCTGGCCTATCCTGCCCTGAATCCTCTGCCCCTTAGCCTCGAGCTCACACTTCTCACCAGTTCTGGGTGCTCTTCTAGGTACTTAGGATTTTTCTTTATTTTCTGTGTGTTCTTCACTCATTCTCCCTCTCTCTGACTCGCCTTATCATCTTCACAACTTTGTCTCTGTTTTTTCAAGCATTTACAGGCTTCCTTCTCTGTTTTTGCTTTCCTCTGAATCTTTCCAAGCCTCTCTCGACATAAAGCACCCACCAAGTATCTCCTCACCCTCTGCCTTAGGATTGCTATCTCTTTCCCTGTGTCTCAACCCCGTCTATTTCTGTCCCTCACTTTCTATTTTCCTGTGTCTCTAACCCTTGCCTTTATCTGTGTCTCTTGATTCTCTCTCTCTTTCTAATGATTCTGAGTGGTGCATATGCCAAACACACCTTAGAATTCTGGTCTTATTTTTCTTTACTTCCTTCTGCTTTTTTCTTTTTTACAGCATTGAAGTGGAATCAAGGTGCAAAAAACTGCAGATTTACTGTGTAGGACTTGATGAGTTCTGACATGCATATGCCTGACCATCACCACCGATAGTGAGCATATCCATCGCTCCCTTTATGTGTCTATGATTCTCCAGCTGTGTCTCTCTATACCTCAGGGTCTTTCTTGTGTTTTTCCTTCTCTGTTACCTCTCTTTCCTTTGTGACTCTATCTTTCTCAATATCCCTCTGTCTCTGCCTCTGCACCTGCACAATTCTATCCTTCTGTCCCTCCCCCTACCCCTTGTCACCGGATCCAAGTATCTGTATCTCTGCATGTTTGTGTCCCTCTGTCTCCTTGCCTTGCATTTGGGGTAGAGAAGACTTGAGCCACATGGCCCAAGGGATCCTTCATCTCTCCTCCTGCCCTTCACCTTGAGGCTAGGACCACAGGGCAGAAAGGGGCAGGCATCCAGTCCAGGGGCCCCCTGCAGAGGGCTTGGTTGGGCTGGTGCAGCCAGGCGTGGGTGACAGGGTTGGGCCAGGCCACCTGTTGATGGGGAAAGAGGCCAAGAGGCCAGGATAGGGGGTGGGTGGCTCCTAGTCCTTTAGGAAATGGGGCACTGGGTGGGGATCCCAAAAGGTGGCTTCTCTCTCACCAGTCCTGAGCCATCTGGAGCTGCCTCTCCTGACCTCTTCATTCCAGTTATTCTTTCTATCTGGCCCTGACTCTCTGAATCCATTTCGAGCTGTGTCACCAAATTCCTGACCCAATGGGTTGTAAGAGCCAAATACTCAACACCTATCTACTGGGCACCCACTATGTGCCAGACTGAGGTCCACCTGTGAACAAAATGGACAAGGACTCCCAGAGATCCTGCCATCCTTGTGGAACTCACATTCCTTGAGGGCAGAACTGAGCTGTATTGCTCACTTCTGTTAAGCTGGCACCTGTTGAACAGAGGTTTTAGAGCCCTTGAGGCTGGTTTCAGTGTGTGTGGGGGGGACTGTTCTGAGGTTTATTTTGAGTAATGCAATTCATATCGAACACTGAAGTGTGACAAATCCAGCAACCCACTTTTTAATCTTTCTGGCTTACAACCTTTTTCATTCTAGACATGCCTCTCTATTCTAGATAGGTCTTTACAATAATGTTTGGTCTCATTTACAAACTAAGTTAATTAAGTGTGTTCAAACATTTTAAACTATATTTTTAGGGCACCTAGGTAGCTTGGTGGGTGAAGCATCTGCCTCTGCCTCAGGGCATGTCCCAGGGTCCTGGGATGGAGCCTCGCATTAGGCTCTCTATCTCTGTTGCTATCTCTTTCTCTCAAATAAATAAACAAAATCTTAAAAAAATAAACTACATTTTTAAAAAAGATTTTATTTATTTATTCATGAGAGACATGGGGTGGGGGGCAGAGACATAGGCAGAAGGAGAAGCAGGCTCCATGCAGGGAGCCCAATATGGGACTCGATCTGGGACTCCAGGATCAGGCCCTGGCCAGAAGGCAGGTGCTAAACTGCTGAGCCACCCAGGCATCCCTAAACTACATTTTTAAAACCAACACATTCAATCTCTTCTGGGAGCCCTTCAATTTTTAAACAAACCTCCCAGAACATTTAGGAAAATGTATACATCTAGGTATAGTACACTTGTAAATATGATCGACATGATAGTCTTTCAAGTATCCAGCACTGGATATAAATTTGGTATGACTCCAACTTCAAAATCACAGACAAATGACTCATTTCAAGCTGTAGTCAGAATATCGTCCCTATAACAGGTAAAATTCTTAGACATACAAGCAGCTTAACATGTAGAGATTCTGCTTCAAGAGAAGATTCACGTGAAGCCGTTTAAAAAAAAAGATTTTAAGGAGAATTTTAATTTTTAAAATTTTAAAGAAGATTTTATTTATTTATTTATGAGAGACACAGAGAGAGGCAGAGACATAGGCAGATGGAGAAGCAGACTTCCTGCTGAACAGGGAGGCTGACTCCTGGTTCAGATCCCAGGACCCTGAGATCTTGACCTGAGCTGAAGGCAGACACTTAACCAACTGAGCCCCACAGGTACCCCTCATGTTAAGACTTTAAACACATCTATGCTCAGCTTGAGAACGTACCAGAATTGAGAGAACGCTAACCCTACAGCAGAGCATTCAAGGAACTGAAACTCTGGCACCAAAGCCCAGGAATTCAAATTCCAGCTTGGCCACCTACTCTCTCTGAAACTTTGGGCAAATCATGGAGCCTCTCTGTGTCTCTGTTTCCCTGTCTGTAGCATTGGAACAATAAAGATACTTAGTTCATAGGTTTGCTATGAAGATTAAATGAATTAATATATAAAGCCCTTAGACCAGCACCTGGCATACACTAAGTTAAGTGTTTGTTATTCATAGTATCCATTAAAGAAGATAATGCTCTCTTAATTAACTCAAGTTGATTTTGCTCTGGACATTCATTGACTGGTTCCTCCAGGTGACTCTGGTGCATTTCATGGCCCTATTAATCATCCACAACTTTGAAGGGACTGGTCAAGGTGGACCCAGTCCATTCACGTGACTTAATATTTCCACATACACATAAAAATCAGCCACTCCCTGCCATCACGTGATTTGATCAACTTTCACCTTGTTTTGGCTCTTAAGACATGTGTGCTTTATCCAAATCTGAAGACCTTTGCAATGGAGGAAGTTGGTTCTTTTTTTTTTTAATTATTTTTTTTATTGGAGTTCAATTTGCCAACATACAGCAAAACATCCAGTGCTCATCCCACCAAGTGCCCCCCTCAGTGCCCATCACCCAGTCACCCCAACCCCCCGTCCACCTCCCCTTCCACTACCCCTTGTTTGTTTCCCAGAGTTAGAAATCTCTCATGTTCTGTCTCCCTCTCTGATATTTCCCACTCATTTTCTCTCCTTTCCCCTTTATTCCCTTTCACTATTTTTTATATTCCCCAAATGAATGAGACCATATAATGTTTGTCCTTTTCCAATTGACTTATTTCACTCAACATAATACCCTCCAGTTCCATCCACGTCGAAGCAAATGGTGGGTATTTGTTGTTTCTAATGGCTGAGGAATATTCCATTGTATACATATACCACATCTTCTTTATCTTTAAAGATATCTTCTTTATCTTCTTTATTCATCTTTCGATGGACACCGAGGCTCCTTACACAAGTTTGACTATTGTGGACATTGCTGCTATAAACATGGGGGTGCAGGTGTCCTGCCATTTCACTGCATCTGCATCTTTGGGGTAAATCCCCAGCAGTGCAATTGCTGGGTCGTAGGGCAGATTATTTTTAACTCTTTGAGGAACCTCCACACAGTTTTCCAGAGTGGCTGCACCAGTTCACATTCCCACCAAGAGTGCAAGAGGGTTCCCCTTTCTCCACATCCTCTCCAACATTTGTTGTCTCCTGTCTTGTTAACTTTCCCCATTCTCACTGGTGTGAGGTGGTATCTCATTGTGGTTTTGATTTGTTTTTCCCTGATGGCAAGTGATGCGGAGCAATTTCTCATGTGCGTGTTGGCCATGTCTATGTCTTCTTTGGTGAAATTTCTGTTCATTTCTTTTGCCCATTTCATGATTGGATTGTTTGTTTCTTTGCTGTTGAGTTTAAGAAGTTCTTTATAGATTTGGATACTAGCCCTTTATCTGTCATTTGCAAAAAAAAAAAAAAATTTCTCTTGCTGTGCAGAAGCTTTTTATCTTGATGAAGTCCCAATAACTTGGTTCTTTTCAAATACTCCCTCTGAGGTGCCTGAGTGGCTCAGTCGATTAAGCATCTGCTATTGACTCAGGTCATGATCTTGGGGTCCTGGGATGGAGCCCCGCAATGCATGGATCCCCTCATCAGGCTTTTGAAGGGTTCCCTGCTCAGTGGGGAGTCTGCTTCTTCCTCTCCCCTATCCTCTCCCCCTGCTGTTGCTTTCTCTCACTTATTCTTTCTCTCAAATAAATAAATAAAATATTTAAAAAAATAAAATACTCCCTCTGTCTTCGGGCCACATAACACTCCCATTGTAGAATAGCACACAATTGACTGAATATCTCCTATGATCCGGTTGCTCTGTTTAATATCTGATTTCATTCTACACTGTGCTGGGCAAAAATAAGGTTGCAATAAGTATCGAAACAAATGAATTGTTGTCTCTGATTCTCCCTCTGTTCCTAAATATTTCTCTGCTCCCAAATCCAGCCCTCATATAGGACTTCCTTTCCCTCATTCTCTCTCTCTGAGAGCCCCTAACATGGAGGACACCTGGCTTAGCAGTTATTTGCCTTCTTCACAGATGATGAGGTGGAGATTGTAAGAAGAGAATGGTTCTCTGGAGACAGGGACAGGCCTGGCACGTGGGGATAGAGGTGTGTATGTCAGTTAGGGGTCGTGCGTGATGCTCATTGGTGGGAGGAGCCCAGAAAGCATGCAGAACCCTGGGACCTTGTCAGGTCCCAGAAGCTGGGCCTGTGTGCTCCCTTCACTTCTCTGGGGGAACTCCAGTCTCTCCTCCTCCCTGTTCATTGCTGTGCCCTGAAATGGACTGCAGCAAGATCTGACCCTGTTGTTTTCTCAAGGCCCTCAGGATTGAGGTCAAGTGTTGTTTTCTGGCACTCAAAGTCAGCACCATGTTCCACTGACCTACAGTTCCGGCCATGCCACCCACTTCTCCCACCTCAAATCCGCGCTCCACCATCATAGATGATTCTCCATCTCTAGGGCATGCCAGGTGTTCTCACACCACCAGGACTTTCTACAGGTCGTTCCCTCTATGAGAACGCCATCCACCCAACCCTCTCCATACAGTCATCTCATATGCAGCCTCCTTCTCCAGACCACCCAGCCCCAGCTCAGCCATCTTTTCTCCCTGCACTGTCACTTCTGCCTCCTCCCTGACTTCTGGTCTCTCCCCTCTGGTCCATCCCATACAAGGTCCCAGTGCTGCTCTTGCTCACAAGCCTTCCATGGCTCCCCACTGCCCTCAGGAAAAAGTCTTATCCTTTCAACCTGGAGTCTGAGGTCCTTTGGGATCTGGCCCGTGCTCTGCTCTCCCATCTTCTATCCCACCCTCTACCCATACACAGTGTGGTCTCCCCGTCCTCTCCCTCCACTTCTTTCACTGCTACAGAAGGAGTTAAGGGGAGAGAGCCACCATGAAGGCCAGTACAGGATGGAGTACTCACTGGTGTCTTCCTGGAAGGAAGAAAAAATGAAATTGAGCTGTAAAAGAGAACTCCAGAATATCTGGAATTTGGAGAGGCAGAAGTGGGATAAAAGCAAAAAGCAATGCTAATAATAAAATCCACACTTTATTGCTCAAGCAAGTGTGCCAGGCACTGTTGTATGTGTTTCACATGTTGGAAATATTGAATCCTCCCAATAACAATCACTGCCCTATGAGTAATATACTATTGTTATCCTTAATTTATAGATTAAAGAATCTACACAGTCAAGGGAGGTACTTGCTCAGGATACACAGGGCCAGCAAGAGGCAGAGTTGGGATTCCAACTCAGGTTTTGCCAGACTTGTAACCATTCCTCTGTAGGAAGAAGTAGAGCCCATGGAATAACCAAGGTGGGAGAGACGCTTGAAAGGGGTTTTCCTGTATTCTCTTAGTGGTGGGGGTAAGACCTTAGCCCATGTCCCCACTCGTCCCCAGTGATGCAAGAATGGGGCTGGGGTATAATTAGGGTGAATTTGTACTATCATGTCACTGCTTTTATTAAGCATTAAGGGTTGGATCTGGGCAGGTGGAGGGAAGGCAAAGTCTTGATCAGGTATATTCTGGAGCCAGCAAGTGGGGGCCACAGGTCAAGAGTTGGATGTCACATGTCAGGGTTAGTTGGCCTGAATGGTTTTTCTGATCCAGTGGCCATATCTGCAGACATCAGTGTAGACTCCTGGCTTCTCCTTGGATCCACAGGGAACATTACCCCATGACACAAGGCCTCGGAGACGGTCTCCACACACGAGTGGGCCCCCAGAATCCCCCTGTGGGAAAGTGGGAGATAATCAGATAAAGAAACAGAGAGAGAGAGAGAGAGAGAGTGACAGGGCTGCCTGGCTGGCTCAGTGGTGGAGTATGTGACTCTTGACCTTGGGATCGTGAGTTTGAGACCCATGTTGAGTGTAGAAATAACTTAAAAATAGCATATTTTAAAAAAGAAAGCAAGAAAGACAGGGAGACAGAAGATCACAGAGACATGTAGAGAGGGAGAAGGAGAGACACTCAGAGATGGATAGACTTAGGGACAGACAGACACACAAAGTCACAAACAGGAAAATAGAGACAGTCTGAGGGAAACTCAGAAACAGGTAGAAACAGAGAGAACACTGTGACCCAGAGAGGCATCAAGAGAAGAAAATAGAAAGAATAAAGGCTAAGTACAAGAACTGAGAGCTCTTGGGCTCCCTGCTTATCCAGAAGTCTGCTCTTCACTCTCCCTCTACCGCTCCCCCTGCTTGTGCTCTCTCACTTGCTCTCTCTCTCTCTCTGTCTAATTAGTAAAATCTTTAAAAAAAAAAAAAAAAACAGAGACTGAGAAGTGTGGAGAGAAGCAGAGGCACAGAGTGAGGGGGAGACAGAGAAAGAGAGAAAAAGAGACCTAAAAAGAGGAAGAACCTCCAGGTACAAGATAAGTGAATACCAGGGATTTAATGCACAGT
This sequence comes from Canis lupus baileyi, assembly GCF_048164855.1. Lineage (NCBI taxonomy): Eukaryota > Metazoa > Chordata > Mammalia > Carnivora > Canidae > Canis > Canis lupus. The sequence continues at coordinate 106,392,751 of NC_132838.1, read as the reverse complement.
CAACACTGCTGTGGGATAACTAGGAGTGTTGTTAAGATAGGATATCCTAAGAGCTTGGGGATCCCTGGGTGACTCAGTGGTTTAGCACTTGCCTTTGGCTCAGGTCGTGATTCTGGGGTCCTGAGATCAAGCTCTGCATCGGGCTCCCTGTATGGAGCCTGCCTCTCCCTCTGCCTGTATCTCTGCCTCTCTCTCTCTCTCTCTCTCTCTCTCTCTCTCTCTCTCTCTCCCTCTCACGAATAAATAAATAAAATACTTTATTTTTAAAGATTTTATTTAAAAAATAAATAAAGGCAGAGACATAGATAAAAAAGGATATCCTAAGGGCTCTTATCGCAAAGGACAAAAATCTTTCTTTTCTGTTCCTTTTAAGATTTTATTTATTTAGGGATCCCTGGGTGGCACAGAGGTTTAGCACCTGCCTTTGGCCCAGGGCGCGATCCTGGAGACCCGGGATCAAATCCCACGTCGGGCTCCAGGTGCATGGAGCCTGCTTCTCCCTCTGCCTATGTCTCTGCCTCTCTCTCTCTGTGTGACTATCATAAATAAGTAAAAATTTAAAAAAAGATTTTATTTATTTATTTATTTATTTATTTATTTATTTATTTATTTATTTTTTAAGAGAGAGTGAGAGAGCATGCACACAAGTAGAGCTAGTAGCAGAGGGAGAAGGAGAAGCAGGCTCCCCGCTGAGTAGAGAACCTGACATGGGACCCAATCCCAGGACGCTGGAATCGTGACCTGAGCCAAAGGCAGATGCTTAAACAACTGAGCCATCCAGAAGCACCTTTGCTTTGTTTTGCTTTGCTTTGCTCTGCATGATGGGTGCTAACTGACCATGGCAATCATTCCACAGGACGTGGAACATCACACTGTACACCTGAAACTTCTACACTGATGCATGTATGCTGACTGCATCTCAACAAAACTGGGGAGAGAAAAGACAGCTTAGGTATTGAGGTTTGTCTGCTAGCCCTTTTGTCATGTCTGACTTGCTGTGTATCACTGTCCCTAGCTCTGTCTCTTCAGAGACCTCAAAGCACTGGAGTAAATTTTGGCATAAATAGGAGCAACAACAACAAAAACTTCAAGTTACAGGAGGCATTTGGGAGTGGGGACAGAGCCCTGTCTCTCCCCAGCTGCGGTCCACCGGCCTCCAGAGCTTGGCCATGTCCAAACAGGACAGTCCTCTGTTTGAGGAAGGACAGACCCCTCACACCACCTGCTTCCTTACTGTGTCTCTCTGGTTCTTAATCTCTATCTCCATCCTTGTCTCTGTGTTTCCTGTCTCTGCTGGCTGCCTTTATACCTCTGCCTGTTCCTGGCTGTGTCTCTAAGTGTCCAACTGAGACTCTCTCCCTGGGATCCTCTCCCAGCATGTCTCCCTAAAACTCTATTTCGGTCTGTCTCTGTCGGCTCTGTAACTGGAAGGTCCCGGTGACCTCACCTGGCAGGAGTCCTTCCCGTACTTCTCATCTCCCGCACACACCATGTTCTGGGTGATCTGGCTAGGGTAGGCACGCTCACACTCCTCACGGGGCACCAGGTGGATGTATGCACACTGGATGGTGTTAGGGAAATCACCTGCAGAGAGAGATGAGCCAGGCTTACTTCACAGCCTGTCCTCCGCATGTCCTCCCCAGTGAGCTCTCTCCCCTATTGGTCCCTATATCCCATTGGTTTCCTTCTTCCTATTTGTCTTTCATTCATAAAAATCCATTTCCATTGGCCCTGGCTCCCAATTGGTCCCTCTTTACATCATTCTTTCCTCCCATTGGCCTGTCTTCCTCATTAATTGCCCCATCTCCATTAGTCCTCATTTCTTACTGCTTTTCCCTTTCTCTTAGGACCTGCCTCTACTTGTGTCTTTCACTGGTCCCACCTTCTTCAGTACTTCCAGCTCACCTCTAGACTCTCTTCTGTTAGTCCCTCCTCCACCCTTTCATCCATGGTTGGACCCCTCTTTCCCACCGGCTCATCCTGATGGGCTAACACATGACCATTGGTCCTCTCCTAACTAGTCCCTTTTCCCCTTCATTGGCTCTCCCTTCTTACTGGCCCTTAAGCCAGAGGTGCACCCCCCACATTGGTCCTTTCCTAAATGAACCGCCCTCCCCCCTAGGTTCTCTCTTCCTATTGGCCATTCATTCAATGGCCCACCTTCCTTTTTTGGCCCTTCACTCACTGGCCCAATTACCTTCCACGGTTCCTGCTGACCTATGGGACTTGTTCCTCCCCCAGTCCTTCCTTTAGTGCCTCCCCTTGACCACTGACCCTTCCCTTAGTTGGCTCCTCCCAATTATCACTCTCTACTCCCAACTGCACTTTCATTTCATATCTTTCAGGGGGCTGTCCTGCTTTATTGATCTCTCTTTTTCCATTAGTCCCTCCTCCACTATCTCTTCTTGATCATTTTTGCATCCCGATTGGTCCCTTTCGATCATTGGCCTCCTTCTGGATTAGAATCTCCCCACTGACCCTCCCCCTTCATCAATCCTTCATCTCACAGCCTCTCTTTCCATACCATTCACTCATGGGTTTATTTTCTCCACTGGCTGTTCACTCATTCACACAACTCCCATACTTGCCTCCCCTCCCCATTGACACACCTCCCCATTGGTCCTCACCATTAGCCCACCTCCTGCATAGCCTATCACCCATTGGCCTGCTTCCTTGTCACCCTGCCACTACTGACCATCTGCTGTCTTGCCCCATCCTAGGATGTGGCAGCTTGAGTGGTTGGCTGAGCAGTCTTGCTCCAGGGAGAGAGGCTGGATGCGTTCAGAGAATTTGGCAGGTCGAGCCAGGCGCAACAGCATGATGTCCTGGTCGTGAGTGGCAGCATTGTAGCCAGGGTGGGCCACAGCCCGGACAACAGAGCTCTGCTCCTGGAAACTCTCCCTTTGCTGAAGGTTGTGCTTCCCCAGGTAGACTTGAAGATTCCTGGGAAAGAGGAGGGCTCGGTCTTACCTGGAGTCCATGGCTGCAGCCAAGACTTCAGAAGAGGCTGTGATGGGAGATGGCAGTGGCTTGGTGCACCACGAACCATCTGGCCTGTACCCCTCACAATCTTCCCAGCTCAGAAAAGGACAATTTCATCCTTTCCGAATAACCTTGGAGACTATTGTTGACTCTCTTTATTTCATGCCTCACATCCAAGCAGCCCAGAAATCCTTTTAGCTCTCCAAAGTATATCCAGGATATGACCGTTTCTCACCTCCCCCACCGCCATCATCTCTTACTGGAACAATGGCAGTAGCTATCCCACTTGACTCCTTGTTTCTGTGTTTGCCCCTCCACAAAACAGCCAGAGAAATTTTAACAACATAATATATCTCACCTCCTCTTGTCCCTTCTCTGCTCAGAATCCTCCCATGACTCCCATCTCATTCAGAGTAAAGGCTGAAGTTTTCACCCTGACCCACAAAGTCCTGCATATTCTGCCCCCATCACTTCTCAAATATCACCTCCTCCCACTCTCTCCCTCTCTCCTTCTGCTCCAGCCACACTGGCTTCCTTGCCTTTCTTTGAACACAACAGTCATCCTCTCACCCCATGGCCTTTGCACTGGTTGTTCCTGCTGCCAGCAACTCTTTCCCCTACATATCCGCATGGCTTCCTCCCTCACCTCCTTCAGATGTCACCTTCTCAGTGAGGCCTTCCCTGATGATCCAATTAAAATGCAAATAGCTACCCTGACAGGCAAGTCCTATCTCTCTTTCCTGCTTTCTTTGCCACCCAGAACCTACCATCACCATCTGATATACTATATATGTATTGTTAAATATTTACTTTTTTGTCTCTCCTCCTACCATAGCAGCACTGTCCAATAGAACTTCTTCAGTCATGCTGCAGTTTGATATGGTGGCCACTAGACATAGGCCTCTACTGAGCACTTGATACGTGCTCCTGGATTTGTCATCTCATTGCATTTTTCTTTTTTCTTTTCTTTTATTTATTTATTTTTATTTTTTATGATAGTCACACACAGAGAGAGAGAGAGGCAGAGACATAGGCAGAGGGAGAAGCAGGCTCCATGCACCGGGAGCCCGATGTGGGATTCGATCCCGGGTCTCCAGGATCGCGCCCTGGGCCAAAGGCAGGCACCAAATCGCTGCGCCACCCAGAGATCCCTCATTGCATTTTTCTTATTGTGAATTTAATTGGCCATTTGTGGCTACCACATGGGTGGCACAGCTCTAGAATATCAAGATGGGAATTTTGTTTTGTTCAGATACAGCGTCCTCACTGCCTATACCTGTGTCTATCGTATTTATGATAGCTATCCAACAAATATTTGTGAAATGGATCAAAAGAGTCACTCTCTCGCTCAAAATTCTCCCTTGGCTCCCCATTACTTTTGTTTTGTTTTGTTTTGTTTTATTTTCCCCATTACTTTTTTTTTAATTTATTTTTTATTGGTGTTCAATTTACTAACATACCGAATAATCCCCAGTGCCCGTCACCCATTCACTCCCACCCCCCGCCCTCCTCCCCTTCTACCACCCCTAGTTCGTTTCCCAGAGTTAGCAGTCTTTACGTTCTGTCTCCCTTTCTGATATTTCCCACACATTTCTTCTCCCTTCCCTTCTATTCCCTTTCACTATTATTTATATTCCCCAAATGAATGAGAACATATAATGTTTGTCCTTCTCCGACTGACTTACTTCACTCAGCCCCATTACTTTTTAATGAAACTCATTCCACCATCTTCTGCCCCACTGTAACTTTCTTAGAACACTCCAGACTATTTCAAACTCAGGGACTTTGTCCTTGCATTTCTTCTGCCCTCAACGCTTGTCCCCCTTCTTCATTTGTCTACTCTTTCTCATTTTCAATGCCTCAGCTTGAACTTCATCTCATCAGAAGGTCTTTCCTGATACCCTCTTCCATCTAAAGTAGGTACTTCTCTGTTCTTTTCTCTCAGGGAGCCATCCCTCTTCTTTTCCTTCACTGGACTTAGGGTAATTTGTAATTACATGATTTTTCAAGGGCTTGTTAGTTAAATAACTATCATTCTGTGCCTTTCTGCTTCTGTGTTCCTAAGGGCATAGACTCTGCATTTCTCTCATCCACTGCTGAATCCCCACTGCCCAGCTCAAATCTGGCACTTAGCAGATGCTTTGATCAACGTGCGCCAATGGATGAATGAGAATGGTGGGAGCAATGCCAGGTCTCCCTGAGGGTGGGGGAGACCATCCTGAGGGTATTTGTTGAGTCCATAACCTTGCGTGATTAGACCCCTCTCCTCCCCCCACAGTAGGGAGTGGCACCTGTTAGTTTCCAAACACTTGAGTTGCCACTTACTACTTCTCTGAGCCTCAATGTCCTCATCTGCAAAATGGGGCAAGGAGTCTCTTATTGTGGAGTTTCCAGGAAACATATATAAACTGCTTAACTCAGCACCTGGCTGGTAGTTAGTGTTGAACAAAATGGCAACTGTTAATTGAACTAGTGATCATTAGTGCCCTGAGGATTTGTCCTGGTCCCTCTATGCTTTTCTACCTATGCCCACTTTCTGGATGATCTCATCCCGTCCTGTGTTTAAATACCACTTATTTGTGGATGATCCCTTCGTGTTTACCTCCAGGTCTGACTTCTCTCCTGAGCACCAGCAGCCTACCCTCATGCTTCTTGGACACCTCCCTGGTATCTCAGGCTCACCTTGGCTAGAGCAAAATGTGACACTCCTCTGCCCATATCCAAACTGGTTCTATTTCCCTCTCCCACCATCTCAGAGAGACACAACAGAATATCCACTTGTTCGAGTCCTATACCTGCAGGTCAGCCCTGCCTCTTCCATCCCATACCACCAAGTCCTGCTGGTCTCAAAATACCTCCAAAAGTTTTCAACTATCCTCTACCCCCTGGTCCAAGCCATCATCCCGTCATTCTAGGTCATTCATTCCCCCTTGCCCAGCCCACTTTCCACATGGTGGCCAGGGTGCTCTTAAAAATGTAAATCAGATCTGCTGCTTCCCTGACTGAAATTCTCCAGTGTCTTCCTCCTTCACTTAGAATGAGATCCATTGCTGCATCGCTGCCTGCAGGCCCTGCACCATCTGATTCCCCAGTTAGAAGGTCAGTTCATAAAAGCAACAGTTTTGCTTTTCTTCACCGCTATATCCTCCCGGCCCCAGACAGTGCCTGACACTTATTTAGTGCTCATTTAAGTACTGCCCAGATGAACCTGGTTATCAGATGGCCTTGTGCTGGGACAGGGGGTTGTATGTATCACTTCCTGCCTGAAATCTGCAAGATGCCCCCCAGGGGTCTCATTGCAACCACTCCTCACTCATGTGACATGGAGACTCACGGTTTTTTGCAATGGGCAGCAGTGAGAACCCACAGCGGGTGAATGAGGACCCCTCCACAGAGCAAGTGGCCTGACGTGTAGAGGGCAGCTTGGTAGGGGTGAGACGTCTGCTCACAGGGTCCACCATGCAGCACCTTATTCTGCTCCTCCGCCCAGGCTGAGAAAGGAAGGGTCTGAGTCAGGGACGAGCTCTGGAGACACCAGGAGGATCCCCCACGGTGGACCCCAATACTGTCCCAGTGGTCCAGGTCATCTCCATCCCACCCCCACCCTCAAATTCTTCCCCACCTTCCAGACCAACTTCTACCTCCTTCCTGTCTGCACCCCCATCGCTAACCTAGCCCCTCACTTTTGCCTCACTCCAAGCACCCCCTGCCTCCACACGTGTGTGAATCCCCATCCCCAATTCCAAACTCTCCCACCAGCAGCGCCCCCCCAAACCACCCAGTCACATCCTCTTTCTTCCCACCTGCAGCCATCAGGATCACTGCCACAATTAGCGTCTTCATGCCCATTCCTGAGAAGGGAAACCAAATGCTCCTCAGTGCCTGTCTCAGACCCCCTCAAGGCCCCTCCTTCATCCCTCCTTCCCCAGCCTCCATGATCTCCTGACCCCTAACCTCTATCTCTCCCCTGGTCTCTTGTCACTCTAACCTTATCTTCCATCCTCAGGTCCCATGAAGGCAGGTTGAGTAAGAACCCAAAACCACATGTGGTCGTCTGCAGCTCACAGTGCAATTCTCAATAAGTCTCTTATTTCTCTGGGCTCTAGTGTGCCTGCCTGCCAGCAGGAGGGGGTGGCCCAGGAGGGGCTCTGAGCTTCTTCCCTACCCATGGGGTTTTTCTTCTGCACCTTGGCTCTGAGCCCACTCTGTCGCTCACCTCATACCTGGAGGTTCTAGGGTGCAGTGTGATCTTACCTGCTGGGAGCTGGCTGCCTGGGGGCCCAGAGGACTCCTGGACGAGGGGTTCTTGGGTTGAGGCAGGCACAGCACGTGTCACAGGCAGACTGACAGAGAAGCACAGAGTCAGAAATGCAGGGAGTTATGGGGAGAGATGGGACCCAGAAAGCAGAGAGGATGCCCAGGAGCCAGAGCCAGAGACACAGACAGCAGAGGATGTATGGGCTGTGGGGCCCAGGCCAGACCGACACCTGGGCTTCCTGGCCTCCTTGGAAGAGGCTGTTCCTGCCCCCAGACACTCCTGGTGCTTCCTTTTAACCCCTGTCTCCCCAGGTTCCTGAGGCAGGAGGCTGCCCCACCCTTTCCTCCTCACCCAGACCTCCCACACACATTCCTTGCATCCCCATGTCCCCGTGGCTCTGCTCCTGATGACCCCTGACCGGGCTTCCCAGGAGGTGAGCACCAGGCCCTGAGAGCATTGGGGGCCTGGACTCCAAAGTCTGAGGGAGGAAGGGGCTAGGGGGCCTGGACTCCAGGGTCTGAGGCAGGAGGGGAGAGGGCCTAAAATTCTAGACCTTCAGCAAAAGGGCCTGGGCATCTGCACTTTCGAGTCTAAATGAGGAAAGATGGGTGCTAGTTCTCAGTCAGTAGGCTTCTCTAGGTCCTTGAGCAAGAAGGTGTCTGAGAACCCAAAAGCCAACACCCAGGGGAGTAAATAGTTCCCCCGGCCTGCAGGAATCCCCCCCACCTCTGTCTGTGAGCACTCTAGCCCTGCAGACCCTCACTCCTGGGTCTGCTGCCTGCAGGCACTAAGAACCCGGCCGCTTGGGTCAGTGGAGTTGGGGTGATTCACGCACCTGCCCGTAAGTCCCTCTGTGGGCGCTGACGACCTCCGTGTCCCCACTGTAGACAGCAGCCAGTGAGAAAGCATGTGTCACCCAGCTGGCACCCGCCCCTGCCCTGGGCTGGGGCGCTGTGGGGAAAGGGGCCTCAAACAATCGGGCTTTGTCCGCCCCCAGCACCCAGTGCCATGCTCCCAGCAGCTCCATTTCTCAACCTCTCTTCCGGGCAGGCGGGAGCCTGCGTCAATAGCTTTCCTTTGTCCCTGTATGACAGTCCTGCTGCTGTCCTTTGATGGCCCACCCACATCTGCCCGGATATCAGGACGTTTGACCTTCCTGGTTCCCCTGCTCCAAGCCTGCCCACCTCTGCAGTCTCGCTGTCCACCTGTCTTCCTGGCCATGGTGGGGGTGTCTCCACGCCCATCTCTCTCTCTCTCTTTTTCTCGTGTTTTCTTGTGTTCTTCTCAGGCTCTACTTGTGTCTCTGTCCCTCTGTCTCTTTCCCTATCTTTTTCTCTGTATCTCTCTCTCTGTCTTTCTCCCAAATCTCCGAGTCTCTGTGGACATTCTCTACATTTTGGTCTGCTTATCCTCCCCTGGCCTCCCCTTCATTTTCAGGAGAGGAGCGTGCCTCTGCTCAGAAGTGAATTAGCTCCCTGGGGAGCTGGGGAGGATGATGTGGGGGAGCAGTGGGGAAGCCAGTGGGACATGGACGGGTTTCCGATGAGATTCAGCATGTAGGGAGAGACTTGGAAATAAGCAGGAATGCAAGAAAACTTGAGAGCGATTTGCAAGTGTGAAATGGGGGCTCCAGCAGCTCTGGAGGGACCCAGGGGGATTTGAGGAGGTGCCCGTAAGGTTGGGCGCAGTGTTGGGTGTCAATCAGGAGAAGCAGGGCAAGAAGGTCTGGTGTATGGTGGCCAGGTGTATGGAGGGAGATGAGGATGGATGTGATGGTTGTGGGGCATGAGGAGAATGCAAGGAAGTCACTGGACAGAAGGACAATTGATATTGGTAATGTCCACCTCAGCACCAGCTTGGGCCTGGCACTGGGGGATGCAAATCAGTATTTGGCATTCCACATGCTCTTGGGCTGCTGCCCTGCCCCCAACTCCCCCCAGGCCCTTCACACTCACTGCCCTACTGAACTAGGCACCTTCTCAGAACTCATCATCTTCCCAGACACCAGGCTGGGTCTCTTGCAGCCCGGCCCATGACCTCCTTTCTCTGTAGGTCCCCTCCTCTCTGTCCCCATGACCCTAAACGTGGCTCAGACCCACTCCTCTCCCACATGACCATCATCCTGGGCTCTTCTCCCTCCTCTGTAGCCCTCACCTGACCCCAGAGGGGTCTTTCCGCACCTGGAGCTGCTCTTCTCTTGCTCATAGCCCTGCCCTGGCTACCCTCTCACCCCTGAGACAAAGTCCCAGCCCCTCAGCCAGCTGTTGGAAGACCTTCAGCATCCGCAGCATCACTGGTCAAAAGAAATATATTGCCAAGTACACATGCACTGTTAAAATTCTAGTAGCCACAATTTTTTTAAAATAGTAAAAAGATGGGATGCCCGGGGGGCTCAGTCAGTCAAGCATCTGACTTGTGATCTCAGCTCAGTTCTCGATCTCAGGGTTGTGAGTTCAAGCTCCATGTTGAGCCTCCATGCTGGGTATGGAGCCTACTTAAAAAAAATAATAATAGGGGCACTTGGGTGCCTCAGTGGTTGAGCATCTGCCTTCGGCTCAGGTCGTAATCTTGGGGTCCTGGGATAGAGTCAGCCTCGGGCTCCCTGCAGGAAACCTGCTTCTTCCTCTGCCTGTGTCTCTGCCTCTCTCTCTCTCTCTGTGTGTGCCTCTCATGAATAAATAAATAAAATCTTTTAAAAATAATAAAAATAGCAAAAAGAGTTAGGAGTTCATTTTAGTATTTCATGTAGCCCAATATATCCAAAATTGCAATGTGAAATTAAAATAAGAACATTTCATTTACTTTTAAATTATTATTATTATTTAAAGATTTTATTTATTAATCTGAAAGAGAAAAACACGAGCAGTTAGAACTGCAGAGGGAGAGGGAGAAGCAGGCTCCCCATGGAGCAGGGAGCCTGATGCAGGGCTCGATCCCAGGACTCTGGACTCATCACCCAGGCGCCCTAAGATAAGTCACCCAGGCGCCCTAAGATAAGAACGTTTTAAAGATAGTTTGTCTTCTTATTTTTTGCATAGTGTTTAGAGCCCGATGTGTCTTCCACTTATAGCACATCTCACTTGGAACTTTCCACATTTCACAAATCAGGAGCCACCATGGTGAGCGGCTGCCACATTGCATGCCCCGCTCTGCCCATGGGTCTTGTGCTCCAGCCGTGAAGATTGCTCTCTCTTATCTCTAAGCCTCATCCATGCTATTCCCCCTATTCAAATGCTCTTCTCACCTTCTCCTGACCACAACGTGTCCTTCGAGTCTTTGCTTAGACATTGTCTCCTTCTGGAAGCCTTCCCTTGAACACCATCCAACTTTTTACCCCCTGCAGTTGGGTTAGTCACTCTCTCATCTAGGTTCCCAGAGCAGGTGCATCCCTGAAGTCACCCTGGATCGTGAACATTTGGATTCACATCTGTCTTGGCCACTGGACCGTGAGCTCCTTGAGGGCAGGCACTGAAGCTGACTCACCCCTGTGTGCCCTCACGGGACCTAACCCAGAGGAAGCCTTAGGAAATGTTGACCAAATGACTAAATGTCTTCATTACACCCACTCCCATTTTATGAAAAAGAAAACTGAGACTCAGAGAAGGAAGTTAATTGCTTAACATCCAACACCCAGGAAATGGTGGGACCTTTTGGATTGGAAGTCAGCTTCCATGGAGGTGGACATGGCCCGTCTTTCGGTGCTCCCACCAGATGTCTCTTAGCACAACAGATGATTGGAGAGTTTGGGAGGAGTTGAGAACCTGGTAGGAAAAGAAGGATGTGATAGGTGGTGGAGAACTCCACCTCTAAGAACCTCTAAGAGAGAGAATGAAGTCCCCATCTGCAGATATTTGCCAGTGACCTTTATGGTTTTGCCCTCCTATGTGCCACACATTATTATTTCTGGAATATTTTCCCCAAAATTGACATGTTCCACAAAAGTCTTCAATAAAGAAAATGTACTATAAGAAAACTTGGTGAGGGACGCCTGGTTGCTCAGTGGTTGAGCATCTGCGTTCGGCTCAGGGAATGATCCCAGGATCCTGGGATTGAGTCCCACATAGGGGTCCCTGCAGGGAGCCTGCTTCTCTCTCTGCCTCTCTGTGTCTCTCATAAATAAATAAATAAATAAATGCATAAATAAATAAATAAAATCTTTAGGGACGCCTGGGTGGCTCAGCAGTTGAGCACCTGCCTTTGGCTCAGGGCGCGATCCCAGATTCCCCGGTTCAAGTCCCACATCAGGCTCCTTGCATGGAGCCTGCTTCTCTGCCTGTGTCTCTGCCTCTCTCTGTGTGTCTCTCTCATGAATAAATGAATAAAATCTTTAAAATAAATAAATAAATAATAAATAAAATCTTTAAAAAAGAAAACTTTGTGAAGAGTGCCTGGGTGGCTCAAACAGTAGTGTCTGCTTTCAGCTCAGGTCATGCTTTTGGGGTCTTAGGGTCAAGCCCTGTGTCAGGCTCCCTGCTCAGTGAGGGGAGTCTGGAGTCTGCTTCTCCCTCTCCCTCTGCCCCTCCTACCGTTCATAATCTCTCTCTCAAATAAAATAAATAAATAAATAAATAAATAAATAAATAAAATCTTAATAAAAAGAAAACATTTTGTGAAAGTGTAAGTGGGCAAAAGTACCGGAAATCACAGACAATAAAAACATATGCTCACTAAAGGCTTATCAGGCAATGTTCTAGCACTTTCTGAGTATTAAATTTATTTAATCTTCATAACAGACTTGGGAAGTAGTTGTTATTTCTCTCACTTCAAGGATGGAGGAAGGGAGATGGGGAAGTAATGTGCAAATAGCTTACAAGCACCTGAACTGGGGCAGAAATCTAAAAATAAGTGTCTGATACTATGTTGTGCTGTCTGCCCAAAGAGAAAGGAAGTTATTTTTAAAAATCCAACAAAAGTGCTATCTCAGGGCGCCTGGATGGCTCAGTTCGCTGAGCATCCTACTTTTGGTTTTGGCTCAGGTCATGATCTCAGGATCATCAGCCTCTGTGCTCAGTGGGGAGTTTGCCTGAGATTCTCTCTCCTCTCCCTCTGCCCCTCCTCCTCCCTCAAATAAATAAATAAGTCTTAAAAAAAAAAGAGTACTATCTCAAGTCATTGCAAACCAACCCACCTCCAGACTTTATACAGGAACTGCCAAGAGGCAGGGCCAGGTATCTCCAGTCTGACTTAGTACAACTGCAATGTTTCATTCCTTTTTCAAACTTTAGATTGAATATTGAGGGGGAAGATTGGATTTTCCAGGGATTTTCATGGAGATGGGTGGCCAAAAACCCTTAACATACCTGAAGCTTGACACTGATCCAGAGGCACGAGGGGCCAGGGGTCTGGACATCTGAGTCTGAGAGGGGAGGTGCTGGAGGCAGGGGTGGCTTAGGTCTGAGGGAGGAGGAGCTGGAGGTCTAGACCTCTGTGTTTTGTACTAGGAAGAGGCTTAGCCTCCTGTGAGCAGGAAGTTGATGGCTGCATGATTTCTGCAATATGGGGAAGGGTGGAGGTGTAAGGGGGGGCAGTGGCTAGGAGAGACTTGCTAGGGAGATGAGATGGGGAGAGGAAGGATCTGGAGGACATTAGCTGAGAATTCTAGGGGAGAAACTGGAAAGACAGGCAGGAGGTTGAGCCCTGGGCTGGAGAGGAACCCTCTGTCAGCAGCGTCTGAGGTGTGACTGCCCAGGGAGTCTTTGATGGCAGAAGGCCAAGGGCATGGCCAGACTTTGAGTCACAGGGACTCCTCCCTCCTCCCTTCCAGATGTCCCTTCTCTGCCTTTTTTGAGAATAGTAGCCCACCAACCCAGATTCCCATCTCCCTCTTCCTCTGGCACACAGGATGCTGGTTGCTCACTCTGGGTGGGCTCCCCTGGGACCCTGGTGTCCTATCTACCTGCCAGCCCTATCTTTTCTGAAAACATCCCTCTTTCCTGATTTTCCATCTTTGAAATACTCAGGAATACTTTCACACCCTTTTTCACTGCCAGTGAAGCAGGCTTATTCTCTCCTCCCTCCATCCTTCCTTATTCCCTCTGGACCTTCTCTTCCTCTCTCCAACTCATTTTACAGATAAAGAAAACTGAAATCTGCGAAATGGATAGAAACAGGTCACTAAGCAGGGGGCAGAGCCAGGGCTCAAAATCAGATGTCTCTCCCTCTCTTAAGGGTTCCTCCTCTGAAGTTTTAGATCTTCAGAGCTTTTCCACCTTTGTTTTAAAGTTACAAAAGTGCACATCTAAAGAAATATAAATGAAAGAGGTACCCATGACTACCACCGCATGCAGTTTAGTACATGGCTTTTCATACTTTATTCTGCAAATGTTTCATTTTACACAGCTAGAGTCAAACATACGTTTGTATCTTTCTTTTTTCATGTTCCATCATATAGCACATTCTTGCATAACGCTAACAATTCTGCAAGGTTATTATCCTTAATAGCTTCCTAATATCCTTGTCCCCAAACAAGCCTATTGTTATGTAAACAATACACTAATTTGGGACATGTTCAGTGTTTCCACTGTTTTGCTATGATAAATAATGTGAAGAATTCAAACCTTGCTCCGCACTTTGGATTTTGTGTGTGAGTAATATCTTCCTCAACTAGAATCACAGAGTCAACAGCAGTAAATAAAGATCTCAATCCACCTTGCCAAACTGCCTTCCATAAAAATGGCATGATTCAGTTCCACTGGTTGAGAGTGCTGGTCTCACTGTGTCTACCAGCACTGAGACTTTTGTGTTTCATGTCAGTTTTAGGTCTTTGGTTACTTGATAGGTTTACACATGTGGCCTATTGTCGAGGCTTTAATATGTCTTTGAGGAAAAGGTAAAGTCAAATTGACTACAGTTCATAACATCCTTATTTCTGTGAATTTCTTGTTGAGGGTGTATGGATGGAAAGATGGGAGGTATGCAGAGATTAGCGATGCTTTCTCATGGTCTCTTTTATCCAGTTGGTGTACTTGCAGACTTGGGTATAGACACCTGGGTCATTGGGTTGGCCACAAGGGAAAGTTCCCCAGGACACCAGGCCTTGCAGGGCACCTTTGCACATCAGTGGTCCCCCTGAGTCACCCTGGAGAAGAAAGAGCAGACTAGCTTTAGTTTCAGAGAAACCACCACTGACATGTCCACGGTTTGCAGTTCCCACATCTTTGTTCTGTCCAACCATGGACTTCAATCCTGGTCAATGTGAAGAGACTCATGGTCTCTGAGGACCAATGGGAGAGCAGGAATTAGTGCTATCATGGAGAGAACAAATCGATTCTCTGAAGGCATTGGCTTGAGCCCCAGCCAGTGGGACCAATCACTGGGAAGGGTTGGAGCTTCCAGGGAGTCCGAGCCCCATTTACTTTCTGCCTTTGAGGACCTGCACCATGCCAGAGGAAGAAGGAGTGTTACCTCCAGAGAATGGGTGCATGCCCCTTGAGCAAGAAAGGGGGACAGAGTGGCCCTGGAAAGCAGAAGCAGGACCAGTGACATAATTCAAAGACTTCAGTGCAAAATAAATATGTGGCCTCCTTGTTCAAAACTTATTAAAAGATTCAAGATAGCAAAAGAAGTGTGTTAAACCAAGTGTGGGACTCTCCCGACTGTGTGAAGCCCTGTGCCGTTGCACAGTTTGCATACTCATGAAGCCAGCCCTCACTAGGGAACAAGGGGACCCCTCCACCCATTCTCTAGGACATACATCTCTGTCCCACCCACCCTATCTCTAACACACACCATCTCACTTCTTCTGAAAGCTGAAGGTGCAGATGTGAGCAAAGAGAGTGGGGTACTGAAAGAAGGATGGAGAGAAGAAGGCAGAAGGAGGAAGAGGACAGAGAAGCAGAAATGTAGAGGGTGGGGAAGGAGCAGAGATGGACACAGGTAGAGACAGGGGCAAACAGAGAGAGAGAGATCCCACAGAGAGAGAGGAAGACCATGTCATTCAGATACAGAGAGGAGGTTAAAGAGATGGGGAAGGGGTAATAAAGAGGAAGGGCGAGATAGTTTCTTCCCAAAATCAAGACTGGGATAAGGTGGAGGGGACATTAGTTCCAGGCACAAAGTCTCAATAATGGCAATAAATAGTATTCTAATGTAGAGCTTGAAAAAAATAAAATTTAGTATGAAAAAGTTCATGATGAACATGTATCCCAACTTTAGATAAAGACAGTGTCAGTAGAACACTGCGCTGCACCATTACTGTAGCCCAAGGCAAATGAACAATTCAGTAAGGCTGATGGCTCTTTGTTGAAAATTCTGATACTTTGTTCATCATGGACTTTTTGCATGGGCCTTAATTTTTAAAAATGTTGCATTAGTAGAATATGATTTATCTTGGCACCCACTTGAAGTTTGGGCTTGAAGCCAGTGCCTTACTCACCTTCTGCCTGTCCCAACCCCATCTTTCTCACTGCCATTCTGCCCCATTGCCAGGGCCGTGCTGCCTCCTGGGCTCCCACTACTGCCCCAGGCAGAGGACAGGGTAGAGAGAGCTTAGGAGAACAGGACTTGGAGGTGAGATGGGGTACAAGGCAATGCTCAGCAACAGGGTCAGGTGCACAGACACTGGATGGAGGGAAAGACAGGGGTACTCAGTTGGGGATGGGTGGAATCTCACATTGCAGGCGTTGGTCTTGGAGTTGGGGATGCCAGCACACAACATGGATTTTCCCAGAAGGTCCTTGTAAACCTTCTTGCAGTCCTGGGAGGAGATGAGCTTGACATCTGTGCACATGAGCTTTGATGGAAAGGTCACTGGTGGGGAGAAGGGTGGTCAGTCAGAGGCCTGGGCCTGTGGCCCCCTGAGTGTTGATGGAGAGAGGAAAAGCCTTGAACCCCTAAGGAAGAGGGGGCTGGAGGCTTTCAAGTCACGAAATGGGGTCTGACTCCCGGACTCCTGGTTTCCAGGGGCTGAGGGAGGAGTCGGGAGCCAGGGCTCTGGGGTCCTGGAGGCAGCTCACCATCGGGGCTGGTGGTGGTACCCCAGCCAGAAACGGTGCATGTGGTCCCAGGGGGTTCACAGCGGGAGGGCAGGTTGACTTTCTTCACTCTCGATGATAACCTGGCTTGTTTACTTAGCTTCACAAGCATGAGGTCATTAACATGGGTCTGAGTGGAATAGCCAGGGTGGCGGAATGACCTCGTGGCCCGAATCTTCTGGGCTCTCTTATCACTCAGCTGATCGCTGCCCATGTGCACGTTGTATTCACTGGGGGAAGAGCATGACACTCAGAGAGAAACACTATGATTGGCAGAAAGGACAGGGACTCCAGGGAGGGTGACAGAGTCCCAGAGAGGGGGCAATAGAGACCAGAGAGAGAGGGGACAGAGACCCCGAAAGAGAGCTTCAGTGTCCCTGCCACATACCTCATCATGCAGTGGGCGGCAGTGAGCACCCACTGCTCATTGAGCAGCACACCTCCACAGTGGAGTTGAGTGCCCTTGAGCAGGGCCACCTGCCAGGGGTGGGAGCCTCTTGTACATGGGACTCCTTCAATAATCTTCTCTCCACTCTTGTCACCTTGGGCTGGATAGAGAGACATAGAGGAAAACATGGGTAACAAGCATTAAGGGAGCTGAAGAAGAAGTCGATGGATTTAGAGGGAAAGATGGAAAGAGAGAGAGACTGAGAAATGCAGAGGCAGAAACAGGGAACAGTGCAGAGAAAGCAGGACATGGAGGTGAAGAGAGATGGAGGGAGCCTGCTCATAAACCGGGGAAGAACATCTTGTCTGGAGGCAAGCTGATAGGAGCAACACTGAGTGCTGGAGATGGCCCGGAGGGCACAGAGACCCCAGGAGTCAGAAAGAAGCAGGAAGATAGGGAGCAGGAGGTACAAGAGTCTTGTCCTCCATGGGAGGAAGCTGCTGCAGGAGGAAGGTCCTGACCCAGGAAGTCCTTGGAGAATGGGGGCTCTGGCAAGGGTCAGTGGAGACAGAAGGCCCCAGGATGAGGTCAGATCTCCCAGTCCAGCCCTCACCTTCTTGTCCAGCAGATCCCAGGACTAAGGACAGTAGTAGGATCTGCAGGGGCAAGAGAAGGGATCCTGCCATGGTGGCCACTCTGAGCCTCTCCCGGGGCTGCCAGGCAGAGCAAGGGTCTCTTCTGCTGAGCTGAGAAGGACAAAGAGTTCGAGAAACAGGAGTCCAAGGCCCCAGATTCCTCCAGCACACCCAGGGATCTGGGCCCCAGCCCTTCCTACCTCAGACCCAAGGAGTCCAAATCCCAGCTCCTCCCCAACTCATACCCAGGAGGCCAAGCCTCCAAACCTCCCTTCCCCTTGGGACTCAGGAATCTAGTTCCCATCCCTCCTCACAGGCAAGTCTAGATCCTCGGTTCCTTTTTTTCCCCTAACAGATCCCAAATTCCAGACCTCCAACCCCTTATCTCTCAGAACCAGGATTCTAAGCACCCCCTCCCCTTAGAAGCAGGAGTCAGCTTCTACCCGAAATGAGGCCTCTTCTCACCTCCGGAGGGTCTGATGAGATCTCGGCTTCAGTCTCGGTTGGGATACTAACGTGTCCAGCCCTGTGCAGGGCGGCCCTCTTATACCACCCCCGCCCCCGCGCCCGCCCCCAGGGCCCTGGGGTGCAGGCGGAGCCGGCTCTGGGACGCCCCCATCCTGTGTTCGCACTTATCTCAAGCCCTGAGGCCCCTAAAGCAATTGGCCACACTCAATTCTTTCTCCACCCTCCCTCTCCAGGCCAGGGTCGGGCGGTACCCAGCTAGTTCGCCCCGCCCATTCTGGCCCTAAATCCTGGGTGGCTCCTGCAGGAGAGACCAGGTGTTGGCTCTGAGGGGGTTGGCTGGAGCAGGAGTCAAGGAACTGCCCAGCTCAGGGAATGGCCTCCTCTGGGGCCATTTTCTTGTCCTCATTCTAATTCTGACCAGCTTGTGGAAATTTGTCCAGGCTGGATCCTGATGATGTCTTTGAACCTGAACCCACTCCCAGCTCTGATATAGGGATATAAATTAAAAAGAGAGTGCTTTCTCTAATCCCACTCTACTAAATGCTCACTGTTACCAATTCAGCCGGAGTTCTCATATTATACACAGATTTCTATCATATTATGTATTTGTAACAAAATACTCTGTACTTAAGCATTATGTGATATAACTTCTTTTTTCTCTGTAAAATACCTTGAACAATTTTTCCTCTCAGTATATTTAGATAATTTCCTTCTCCTTCCTAAGGGTTGCATAGTACTCTATTCTGTGGTTGAACCATGATTTACATAATGCGTTTCAAATTTGGTGTATATTTGGATAGTTTTCATTGTAATAATGCAGCAATGAACTTCTTTGTACATTCATCTTTGCTCCTGTGTTCGTTCAAATATTCACTGAGCATCTACTCTGCCAGAAACTGTTTTGCTCCTGGGGACACAGTGGTCAACAAAGTAGACAAAAATTCCTTCACAGAGGCTCTCTTAGTGAGTGAAGACAATGAATACAAAAATAAGTACATAAAATATATTGTCTGTTAGGTGATGGTAAGTGCCATGGACAATAATAAAAGTGGAAAGAGGGATAGGGAGTTATTGGTTCCCTCCACTCTCAGAGATCGCTGGGATTATTATACCCTGGAACGATGATTGGAAAGACTCCACGTGAAGGTGACATTTGAGCAAAATCTTGAAGGATGTGATGAATGGATCCATGTAGCTACTTGTTGGTTGTGGGTTCCAGGCAGAACAAATGGGGAGGTGAATTAGGCAAGGGGTGTGACTAGAATTTTCAGGGAAAGACAGGGAAGACATTTTGAGTGGAGCTGAATGAGCAAGAGAGACAAGATCAGGCTGTGAGATTAGATCCATAACAGGACTCAAATGATATAGAATCTTGAAGACCAATGTAGGACTTTGGCTTTCACTTTGAGTAAAATGTGACATTGTCTGATTTTTACTTGAAGGCAAATTCCTAAAAGTGGAATTAACCTAACTTCTAAATCAGACCTCCAAAATGTAATTGGTTCTTCAGCTATCAGCCCAAATCTTATCTCAAAGCTGACCCTAGTCAGTTCTACCTTTGTCCCCTAATATGACCCATAATAGGCATTATTTTTACCTACCCAAGCATTCACTCTTTCTGCCTTTCTAAGAGCACCCTGATTTCTCTTGGATAATCTTTCGTCCTTATCATGACTATAAGCTTTACTGCACCAAATGTGAAACCTTTATTCTGCTTGCCAGTGACTGGTATAGAAATGGACATGAGGGGCAGCCCAGGTGGCTCAGCGGTTTAGCGCCACCTTCACCCCAGGGTGTGATCCTGGAGACCCGGGATCGAGCCCCACATCGGGCTCCCTGCATGGAACCTGCTTCTCCCTCTGCCTGTGTCTCTGCCTCTCTCTCTCTCTCTCTATCTATCTATCTCTCTCTCTCTGTGTGTGTCTCACATGAATAAATAAAAATCTTAAAAAAAAAAAAAGGAAATGGACATGAGAGGCCATCCTGGCCAATAAGGAGAGAGAGGAAGATCATTGGGTCACTTCTAGGAAACACTCTTGTCTTGTTTTCAAAAGACACCTGAAGAGTTCTCTTTTATTCTGCCAGATGATGTCCCTGATATAAATTATGGAACTGTGGCAGCCCTCCTGGAACCATGGAGCAAAGTGGCTGATAGGTCACACCAGAACAGTGAGGAAGGCCAAACAGAGAGATGGAGATAACTGGGGCCTTTGGTAATGTCTTTGAACCAGTGAATTAACCAACTATGGTGCCTCTTCATCTTGTGACTTCTTCGGGTTTCCTACGTGATTTGGAGTGTTTGGTTCCTAGAGCCAAAATCTTCCTTACTCAGATTTCAACATTAAATTCAAATCTGATCCTAAACCACGAATCCAAACCCAATTCTTTTTTTTTTTAAGATTTTACTCATTTGACTGCGACAGAGAGAGAGAGAGAGAGAGAGAGAGAGAGAGGGAGAGAACACAAGCAGGGGGAGGGGCAGGCAGAGGGAGAGAGAGAAACTGGCTCCCTGCTCAGCAGAGAGCCTAATGTGGGACTCCATCCCAGGGCTCTGGGACCATGACCCAAGCTGAAGGCAGACACTTAACCGTTTAATCAATTGAACCACCCAGGGGCCCCTCCTAACTTGAATCTGTCTCTTGAAGCCACAGTAACCAACAAATCACTCCTGCCTCCAATCCAACTAGAGAAGTACTCTTTCCAGCTCTCCTCCCACAGTCTTTCCGATCCAATCCTTTATACACTTAAATACATATTGAACACCAGCTATATACCAAGCTGAGCTAGATACTGAGGATACAATGGTGCACAGACCTGGACAGAGTCCCTTCTCTCAAAGAGCTGATAGTCTGGTGTAAAAGAAATATAACTAATTCATAAACAAATGTAAAATTACAAGTATAATGTGTGCTCTTAAGGATAGGCACTGGGAATTATGAAAACACTTCCTAGAGATTTTGACCCAGGAAGTGGCAATAAGTTAAGAGTTGAAAAAGCAGTAAACATTAACTAGAATAAAATTGGAGGAGACTGGAGAGCACATCATTTAGAGGAAACTGCATGTGCAAAGATCCTGGATTATGGATGGAGCTCAGGGACCGGGGGTTGGTTGGAACCAGTCATGGTGAGTTTGACTTTATCCCGTGGACGATTGTGAACCACTTAGACTCTAGTCAGAAGAATGACATAACAAGATTTGTTTTTGTTTTTTTTCATAACAAGATTTGTATTTGCAAAATATGACTCTAGCTGCTATATGAAGGATGGATTTTAAGGGGATGTTGACCCATAGGAAGACCATTGCTACGGTCCAGATGAGAGATGATAGTAACTTAGATAAGGTCATTTAGAAGGTGGAAATGGCAGTAAGTGGATGGATTCAATATGTGCTTAGGAAAGAGAATCAACAGAACTTGGGGCTAGATTAAATGGAGGATGTGGTGAGGGAGTCAGATGTTAAGACTTCAGGGTCTCGGGACGCCTGGGTGACTCAGCAGTTGGGCGCCTGCCTTCAGCTCGGGGCATGATCCCAGGGTCCAGGATTGAGTCCTGCATCAGGCTCCTTGCAGGGATCCTTATTCTCCCTCTGCCTGTGTCTCTGCCTCTCTCTCTCTCTCTCTTTGTCTCTCATGAAAAAATAAATAAAAATCTAAAAAAAAAAAAAGACTTCAGCTTCTCTTGCTCAATGGATGGTGGTGCCATTCATTGAGAAGGTCTGGTCTGATATGATCAAGTGCTCATAAGAAGGTGAGAAATACCTCAGTCTCTGGCTTCAAGCATAATTCTAACTCCAGTTATCATTGTGACACTGTTCTCAACACCAATCTTGACACAAACCTGAATCTTAACCTGAAACCTCAACTCATACCCAAACTCATACCCTCAAATATGCTTTAACCCTTGTCCAATTCTAATTTATACCTCAACTTGGAACCTAGTTCCTGACAAGTCCCTGATTCCAAATGCCAACTTGAGGTATGACTCACACCTCAACCAAGCTTAAACTTTGACCCAAACCCTGAATCCCTAACCATAAACCAAACTTAATCTTGACCAAAACTGAATGTCACCATAATCTCAGTCCCAAGTCTGAACCATACACAACTCAAACTATAGTGTTCATCTCAAACTGTAGTAATCTTCTAGGAAGTCCACACTGACATCCTCCCTATGAACTCATCCCCAACTCGCATCAATCCTAACACTCTTACTCCAATTCTAGCCCTATCTTGCCTCCAACCCAATTTATTTTTTTAAAATATTTTATTTATTTATTCATGAGAGACACACACACACAGAGAGAGGGAGGCAGAGACACAGGCAGAGGGAGAAGAGAAGCAGGCTCCATGCAGGGAGCCCGATGTGGGACTCGATCCTGGGACTCCAGGATCACGCCCTGGGCCGAAGGCAGGTGCTAAACCACTGAGCCACCCAGGGATCCCCTCCAACCCAATTTCTACTTGAAATTCCATATTCACTTCCATGTTGGACTCTTTCCCTATCCCATCTTCATTTTCCCAACTCCACACACCACCTTGACCCTTTGTTTCACACAAACTATAAAATAAAAGTCTACCGACTGACACCATACTAACATTAACCCCATACCGACTAAATTCAAGTAAGTCCCCAAAATTTCTGAGACACTCTCATCAAATCCAAAATGAGACCACAGAACTTGGACTTCTGACCCCACCAAGTCCACAGGAGGACTCTGGCCTTGAGAGGTGTCAACTTTCCTGACTTGGGCTCCCAAATCAAGTGGGGTAGACCCC